>NC_065598.1:118194787-118821215 GCF_024542745.1 Macaca thibetana thibetana
CAACAGAAGAAGAAAAGCATTTGACAAAATTCAGCACCTTTTCATGATAAAGTTCTCTCAATAAATTAGGTATAGAAGGAATATACCTTAACAAAATAAAGACTGACAAGTTCATAGCTACCATCATACTCAGTAGTAAAAGTTGAAATGTTTTCCTCTAAGATGAGGAACAAGGCAAGGATACCCTTTTCCAACCACTTCTATTCACCATACTACTAGAAGTCCTAGCCAGAGCAATTAGCCAAGAAAAAAAATTAAAGGCATCCAAATTGGAAAGAAAGAAGTAAAATTATCTCTGTTCACAGATGATATAATCTTATACATAGAAAATTCAAAAGTGTCCACCAAAAAACTGCCAGAACTAATTAAAAAATCAGCAAAGTAGCAGGATACAAAGTCAACACACAAAACTCAGTAACATTTGTATATACTAACAATGAATAATTCTGAAAAGGAAACTAAGAAAACAATTCAATTTATAATAGCATCAAAAATGCTTACAAATAAACTTAAGCAAGATGGTGAAAGACTTATTCAATGAAAACTACAAAACAATGCTGAAAGAAAATAAAGACAAAAATAAATGGTGAAGGGAAAAAAAAATGTTTTTTCTACTCAGAACACTTCTGACACCATTTGTAAGGGTTTCTTTCCCTACACCAAGCAATCCTCCAATTCTCTAAAGATGGCAACTGGGTACCCAATGATTTAATTCAATTCTGACAGTAGCTACCCAGAGTTAGTATGAGGGATCAGGTTTGCCCTTTGGTATTATGAATTGTTATCATTTGTTTTTGGATAAGTTGGGTTAATTTTTGTTGAATGGTGATTAGTCGATTATTGATAAGGTGTTTGGAAGTTGGAATTAGTAAGGAGGGGAATAGAATGATGGGTACTACAGCAGGTAGGCCTAAGATTGTTGGGGTAATGAATGGGGTGAATAGATTTTCGTTCATTTTGATTCTCAAGGGCTCTTATAATTTTGCATGCTAAATTTTTACTCAGTCCCACTAGACTGCCTCCAACTTCATATGCCAATTACAAGTATTGGGCTCCCAGGTTACCCACACTTCTGTTCAAATTGGTTACAGATAAGGGGTCCCCATGACCCCTCCTCAGGTTTGATAATTTGCTATAGCAGCTCACAGAACTTAGGGACTTACTTGTGATTTCTGGTTTATTAGAAAGGATATTACAAATTGTACAAATGAACAGTCAAATGAGGAAATACATAGGGTGAGGTCTGGAAGAGTCCCAAGCACAGGAGCTTCTGTCTCTGTGGAGTTTGAGGTTCACCACACTCTCGGCATGTGAGTGCATTCCCAACACAGAAGCTCTCTGAATCTTGTTTTTTAGGGATTTTATGAAGATTGCATTACATAACTATGATTGATTAGATCATTGGCCATTGGTGATTTAATTCAATCTCCAACCCCTCTCTCCTCCCCGGAGGTATGGGGAGTCAAGGTAAAAGTTTCAATTTTCTAATCACCTGGTTAGTTCCTCTGGCAACCAGCATCTTTCCCAACACTATCCAGGGACCCAGCCACCAGTTATCTCATTAGTATACAAAGACTATTTATTACTCTAGAGATTCCAAAGGCCTTAGAAGCTCTTGTGTCAGAAGCTAAGAATGAAGACAAAATATTATAACACAAGATACTCCTATCACCCCTTCACTCAAGAAATTGCAAGTTTTAGAAACTCTGTGTCAGGAAACCAGGGAAGAGACCAATATATACAGTCACAAATGGAAAGGCTTCCCATATTTAATGGTTTGGAAAACTTAATGTTAAGATTCCAGTGCCACCCAAAGCAATCTACAGATTCAGTGTAATTCCAATCAAAATCCCAATTATATTTTTTTCCAGAAATAAGAAATCAATCCTAAAATTTATATAGAATTTCAAGGTACCAGGAATAACCAAAACAATCTGAAAATAAAGAACAAAATTGTAGCACTCACTTATTTCAAAAGTTACCAGAAAGTTACAGTTATTGTAACAGTATGGCACTGTAATAAAGATAGACATATAGATCAATTAATAAAATAGGGAACCCAGAAATAAATTCTCACATATATGATGAAATGATCTTTGATAAGGGTTCCAAGACCATTTAGCAGGGGAAAAGACAGTCTTTTCAACAAAAGGTGATGAGAAAACTGTATATCTACATGCAAAAGAATAAAGTTAGACCTTTACCTAATATTATGTATAATTTTTGTACATACTTTATCTTTAATTCAAAATGGATCAAAGACTTAAATATAAGAGCTAAAACCATTAAACTCTTGGAAGAAAACAGGTGAGAGCTTTACAACATTGCATTTGGCAATGACTTCTTGGATATGACACCGAAAGTACAAGTAATTAGGGCAAAAATAAATTAAAAATCATAAAAACTAAAAACTATTATGCATCAAAGAATACTATCAATATATCGAAAAGGCAATCTGGGCAATGGTATAAAATATCTGCAAATCATATATCTGCTAAGGAATTTCATATCCAGAATATATAGAGAACACTAAAACTCAACAACAACAACGAAACCCCAAACAATCCAACTAAAAATGGGCAAAATACCTAAAGAGACATTTCTCCAAAAATGATATATTAATAGCAAATGGGCACTTAAAAAGATGCTCAACATTAGTAATCATTAGAAAACTACAAATAATAACCACATTGAGATCACACATTACATCCATTAGTGCAGCTACTATTAAAAAAAAAAACATGAAGTAAGTGTTGATGAGGACATGGAGAAATTGGAACCCTTATGCACTGTTGAGGGGGGCTATAAAATGATATGAGCACTGTAGAAAACAATATAGTGGTTCCTCAAAAACTTAAAATAAAATTGCCATTCCACCTGGCAATTTTACATCTAGGTATATACCCAAAAGTATTGAAAACAGAGTCTTGAAAGAGATATTTGTATACACATGTTTATAGCAGCATTATTTACATTAGCTAAAATATGGAAGCAACCTGAGTGTCTATCAACAGATGAATAAACAAAAGGTGGTATATACACACAGTAGAATATTATTCCACCTGTACAATGGAAGAAAAAATTGACATATGCTATAATATGGATGAACCTTGAATACATTATGCTAAGTGAAATTAGTCATTCACAAAAAGACAAATATTGTATGATTCCACTTATATGAGGTACAGAGTAGTTGAATTCATAGAGAGAAAAAGCAGAATGGTAGTTGCCAGGAAGACTATTCTTTTTTTTTTTTTTTTTTTTTTTTTTTTGAGACGGAGTCTCGCTCTGTCGCCTAGGCTGGAGTACAATGGCCGGATCTCAGCTCACTGCAAGCTCGCCTCCCGGGTTCACGCCATTCTCCTGCCTCAGCCTCCGGAGTAGCTGGGACTACAGGCGCCCATCACCTCGCCCGGCTAGTTTTTTTGTATTTTTTAGTAGAGACGGGGTTTCACCGGATTAGCCAGGATGGTCTCCATCTCCTGACCTTGTGAGGAAGACTATTCTTTAACGAATATAGAATTTCAGTTTCGCAAGATGAAAAGGGTTCCGGAGATGCATGGTGGTGATTGTTGCAAAATTTATATGAATGTACTTAATATCACTCAACTGTATACTTAAAAATGATTGCAATGGTAAATTTTATGTTATGTATATTTTGTCACAATTTTAAAAATTGAAAGAAAAAACAAACACTTTTTAAAAGACATAGATATGCACAAAATCATACTCCAAATAATATTAGTGCCTAAAATATCTTCATTATTTAAAAAAAACTTGAAATAATTAAGGTAGTTATTCGACTTAATAAACTTGAAAAAGAACAACAATAAAAATGAAAACAAATAGAGCAAAGAACTAATAAAGATAGGAGTTGAAAAAGAAAGCAAATCAAAACACAACTTCTCCAAAATTTGAATGATAAACAAGCAACAATACTGACACCTTCAAAAAACAAAATAGATAAATCCTGATTAGGACAAAAAGGGAACAACTGAAATATATAACTTTAGATAGGAGAAAGAAGAGAAAGTACAAATATTGAAGAGATTAAAAAATTCTAAGATGATATGGCAGATGAAATATTCGGCAATAAATGTAAAACCCTAAATGTAGGTAAGCAAATTTTATAGAAGAAAAAATTTTGAAAAAACTTGAATATACAAAAACAATAGAAAAATGAAAACAAAAAACATTATAGATATACCATTTTTAAATGACCCCAATCCCAGATTATTTAGGATGATTTGTCTGGCTTTCAAAAACAAATACTTCCTGTTTATTAAAATAGATAAACTGGACTTTATCAAAATTTATTTTCATGTATCAGAGGACATCATCAACACAGTAAAAAGCCCATGGAGTGGAAGTAAACATTCACAAATCACACATCTGATCAGAGCCTCGTATCCAGAATATATAAAGAACTCCCACAGATCCACAACCAAAAGACAAAAACCCAATTTAAAGTGGACAAGTAACTTGGATAGATACCTCTCTAAAGAAGACACACAAATGGTCAATAAACACATGAAAAAGATAATACTACCAATTTCCAAGAAAATGCAAATAAAAACCACAATGAGGTAACACTTCACATCCACTCTAGGATGGCTATAATTTTTTGTGGTATCAAAAACTACTAGTGCTGAGGAAGAGGTAAAGAAATTGGAACCCTTCTGCACTCCTGGTGGGAATGCAAACAATGCAGCCACCATGGAAAACAGCCTGGTGGCCCCTCAAAAATATCAAACACAGAACCACCACAAGACCCATAATTCTACTCCAAGGCATATATCCCAAAGAATTGAAAACAAAAACTGTGAATGTCCACAGGAGCACCAGCTACAATAGTCCAAAAGTGAATACAACCAAAATGTCCATCAACAGATGAAAAACAAAATGTGGTAAATTCCCACAATGGAATACCATTAAGCCACAAAAATGTATGAAGCATTAATACATGTGAAAACATGGATGAGCCTCAAAAAGTTATGCCAAGTAAAAAACAGTCACAAGAAGTCACACATAGCATGAATAATGTCTATGTTTTTAAAATTTGGAATATAGAGTGTGGAAAACTTCCCAACTTATTTCACCAAATTTTCACAACCTAAATACAAAATATTTACAAACATAGAAAAAGAGAAAAAATGTTTATCAAACAATTTACAAAAATTTTTAATAAAATCACTTTTAAAATCCTATAGTTTATGAAAGACATTAAGAAATTAACAAAATGGTTTATATTTAAAATTTTTAAAGAGAAAATCCATGTAATTAGGTCAACAAATAAAAATTAAAAGATGTTACATTCTGCAGCCACTCCAGATAAAAACTACAAAGAATAAAAGAGAGAGGTGATACAGTATTTAAGGCAAAAACATCAGAACCTAACTACATGTGTTTGAATCTCAGTTCCAGTAATTCCTAGCTGTGAAGATAATTTTGTGCCTCAAGTTCCCTAACTTTAAGGTAATATTAATAATGGTTATTTTATGAGTTGATATGTGTAAGACACTTAAACTAGTACCGCTTTTCAGAAAGACTGTATGGTATAGTTGCTGCCTAGTTTCAAATCCAAGTTTACCACCATGAGCTGTGTTACTTTGGGAACGTTACTTACCCTCCCTATTCCTCCATTTTTTCTTTCTCTATAAAACAGGAATAATTAAAAACCTACATCTGTAAAATAAGAAAAATAATAAACCTACTTCTTGTTTTTGTTTTTTCGAGACAGAGTCTTGCTCTGTCGCCCAGGCTGGAGTGCAGTGGTGCGATACTGGCTCACTGCAACATCCACCCACCAGGTTTAAGCAATTCTCTTACCTCAGCTTCTGGAGTAGCTGGGATTACAGGTGCTCGCCACCTGTAATTTTTGTATATTTAGTAGAGATGGGGTTTCACCATATTGGGCAGGCTGGTCTCAAACTCCTGACCTCGTGATCCCCCCGCCTTGGCCTCCCAAAGTGCTGGGATTACAGGAGTAAGTCACCGCACCCAGCCGCATAAACCTACTTCTAATAAACTGACCGTTTAGCATTATTATGATGATTAAGTTAAAGCTAAAAGCACTTAGGCCAGTGCCTGGTACATGTTAAGAGTTATTGTGAAAACACATGGGCTTCTGGGATTACCTCTCCCTGGTTCCAGTCTCTATAGCAACCTGCCAGAAATTCCAGCCAATTTTGGTAGTCTAAAAACTATGATCTCTGCCTCTACTGCCCAGGGAGGCCACCATTCCCTGCTATACTGGGAAATGTACCCAGGATATAATATTCACTCGGGTGAATATTAGGCTTGAATCATATAGTTCCTCTATCTCTCTCAAAGTTTGCAGTCCTACTTTGATTACTGTCAAATGCCTTAAACAGTTGTTTTATATATTTTGTCAAGTTTTTATAGTTGTTCATGGCAGGAGAATAAGCCAGCTACTCCTTCATGGTCAGAACTGGACACGAGAGCAACATTTTTAAAAAATTGGTAACATAGTGTGCTTTTGAGTTTGTGGGGAACTACGTATTCTTCAACACTGTGGGTGGAGCTATAAACAAATATTAGTTTTTTGAAATAATACCTGGGTGCGGTGGCTCACACCTGTAATCCCAGCACTTTGAGAGGCTGAGGCGGGCAGACCACCTGAGGTTGGGAGTTCGAGACCAGCCTGACCAACATGGAGAAACCCTGTCTCTACTAAAAATACAAAATTAGCCAGGCATGGTGGCGTACGCCCGCAATCCCAGTTATGCGGCAGGCTGAGGCAGGAGAATCGCTTGAACCCGGGTGGTGGAGGTTGCAGTGAGCCAAGATCGTGCCATTGCACTCCAGTCTGGGCAACTAGAGTGAGAGTCCATCTCTAATAATAATAATAATAATAATATGACATTTATTGAATTTATTGTGACAGACTTTCTAAGCACTTTATATAAACATATTATCTCATTTAATCCTCACAACAGACATGAGATAGATATTTCCTGATTATAGAAGAGGAAACTGATTTAAGACAGAGGATATTAAATAACTTGCCCATGGTTACACAGCTAGTAATTGGTGGAATTAAGATTTGAAACCTAACCCTTTTATTCCAGAGCCTACGCTCTCAACCACTGTGTTATACTGCCAATCTGGAAATATTTATTAAAATTAAAATATGCATAACTTTTGATCCAGCAATCCTACTTTTGAGAATGTATCCATCAGACATTAAAGCACTAGTATTCATATATCAAGATATATGTGTAAATTTGTTTATTGAAGCATTTGTAACAATTTTAAAATAAACTAGAAACAACCTGAATGGCCATTGATGAGGGAATGGTTTAATAAGTTATAGTACATTTGTACATACTATGGAATACTATATGGCTCACAAATGAGATTAATCAATATGTATTGAATTGAAAATGCACATGACTTATTAAGGGTAGAAAAGAAATTACAGAATACTGGGGATAGTGTGACTCAAAAATGACTCACCTAATTTAAGTATCTGGCACAGACCTCTTCCCCAAACTTGAGACTTTCCTCTTGAAGTCTCAAAAGCACTGCAGATTCAATAAGTCCAAAACTGAACTTGGAGCTTTCTATATCCAAATCTAGTTGCTTCACTGTCTCCTTTCCTAGTGGATGGCACCATCAGACATCCATATTTGTAAAGCAGAAGCCCAGGACTCATCTTTGACATTCCCCTCTCCTTCACATCATTTTACCAACAGCACACCTCCCCCACACTACACACATATCCAATCATTCACTAATTTCTGTTGATTTTACAACCTTAATGTACTGCCAATAGATCTACTTCTCATCATATCCATCACCATCACCTGGGGTCAAATTACCAACACCTCCCACTTGGATTGCTAAAATCTTCTAACACAACTTGTTTCTTCATATTCACTCTAGTCCACCTTAATTCATCCCCCATCCTACATTCTGAAAGGAGAGAGAGCTGTCAATTTGGAAAGCTTTTGCCCTAATTGCTCTTGATCAGACACAAAATAGTGTAGCAGTATCATAATCACAGCCTGAAGAATTCAATTGCCTTTTGTTATCAAAAGTAACAACAGCTTTAGTAATTAGGAAATATTTTGAGTAAAAATCCCCTTCCCCCTATACACTGTATCTTGTGCCACAGAGCACAGGAAATGTAACAATAAAATGAACTTTAAATTATTCCCAAAAGTTTATCCTTGGTGTGTGGATGTCATAGGGAGATGAAAGAGTTTCTTTCTAGGGAGTTCCTCCAGCAACCATGCCATGTTATTTATCTCCCCATTTTGGCTACCACCTCATAAGTATTGCAGTAGAAAAAGATTCTGCTTGCTTTCTACTAACCTTGTGTGATTAGTTTTTGTTTTTTTGTTTTTGTTTTTGTTTTTGTTTTGTTTTGTTTTTGAGACAGAGTCTCGCTCTGCTGCCCAGGCTGGAGTGCAGTGGCGCGATCTGGGCTCACTGCAAGCTCCGCCTCCCAGGTTCCCGCCATTCTCCTGTCTCAGCCTGCCGAGAAGTTGGGACTACAGGCGCCCGCCACCACGCCCGGCTAATTTTTTTGTATTTGTAGTAGAAATGGGGTTTCACCATATTCGCCAGGATGGTCTCGATCTCCTGACCTCGTGATCCGCCCGCCTCAGCCTTGTGTGATTAGTTTTATAGCCTGAAAAGACCCTAAGAAGCCAACTCCTCCAATTAGCCTGGACTTCTGCTGTTTTCAATTTCCAAATTCGTCCTGGTGCTCCTGACTAGGGCCCCAATACTCAGGCTCAGATCCTTCACCTGAATCTCCACTCATTGGTTAGAATCCTGCTACCAGTAGGCAGATCTCCCAAATGCACCTACCTGCCTGCTAACTCCTGAGGACCTAATGTCATGTGTTGCCCTCTACCCTTTTAACATGTGCTAACATAATAGTGTACAATCTGGTGTTGACTGTTGCTTGAAACCTACTGAGATAGTTATTCCTCCAAGCCAAGCCCAGCCTCAGAATTCTAGAAAGTTTGCTCAGTGACTGCTCTTCACCAGTGGGTGGGTTTTATTCCAAATCTTGGGATTTAACAGTGGTTTCCAGATGTGAAGCACTCCTCATGCCTCTGAAATACTGGTGAGCTCTGGGGAAGGAGACAGCAGACACCACTTCTCAATTAAGTGGATCAATCTCTATAAAGCAGTTTACTTAACCTTCAAAAAAACCTCTGACTTTTTGACATAGTCAATAAAATATTAATGATAACTCAATATATATCATACTGTTTTGCATTTGTCATACAATGTTTTTACTTCTTCCAAACATTTGCATATTGTCATTTTTATTTGCATCTGCCATTTTATCAGATCTCATAGACATCTTAGAAGATAAGTAGAATAGGTGTTAAGGTGTTAAGTGAATTATAAACTTTTTAAGAACAAGAACTGCCTCTTGCATTATGTGAATCCTCTCTAGTATCCAGTACAGTGATTTGGTACAGGGTGCTCAATATATAATAATCAATTTTATATTCTCCCACTTTGTAGATTCAGAAAGCAAGTATCAGAGATGTTAAACAACATATCTAAGGTCCCACAACCAGTTAGTTATACTCCTTATTCTAGGCCCAGTGCCCGTTCCATTAGACCAATGGTTTTAATATTGTGTTCCATGGAAATCTTGGAGGTCCATAGAATTGTGCAGGCAGCATGAGAGGGAGGTAAAGCGGAGAGCACACAACTGCTTCAATCAGAACATCTTTACATTTATCCATTTTACATATTAAGATTTGTGTCACATTTTACCTAAATCAATGACTGTGCTACTATGTTTTTTAAGAATAAGCAATCATTTATCCATGCTAATTTGTAATGTCTTTTGTGGTGAAAAATAATATTCACTTGATGGATGAAATTGAAATGAAGTGGGTGAAGAGAGAAAGCAGAAAACAATAATAGTAGAATCAGTTAAAGCTGGTAGTTATGAATAAAAATCAGGTCCCCAGACCTTTAGGCACTTGGCAGGGCAAGCACATTGCACAACTCCTGTTAGCACCATTTACATAGAATGGAGCAATTATGCCCCGAGGGTAGGGACTCAATATACCTAGAAAAGCACTCATGAAAAATGTCTCTGAATCATGATAGATACTCAGAATATACAATAGAGATTCTTCACACTATACACAGTTAATTAAAAAACTATTGTTAAGAGTTTCAAGATGATTACTACTACTATTTTGGAGTCCAACCACCTAGCAGGTTTTGTTGCCTTAGTTACTATTCAAATTTTTAAGCTCAAAATGGGATGAGAGAAAAGAAGTATGTTTATGAGTGGGGGCTGAACAAGAATAAAGTATTAATACTGGTGTGTCACTGCAAAAACAAGTACAGAAGACACAAATAGGCAATTCACAAAATAAGAATGGCCAAATAGCACATAAAAATGCTCAATCTCACTATTAAGCAATGAAAAATACAAGTAAAACCAACTGATATTTTGTGAAAATTAGCAAAAAAAAGTGGATAATAGCCATAATTGGTAAGATTCTGGGAAATGTACACTCTTGCACATTGCTTGTAGGAAGATAAACTGATCTTTAAAATTCTGGAGGAAAATTTAACAATAAATAGCAAAGTAGGGCCAGTTGCACTGGCTCATGCCTATAATCCCAAAACTTTGGGAAACAGAGGCAGGAGGATGGTTTGAGGTCAGGACATCAAGACCAGCCTGAGCAACATAGTAAGGCCCCATCTCCACAAAAAATTTTTTTAAAAGAGCCAGACATGGTAGCACACACCCTTAGTACCACTTGCTTGAAAGGCTGAGGAGGGAGGATTACTTGAGGCTGGGAGCTAGACACTAGCCTGAGCAACATAGTGAGATCCCCACCTCAACAAAAATAAAATAAATTAGCTGAGTGTGGTGGCATGTACCTGTGGTCCCAGCTACTTGGGAAGCTAAGGCAGGAGGATCACCTGAGCCCAGGAGTTCAAGGCTGCAGTGAACTATGATCACACCACTGCACTGCAGCCTGGGTGACAGAGTGAGAACCTGTCTCAAAAAAAATGAGCTGGGTGAGGTAGCTGATGCCTGTAACACCAAAAGTTTGGGTGGCTGAGGTGGGAGTCTCATTTGATGCCAGGAGTTCAAGGCCAGCCTTGGCAACATAGTGAGACCCCATCTCTACAAAAGTAAAATAAAATAAGTTAGCCGGGTGTGGTGGCACATGCCTGTGGTCCCAGCTACTCAGGAGGCTGAGGCACAAGGATCCCTTGAGCCCAGGAGTTGGAGGCTGCAGTGAACTGTGATCGCACTGCTGCACTCCAGCCTAGGTGACAGAGCAAGAGCTCATTTCTTTAAAAATAAATGTAGCAAAGGTATTCACATTTTGCATTTCTTTTTACTCTAGTAATTTGTCCTGTAGAAAGAATCACAAATGAGAACAAAGATGTATGCAAATGAGTCTTCACTGCAGCATAACTTGCCATAGAAATATTGGAACCAGTTTAAAGAGAGGATTGATTTAAAAAATTGTTGCATATATATACAGCTATTAAAAAGTATCTTATAGGAGAATATTTAATGGCATATGTTTTAGTCCATTTTGTTTTGCTTTGAAGGAATGCCTGAGATTGGATAATTTATAAAGAAAACAGGTTCATTTGGCTCACAGTTCTACAGGATGTACAAGATGTGTAGAGTCAGCCTCTGCTTCTGGTGAGAGCCTCAGACTGCTTCTACTTATGATGGAAGGTGAAGGGAAGTTGGGGTGTGTGCAGCAATCACATGGTGAGAGAAGAAGCAAGACAGAGAGGAAGGAGGTGCCAGGCTCTTTTTAGCAACTAACTCCCAGGAGAACTAATAGAGAACTCACTCACCCCTGCAAGAGAGTGTTAATCTATTCAGGAGAGATTCCCCATGACCCAACACCTCCCATTAGGCCCCACCTCCAACATTGGGATCAAATTTCAACATGAGGTTTGGGGGGACAAATATCCAAATTATAGCAGCATGGAAAAAATTTTAATACACTATTTTTAAAATATATTGCGTTTAAAAGGAGGTTGCACAACAGTATATAGAGCATGAGTTTTTAAAATACGCATGCTTCTGGTAATCATTAGGACTGTTCATAACTCTCATGCTCCCCTTCAAGGGACATTATATGATTGTGTATTCTTATCCTTCTGACGTTAGGCACAGCCATATGATGTAACCTGGCAGTGTATTCCTATCCCCTCTGACGTTAGACACAGTCATATGATGTAACATTCCATGTGAGTGGAATGTTTAAGGGCCAGTGCTTAATTAGCCACATGCCCCTTTTCTTGCCTTACTGATCATGGGAGCATTTGTTGAGAAAGGTCTTTAGTCAACCTGGGTCCTTAAGTGACTACAGTGGGCAGAGACTCCTTGCCCATGCATATTGGACAATGTAGCATGAGCAGGAAAAATAGCTTATATTGCGTGAAGCCACTGAGATGCTCATACCGTGTGTGTGTGTGTGTGTGTGTGTGTGTGTGTGTGTCTGTGGGGGGCAAGAGGGAGAGAGAAAATGAAGAAGGAAGAAAGGGAGGAAGAGAAGGAAGAGAATTGGTTATACATAAAAGTAACAAATGGACTTGTGGGTGATTTTCATTTTCTTATTTTTTATACATGTCATCTAAATTTTCAACATGAACATGTATAATTTTCTAAATAAACATTATTTTATAGAGTAGTTTTAGATTTACAGCAAAGTAAAGCAGAAAGAACCAAGAAATCCCATGCAGCCCTTGCCTTCTCACACAAACATCCCCTACCAACAACATCCTCTGCCAGAGAGGTATACTTGTTACAATCAATTAACCTATATTGACACATCAATATTACCCAAAGTCCATGGTTTACATTAAGGTTCACTCTTGTTGTTGTACATTCTATGGGTTTGAACCAATATATACTGACGTGTACCCACCATTAAAGTATCATTAGAATAGTTTCACTGCTCTGAAAACACCTCTGTGCTCTGCCTATTCATCCCTTCCCAACCCCCACCAATCTCTGGAAACCATTCATCTTTGGTCTACACAGTTTTTCCTTTTCCAGAATTTGGTTGGACTTATGCAGTATGTAGCACTTTCAGACTGGCTTGTTTCACTAAGTGAAAAGATATGCATGTAAGTTTCCTTCATGTCTTTTCATGTATTAGGAGATCATCTCCTTTTAGTGCTGAACAATATTCCATTGTTCGAATGTACCACAGTTTATCCATTCATCTTCAGAAAGACACTTTGATTGCTTCCAAATATTGGCAATTAAGATTGTCAATAACATCTGTGCAGACGATTTTGTGTTTTTCTGTAAGTTTCTAGTTCATCTGGGTAAGGAGTGCGATTGCTGGATCATATGGTTAAAGTATGATTAGTTTTGTAAGAAACTGCCAAACTGTCTTCGAAAGCGGCCATACCATTTGCCTTTTTTACCAGCAATGACTGAGAGTTCCTGTTGCTCCATATCCTTGTCAGCATTTGATATTGTCAGTGTTTGGTTTGGGGGCATTCTAATAGATATTTAGTGGTTCATCATTCTTTTTTTAATTTGTAATTCTTTAATAACATATGTTGAAAATTTTTTCATATGCTTACTTGCCAACTGTATATCTTCCTTGGTAAAGTGTCTGTTTAGGTCTTTTAATTATGCACTTTATGATTCCATATTCTCTCCTTTCTTAGCATATCAATTATACTTCTTGTTTTTATTTCTTTTTTTATTTTTTTATTTTTTATTATTATTATACTTTAAGTTCTAGGGTACATGTGCATAACGTGCAGATTTGTTACATATGTATACTTGTGCCATGTTGCTGTGCTGCACCCATCAACTCATCAGCACCCATCAACTCGTCATTTACATCAGGTATAACTCCCAATGCAATCCCTCTCCCCTCCGCCCTCCCCATGATAGGCCCCGGTGTGTGATGTTCCCCTTCCTGAGTCCAAGTGATCTCATTGTTCAGTTCCCACCTATGAGTGAGAACATGCGGTGTTTGGTTTTCTGTTCTTGTGATAGTTTGCTAAGAATGATGGTTTCCAGCTGCATCCATGTCCCTACAAAGGACACAAACTCATCCTTTTTTATGGCTGCATAGTATTCCATGGTGAATTATACTTCTTTTTAAACTTATTTTAGTGGTTGTCTTAGAGTTAACAATATATATTTACAACTAATCCAAGTTTACTTTCAAATAGCACTATACTGTTCCACAGGTGATAGAAGTATCTTATAATAAGAAAATATTCCTAACTCCCCCTCCCATCTATTGTATCATTGCTATCATTCATTTGGCTTATACATAAGCATATATATGATATACATATATATATTTGTATATATACATAAACATACATAATTGAATACATTGTTGTCATTATTATTTTGTATAAACTGTTATCTACTGGAACAATTAAGAATAAGAAAAACAAAAGTTTTTATTTTACTTTCATTTATTTATTGTTTTATGCTCTTCCTTTCTTTATGTAAATCCAAGTCTCTGATCTATATCATTTTCTTCTCTCTGAAGAATTTCTTTCAACATTTTTTTCAAGGCAGATCTACTGGCAATGAATTCTCTCAATTTTTGTTTGTCAGAGAAAGCCTTTATTTCTCCTTCACTTTTGAAGCATAATTTCACAGGGGCCAGAATTCTATGTTGGTGGGTTTTTTCTCTCAACGCTTTATTTTATTTTTATTTCCACAGGTTATAGGAGAACCGGTGATGTTTGGTTACACGACTAAGGTCTTCAGTGGTGATTTGTGAGATTTTGGTGCACACATCACCTGAGCAGTATACGCTACACCCTATTTGTAGTCTTTTATCCCTCACTGTCTTCCCACCCTTTCTCCCTGAGTCCCCAAAGTCTGTTATGTCATTTTTATGCCTTTGCATCCTCATAGCTTAGCTCCCACATATCAGTGAGAACACATGATGTTTGGTTTTCCATTCCTGAGTTACTTTACTTAGAATAATAGTCTCCAATCTCATCCAGGTCCCTGCAAATGCCATTAATTCATTCCTTTTTATGGCTGAGTAGTATTCTGTCACACAAACACACACACACACACATATATATATCACAGTTTCATATATGTCATATATACATATCACAGTTTCATATATGTCATATATATCATAGTTTCTTTATCCACTCATTAATTGATGGGTATTTGGGTTGGTCCCATGTTTTTGCAATTGTGAATTGTACTGTTATAAATGTGCAAGTATCTTTTCGCATAATGACTTATTTTCGTCTGGGTAGATATCCAGTAGTGGGACTGCTAGATCAAATGGTAGTTCTACTTTTAGTTATTTAAAGAATCTCCACACTGTTTTCCATAGTGGTTGCACTAGTTTACATTCCCACCAGCAGGTAGAAATATTCCCTACTCACCACATCCATGCCAACATCTACTATTTTTTTATTTTTTAATTATGGCCATTCTTGCAGGAGTAAAGTGGTATTGCATTGTGGTTTTGATTTGCATTTCCCTGATCATTAGTGATGCTGAACATTTTTTCATGTATTTATTGGCCATTTGTATGCTTTCTTTTCAGAATTGTCTATTTATGTCCTTAGCCCACTTTTTGATGGGATTGTTTGTTTTTTTTCTTATTGATTTGTTTGAATTCATTGTAGATTCTGGATATTAGTCTTTTGTCAGATATATAGATTGTGAAGATTTTTTCCCACTCTGTGGGTTTCTGTTTGCTCTACTGACTGTTCTTTTGCTATACAATAGCTCTTTAGTTTAATTAAGTCCCAGCTATTTGTCTTTGTTTTTATTGCATTTGCTTTTGGGTTCTTGGTCATGAAATCATTGCCTAAGCCAGTGTCTAGAAGGGTTTTGCCAATGTTAGCTTCTAGAATTTTTATAGTTTCAGGTCTTAGATTTAAGTCCTTAATCCATCATGAGTTGATTTTTGTGTGAGAGGTGAAGACACAGTTTCATTCTCCTACATGTGGCTAGCCAATTATCCCAGCACCATTTGTTAAAAAGGGTGTCCTTTCCCCACTTTGACTTTTTGTTTGCTTTGTCAACGATCAGTTGGCTGTAAGTATTTGGGTTTATTTCTGGATTCTCTATTCTATTCCATTGGTCTATGTGCCTGTTTTTATACCAGTACTATGCTGTTTTGGTGACTATGGTCTTATAGTATACTTTGAAATCAGGCAATGTGATGCCTCCAGATTTGAGTTTTTTGCTTAGTCTTGCTTTGACTATGCAGGCTCTTTTTTGGTTCCATATGAATTTTATAATTGTTTTTTTCTAATTCTGTGAGGAATGATCATGGTATTTTGACGGGGATGGCGTTGAATTTGTACATTGCTTTTGGAAGTATGGTCATTTTCACAATATTGATTTTACCCATCCATGAGCATGGGATGTGTTTCTGTTTGTTTGTGTCATATATGATTCTTTCAGCAGTGTTTTGTAGTTTTCTTTGTAGAGGTCTTTCATCTCCTTGGTTAGGTGTATTCCTAAGTAGTTTATTTATTTTTTTGCAACTATTGTAAAAGGGGATGAAATCTTGATTTCATTCTCAGCTTGGTCGTTGTTGGTGTATAGAAGAGCTACTGATTTGTGTACATTAATTTTGGATCTGAAAACTGCTGAATTCTTTTATCAGTTCTAGGAACTTTCTGGAGGAGTCTTTAGGGTTTTCGAGATGAATGACCATATCATCACCAAACAGCAACAGTTTGACTTCCTCTTTACCAATTTGTATGCCCTTTATTTCTTTCTCTTGTCTGCTTGTCTTGTTCCAGTTCTCAGAGGAAATGTTTTCAACTTTTCTCCATTCAGTATTACGGTGGCTGTGGGTTAAGTGAGATTGAAATGCTAATTTAAAAATTACCAACAAAAAGAGTCCAGGACCAGATGGATTCACAGCAGAATTCTACCAGACATTTAAAGAATTGGTATCAATCCTATTGATACTATTCCACAAGATAAAGAAAGAGGGAACCCTCCTTAAATCATTCTATGAATCCAGTATAACCCTAATACCAAAGCCAGGAAAGAACATAACCAAAGAAGAAAACTACACACCAATGACCCTGATGAACATAGATGCTAAAATCCTCAACAAAATACTAGCTAATCAAATCCAACAACATATCAAAAATATAATCCACATGATCAAGTGGGTTTCACACCAAGGATGCAGAGATGGCTTAACATAGGCAAGTCAATAAATGTGATACACCACATAAACAGAATTAAAAACAAAAATTACATGATCATCTCAATAGATGCAGAAAAGGCATTTGACAAAATCCAGTATCTCTTTATGATTAAAAATCTCAGCAAAATTGGAATACAAAGAACATATCTCAATATAATCTCAACACTTTAACTATTTTATTCCACTCTCTCTTGCTTCCCTGGTTTCAGAAAAGCTGGATGTAGTTCTTATCTGTGATCCTTTATCAGTGAGGTTGTTTTTCTTCTGGCTTCTCTCAAGATTTTTTCTTTATCTTTGATTTTATGAAGTTTGAATGATATGCCTAGGTATAGTTATTTTGGCATTTATCTTTTTTGGTGTTCTCTGAGCTTCCTGGATCTTTGTTTTGGTGTCTGACACTAATTTTGGGGAAATTCTCAATCATTATTGCTTCAAATATTGTTCAAGTTTCTTTCTCTCTTTTCCTCACATTCCTTTATATATATGTCACACATTTTGTAGTTGTCCCACAGCTCTTGTATATTCTGTTCTTTTTTTCAGTCTTTTTTATCTTAGCTTTTCAATTTTGAAGGTTTCTATTGTCATAGCCTCAAACTCAGAGATTCTTTCCTTAATAATGCCCAGCCTACTTATAAGTCGATCATAGGCATTCTTCATGTCTGTTATAGTATTTTTTAGCTTTAGCATTTCTTTTTCATTCTTTCTTATAATTTTCATCTCTCTGCTTACACTGCCCTCTGTTCTTGCATGTTCTCTACTTTTTCTACTAAAGCCCTTAGCATATGAATCATAGTTTGTTTATTTGTTTTTAATTCTTGGTCTGATAGTCCAACATTCCTTCCATATCTGAATCTGGTTCTGATACTTGCTAAGCCTCTTCAAATGTGTGTGTGTGGCACTGGGGGGTGTTTTGTTTTGTTTTGTTTTGTTTTGCCTTTTAGTATGCCTTGTAATTTTTTGTTGAAAGGTATACGTGATGAACTGGGTGAAAGGAACTATAGTAAATAGGGCTTCGGTTAGGTCTCAGTTTTTTCATAAGCCTATGCTCCTGGACTGTGAACTTCATCAGTGCTTCTCAGATTTTTATCCCCTTAGTGGGGACAAGATGGCTAGAGGGAGCCAAAGCTGAGTATTTCCTTTCCCCCAAATAGGTCAAGCTCTGATGAAACCCCAACAGGTTAAGCTCTGGCAAAATAGTTTGGCTTGAGGGAAAACCTTGTTAAGAAGCACAAAGTCCTCTGGTGTACTTCAAAATGATTCCTTTTCTCCTTTACTTGCCAGAGGCAAAAGGGGATTTTTCTCCAAAATTCACTGTGGGGACCTGATAGCATTCCTGGAGGTAAAACTTACAAAAGTGTGGGGAAATCCTATGAGTAAGTCCCCTGGAGTTTTTAATTCTCAGACTTACCCAAACTAAGCCCAGAAATTTGCCAATTACAGTTCAGGTTTTCCTACCCTGTTATTGGTTCCCATAAAGGTTCCTGCTCATGGGCTTCTCTAGGTTGTGATTCTCTATACCCACCTGCCTGCCTCTCCAGTTATTGGGGCAGTGGTTTTCCTTGTGACCTCACTTCTCTAATAGATCTAATAAGAGTTGTTGACTTCTCAGTTTATTCAGCTTTTTACTTGTTAAGCTATAACAGCAATGGCAAATTCTAAGCTCCTTACTTGTCAGACCAGAAACCAGAAGTACTTAGTGCAGTATTTATATTAAGAAAGAAATGTTTTTAAAATGTGTGTAAAATTACCTCTTCCTTTTCTCATATACTCTGTCCTTTCAAAAGATTCTACATAATTTTCCTGAGCCCTTAAGAGGAGATTAGGGCAGTGTAACCCTGGGTAAATCACTTAGTCTCTCTTTGTTTTCCTTCTACCTCAATTTCTACTTTTCAATTTCCTTTGCAGACTTCTCTTCATCTCCCCCAGTGTCTCAAAGTTCACGTGCTTTAGAACTTAGCACTAAACCTGCTCTTCTGTTCACCCTAACCTTTTTCACTAAGTGAGCTCATCCATTTCTCTGACTTTGAATGCCATTTCTACACTGCTGACTTCCAAATATGTATCTCTGGCCCAGACCTTTCCTCTGGGCTGCCGAGTCTCCTATGCAGTTATCCACTTGACCATTCCACTTGAATATCTCACAACTATCTCAAACCTAAAATATCTAAACAGAACTCTTGGATCAACACTCCCACTTCTGTCAAAGCCTATTCCTTGCCCAGAACTTCCCATCTCAGTTAAAAGAAAGTGGGTGGTAAGCAGGAGGAAGAGGAGGAGACTACTATCTGCCTAGTTTCTCAAGCCAAAAGCCCAGAAAATGTCTTTGCTTTGTCCCTTTTCTTCCCGCCCCACCTCTGAGCCATTAGACATGTCAGTTCTACCTATAAAATATTTCTCTCCACTTCTCTCTCCACATACATTTCTACCCCACTATTCCAAGCCCCCACCATCTGTTGCCTGAACCATTGCCACAATCACCTAATTGGTCTCCAAATTCTACTCTTGCTGACTTTCTAATTCATTCTCAATATAGCAGCAAGAATAATCCTAAGATATAGGTCATGACCCATAGCTATTTAAAGCCCTTCAGTGGTTTCCCACTGCACTTTGAAGAAGTCTTAAATCTATGCCATGCTTTACAAGGTCCTAATTGTTATAGTCTCTGCCTTGCTCCCAAATCTCATTTCAGGTATCTCTCCCATTACTTGCTACATTCTAGTCACACTGGTCCTCTTTCAGGTCCTCAAAGATGCCAACCTCTTTCAATCTCAATTATTTTGTATAGGCTCCTCCCTCTGCCTGAAATGTCCTATCTCCCAAGCTTCATTTGACTGAATCCATCTCCTCCTTCCTGTCTCAGTTAATACATCATTTCATCAAAAGGGCCTTTCCTGACTGCCCTATCTGAGGCAGAAAATATTTACTTCTCCTATAGCAGGTACCCTTCATCCACCTTACTATTTTCTAGGACAATGATATTTTTGTTCAAGGATATGGCTGTCATGTGGCCAGGCAGGTTTGGCCCCTTCCCAGTTCTAGCTGGTAAATCGCAATTTGTGTCTAGCAATCATGATCATATCATGCACTTTTGTCAATGACTAGTTTAGGGATAGTCATGTGATACAGATCTGACCAATTTCACAAAAAGTGAAGTCCACTTGGGACCTTTTTGGAAAGGCCTTTCTTGATGAGAAAAAAAAAGAGAGAGAGACAAAAAATTAAACAACAATTTCCCTTGACTAGCTGTTGTGTGTCTACATGTGATGCTTACAATTGTGGAAGACATTTTACAACCATGAATAAAGCATTACTCATACACTAAGGATGGTAGAATAGAAAGATGCAAGGTGCCTGGGTCCCTCATAAAAGTTATATTGTATATCTGAATTAACCCTAGGTTCCCTACCTTCAGACTTCTCATTCAGTGTGATAATAAATCCCTTTTAATTTGACCCAATTTTGGTTTGGCTTTCTTTTACTGGCACCCAAAAGTTGGTCCTCACTTTCTTTTCTCTATGGCAACATCCTATTGGTTTTCTTTTAAACAAATCAAAATGGGTTGTTACTGTATTTGTTAGCTGCTTGGTTTTTTGTTTATTTAACTTTCATGAGAGCAGGGTCTATGTCTATCTTGTTCACCAGTATCTAGAACAGTATCTGGAACATAGTAGGCACTCAAGAAATATTTGCTGATGAATGACCAAATGTCACATCCACAGGGAGAATCAACTGGTTGGTTTAGATGGTGACTAGTAGGATACAGAATATATACAAACACTAATAAATAAATTATGTGTCCTTTAAAGCTGATTTCCCAAAGAATCCTGATCCTGATTTTTACATTTTAGTTTCAAAGGAATGTAGACGGGGAACATATTAAAATAGAGGGCTGATAATTTTAGTTCTAAGAGTGCTTGCCCATCCACCAGGCAATCTATGTTTCATCATCCCAAAAAGACAAAGGGCAATTCTACTCTCAAGGGAAGGCAATCATTTCTAGATCTCTACCACTCTAAAGTGAGTTCATGTTTCTGCCTGAAGCAGATCAGACACGAACCTGGATTATTTTACTTTTTTTTATCAACTTTAACTGTCATAAAAAGCATTCTATTGGCTTTTCATAAATTCAAGTAAATCTAAAATTATGCCACATTCCCATAGAGCATGTCATCTAGATGGCAACAGAAACCATGTCAAGGGCATTATAGCTCATCCAACTTTGAAAGCCCTGACCAAGACAGGCCCTATGTGATATAAGTCAGGTCATACTGTGAGGTTGTGTCTTCTAACCAGAAAAACACCCTGTTGCCATGGTGCCTGAATTCCCACCTTTATCACTGTTTCACTGGATTAACACAGTTATGTCTTCAGAAGTCCCCTATTTAAATGTGAATATACTTCCTAGAGAAGCTAATATGTACATTTTTAGCATTCATTTTTGAACAGAAGGCAAAGTCTCAAAGGAATCAAATATTATAAAAAACAGCTAAGCTTTAACGGATATGAGCAAAGAAAGAAAATTCTGGACATGCGAGGGAACATGGGCACTGGGAAGCTAGAGAAAGAAAGAGGGTAAATACGATGAGAAAGGTACCAAAATGGAAATTTAGTGAGGACTCAAAAATCACCAATTTGCCCCTGGGTCCCATATGGCCTTGTTGCTACCTAATTACTCACTTCTGACAAAAACTAGGGTATAAAACATCATTTCGTGTCATATCTGTCTCTTCATCTGTGAAATGGAGACTAGAGAAAAACACGATAAATAAGAGTAGGTGATCCTAGCTATATAAATAGAAAGACAGATAAGGAAAATGACTAATGGAGCAAACAGATTAGAAAAGTACACGTTTCAGAGGTCTTTTCTCAGTAGGGCTCATCTGGGAAACTGACCTAGGTTAGGGTATAATTGACTGAGGTGACTAAACTTCCTAGATGATACGGTTTGCCTCATGTCCTAGCTTAATTATTAACAGTGCCTCCTTTCACTCTCAAAGTGCCCCAGATTGGATCATAAATGATATGGTCACCCTTATGAATGACTGGTGATCTTTCATAAGGGTGGCCATATAAAAGATCAGAGGTGTGCTCAGTTAGTAATTCCCTTCAGTACTCAAGATCTGGAGTGGCCAGAGTCCAAACTTATTGACTCCAGTTATGAGGAGCTGCCTGTGTACCATAATGTAGAAATATTGGGAAGGATGCATCAAATGCAGGCCGCATCACCATCTTAACAGAGTGCTTCCCAAAGGAGTGGGTGAAAATAGGAATTTCGGAAAGCACAATGAGGCTACTAGTGAAGATACAAAAAAGGTGAAATGGAAGCATTAGAAGCCCCTCAAAGGAAGCACTCACTCACTGCTCCTAGACATAGGGCTAGCCCTGATCTGTGTATTCAAGCAGTTGTCAAGTCCTCCATTCCTACCCAAATAAAGAAAGTGTTTGGTTTAGGCAGTATCACTCAGTTACAGGCTGGGTTGACATTCATAGATGAGTCTCGCCGTTTATTTAGCCTTCACCTTGTTAGAAATAGATTGGGCCTCATACAATGCTCAGTCCAGAACAGAAACTACAACAACCAAAAACAATTAATAGCCCATGCACAGAGAAAACACAATATGAACAAAACTGCTGTACTAATGTGTTAAAAAATAAAAAAGATTCATTTGATTATAAATACTGGATTCTAGTTCTCATCTTACAGCACCAGAGAGGAAATTGTTCTAAAATTGATAACCTGTGTTTTTCCTTCCCAAAGTTCATGTTCCCATTCAAATTGCACTAAATCTTTAGAGACTTTGCCTTCTGAGCCTAAAACCTATTTCCATACCTAATTCTCATATCTTGGTAAATACTTGTAATGTATCTAGGAAATCAAAGACATAATTTCTTTTTCAATATATGCAAAGACATCCATCTCCTGTGGTTGAGGGGATGAGTTAAATGTTACAAAGAAATCAGAGGAAAGTGGATGGGGGCTTTGGTGCAGCTCCTTGCCCCTCTGGCACTGTTTTTATTTCCCTGTAACAGCACCAATGTGTAAGGGAAATAAACTAAGATTCTGGCCTCTTGGCTGCTCCCAGAACAAGACAGTGTTATTTTAATGTACACTAAGGAGAAGATGGGAAAAGAAAAATACAAAAGAGCATCAAAGCCCTCCCACCAACCCTTGTCTCTAAAGTCTTAAGCAAGAGCCCCAGCCTCTGCTATTCTATCTTCTGCTCTGTGCATAGTGAGCAGGTAATCAGCAAGGCTAATCAAAAACGCATTCATTACCGCAGAGCGGCAGTGGGTGAAAGCAACTGCAGCTTTCTTCTGGCAAGTGGTTTCTGGACTGGCACAATCCAATCTCCGTGGCTCTTTCGCAAGCCTTTTGCCTCCCCCTGCCCTCTCCCTCCCCCACCCATCCTAGCGGTCTCTGCCATGCCCAATTCTGCTTCTCCATTAAAGGCAATCTAATTCTTACAGTTGACAATTTTTCCTCCTCAATCACTCTGACATTGCTCTATGAAAGCTGTTTTCTGCCTAATAAGTCTTCTGGGCATTTTTATATGCCTTTAAAGGTGTTTCTTCACTTGAAAAATACATTTTTCCTTTGTTTTCAAAATAAGAAGCCATTTCTTGTCAGGGCCAAACAAAATCAAATGCTGACAGCTTCTGCAAATGCAAATGCCTTTCCTGCTTCCTCCAACTTAGCAAAATGGACTCTCTCAGAGTCCCCAGAACCAAAAGAAGCTCTGAGAAATCTGTGCTAAAATGCACTTATGGGCCTCGAGCTAGTAACAATAAGAGCTAATATTACTGAGCATTTGTTACATGCCAGGCATAATTCAATGTACTTTAATTATCTCATTCAATCCTCACAATGTCCTTATGAAGGATTTGTTACTTATTATCATCCCCATTGTACAGATGAAAATGGTGAGATCCAAGGAGGTCGAATCAGTCTAACACAAGTTGTGGATGGGGTATTTTGAACTCAGGCTGAGTGGCTCTTCCTTTAAACCACCTACCATGGTTCTGATGGAAAAAGATGAGTATACCACTATGCACACTGCCTCATCCTCTCTCAGACAGTAAAGTTAACCTTCCAGGCTATGAGATTGGCATTCAGTAAGTAACTATTTTCTGGGAGAAGTGAAGAGTACTCCCTCCATCCCCTGAAAAAATAAATTATCTTTAGCTAAGCTAGAGAGAGAAACTTTTAAAAACAAAACAAACTTTTCTTTCAAGTGTTTGTTTTTCCCAATCAGTCTACAATGGTAGTTGAGTGGCCACTGAGCTTGTATGGCATAGAGGCAGCTATCCGTTCTCTGCCTTTTGGGAACACACAAACTAGTTGGGATTTCAGAACAGAACACACACACACACACACACACACACACACACACATACAGAGAGAGAGAGAGAGAGAGAGAGAGAAAGAGAGAGAGAGAATGATGTGGAGGCAGGGTGACAGAGAGGCTTCCTGGACTTGATTTCACATCTACCACTTAGAGCTATGTAACCTTGGGCAAGCCATTCAATCTCTCTGTGTGACTCATTTCCTCAGCTGTAAAATTGAAGTAATAATAGTACTTACCTCATAGGGGGCTATTAGGATTAGATAATCTAATATATAAAAGTACTTAGCACATGCCTGGCACATAGAAAGTACTTGATAAATAATAACTCACACTACAATTTCTTTCCCCTGGCATGAAATTCGTAGCTCATGTCGTACATCCAAGGTTTCAGTGAAGAAGTGATTGGTGGTAATTTGGAGCAAAGATGGCAATAACTAAGTATGTTTTATTAACACTTCAACTTTGTCCCAAATAAAACTGGGAAATTTCTGATTCTACTTCAGAAGTATACTATGAAGGAATAATAGACACTGGGGTCTACTAGAGAGGGGAGATAGGGAGGGGGCCAAGGGATGAAAAAATACCTATAGGGTAGTATGCTCACTACTTGGGCGACAGGATCATTTCTACCCCAAACTTCAGCATCATGCAATATACCGATGTAACAAACTGCACATGTACTCCTTGAATCCAAAATGAAAGTTGCAATTATAAAAAAAGAACTACCATGAAAAGACACTAGATTGGAATACTGGGGATTTCAGAAAACCAGATATTTTCCATTTAAGCTCTGGTATCAGAGAAGGTTTGAAAAATAAACATCTCAAAACCATAACTTTTTATTCAAAAGCATCTACTCTCTAAATTCTAGGGGACTATGTTTTATTTTTAGTACAACATGAAGGAAACTACAAAAATGACAAAATAGCCCATTTTTTAACTTGAAAAAATGATTTCCGTCAGGGTTTCTTTAAGTGGCAAGCACCTGTCCTGGATTTAAAATAAGATTCAATTTATCTAAATTCATTTTACACTCAAATTTTTAGATGCATGCCCATTGCATAAAGCAAGATTTGCCCATATTATAAGGTATAGAAGCAAATTGCTGACGTCCATTTCCATTTTCTCAGCATTTGCAACCCAGCCTTTTATCATGCTGTGGCCAGCTACAGACATAGTCAGCCAATTTCCACAATCTTGAGAAACAGGAAATGTTATACTAACTCAGACCTTCAATTCTTCTCAACTGTCATCTGTCCCTTAATAGTAACATAAGGACTGCTTTCCACCAAGTACCTTGTAGAATATACGAATCATTTTTATCAGACAAAATACAGAAAAGAAGAGGGAAAGGATGAGTAAGTTTTATAAATGAAGAGGCAACGAGAGAAAAGTTATTCTTTCCTTGTCCCTTTCCAGATCCACCCTCCAGTATTCTCCACCAACCTCTGCACCTCAAGAGGCACTATCCTAAGTATAATGTATGGTCACTGCTATCTAAGAGTTTGCCAAATCTAATCCACCGGACACAAGGGCACTTGGGTCTGTTCTTTTTCAGTTCATCCATGTAATCAGAAACTTTTTCTCCCTTGTATTCCTCCTAATGTATGTACCATTATGTTAAGCATCATTAGATCTTGCTTTTGACTTAATTCATGTATTCACTCATTTGAAAAATAAATATTTAGCATCCATTAAACTCAATGCATTGTTATAGGTGCTAGGATTACAGCAGTAAACAGAACAGACAAAAAAAAATTCCCTCCCTTCATGGAGCTCACAAAATCTTAAACAGAAAAGCAAAATTAGCAAAATATCTAGTTAGAGTTAAAATGTAAAGTTTTACATTTTAGAGTTACAATGTGTATTTTACACTTAGAGTTAAATGTCTAAATTTTACATTTAGAGTTAAAATGTGTATTCCAATACCAAATTAGTTGGTTCCCTCAAGTTTCATCCTCTTTAGAAAGACAGTAAAAGGTTTATAATTTTTAATGGGTTAGTTTGGAAATGTAAACATTCCATTGGTTCATGGATTTGTTCACCACGCTGCTCCTGATTCCAAGAAGAATTTGAGGTCACTTAAAGTAAAAGACACATAAATTTGTTGCTTTAATTTATTACCCAGAAATCTAACTAGAGCAAAAGTCACATAATGTGTTGGAGGAGAAGTGTTTAAGGTTCAATAGTCAAGATCTCTATGGCTTTCTACTTGGGTAATTTGTCTGCAATTATTGGAAACTTCCACAAGGTGGTGGTAATGATGCCTTAGTTTATAACCATACTACAAGGGCAGGCTGATATCACGGGTATAATTTACTTGAAATAAAGATACAGTGTACTCTCTAACCATAAAATTTAGTTTCTCAAAATCCTTTGGCAGTATTCATGTTTAAAGAGCTTAGGGTGTTTTCCTGAAACTTCGTAAGAAAATTTAGATCTTGAGTGAGCCTATGAAAGCCTTATGTATGTATGTATGTATGTATGTATGTATTTAAGACAGCGCCTCACAATGTTGCCCAGGCTGGAGTGCAATGCCGCGATCATGGTTCGCTACAGCCTCGACCTCTCCAGTCTCAGGTGATCCTCCCACCTCAGCCTCCTGAGTAGCTGGGACTATAGGCATGCGCCACCACACCCAGATAGCTTTTATATTTTTTGTAGAGAAGGGGTCTCGCCATGTTGCCAAGGCTGGTCTTCAACTCCTGGATTCAAGCAATCCACCCGTTTCAGCCTCCCAAAGTGCTAAGACATGAGCCACTGCACCTGGCCAGCCCTCATTTATTAATTCATTCAGCACACTTTTATTGAGAAGCCTCTGGGTACTAAGAATTGTACAAAGCACTTAAAAATAAATTTTGTGTTCACAAAAAAATACAATAAGGGAAGCATCCTATAATAAAAGGAAAAATCAATGACACTCACATTCTAACTTGTTAATAATAGGAACTGTGCAATTTCTTTCCATTTAACATCTCTTGAGTAATAGATGCTTTTCAGCGTCTCTTTCCTTTAAGGTTCATATGAAATGCTTCTAATTTTGGTTTGAATGGAATATGGGGATGCTAATAGTACTTATCTCAAAGGGTTGTGGTAGGAGTTCAAAAAAACAATACATTTAAACCATTTAGTAGAATACCTAGCATGAGGTAAGAAATAAATGTTAGCTATCATCATCACTGTCATCATCATGATCATCATTGCCTTCATTATCGTTGTTATCTTCCTCCTCATCATCATCATTGTTATCATTGCCATCATCAGGAAAAAGGATCAAGTTAATCTGTATATACCAGAAATCTGAGTAAAGGAAATTCAGAATTGGGAAAGAGTCACTGCTTTCCCGTTATTATCAAAATGTGACAATGTTCTAAGCTCTTAAACACTACATTAAGAGGGAGGAAATATTTGTTTTTGCTTTGTTTTGTTTTGTTTTGTTCTGTTTTGTTTTGTTTTTAAAGGCATTGCCTCACAAAGACTTTCCTAGTGTGGTGCCTCTGTATATGGAATGATCTTCCCCCAAGGGAACTCAATTTGAGTTTAGATAGCAGAGCAGGTAGGATCTATAAGACCACTCTTTGGCTGGTTTCCTGCCAAGATACAGTGATTGTCTCTTGTTCTGTAACATGTAACTTCTCTTGGGACTGGGGCTACCCACTGAGGGAGGCTGGGTGAAGCAGTGAGGAACTGTTTGTACCTCCCTAGAGGAAGCCGCCTCATTTCCTGTGGACCCTGTAGGGCCCTTAGTGAATGAGCTTCCTCCCTGGGGCCTGGAGTCAAGGGCCCAGGTAACTGAAGAGGGAGGTGCTCCAGACTGGCCCATTCTTCTCTAGAGTAGGCACTGCCCTCAGTGTGACCTGTGCAATCACACAGGGCTCCATGCTAGAAGGGCTCATGCTTGGATTTATGCACTGCCATTTCTGTCTTGAAATTCTTAAAAATGTTTAAAGAAGGTGCCCAGCACTTTCAGTTTGGTTCTAAGTCCTGCAAATTATGTAGCCAGTCCTATCTGCCCTGAAGAGTTTCCAAACATTGTGTGGGCCTTGTTCTTAGTTTCCCTCCTTCCTGCTACTACTTAGAGTCCATTTCACTCTCTCACCCTTGATTCCAACTAAGTGTTGGTAGCTCAGCAGAAACCAGCTTTCTGCCCAACCCTGAGCTCTGGTGACCACTGTAGAGATATTTTCATAACTGCTGCTTCCTCTTGGTTAGCATTTTCTCTAAAATAAAAAAGAACATTAACAATAACACGGGGGGCGGAGCAAGATGGCCGAATAGGAGCAGCTCCAGTCTCCAACTCCTAGCGCGAGCGACACAGAAGACCGGTGATTTCTGCATTTTCAACTGAGGTACTGGGTTCATCTCACTGGGGAGTGCCGGACGATCGGTGCTGGTCAGCTGCTGCAGCCCGACCAGCGAGAGCTGAAGCAGGGTGAGGCATTGCCTCACCTGGGAAGCGCAAGGGGGAAGGGAGTCCCTTTTCCTAGCCAGGGGAACTGAGACACAACACCTGGAAAATCGGGTAACTCCCACCCCAATACTGCGCTTTAAGAAACAGGCACACCAGGAGATCATATCCCACACCTGGCCGGGAGGGTCCCACACCCACGGAGCCTCCCTCATTGCTAGCACAGCAGTCTGTGATCTACCTGCAAGGCAGCAGCGAGGCTGGGGGAGGGGCGCCCGCCATTGCTGAGGCTTAAGTAGGTAAACAAAGCCGCTGGGAAGCTCGAACTGGGTGGAGCTCACAGCAGCTCAAGGAAACCTGCCTGTCTCTGTAGACTCCACCTCTGGGGACAGGGCACAGTAAACTAAACAAACGCAGCAGACACCTCTGCAGACGCAAACGACTCTGTCTGACAGCTTTGAAGAGAGCAGTGGATCTCCCAACACGGAGGTTGAGATCTGAGAAGGGACAGACTCCCTGCTCAAGTGGGTCCCTGACCCCTGAGTAGCCTAACTGGGAGACATCCCCCACTAGGGGAAGTCTGACACCCCACACCTCACAGGGAGGAGTACACCCCTGAGAGGAAGCTTCCAAAGCAAGAATCAGACAGGTACACTCGCTGTTCAGAAATATTCTATCTTCTGCAGCCTCTGCTGCTGATACCCAGGCAAACAGGGTCTGGAGTGGACCTCAAGCAATCTCCAACAGACCTACAGCTGAGGGTCCTGACTGTTAGAAGGAAAACTATCAAACAGGAAGGACACCTACACCAAAACCCCATCAGTACATCACCATCATCAAAGACCAGAGGCAGATAAAACCACAAAGATGGGGAAAAAGCAGGGCAGAAAAGCTGGAAATTCAAAAAATAAGAGCGCATCTCCCCCGGCAAAGGAGCGCAGCTCATCGCCAGCAACGGATCAAAGCTGGACGGAGAATGACTTTGACGAGATGAGAGAAGAAGGCTTCAGTCCATCAAATTTTTCAGAGCTAAAGGAGGAATTACGTACCCAGCGCAAAGAAACTAAAAATCTTGAAAAAAAAGTGGAAGAATTGATGGCGAGAGTAATTAATGCAGAGAAGGTCCTAAACGAAATGAAAGAGATGAAAACCATGACACGAGAAATACATGACAAATGCACAAGCTTCAGTAACCGACTCGATCAACTGGAAGAAAGAGTATCAGCGATTGAGGATCAAATGAATGAAATGAAGCGAGAAGAGAAACCAAAAGAAAAAAGATGAAAAAGAAATGAACAAAGCCTGCAAGAAGTATGGGATTATGTAAAAAGACCAAATCTACGTCTGATTGGGGTGCCTGAAAGTGAGGGGGAAAATGGAACCAAGTTGGAAAACACTCTTCAGGATATCATCCAGGAGAACTTCCCCAACCTAGTAGGGCAGGCCAACATTCAAATCCAGGAAATACAGAGAACGCCACAAAGATACTCCTCGAGAAGAGCAACTCCAAGACACATAATTGCCAGATTCACCAAAGTTGAAATGAAGGAAAAAATCTTAAGGGCAGCCAGAGAGAAAGGTCGGGTTACCCACAAAGGGAAGCCCATCAGACTAACAGCAGATCTCTCGGCAGAAACTCTCCAAGCCAGAAGAGAGTGGGGGCCAATATTCAACATTCTTAAAGAAAAGAATTTTCAACCCAGAATTTCATATCCAGCCAAACTAAGTTTCATAAGTGAAGGAGAAATAAAATCCTTTACAGATAAGCAAATGCTTAGAGATTTTGTCACCACTAGGCCTGCCTTACAAGAGACCCTGAAGGAAGCACTAAACATGGAAAGGAACAACCGGTACCAGCCATTGCAAAAACATGCCAAAATGTAAAGACCATGGAGGCTAGGAAGAAACTGCATCAACTAACGAGCAAAATAACCAGTTAATATCATAATGGCAGGATCAAGTTCACACATAACAATCTTAACCTTAAATGTAAATGGACTAAATGCTCCAATTAAAAGACACAGACTGGCAAACTGGATAAAGAGTCAAGACCCATCAGTCTGCTGTATTCAGGAGACCCATCTCACACGCAGAGACATACATAGGCTCAAAATAAAGGGATGGAGGAAGATTTACCAAGCAAATGGAGACCAAAAAAAAGCAGGGGTTGCAATACTAGTCTCTGATAAAACAGACTTTAAACCATCAAAGATCAAAAGAGACAAAGAAGGCCATTACATAATGGTAAAGGGATCAATTCAACAGGAAGAGCTAACTATCCTAAATATATATGCACCCAATACAGGAGCACCCAGATTCATAAAGCAAGTCCTTAGAGACTTACAAAGAGACTTAGACTCCCATACAATAATAATGGGAGACTTCAACACTCCACTGTCAACATTAGACAGATCAACGAGACAGAAAGTTAACAAGGATATCCAGGAATTGAACTCATCTCTGCAGCAAGCAGACCTAATAGACATCTATAGAACTCTCCACCCCAAATCAACAGAATATACATTCTTCTCAGCACCACATCATACTTACTCCAAAATTGACCACGTAATTGGAAGTAAAGCACTCCTCAGCAAATGTACAAGAACAGAAATTATAACAAACTGTCTCTCAGACCACAGTGCAATCAAACTAGAACTCAGGACTAAGAAACTCAATCAAAACCGCTCAACTACATGGAAACTGAACAACCTGCTCCTGAATGACTACTGGGTACATAACGAAATGAAGGCAAAAATAAAGATGTTCTTTGAAACCAATGAGAACAAAGATACAACATACCAGAATCTCTGGGACACATTTAAAGCAGTGTGTAGAAGGAAATTTATAGCACTAAATGCCCACAAGAGAAAGCAGGAAAGATCTAAAATTGACACTCTAACATCACAATTAAAAGAACTAGAGAAGCAAGAGCAAACACATTCGAAAGCTAGCAGAAGACAAGAAATAACTAAGATCAGAGCAGAACTGAAGGAGATAGAGACACAAAAAAACCCTCCAAAAAATCAATGAATCCAGGAGTTGGTTTTTTGAAAAGATCAACAAAATTGACAGACCACTAGCCAGACTAATAAAGAAGAAAAGAGAGAAGAATCAAATCGACGCAATAAAAAATGATAAAGGGGATATCACCACCGACCCCACAGAAATACAAACTACCATCAGAGAATACTATAAACACCTCTACGCAAATAAACTGGAAAATCTAGAAGAAATGGATAATTTCCTGGACACTTACACTCTTCCAAGACTAAACCAGGAAGAAGTTGAATCCCTGAATAGACCAATAGCAGGCTCTGAAATTGAGGCAACAATTAATAGCCTACCAACCAAAAAAAGTCCAGGACCAGATGGATTCACAGCTGAATTCTACCAGAGGTACAAGGAGGAGTTGGTACCATTCCTTCTGAAACTATTCCAATCAATAGAAAAAGAGGGAATCCTCCCTAACTCATTTTATGAGGCCAATATCATCCTGATACCAAAGCCTGGCAAGGACACAACAAAAAAGGAGAATTTTAGACCAATATCCCTGATGAACATCGATGTAAAAATCCTCAATAAAATACTGGCAAACCGGATTCAGCAACACATCAAAAAGCTTATCCACCATGATCAAGTGGGCTTCATCCCTGGGATGCAAGGCTGGTTCAACATTCGCAAATCAATAAACATAATCCAGCATATAAACAGAACCAAAGACAAGAACCACATGATTATCTCAATTGATGCAGAAAAGGCTTTTGACAAAATTCAACAGCCCTTCATGCTAAAAACACTCAATAAATTCGGTATTGATGGAACGTACCTCAAAATAATAAGAGCTATTTATGACAAACCCACAGCCAATATCATACTGAATGGGCAAAAACTGGAAAAATTCCCTTTGAAAACTGGCACAAGACAGGGATGCCCTCTCTCACCACTCCTATTCAACATAGTGTTGGAAGTTCTGGCTAGGGCAATTAGGCAAGAGAAAGAAATCAAGGGTATTCAGTTAGGAAAAGAAGAAGTCAAATTGTCCCTGTTTGCAGATGACATGATTGTATATTTAGAAAACCCCATTGTCTCAGCCCAAAATCTCCTTAAGCTGATAAGCAACTTCAGCAAAGTCTCAGGATACAAAATTAATGTGCAAAAATCACAAGCATTCTTATACACCAGTAACAGACAAACAGAGAGCCAAATCAGGAATGAACTTCCATTCACAATTGCTTCAAAGAGAATAAAATACCTAGGAATCCAACTTCCAAGGGATGTAAAGGACCTCTTCAAGGAGAACTACAAACCACTGCTCAGTGAAATAAAAGAGGACACAAACAAATGGAAGAACATACCATGCTCATGGATAGGAAGAATCAATATCGTGAAAATGGCCATACTGCCCAAGGTAATTTATAGATTCAATGCCATTCCCATCAAGCTATCAATGAGTTTCTTCACAGAATTGGAAAAAACTGCTTTAAAGTTCATATGGAACCAAAAAAGAGCCCGCATCTCCAAGACAATCCTAAGTCAAAAGAACAAAGCTGGAGGCATCACGCTACCTGACTTCAAACTATACTACAAGGCTACAGTAACCAAAACAGCATGGTACTGGTACCAAAACAGAGATATAGACCAATGGAACAGAACAGAGTCCTCAGAAATAATACCACACATCTACAGCCATCTGATCTTTGACAAACCTGAGAGAAACAAGAAATGGGGAAAGGATTCCCTATTTAATAAATGGTGCTGGGAAAATTGGCTAGCCATAAGTAGAAAGCTGAAACTGGATCCTTTCCTTACTCCTTATACGAAAATTAATTCAAGATGGATTAGAGACTTAAATGTTAGACCTAATACCATAAAAATCCTAGAGGAAAACCTAGGTAGTACCATTCAGGACATAGGCATGGGCAAAGATTTCATGTCTAAAACACCAAAAGCAACGGCAGCAAAAGCCAAAATTGACAAATGGGATCTAATTAAACTAAAGAGCTTCTGCACAGCAAAAGACACTACCATCAGAGTGAACAGGCAACCTACAGAATGGGAGAAAATTTTTGCAATCTACTCATCTGACAAAGGGCTACTATCCAGAACCTACAAAGAACTCAAACAAATTTACAAGAAAAAAACAAACAACCCCATCAAAAAGTGGGCAAAGGATAGGAACAGACATTTCTCAAAAGAAGACATTCATACAGCCAACAGACACATGAAAAAATGCTCATCATCACTGGCCATCAGAGAAATGCAAATCAAAACCACAATCAGATACCATCTCACACCAGTTAGAATGGCGATCATTAAAAAGTCAGGAAACAAGAGGTGCTGGAGAGGATGTGGAGAAATAGGAACACTTTTACACTGTTGGTGGGATTGTAAACTAGTTCAACCATTATGGAAAACAGTATGGCGATTCCTCAAGGATCTAGAACTAGATGTACCATATGACCCAGCCATCCCATTACTGGGTATATACCCAAAGGATTATAAATTATGCTGCTATAAGGACACATGCACACGTATGTTTATAGCAGCACTATTCACAATAGCAAAGACTTGGAATCAACCCAAATGTCCATCAGTGACAGATTGGATTAAGAAAATGTGGCACATATACACCGTGGAATACTATGCAGCCATAAAAAAGGATGAGTTTGAGTCCTTTGTAGGGACTTGGATGCAGCTGGAATCCATCATTCTTAGCAAACTATCACAAGAACAGAAAACCAAACACCGCATGTTCTCACTCATAGGTGGGAACTGAACAATGAGATCACTCAGACTCAGGAAGGGGAACATCACACACCGGGGCCTATCATGGGGAGGGGGGAGGGGGGAGGGATTGCATTGGGAGTTATACCTGATGTAAATGACGAGTTGATGGGTGCAGCACAGCAACATGGCACAAGTATACATATGTAACAAACCTGCACGTTATGCACATGTACCCTACAACTTAAAGTATAATAATAAATAAATAAATAAATAAATAAATTTAAAAAAAAAAAAAAACAATAACACAAGGATAATATTACTTGAAGCACTGATAACTAGTAACAGGAACTGTAGGTAACTTGCGGCGAATTAATGGGGGGAAAAAAGGCAGCATAGGAAGTCAGACAGCCATGGCTTTTGCATTGGATTTGGGAAAGTAACAGATATTCTGTCCTGTTGCAATTTCTTCAGCTGTAGAATGTCTAGAAAAGTAAAAGCAGCTGAAGTACTCCTAGAAAGTTCACATTTCCTGGTAATTCTATGATTCGAGCTAATCAACTTCACCAACTTAAATACCATAATATTAAGTGTATTGTAACAATGATCTTTCCCTCTCCCCTCTTCACCCTCCTCCCTCATCCCTCTCCTTTTCTCTCTAATGCTTTATTTGGAGATACAAATAAGATGTATCCCCAATTCACAGATCAAATCACTGAGTCTCAGAGAATTTAAATGATAGCCTGATGTCACATTCCTAGTAATTTTGGCAGAATTGTTATTAGAATCCAAGTTTTCAGATCCCTAGTTCAATACTCACATTTCTGAAAAGGTGTGTATAAACTTATTTGGTTTTTCTAAAACTCCTATTCTGAATACATAAGAGTTGGGTTCCTCAACAGTGGCACTATTTGGTGCTGCCTTGCGCATTATAAGGGGTTGAGCAGCATCTCTGGCCTCTACCCACTAAATTCCTGTAGCACCACCCTACACTGCCAGGAATCATGATCAAAAATGTCTCCTAAACATTGCCACTTGTCCTCCAGGGGGCAAAATCACATCTGACTGACAACCATTGCACAAGAGCAGTTCACTACTTAAGGGAAAACTTAAGCAAATCTTTTACTAAACTACAAAACTCGTTCCAAATTTCTAGTTCTACAAATTGGATTTTTTTAAACTAGAGTGTACCTGTATTTTCAAAGGATAAAACTACTAATTTTAATTTTGTGGGTAATTGCCCAGAAAAATGTGGAGTGGTTAATATGCTTTTCTTTTTCCTCAAAATATTATGTTCATGAAATTGATGTCACAAAGACTCAACAGAATATGCCCACAGCACACAGATTATAACAGATTAAACTTTAGGAAAACCAGCAATTGCAATTCCTCTTTAAGAATTAGCCACAGGCAAGTATCTTAAAATTCAAATGTTTCCAGTTATCTTTTTATTCCCCTAAATACTCTGAATTTTCTTTCAAAGCAGAAAACCCAAAACTCCCTACATCTAAAGGAGTGTTAAAAATACCTTATTCCTCAAGATGGCTAAACTCAAATCCCCAGCTGACAAATTAGGAAGCAGAAATTAGGAGGTGGAAATAGCAAACAAGCAGATAGCAAGTCTTCCATCTGGCCCTTAAAGCAACCATATATAAGACCTACATTGTCTCAGCTAGATTGACCATAGAAATTCGCATTCATACTGAGGTATTTTTATCCCGGTGAAAGGGGGCACTTATAATTGTTCCAAGACCATGGGCATAAACTGAATGGTCTTGGGCAAACAAAAATATATGATCACCCTAGCTTTAGACCATTCATAGAAATATATTATGGCCAGAGGCCTGCTGTATTAGTTAGCTATGGCTCCACAACAAGGTGCCCCAAACCTTAGTGGCTTAAAACCGTATCAGTCACTTATTCCTTGCTGATGGACGGATTGGCTGGGGTTCAGCTGATCTAGACTGGCCCCAGTAGTGCAGTGCTGTTACAGGTTGTAGTAGCTGGGGTGGCTCTGCTTCTCACTGTAGGTCTGAATCAACTGGAGCTGCTCTGCTACATGTCTTCCATCTTTCTTGGGCCAGCAAATTAGCTGTTACATGTTCTTTTCATGGCACTGACAGAGCTGAAGATGGCAAGCAGATATGTGTGAAGTTTCCTAAGATGTAAGCTGAAATTGGTGCACTGTCACTTTTTCCCACATGCCATTGGCCAGAGCAAGTCACATGGCCAAGTTAAAGGGCAGGAAAACAAACTGCCCACAATGAGGCCATGATAAAGATATGGATTCAGGAAAGGGTGAATAATTAGAGCTCTCATTCAATCTAACATGTGTACTGCACTCATTCCAACCCCATCACCACCACCCCCACACATATATGCACCTCAAAAATGGGGAAAAAGTCTATTTGCCTTCATATGATGTTATCTGGCATGATGCTGACTCAGATCCTAACATCAGTCATGTAAGTTTCAGAATCCAGAGTCAATTTCCAATTTTCATAAGTACTTCAAAAAATGGAAACTTTTCCAGTTGAGTGTAAAGCATAACTCCTCAAACAATTGGCACCAAGAATTCCTCGACATCTCTAGAACTCTCAAATCTACTCAAACATGCAACCCCTCCCAGGTAGGGCTGGGAGGAGGGGCTAGTTTTAGTTTGGGGGTTAATTTCTCCCTGACTTGCCTATGCTGTTTCCCAGTTATCATTTTTTAACCTTCCCTGAGGGATAAAATGGTATACATTAACAAAAATGTCAACAATATTTTCTCTGGGAGGTAACCTGGAATAATTCACAATAAATTAACACTTCCCATCAGAGAGACGTTGCAGCTTATAAGAATGTCACTTTGTGAGAAGTGGGAGTCCTGAAGCCATGTGATTTCCATCTACAGTTTTCAAGCCCATTCAGAGTCTACCAGGGGATAATTACTTGCTAAGATGTAACCATCCCAGCAGAATGTATTTATTATGATTCAGTTCTATCTACATCCTCAGTATCACAGCATGAAGGAAACTCTGGTCTGGTGAATAAAACCCTAGAGGGATAAGAAATGCCAATCCTTACCACATGGCTGTATGACCTTGGGCTATTCACTTAACCTCTCTGATTCCTCAGTTTCATAGTCTGTAGAGTGACACCTATCCCGGGAAGAATGTGCGGAGGAATCTCTAGATTTTTACCTGAAAGTCTCTAAAGCCTATTTGTCTAGAAAAGAAATTATTTCTATATTAGTTTCTCACACTGGACTCTCAATATAACATAACTCTGTTAAGAACAGAATTAAAATATCAGGCAGATGCATCTTGAACTAAATTTAGGGGGCTGAGCTACTAAAGTAACAGAAGGATCTCACCATTGAGGAGTCTACCTACAACAGACCAAAGACAAACCATTTTGGCAAGTCTTCAGGGGCCTGTAAACACTTGAAGAATAAAATTATTACCACCCACAATTCCCAGAGAGCAGGCCTTCAGAAAGACAGGGATGTCAGTGGTTATTGTGATTGTCTCCCAACCTCCATATCTCTCTCCCTCATTGTGTATCAATCATGTAATTTAGTGGTGGTGGGAAGACTGACCCTACATTAAACTGCACAGATGGGTCATAATCCTGGTCTCCTATGTCATGGCTACTGGTTCAGGTAATTCAGGCCTAAGCATGGCATTACATGGACACAAGATTGGATCACGAATAGTCATATGATTCACTGCCAATTAATACAAGATGATGTGACATAGATATGAAGCCAAGAAATCCTACAGCCATTTTGCCATCTTGAGGGAAGCAGAAAGGAGAGAGGAAAAGAAATTAGGTTTTTGATGAAATTGTTGAACTACTGAGTCTAATGAATTCTCAAGTCAGCCATACCTTTGGCCCTTCCAGTTATGTGAGACAATGTGTCTCCCTTAGTGTTTATATCAGTTTTAGTGGATTTGTTCTTGTCTGCAGCATGAAGTATTCTAACTGATATCAGACCATTCAAAGTATGGTCACTAACCCTGAGGGTGCTTAAAGAAGGTGGTGTGAAAGTGTTTAGTCCAGAGAGAAAGGTGTTGGGAGAGAGGTACAAAAAATACCAGGTCATCTCCAATTAATTCCTCCTCCAAATGGCTCCTGGGGATGTCTTCAGAGAATACATGGAGTTCTAAACACCCTTATCATGTATAAAAAGCAAGATAATCTGAAAATAATTTAGGACAAACAATTGCTCCCATGGCCACGCTTGCTTGGTGTAACTGTCTCCTTCTAGACGTTTCAGTGGATCAATTTCTGGGCATATTAAATCCAAATTAATAAGGTTTTTCCTCTGACTCATAGATACACTTCCAACAGAAGCGGCTCCAGCTAGGTCTGTGTCTGAAATTTTAGCTTCTCAGGGATGTAGATGTATTAAACAACATGGAGGCGAACACTTAGATAGAAGATTTCCACAGAGGTTTCTGGAGCGGTGATATAATGGAGAAAATAGAACTATAGATAAGTAGGTCAGAGGACCTAAGCTTTCTTAGAAGTCATACCCAACCTGAATCTCCAGATATGGCTAAACTCTCTATTCTTCCCAAATAATCTGGAAGTGGCAGTACAAAAGATGGTCACAAAGAATCTGTTGTATCTAGCTTAGTTCCTTTATTAGAGCCTAGGCTAAAGTTTGGACAGTTTTTCTAACCCTAAAAAAATCTCACCTCATGGAATCATAGGATGATCAAACATAAAAGCAAGAAGGGGGCTTAGAAATCACTTTGTTCTATCTTGTGTTTGTAAGGGTTTGGGATAAGGGAAGTACCTTGTTTCAGATATTTAAACACCATCCTCTGTGCTGCCATGGTACCTGGTGCTTACCATTTTCAGAACACTTGCCACATTGCATTGTCATTGCCAGTGAATACATCTGCTCCGCCTTTGAACTTGAAATTCATGAAAAGCAAAAACTGTTTCTTGCTTCCTTATATTCCTGGTACTTAGCAAAGTTTGCCATATAGCAGGTGGTCAATAAATGTTTGTTGAAGAAATCAAAGTCAAATGGTTAGGAAATTATGCTCCCATTAGGCAAAGGATATAGTATCTTGGTTTCATTTTCTTTGAAGGGTATAGCAGTTTCCTTCCAATGAAATAGGATGATTTCTGTTGTTGTTTTCCTGATTTTTATAAAGTTAGCAAGTATGAGGCTCAATGTATGGTGTAGATCCGCTCTTAGAATTCCACTGGCCAACAGTTCTCTATGCTTATCCAAGTGCACCTCTCAAGCCTGAAACAAGCACAAAGCTCATGAAGAGAAGTACACTATTTACTTTTTGATAAAAACTGCAATGGTTATTTTCTTGCTATTTAAATTATATCATAGAGCTCATTTAAAAGTACAAAACATAGGGACTAAGACTAGGAGGTAATCCTAAATTCAGTAGGGATACTCTTAACCACAGAGGGAGAGCTAGGTTTGGGGCTTTGTTGGCAACTTCTGGTGGCTATGATGTTGCTAGTATAAAATCTAACCCCTCGTTGGAAAATCAGAGTTGAAGTTTATAAAGTGTCTCCCTGCTCTTTTGGGTGAGGGATTGGTTGCTAAAGAATCTGCATGTATTATACAGGCTTTTCAACCAACAGCAATATGCTTAGTCTACCACTGTGCCCCTGCTGGCACAGATGAGACTAGTCCAACTCTGCCAACAGCTGCCACTTACAGCTAAAAATTGAAAAAGTGGCAGCAGATAAAAGAGAGGGGGAAAAGGTATTGGGCACGGGAGGATGAAAATGGAAGGGATGGGTGGCATTTACATTCATGACTTCAGTGGAGAGTTTTCAAGTGCATAGCCACCAAAATATTTTTCTGCCTCTCATCTTTAGTTACTGACCCACCCTCATCACTCTTCAAGCCAAATGACAGTGAAGATGGCCACAGATCTTGTTCTTCCACCTCCTCTTACAGCTGACCAAGCATGGATGGGGACCTGGCTACTTTCAGGAGTGAAGTGAGACATGCTGAAAGTCACTTTCCCCTGGTACAAAATATATTGTTCACTCACATGAAATCAAAACTAAAACCTCCTCATTAAAGTTATTCCTTTGGGACAAGGCATTGAAGGTTCCTATTAAAATGCAACTGTGTTATCTAAAAGGAGAAACACCTAGTGCCTGGCAAAGAGTAGAGGTTCTTTAAATGTGGCATTTTTAATATTAAATTTTCACTGCCTGCCATTAGAACCTTAGTAAAGATTGTCTCCTGGGCCTTTTGAGAAGCTACAATGGAAAGATTTTAATGTGGAACATTGGCTTAGACTTGATAGCAGAGTCTGAAGTTATGTGGAATATGAGGAGAGAGGAAGATGACAGCATGAGGAAACTTGGGGGACAAGAGGGCACTTTTAGCAGGTGAGAAAGAGGGAAGGGAGTTTGCAAATTAACATTTATTGATTTTTCTCTGAGGTAGGCACTGAATTAGATGCTTTCATATCAATTATCTTACTTAATTTTCACAATTGCCTTATAAAGAAAGATATTAATATTCCCATTTTGAAGATGAGAGAACTGGGGTTCAGATTAACAAAGTTGTTCAAGGTCACACACTGCCTGTATGTGATGGGACTTAGACTTGAACCTGGACCTGTATGCCTCCTAAGCCCATGTTCCTGAATAATGCTATGTCCCTGTCTACATTTGGCAGGGGGTGACCAACCTTATCTCTGCTACCCGCTTTGCCCTAATGCTTCTTCCACTGAAAAGATGAGTCTCCTCAGACTCTCATGTTTCTCCTTCACTCCTGTCCATGAAATAGCAAAATGGAGACAAAAGATTTCTATGGGTGGTGGGTGGGAGGAAACTATGCATTATCAGAATGAATAGAAATTCGGAAAGGGCCTAGAACAATTTTTCTGATTTGAAGCCATTTTGTTCCATTGTTCCAGGCTCCAGCCTAAGTCTTGCCAAATCCAAAGTTCTGGAGTAATTGATATACTAGCTGGGCTCCAGGGTCCTTCTATCCCCTGTATATTCCCAATTGTATCCCCAATGTATATCAGTTCGCTTTACACTGGAAGGAAAGTTCATGTTCCACTTAGACCAGCAGGAGAGGATATGAAAAGGAAAATAGCAGGTGTGGGGAGGATAAAACCCATGCCTTCTACAGTAACTGTAAAGTAAAAGTGAAAAACGTAAGAGATAAAGAGGATTCTTTTTCCTCATTGCAGGAGAAAGGGGCTAGGGAGAGGGGTCGATAGCCCAGGAGGTTCATCCGCAACATGCTATGGAAAAGGCCACCCGTCACTGAAATCTGGTCGGTACTGTAGGACTTCATATGTTCTTTGCTCGCCTTAGAGCAGAGGGGAAGAAGAGTCAGAAAGAATTGATAACCTCTGAGGTCATCACTCAGGGACCTAGGCTGCTAAGTCCAGAGGCAACACCAAGGGAGCAATGCAGCTAGGTACAGTTTTCTCCAACCTCAACTTTCAATCCCCACCCCCAGACCAGCTCATTCCCACACCTCCCTCCTCCTTGGTCAGTGAGCCTGAGCGTCCTTTTCATTAACCTTTTAGTTACTACCTCGACGCACATACTTTTTCCTACGCCCTCCAAAGAAGTCAGCCCCATACTGCCCATCACTGCCCAGCACCGCCCACCCCATGCCCCAGCAAGCCGGCCTCAGCACTAGTTTAAGGGGAGGGACACGCCTCCCAAAGCTGCGGGGATGGGGGTGGGGGTTGCTCACTCGCCCTCGGATCTCTGCTGTAAAAGCGGAGCGGCAGAGACCGGGCATGCGCAGCATCTTTGGGCGCATTGTGATGGGAACTGCTTCTCTGAGTCTCTACAAAGACTCTGGAGTAACCACTAATGGCCCTCCTAAGGCCCCCCTTCTTTAAGACAGACACACAAACACAGAGGCAATGCAGCTTTTTTTTTTTTTTTTTTTGAAGGGTGGGAGGAAGTTGCAGCTTAAAAGGTTGATCCACGTTAGGAGTGGTATATTTCTATTGATCCCATCTTCCGTGTCGACAAATGCCAGCGCCTAGGCTTTGCAGTCCGGGGCTGCAGTTTGCAGTAGAGCTAAGCGGTGTGCGGCTTTAATTCCACGTCAGATCAACTTTGATCAATATCCCCCTACCGGCCCAATTGGAAGAGCCCAATTCACCGGCACTGAGCCTTTTCGCTCTTTCCTTCCCCCCCGCCCCCCCCCCCCCCCGCTTTAGACCTACCATCTTTTGCGGGGGGGACGCGGGGAGAGTCTCAGATTGTCTTGATAATTTATTCTTTCATTCTCTTTCTTTTGCTTCTCTATTTTTGTTTTTCGGTGTTTTGCTTGTTTTGTTCTGTGTTTTAGGTTTTTATTCTCTCTCTCTCTCTCTCTCTCTCTCTCTTTCATCATAGGGAGAGGAATCGCTTTGGCAAACCCAGCTTGCAGCCAATGAACCCGCCTTCCAGATTGGTGTGAAGACAGAAGTGAGGTGGGGGGAAGGGAGGGGGTGTGAGAGATCCTGGGAGTGAGAGGGAGAGAGAGGGAGCAAGAAAGGAAGAGAGAGAGAGCGAGAGAGAGAGAGCGAATAAGAGAGAGAGTAAGAGAGAGAGAAGAAGAAGAGGAAGAAGAGGAGGCGGCGACAGCGGAGGAGGAGGAGGACTAGTGTGGGGTGGAAAGGAAGAGTGAGCGAGAGCAAGTTAAGGGGAGGGGGTGTAAGAGCCAACGAATTATTTTTCTTTTTCTATTATTATTTTGACGACTCCTGAGTTGCGCCCATGCTCTTGTCAGCTTCGTTTTAGGCGTAGCATGCCCAGGCAGAAGAAAATGGGGCAAAACGTGCTCCGGGCGGTCTTCTTTTTAGTCCTGGGGCTTTTGGGTCATTCTCACGGAGGATTCCCCAACACCATCAGCATAGGTAAGCGCAAGCGAGCCAGTCGGTCGGTCCAGGCTCTCCGAGACCACTGCCCTGGCAGGGCTTTCGCTGCGGTGGGTCCCTGTCTTGTATGGCCTGGGAACTGGGACTGGGGCCGGGGACCGGCAGAGATGGTGCGGGGCGGGGGGCGGGGCGGGGGGAATCTGAGCCTCAAAGAGGTGGCTGGTCTGAAGAACCTCTGGGACAAGAGAGGGGTCTCCTGGGGATAGTGGGGGTAAAATGCTAGGTTTTCCGAGCTGAGAGGAGCACCGGAGGCGAGCAGGAGGCTGGGATGCTGCAAGGGGGTGAAGAGTCGAGGTTTTTCAGCTCGCTGCTCTGGACTTTGCCATGGCGTGCGTGCAGCTCCTGGAAGTTGTCCCAGGGTGATGCCGACTGTCTGGCCGCGCCAGGGCGCATAACCCGGGCCCGGGGTGCTCAGTCCGGGGTCTCCGGCTGTCGGGAGACAGGCTGGTGCTGGGGGAGGTGGAGCCCACTTTGGATCTCCCAGACCCGGGCAGCAGCCGGAGTCGGTGGTGGATGGGGTAGGAGGCGGAGGTGAGACAAGGGGGTTAGACAAGGAGCTGAGCGGGCAAGCAGCGAAGTCACGCAGACCACGAATTCATGAATTGCCGCTGTGTCTGTCTGCAGCCCGGCTCCTGGGCTCCTGGAGGGAGTTATCTTGGCTTCTGTCTGTATTTACAAGTCTAGAAGTTAGAATTTTTGCCATTACTGAACCAGCCCCCTGTATTGTCACGGGTGAGGGTGGCTATGGGGAACGGGTTGGGGTAGCAGGGGGAACAATATTGTTTTTCTTCCCAATCTTTCCCTTCACACAAGGAAAAGATGACCAGCTGTGCGGATGGGGAGGTGGGGTGGGGGGCGACTAGAAAAAAAAGAAGGCTTCCGCCTAAGAAAGAACCAAGTCTCACTCTTGGTTCCATCGTCCTAACCCAAAACAGCCCCCTCTTCTCCCTTCTCTCTAGCCTCTTCTTTTCAGTCTAGAAAATCCAGGTTTCTCTTGGCCAAAATCTGAGTTCACAAGTCTTGAAAGACACACAGGTTGAATATCAATCCTCAATCCCATATCCCAGTAGCATTGAGAGGTATCCGGTATCTATATTGTTCCCCAATTTCTAAATGGCCCTAGGGTGGGGGAACACAAGCCAAATCTCCGTTCCCTTTGCTTATAGGTGGACTTTTCATGAGAAACACAGTGCAGGAGCACAGCGCTTTCCGCTTTGCCGTGCAGTTATACAACACCAACCAGAACACCACCGAGAAGCCCTTCCATTTGAATTACCATGTAGATCACTTGGATTCCTCCAATAGTTTTTCTGTGACAAATGCTTGTAAGTAGATCTGCTTTTCCTCCCTTTGGGACGTTGGGGACCTCATTTGCATCTTTCTTGTGGCACTTAGGGTCTGTGTGTGTGCTGGGAGATGACTGCCTCAGTAGATATTTTAGGGGCTCTGATCCATCCGGTTTCATGCTGCATAAATCAACTCCAAAGGATACTGCTGAGGGGCTTAAGACAGTAGGAAAAACTCAAGACAGTGGGCAAAAGTCTGCTCCAAATAGTGTTTGATGCAAAAGTTTCATTTTCCTCCCTGCTAACCTAGTGTGTTCCTTCTCCAACTCTCTCTCTCTCTCTCTCTTTTTTTTTTAACTGGGGAAAAAAAAGAAAGAAAAAAATAGCATGGTTGTTCAGAGAAATTTCTTCAGATGAGATTAAAAAAAGAATCAGCAGCTTCTTGATTGAGTCAATTCAGGATGTACATCACTTGACTGTTAAAGCTAGTGCCTGGCTGTAGGAACGAGCTGAATTTGACAATTGCCTAATGTGTAGGAAGCAAATATGAGAAATTCTGCAAACAAGTGACCTTGAGGGGCAGAACAGGCTGGGTTCCCTGGCCTCTTTCTGTCCTCAAATATTACCTTACTTACTGAGAGAGCTCTGATAGGAACTGATAAGACTACAAACTGATTGCAAGTGATGAATGCCTAGCGAACTGAGGGGAAGGGAGAAAATGGTGATCAGGTGATGATTTGGAAAACTAGTTCTGCCTCCCCTAGTGTTGTTCACCCCCATGATCGTTAAGGACAACACAGTTCTTAATTTAGAGCAAGGAGGGGGCAGGAGGAGAGGAGGCTTGGAGCAGGAAAACTGAATATGGAAAGAGAAGTAATTCAGCCCCAAAGCCGGTTCTGAAATCCTTAGCCGTACCCCGTGATTATTCCTCTGAAAAGGGGACATTTTGTAAAATACAACCAAAGGAACCTAAATGGCTAATAGCCTGTTGGACATATGGTTTTACTTGAATGGAATGTTTCGTGAGAAAGACTGAGAATTCTTCATGTAAGCTTATTTCACTAAAAGTTTTCACAACAATGAGGCTGAATATGGTATAAAATATGCTTTGCTTTTATGGCTGATGTAGTTTGGAATTTGGGTTTTTTTTCCTTTCTCTTCCAAGGGAGAAATGATGTTTATGTTTGGATGGGTGAAACTTTGTGTATGACTTTCTTTAAATCCTTCTGCCTCAAAGGATACATGGTTTCCAGAAACCATCGAAAGGGTCTCTCTCCAAGGGCACAGATTCCTTGGCTTTGAAGACTTGGGCCAAGGGGTTGGGGGGGGTGATATACTCTGCAAGAAATATGACAGTTATCAGCTTTAAGAAAATTTTAGCTGAAGATACAGATCCTTATATGAACATGTTCTGAGATACTCCATATTTGACTTTCTTTGGCTTTCTGACATTGACAAAAATAGGAATTTATTAATTCCAGCTAAGTGTGAAAGTTACGAAATAGCTGTCTATACTTTGCATCTTATTTTGGTAATCCCAGCCTGTCTCCACAGCATTTACAACACACATCTGACTCTTAATCCTGCAGCACTGTGATCTTGTCAAGAGGCTGAATCTCAAATGCAGCTTCCTAAATATCAATTAGAACAGATTTAAAACTAAATACATTAAACTACCAGGGTTTATTATCATTAATAATAATATTTATTTCAACTCCCTTCAGTGTCTTTTCACTGATGAGAACTGGGATAAGAGAACCATTTGGTTTCTCAGAAATGATTGATTTCCAAGGTTTTTGGTCCTGTTCTTATGGTCAAACCAGATTGACACCCACCAGCCCTAGACTATCGGAACCCCACTCAAGAAGCAATCAGAAATGATTCTTGCCATGTGAAAATCTCAGGTTTAGGAAAAGGCAATAAGTCATCCATATTGGTATTGAGTTGCCTTATTGCCTTACCTCTCAGGGCAATAAGAGAACAACCATGGGAAAGGAAAAGAAATTGATGAAAATCCCTCACCGTAAATTCATAGCATTTCCACTTACAAGGCTGGGTTGTGGCTAGGGGCTTGAGAGTTTGGGAGAAGGAGTGTGGCTCACTGGACAACAAGAAAAAAAACGAAAACGTGACCTTGCCCTTAGTTATGTCAAATACACATGTATGCATGCACGGACATACGCAGGAAAAACAGCTAGAAAAACCAGTGTTGTGTATCTAGCTGCCTGTTGCTTTCTCTGAAGACAGAGGAGGAAAGCTGTCATCTTCTCTGGTCCCTGAAACAGACATCTCTGAATGTCACAATCATTGAACGGGGGCCAGAACTCAAAGCTGTCTCCAGGCAGCTGCTGCCTGGTAGCTTAGTATGAGAAAGATGACTCGTCTAACCATAGTCTTTGAATGCAGAAACCAATGATTTCAAGGGGCCAAAGAAGCCCTGGAGGTGTTTCTCATTTCTGCACCTGGCTTTGATTGTTCTTTTTCTTGTGGAAGTGAAGATCAAATATTTCCAACTGGCATGAAATTCTAGTTCAGTGCTGGAGCCTGACAGGTGACCCCCAGGTTCCACTCCTCCAATTGATCGCCCTGATTGTGCAAAGAAAAATCTCTGTATCCTCTGGCCTGCCCTTCTCTGGAGACCTAGGGAGAATTCCGGAAAACCACAGATGAGTCTCAATCTGGCCAACCACCTCTCCTATCTGGTTCAATATGGAATGGGCTGCAAAAATTAAAGAAACTTTCCCTTATTCCTAGGCAAAATTCCTAGTTTCAACTTTCCTTAGCACTAGAATTGATCTCTTCTCATGCTCTTTCCTGCACCCTCAATCCTGAGGCAGGCACACACTTTCTAGGGTGTAGGTGTGCAGGTAAACGAATATACAAAGAATAAACAAAGGGTAATTCCTTCATTTTTGTGTCCCTGTTCTCCGTTCTCCCTCCGCATTACCCACCCCTACAACCTCTGACAACCTATTTGAAAAGTTTCCTTGTGATGAATCCCAGGCATCAGCTATTTAAAGACTCTTCTTCATCAGAAACCAATTCTTTTGCACAACCCCCAAGAGGTTTGCTTAAGACAGACTCCAACTTTATTCCATGTCTTACAAGGCCAATAAGAGCCGCACTGGCTTTGAAAGGTGGTTAATTTGGGATCTCAGCTCAGAGATGGATTGAAGTTTATCTAAGAGACACACCTGATTTGAAGCACATGTTCCCATTTCATGGGAATTTATAGAGTTTGCTGCCTTACTTTTTAACTTAGCTAGATAACCCCAGAACCAAGAATGGTGTGAATATTTTGACTTCAGGATATATACATTCATAGACACACAATCAGTATATATGAAAAGAGATGTATACACATGTAAGTTACATGTTTGTTCTTTAGAAAACAGATTTGATAGTCCTAAGGCTTTGGGGGCAGCGATATGGAAACACCAAGGGATTGATGTGTCCCATTGTGTGGCTTTGCTGTCCCGGTTCCTCAGGAAACGTCGCCGATTCCCTTGAAGTCCCCTCCTGTGTCTTGCTGCTGTGCACTTGTAGTGCACTCCACACTACACCGCCCCAGCCTCTGCAGTGTCAGCTCATTAGCACACAGATCTCATATTCCCTCTCCGCACTGTCATTGCAAAAATTGCTGTTGTACACCTTTACAGCCAACAAATGTGCTTGTGGATTACGCACTGTTTGCAAGAAGCAGGGAAAAGGCAAATGTAACCTTAAAGGTTATTCACCATGGAATTGTGCTCTAAATGCATTGGCTTAAATAAAAATCTGTTGATGGAGGCACAATGGTGATGGTGGGATTGAGAATAGGACTTAGGAGTGCAGGCTCTAATGGAGTCCCAAGTAAAATTCCTTTTGCTGGCTAAACCTAACCCATCAGATGCAAATTTTTATTCCATTAATTTTTTTCAAGCCATTTGAAATATATCTGCTGAGAACACACTCCTTTTATAACTGAGCGCGTTTCACTACCAAATACACTTAGCTGAGACAGGTTTCTTTCTCTTTCCTACAGAGTCACAATCTAATTATCTAATTATTCTAATTGCCAAAATCAATTTAACTATTTATGTCCATTTGGGAAGGAAATGTCTCCTTTGATCCTATTCTTTGCAGTTTGGTGGGTTTTGTTTTGTCTTGGTTTGGCTTTGGTGTCTGTCCTTTCCATGTAAGATTTGGAAACCAGGTGAAGACTCCTGGGATCAAGATCAAGGCTCCTTCCTTTAAACAGATTTTGCCATACTACCCAACATTGACTGCTCTGGCTCCACTCCCTCCCTCACTCCCCCTCTTCCCTGCCTTTGTGCCTTTGCTGCTCTCCCTCTCTCCTCTGTCTGCTGGCCAGCCTTCAGTAAGCTTGCCGGCTTAGCTCACTTCTCAGCCCGTCTGGCTTAGCCCCCTAAAGCACAAAGACGTTGCCTTAGTAGTGCCAGTCAAAAATTTAAGTCATCTTTTTACAAGGTTTATTATGGTTTTTAAAATTTATTTTTCACAGGGCGGGGGAGGGAAGAAGCTGATGCTGTTCATTTGGGCCATAAAAATAGATGGCAATCAGCAGGCTGTAAAGGTGAGCTTCCTGCAAAGTGTATTACCTCCCCGAGAAGGCAGCTTCCTATTGATCTACTAAATCGGGGGGAGAGCAGCAAGAAGGATTTGAAGGAAAGGAATAAGGGGAATTATTTTGTTCCCCATCTACATTTACTGCAAAATGGGCCATGGTTTTTCTTCCTCTCTGCAATTTTAACTTTTTTCCCTAAAATGAAACTAGTTTTTCACATTTTCCTACTTCTGCCCCTACAGAGGTAATTTCCTTAATTCTGCATTTCCCTCCCTAGTCCCTAAGATTGAGTGATAATAGTGGAGGATCGATGAGCTTTTTGTTCTGTTTTTGGCTCCTGATGTATTTTTAAATTTCATTGTTATGGGTAGTCAGAGGTGATTGGCTGGTTTCATTTTAACAGATTGAAAAATAAATGACGCTCCTGAGGCATCATTATTTGTCTTCCTTTGTGGATAAGAGATTTGTCATTTTTACACAGTTGGTTTAAGGATTAAATGATGGCATAGATTTTAAGAGAGGGTCAGAATTTTAGAAGATAGAATTCCATAACTTTGGGGGAGACTAATAAACATGCTTATCCAGATGATTTCCCTATCAACGTCTTAGATAGAGACTGCAAAACAAATTTGAAGGACCTTTCATAAAACCATCTATCTTCAATGAAGGTCAAGCAAATAATCTGTATACTTTACCTGCTCCATTAAAAAATCAAGTTTTGACTTTATTCCTTTGGCTTTGTTATTTTGAGTCTTATTAGATAAAATATCCACAGAAGGGTGCAATTAAAACCCCAGGTGGGGGTGATAGGTATTCTTTAGCAGCACTGTGGGAGTTGTGCAGACAAAAGGAATTCCCTCCAGCTTGGTAGTTGCTCAGAAACTGTCTGGGCTCCAGATACAGAGCTACAGATAGCCTCAACCTGTGTGGGATGAGCCTTGGGCTAAGGCAGCAGCCCCTAAAAAGGGTCAGTCCTTGCCAAAGGTTAACATGGACAGAAATTGTCTTCCCCATATTTCTACGTCTTCTATTGCCATTATTTTCTTCTCTTGCTCTATCCGTCCAGTTTGTCTCACTCCCTTTTGCTGGTCTCTAACTGCCTACTCACTGACCAGCCCCTGATTCTGGCATCCCATCCACACTAAACTTACCTAGGGACTATTTTCTACCCTAGACTTTTCCAGACCTAATTCCCAGACCTTCTCCTTCTCCACCAGAATATCTCTATTCTTGGTCCATCCTCCAAGGATGTAGAATGCAGTAGGGCCTGCACTCTACTTTGGGGGTGACAGCTTTATATCTAATATAGGTATATATTTCATACATATGAAAGTATCAGATAAATGGTAAAGGGTTAATATATGTAACAGGGGGAGTATTTGCTTTAAATCTAGGGACTATGGGAAACATACTGCCTCAATTTCAAGGAAAGATACTTAAATAGGAGTGTTTCTGGGTATTATTCACAGAGTGACCGTCCACTCTACCCAAACTAAAGGTCAGCTGGCTTTGGTCATAGAAGACTTTTACAGGCCAAAGTACAAGTCTAACTGCACATAGTAGGTTGGGTGTAAGTACACCCGAGGCATAGGCAGGTTCAACTTCTTCATGTTGAATCTAAAAGCCTTTGGGGGTAATTTGGGAAGCTGCTAAAGTTCATAGGTATTTATTTTATTAAAGAGGCTGTTGTGGAGTCTGAACCTGCCTATGTGGGCACTGTCAGGAGATGCACTGGCACAGAAGGAAGGTTATAGGAGAGGATAAGGGTGGGAGAGAAGCTGTGTTTCCAGCTGTAAGTTTCCTTTCCCTGGGATGGTATGTGGAATGCCATATTTAAGAGGTAACATCTGTCTCACAGTCACTAAATGGTACCTCTGGAGGTATTTGGAAGCATAGTTAAGCAGTATCTCCTCCTCCCTCCATCCTTCCCTTACCTTGTCTCAAACATACACTCTGGCCTCCCTTCCAGTAGAAATAACCAGCATAGTCTCTTCTGGATTTCCAGTTGGTCATTGGTCACAGAAGTGTTTACATCCCATGCTCTATCTGGACTTCCCTGTTCCTCAGTTCCCAACTGTCACTGGCTTCTTAAGCAATTATCCTCAACACAACCATCATTTGATCTTATTTGGAGGGTGCAGGGGAACAAGGATAAGAATAAGGAGAGGAAACACAGCTGGTAATGATCCCTCAACCCTATGAGGCACAATTCAGTGTAGAACAGCACTTCTTAATTTTTCATGTGCACACCAATGACCTAGGAATCTTGCTAAAACAAAGATTCTGATTCATTAGGTCTGTGATGGTGCCCAAGAATTTGCATTTTTAGCAAGCTCCCAGGTGATGCCAATACTTCTGGTCCTGGAACCACACTTTTAGTAAGAAGAGCCCAGAGCAAGGAGACTGTGATCATTAAAGGAAAAGGCTCTCGCAGACAAGCTCTTATCCATGTGTGTATCTTCTTGCCCTCCAAAGAAGGTTCTGCAAGAGACACATTTGGCTCATTCTTACTCAAGTATGTATCTGTCACATTCCCAACAAGCCCGTGTCTATTTCAGCCAGGTCTGTGGATGGCATTACTAGATATCTGATGATAGCATTTAGAGTTGTTTTATTGTAGGGATGTGGAGTGGGGACTGAAAGGCAGGTTCAGAGAGGAAGTAGATCATGAGCTCGGGTGACAGTGTCTTGGCTTCTTGCCACACCCCAAAGTGCCCCTTTTAGAAACAACCTGCTCAAGAGAGCGAAGGTTGGCATGCAGTTCCAACTCCCTTTCCACTTTGCTTCTCTGGGTCAAGGCATGCCAGAAGGAGGCATGTAACATCTGCTCCTCAGCTGTCTGACTTCCCTTAAACAGGGTTAGAAACAAGAAGTACAACACAACCTGAATTCTCTCTGGTTCCCTAAGAGACTGAAAAATTTACTCCATTTTCAAGGCCTGTGCCAGGCACACATTGATGGGAGGGAAGGGAAGTAATGTCACTTTCTAGCAGACCTGAGTTGAGAACTGCTCCAGGGAAGTCATTAAAAACTTACCCAGTGTCATTTGAGTACCGCAAAATAGCAAAATTCCCTGGAAAAATTGCCCCCCAACACTGTGCCATTAGTCTGAAATTCCACAAATTCGTTTATTTGTATTACTGCACTGAAAGCCTGTGCCAAAATGCAAGTGTGCTATCTGGAAGGGAATAAATTAAATCCTTATCAGTCATTAATACTTCAACCAGAATTCTCTGTTCAGATTACCACCTGTTACCTTGCAGGATCCTCCAAGGGGGCTTTCCAAGACAGATAAATGACCCAGAACAAGATACCTGCCCAAGGAAGTGAGGCACCAAATGGACTGTGGGCATTCAGAGGGGCGCTGGTAGACTCTTGAGGATAAGGAAGATTCCCTCAAATACACTTCACCTATTTTTCAACATTTGACCTTCTCCATGGATAAATTCTGGTACTTTATTCACTAAGATTTTAGTTATCTTTAACTATTTTAGTTGCCTTTGACTTAAGTCGTACCCTTCTGATGGTAGTGGGCCTGCTGCCTGTTCTGTGTGTGGTGTTTGCTGCAATAGGTGATTTCAGCTTCAGGATTTTCCACAGTTACTGTGGAAAATTTTCAGAGATAAAATCAGTTTGTGATGAGGGGTGGTGAGAATTTTTTTAAGGTTTTAAAAATTGTTGTGATCAAAAATAATTCCCTCTCAATTATCCATGATTGGATGAACTACCTTGCCAATTACTCATTGCAACCAGGGCCCTCATCTTTGTAGCTCCCCAGAAAGGGGTCAAACCACAGGCGATAAATGAGATGGGAAGGGGTCAGGACCCAGCTCACAGAGGGGTAAGTTCATGGGTGTGGGTACAGGTCTTTGTGTAGGTGAACACCCTTGTACAATTAAGATCAGAAAGGCCATTAATGTCCAAAGTCAGTCAGAACCTGTTACACATTCTCAAATATCCTAGTATGTCATTGCAGTTTCCAAAGCTCCTTGTTCATTTAACAGTGTTTCTTGAATTGGGCCACTTGCTTCAGAATCACCAGAGATGCTTATTAAATATGAATTCCTGGGTCATACCCTAGATGTATTGAATCAGAAAATATCAAGATAAGCATTTTACCAAGGTCTATGGGCGATACTAAATGCATACTTTGTTTAGGAATCATAGGTTTAAAAAGCCCCAGAACTACAGAGATATACAGGTTCAGATTGGATATTTATTGAATACCCACTGAGCACCAGGTATTATGCCAGGCACTTTCACATATGTTACTTCTCTATGTAACTGAGGTGCTATTGGCCTATGCAAGCATTAGAGAATTTGGCTTTCAGGCTGGAAATCTACGACTTGGAAGAACTAAGAGACTAACCTCAAGTCATAGTCTCTGAGGGAAATAAAACAAAATGCTCTTTGAGATGGTAAATAGAGACAAAGGAATTATTTTCATTTTGACAATGCTTCTTCCTTTCTTTGCTTATTAGCTAATGATTCGTCCTCAGACATGCTCTGAACTAGATGTCATGGCAAATGCCAACCCACTTATTAAAAATAAATTTATTACAATCAGTTCATATAGCAATCAATATGCCCTCTTCCCCATCCTTGCTATCAACAAATTTAAAACCAGAGCTAAAATAATAACAGTTACCATTTATTAAACCCGTACCACATGGAAGGCACTCTGCTAAGCATTTTACATGCTTTATCTCATGGAATCATCACAATATTGCTACAAGCGAGGAACTCTCATCCCCATTTTCTAAAAGAGGAATCATAGGTAGTTCAAAATGTATAAGCAACTAGCTCAAGGTCACACAACTAGCTAAGTAGTGGAGCCAGGATTCGACCTGAGATCTTCCTGTCTCTAGAGCCTGAATCAATTTCAACTTGTGTTGAAATTTCAAATGCATATAGGGGCTATGCTGACCACATAAATGTGGTAGGTAATTGGACCAGGTGTGTTATAATAGGGAATGGTGGGGCCTATGGCAATCCAGAGAGTCCATGCTTCTGCCTGAAGACATTCAAATTCAATTTTCTTAAGCCACTATGGTACAAACAAAGTGCCTGCAACAGGACCTAGAGGGACTGGGAGTGGAAAGTCCACGTTTCTGACCTCTGCACTATACTATATACCTCCTTTTAGCAGCTAGGTTACTGGTTGAGGGAAGTTCTATTAACTGGTAGTTATAACTACTGAGAACAGCAGAGAGAAAAGCTCTTCTCAGTAAAAACTCTATTTTGACTTTCTTCTTATAGTGTGCCATCAAAGTATCTCAATATGGTAGAATTTTTTCTCCTTTGTGGAAATACTTGTGGTCCCATGTACATATACTGTATATCTAGTAGCTTTTCATGACTGAGTGCCAGCTCGACTCTAACTAACCTTCCCCCAGGCAATGCGGAGGCCCTCAGCAAGGTCAGAATGCTGGCACAAGGTCATTAATAAGCGCTCAGCAGATCAGAAGAGGTGCATCACCATTGGCAGGGGGAGGGCTGTGCTTTGGGACTTCTTAGGTTCTAGAACATGCAAACCCCAGGCCCACAAATGGGAGGCCACTGGGTCAAGTAAGGCTATGTCAACAGTCACTCAAGGTAGGAACTTCCCATATACTCTAAGAGGCTCATCAACTTTAGACCAGGGTCTAAAATAGAGATGTAATAGTTGTCTGGAGTTGTAAACTAACCTAACCCAATCTGGTCATTCACAATCATTAGGTACTTTTTGTTGGATGTTAATAGCCTGCCATAGTTAAAGTGAGGCTATAGATCTTCTCCCCATTAACCTCACTACCAGCTATAACAGCAAGACTCAGACAATATTCTACTTCTCATTAAAATAATAGCAAATAGACATAAAATAATTGGATATCCTGTTCTGTAGACTCAGTCAAGTTCAGCTACCTTTGCTTCTAGGTGCTCCAACAGCACCTTGCATGAAGGTTTACTTGAGGTACACAAGACAACATTCTAGTAGCAGGATTCTGCTAACCAAAAGTCCCCATCAGTGGCTGTCCACAAGACAATTTACAAATTGAACCTACAGTACCATTTTCTCTAAGGGATAATATTATAGAGTTTATTAGATGCTTATATTTTCCTTATGCTAATTTGAGAACTCCTCTACCATATTTCTAGCCAGTCTACCTATGTCGAACACTATTAATTTCACCAACAAGAAGTTTAATGTTAATTAACAAAGCCTCTGGTGCTCATTGGAGATAAACTCCTAAGGTGATTATTAGAATCATTTCTTGATTAGAATTCTTTAAATGCTGAATAACTATTCCTTGTCTATGTATTTCCAAATGAGGGTAACTGACCACCCCTACGGTATAGATTAAGACTAAGTGACCCATATATACACTACACAATTTATGTTGAAGTCTTATGAAATAAACTATAGGTAACAGAACATTTGAGATACCATGTTTCCTATGGCCTTGGAAAACAATAAAAGTTGTAAGAGCAATAGGAGGGTGGTGGAATGAAAAATGAGACAGAACGTAGGAGATCTGGGTTCCAGTCTCAGCTCTGATATCCACTGCCTGGATGACCTTGGGTAAATCACACCTATCTCTGGCTCTAGTTTTTATCATTTGTAAACTAGGGAGGTTCTTCTGGATGATGTTTGTGACTTCCATCTTTGACATTCTATCGGCCGGGCGTCGTAGCTCATGCCTCTAATCCCAGCACTCTGGGAGACCAAGGTCGGAGGATCACCTGAGGTCAGGAATTCAAGATCAGTCTGGCCAACATTGTAAAACCCCATCTCTACTAAAAATACAAAACTTAGCCAGGCGTGGTGGTGTGTGCCTGTAGTCCCAGCTACTCAGGAGTCTGAGGCAGGAGAATCACTTGAACCCAGGAGACGGAGGTTGCAGTGAGCTGAGCTCGTGCCACTGCACTCCAGACTGGGACACAGCGAGACTCCATCTCAAAAAAAAAAAAAAAAAAAAAAGACATTCTGTCATTAATTTTTGTCCAATTCTTACCATCTCATTTCATTTCTTACTGAGAAAAGACCATCCAAAATGAAGCGCCTCAAATTCTATATCTAGAAATTCCTCTTCATATTCATCTACTCTCTGCCTTTATGAGAGCCTGTGATAAAAATTATTGAATCCTTGAAATAAATGGTTAGTATTTCAGCCAGTTGTGGCTTATCCTTGCACATCCCAACTCTTCCACTTACTAGCTGTGAGACCTTGGGCAAGTTACTTAACTTCATTGTACCACAGATTCCCCAGTTATAAAGTGGTGATAATAATAGTTCTTACCTCATAGGATTGCTGAGAGTTTTAAATAAAATAATTCACAAATGTATGTAAAGCACTTAGATCAGTGCCAGGGCCATCAGTGAGCTTTCTTCATGGGCCCTGGAATCAAGAGCCCAAGAGAGGCCCTCCATACTGTTCATTCTCCTCTGGAGCAGGCACTGCCCTGGCACACAAATGGCACATACCTATTTCTAGCAGTTGATAATCCTTTTAGTCTCTTGCCATTCATATGATGAAAGCTCAACAGAGATGCATTTCTGGAACATCTCTGGGTCTAGGCAATTTTTCCACTAAATATCACAGCCTCTTGCAAGCATTCAGTGTACTTTCTGCAAGAGCTACTAAATGCATTTTAATCTTGGCTCTCTTACTAGCCATATGACTGTGAGCAAATTACAGAACCTCTGTTAGCCTCAGTTCCGTCATCTGTTTAATGAGAATAAATATAATAGTAACTATATTATAATGTTGTTGTGAAGATTGGGATCATCCACATAAAATATTGACCATAATGTCTAACATATGCATTCAACATATAAACACAGAGTACCGAAGTGGTTGGTAAGGAATAGAATTAGTCAGAACCAAACTGTGGAAGATATTCTTCCCATCTGTAACTATCCCCAAAGCCCTTCAAACTAACCTATATGCCCTGTGAATCTGTAGCTGAAAAGAAGCTGAATGAGATCACCTTTGAATACCCACAATGCTGCCTTGGGCATAAGAGGTTTGCTTGGGGACAAAAAAAAAAAGTGGAGAAAGAAAGAATTTACTTGATACCTAAAAAAAAAACCAGGGCACACATACCACTAAGCCTAATCATGCCACCACTAAGCGAAATTGTCCAGAAGGACACGATCCCTTCTGATATTTTTTTTTCTCTAAACTGGATATGATTTGGGTAAAGCAGCATGGATAGTAATATGATAACCTTAGCACTTGCTGGCTCTAAGGAAAGAATAATCTTTCTTCAAATGTGACCTCTATTTTAATGTGTTTAAAGTGGGAGAGTGGGAGAGTGGGAGAGTGGAAGAGTGGATCCCAGATCCTGGATCCTGATCCTGCACTCAGACTAGGAAAAATGTAGTTCCAACTGGGCTCTCCCAGCCATGAGTTTTCTGAGTTTTTTAAATTAAGGCTGATGTGTGAGTGGAAGTTAAGAATGTATAAGTTTGAGTGGATGTATTTTTTTCTTTTGATGGTGCTTGCCTAAATCAGATTGAAAATAGCAAAGGAAGGAGATATGGAAAAGATTAAAAGAGAAATTTTGCTAATGTGATTTTCCAGCATTGTAGTCTCTAGTCTCTTCAGAGCAAAGTTTAACTAGCTGATTCTATAAGCATAGATTCATGAGAAAGGATCCTGCTAAGGACCACCAGGCTTTTTATTCTTGAATTTTTTTTTTTTTTTTTTTTTTTTTTTTTGCTCCCGTCTCTTCTTCTATATTCTGTATCTAACAGCATGCTGTATCCAGCAGGCCAAAACCTGAGTTATGACCAAAGGCAATTTTTAGCCACTTCATTTCCCAGTGTACCCATAATCCATGAGTATCATCTCCTCTTCTCATTTCCTATTCAAGCCTATCCCTATATTTTCATGTGGAATCACTGATCTTTTTTCAGATGAAGAAACTGAAGAGGAGGAACAGAGATGCTCAGTGATGAGCCCAAGGTTACGCAGCTAATTGATAACTGAGCTGAGGTTGTAATGCAGGTTTTCCAACTTTTGGCAGTTCTCTAAGATGTCTTCCCAACATAATCCTTATTCTCTTAGCTTTCACTGCTGCACAATGACATATATAAAAATGACAACACTGTCAGTTTTAAATAGATGGCAGAGAGGAAGAATAAATCCACAGCAAGTTAATTAGAAATACAGTAAAACATGAGTTTCAGGGGCCACAATTAATCGTATCTTCCATTTAGTGCTTCCAATGTTAACCTGTCATAATTTACCACCCTCTGATCTATAGTCAAAAATGAGCAAAACAAAGTCTTGAAGTCCTTTTATAGATCACAGACCGTTTGAGCTGGATCAAATCATTTTAATCTAATTACTTCATTTTGTGGATGAGGAAAATAAGAATAAGAAAGGAGAAGAGATTTGCCAAAGGTGATGCAGCTCACTAGTAGCAGAAGTAAGTTGAGAATCTAGACTAACAGATTCTCAGAGTGGGGTCTTTTCCACCATGTTTTGCAGCCTTATCAGCAGAAAACTGTACTAAAGTAACACCACAGGTTTATTACTTTACTACCTTCTGTTATCTCTTTTTCTCTAATTGTCTAATAAGAGAATTGACTAATTCTCTTATTCTCTAGTAAGTCATATTACCCCTACCTGATTTTTTTAATGTGGAAAACGTTTTTATGATTATAGAAGTTAAAATGTAAAATTAATTTCTGCTAATTGTCAACAAACAAAAAACTTCAAAAATATAGAGAAGGAAAATTACCCAGGTAAATTTAAAATCACCCAAAATTAAGTTTTAACATGTGTTCAGATTTGTATCCTGCCTTTTTACTTTATATTATATTGGAAGCATTTGTCCAGACTCTTTGAGTGTTCTTTAAAATTTTGATTTTTAATATTTGTGTTACTGTATCGTAGTTATTTTATGACACATATGTACATACAAAACCATTACCCTACATACATATATTTATATATCTTATATATATACATATAAGTCCTATTATATATGTAAGCCCATATATATATATACACACACACACACACACACACACACACACAACCATTATACAACTTTATGCATTGAGGTGGATTCTCAATTCACTAAGGCTTACAATTATACCTCAACTTCCTCTAATACCTACATTCTATCACAGATCTGAACACACAGTAATTATGTAATAAATATTTGCTGACTTTTAGCTGCTCTGGTCTTTTTTGGGATGATCATTATTCCTCCACCGGGTAGAGCAACCAAAGTGAGAACTTGACTTTCCATCCTCTTTAAAGCACATGTTATATAACTCAACAGGCAGTATAGCAATGGTGGTTATGATCAGAAGCCAGACTTTCTGAGTTCAAATCCTGGATCTATCTCTTTCTTGTTGTAGAGCCTTGGGTGAGGAGCTCAATCCCTCTAAACCTCAGTTTTTCTTTCTGACAAATGGAGGAAATGTTAGTATCCACTGTAGTAAAAATTAAAAAATAAAATATGTGGAAAGTGAACACTCAACAAATAGTAATTGCCATTATGTTACATTTGCCAAAGGGGAATAAAGCACCAGATGTGGAGTCAAAAAACTTGAGTTCTTGTTCCATCTTTGGTATTATCTAGCCCTATGGCCTTGCATGAGTTATTTTAGTAGTCCGTGTCTCAGTTTCTTCATCTACAAAATGGAGATAGCAATTATTGAGCTGTATAGCTTATAGGGATGTTATGAAGACCAAATGAGAGAATAAATGTGAAAGCCCTTTGAAAACTATGAAGTAAAGTATAATTGTTAAGTATATAAAGGTAGATGTAACATGATTGTTGTATGGTAGGACTGGAGATGCAAAGGGTGCCGGAGACTAGGCTGAATACAGTGAGCCTGGGAAGATATTTTTAAAATAAAATTCTTTGTATTGGAAATATAGACTGTTACAGACAGAAGGGACCTTAGCGATCATCTAGTCCAACATCTTAATGTTATATTTAAGAAAAAAGATTCAAAGAGGAGAGAGCTCAAAGTCACAAAGCCAGTCCAGAAATGAAACTAGAATTCATGTCTCTTGATTTCCCAAACACATTCCTAAAGCAATCACTGCAGATCCTTATTTGTTGACCTTCATCAGAAAAAAAAAAAAAGTAGTAACAACAACAACAAAAATACAGTTGTGGCATCCATGTTGGTAGTAACTGATTATTTGGGGTTTTATCACAAGGATAAGCCACATATAGCATAGCTTTGTTGTATTTTTACCAACTTCATTCCAGGTGAGGGAAAGTAAAGGTGCAGGAAGGTGATGGGTAGGGGGAGGATTCAGTCAGGGCAAATGACCTCAGACTTGGCCAGATTCCCAGGAGATTGCTGTCATCCCCAGCAATGACCACTGCAGCACATGGTCTTTCTTTGATTATTAATATCTATCTTTGCAGTCAGTCCTCAGTTATGTGTTTTTGGAAAACTTGGTATAGTAGATGAAATTTTCAGTTGCTTAAAAATACAATTGCCAATTGTTTGATTCAAGTAAATTGATTACAGTCAGAGGACTATTCATTTTATGCTGGCATGCATACAGCCCACGTCAGGCAAGGGCTGCATCACCGATGGCAGCTCAGATATCACTGCATTCCCTGAATTATATCCCGTCAGGTACTCAGTAAATATATGTGTAGGATACTTTCATCTTTACATTTTTTTAGCTGAGATGAGAGCACATAAACATTTCTATCTGACAACCTTTTCAACTTCAACAGCACAGAAGGTTATTTTTAAAAGAAACGAGAAAGGAGTTTTTCAATAGCAAGCTCCAAAGGTGACTAAAAATGCCATCCAACAAGGCAGACCATTAAGAAATGTAGTGTGAAATGTGTTAATACAATAAACTCAAATGTGGTCTCACTAGTCTTAGCTCCCCAGAATTTTGGCTGCCTTCCCCAGCTGCCACTGTGGCCTGGACAGTGTACATCAAGATTCACCCTCTTCCCTCAATCTTGAAGTGCCCCCTTTCCGCCTTTCAGCTGAAGGAGACCTATGGCCAGAAGCAGCTTGCCCTCACCTTGTCATCCCCACAGCTCCTGCTGAAAGGGACTATCTGCCTTGGCCAGGAAGCATCAGGGAAAACAATTGGACAGCTCTGCCACGCTGCAAAGATCATGGGCTGCTGCACCTAAAATGTTCACCAGGAGGGGCCCGCCAAAATTGGGCCTCTTGTGTCTGCAGTAAGTGCCCATAGTTTGAAATCAGCAAAGTGGAAGGAAAGGGGAAAGAATCTTGTTCACCAAGTCCTGTTATGCCACAAAAAAGATCTCCCCATTCTGGAAGCTTGAAAGGAACAAATTCCGGGCAAGTCAAAGTCAAGCCTACTTTACACAGTGGGAAGTAAACATATGGAATCCCCTAGCCCAGAGTCGGTGCCAGCTGAAAATATAAATACTGTCAGATAAGGTTCAATACATGTATGACTGTTAAGGCAATGATAGGTTATTAAAGGAAAAGAGGCTGTTTGGGGACATGTTAAATCTCTGAGCTCAAAATTAGTGAGGACAAGCAGATCCTCTGACAGCCTCAGTGAATGAGTCCTGAAGATATACATGATCTCAGAACTGTGACTGTGTTCTCCAATTAAGCTAGGAAAAAATAAAGATGTGGTATTTAGGGCTTCTTGGCTCAAACTGAGATGCTAAAATCTCTGGTTTGCTCAGAGTTAAATTCTTCAATACATATAAGGGAAGTAATGCGTTATGGCAAAAAAAACAAAAAACAAAAAAAAAAACCTAGATTCCTCCCTTTGCCCTGCTGCTACTAACTAGCTAGGAGACTGTCCCTTATTTAGGCCTCACCTTTTCCCATTTGTAAAATAAGGGAATTAGATTAGGTGACTTCCAAGGTCCTTTCTAGCTTCAACTACGTTTAATTCAAATGATATTATGGGGTTCCCTTGAAGGGTTTGGAGCAGGGGAGATCCTGCATCTTTCCTTGCCCTCCCTTGCTCAGGAACTCAGAGTCTTCAAGATGTTTGAAAGATGCCCCTGATTCTACCAAGATGTTTCCTTCAAGTCTGGCCTCCACAGCAGACGTCCATGCTCTGAAATTTATATCTCATGGCCCATTCCCTGACTCCTCAAGCTCCCAATTGCCTTGTAAAGAGGTAGAACTGGTTAGATACAGGGGTTTGTTTTGTTCAGTGTGGTAGCAAGGTTGGAGAAAGTTTGGGCTCCAATATTAGAGGCAGCATTGTATGGGCTTTAAAGCTAGAGCTAGCCCGGGTTAGAATTCTGGTTCTGCCACTTCTGTGCTCATCTATAGAACTTGTCTCATCTATAGAATTACAGTGATAATACTGTCTTCCCTCTAGGGCGATTGTCAGGATTAAATGACAGAATTCGTATCAAATCCTCAGCATAATGCCTGTCATAAAGTAAATGCTGCCATCTTTTTCTGTTCTCCACTAAATAGATGTTGAGTTAAAAATTAAAACCAATAAATCAATAAATATTGAGCTAATAATCAAGGCTCAACTTTTAAGTTGTGGCGAATTATTTGGAGTCTCAGGGCCCCCATGTTTTGATAGCTATAATGGCATATTTACAATTTATCAGGGGCATTCTGGAAACTGCACAAGCCAATGAGAGAACTATTTCTGGTGGATAGCATTTAATTTTGCAATAACCCTGCAAATCACACTACTTAGACGAGTGCTACTTTGACCATCTCATGGAACCAGTGCAGCCTGTGGGGATCCTGCAGGGAGGCTGACAGAAAGGGAAGTTCCAAAAGGTGACCCCTTGATGTGGCTCATCCATTCATAGTGCTGAGCAATATTTTACCTTTCCTGTTCAAAGTGTTATAGGTGAACTGTAAGATGAGAATAAGATCACAAGTCAGCACTACCTCCTCCCTTCTTGAGTTCTCAACTGACTAAGCATCATGGAGAGAGAACAAAGAAAGAAGTTCAGCCTGGGTGTGTGAAGCTGTAAAGTTGCAGGTTGAGGCCAAACCTATTTTAGAGACAAAAGGAACTGCCCTCTGAAGATAAAATAAAAAGATGAAGCTGAGATGGGACAGGATCAAAGTTGACTAAATATCAAGAGAGGTTAATAAAGGAACATTAATTTATTCCTCAAATCCTATGTTCAGTTGTGTGGGTGTATGTTTCTTAATGCACTACCAGTTGATTATTATTATGAATGTCAACTTTGACCTGGAAATCCCATAGCTCATCTTACACAGGTTGCCTAAAGATAATTTCTCTTCTTAGGCTTTTCTGAGTAAGAAGCCCTCAACCTTTGGTGGAAAGACCTCAGTAATTAATTGGAAACATGCATGAACATAAATATGGCTTAAGAGTTTAGTGGATCAGGTAAGGAAGTCAAGAGATGGAGATGATCCCTAAAGGTGTGTACCAGGTCCAGTGTGAGGGAGGGTGAGAGAGATGGTGACTTGCAGTGATTGGTGGCAGTTTACTGGGAGCACCCGGTAGAAAATCTAATACATAATAAGGTAGGTCAGGCTGATAGTATTACTATGCCCATTTTACAGTTTAAAGAAACAGGCTCAAAGGAGTTAAAGTGTTTTTCCCAGTAAGTGGCTGGGGTGAGACTCAAACCTTAGTCTAATCTTGTGCTCCTTCCATGCAACATGCTGTCTCCACTTAACTAGCATTATAATGGAATGAGTTGTTCTAAGCTAATTTTCCAGATATTTGAAGCACACATCTTTCAGCAGTACAAGTGCTATTTTTATTTTAACCATTTTTGAAGAAAAAACTTTCTACAATGCATCAAACACCTCCACACCTTATTATGCAGAAGATACCGATTACTGTGCTTTTAATTTTCTGTCTATTTCCATAGCCTTCTATCTCTTTTCCCACTGTAGCTGACAATGTTCAGTACTTCCTAGGCTACTGAAGATAGATAGCATATTAGAAATGAAGCACTCCTAAAAGCAGATATACTAAAATGTGACAGCCAACAATAAGGGAACACCATGCAGAATCACCAACTATAAAAGCACAACAGTCTGGGATTAATTCAGGTAGGGGCAAATAGACCCAAGAGGCCAAGTAACCTCATGGACAACAAACTCGGTACCGGAGCTGGAGTTGCCAGTAAAGACCCTGAATCATCCATAGAAAATTGAATTCTGTTCATTCTACTACACTGGTATACTGTGGGGAAGGGGTCATATATGAGGTCCATCCCAGCTGGGAGGAGTATTTTTCCACTGATATTTAGAAATGCCTGTACATATTATAATAAAAAAGCAAGTAGACAGTTTATTACTGTCTTTTAAATTCTCTACACACTACCCTCTTACTGTTTGCACCCCAGACAGACCACTCCTACCGCTCCTGCATTGGTATACCAGTGTTTTACTGTGTTTAAAAGGATGGTAGTGGGGGAGGGATTCCACTTTAGAAAGATTTCTATCTCAAATGGCTCAAGAGTTAGTATGTCTAAAGGGGTAAATGTTTACTGATCTGGAAAACATAACTCATGTAAGAAGCGTGGCAAATTGTTGTGTGTTTAGCCTGTCACTTCTCTTTCCTTGTTCCACCTGTAATTTCAAAGGAAAAAAAATAATGCTACAAGCAAATCCTCCATAGAATGCCATCCTATTGGCCTGCTGCAAGTACTTGGATCTTTTCAAATTCCAATCAGAATGGGCTGTGCTTTGCCTTCTCCATCTCTGTCTCCTCTGACCCGGCAAAGTTTCCCATCTTTTATCCTGTCACTTAGCTAATGGTGTGTGTCCCTCTTGCATATATTCCATAGTCACCGGCTTCTTTTGCTAGTAGAGTCGTCAGCGAGATGCTCGGCAGATGGCTCACTGGCTGCCGTTCTTGTCCCCTCACTGCAGCAATCTGTTGTTCTAAATCAAAATGTTAATGAAAAATAAAAGAACGCAGTGCCAATGTCTGTCTGATTTAAATTAATACAGAGTCATACCTTTGGAGGCAGGTTTTACTGGCACGAGGTTCTCCATACAGGCTACCCATATTGTGTGTGGCTTTTTTTTCCCTCTCTAATTAAAATTAAGCACTTTCATTTATCTGAGTCTCTGTTGGTACCCCCAACCTGTTCTTTTTAATAATAGCAAAGGCCTAACAAACAGTGGATTTCAGTGTTCCAAGGAATGGCATCTCACCTAGTGGAATGTAATTTTTAGAGATATTATATGTGATTTCTAATTATAAACATGCTTTGATTAGATTCTGTTTTCAATACTGAAATGACACATTTACTAAATGCTTCAAGTGCAGCTCTAAGTTAGGCATATAGTTATTGAAATCTCTTTCAATCCATTTGTTTTAAAACTGCTGGCAAAATCACTGCTAATTTGCTACTTTATTTACAAGGGCCCTTCACTTTCTATGTACTCAGCACAGTATTCATTTCTGTTGCAGCAACAGGACTGCTCCCCTCTTTGGGGAAAATGTATGTGTCTGCAAGATTGACTATGCAAGACAAAATTTTAACTTCAATTTAGAGATGAAGGGACTATGGTGATGTTAACAGACATGGTGGAGGAAAATCACCTCAGTATTATAATTTGCAAAAAAAAAAAAAAAAAAGTCTCTGAACCAAAAGAACAGCACTTTCAACTGATTCCAGAATATCACACCTTTCATTTGTTCTTCCTATGACTCCTTTGTAGATACTGCTAGGAATAGTATTGAGAATAATAAGAGTTAACATAGTGCTTCTTACATACCAGGCATCCTTCTAAGTGATTTACATTTATTTATTATTTCAATCATCAAAATTCTGTGACTTAGGTCTATTTCACAGATGAGGATTCTGGGGCATAGAGAAGTTAAGTCACTTGCCCAGTCACATAACTGGTAAGTGACAGAGCAAGGGATGAACACAGCCTGGCTCCAGAGCCTTCTCTTTTAACCAATATACCATTCTATAACGTGCTGAAAGGGCCATGAAATCCAGCCTACTTGAATGTAAGCTATTGTTTTCTTTCAGATTCGGCAAAGGAGATTCTCTTTGCTGAAACTGCTGTGTAAAAATCAGACTTCTACTTCAGTGGGGCTTGCTCCTTGTTAAATGTATGTGCTATTTGCATGTGTCACCGCCATTAAGATTAAGGTGAGTCAGGTAAATTAAGCTGAGGCAGCAGGCAGGCATGCAGGACAAAAGCCTGGGTTTTCAGGTGGGAAGTGGGGTGTTAGTCATTAGGTCAGTCATCTCAGGGCCACCTAACAGTTCTGACAAGAGAAGGCCAAAAGAGGTAAGGCCTACAAAGCCCAAATTTGAACCAGTCAAGTAGGTAGGGACTCCCTCCTGGGACACAACAGGTCAGGTCACCTGGCTTCAAACTCAGTACTTCTTCCTACCTACAGGCAGGGCCAACACACAAACCAAACACTATTGAAGATCAGCCTTCCTCCTGCTGCTCAGAAGCCAGCTCAACTGGAAAAGCAGACAATAGAAGACGGTTATCTCTAATTAAATATATGCATCCCAGAATAAATTTACTGGGGTATCACGTTATTCAAAAGAAAAAGCCCCCAGTAGAACAGGGCTGAGTAGAGAGGCAGTCATTTCCCTTGCTAAAGCTCACTTTGGTGGTTACATTTTTCTGGCCTTACCAGGGACTAAATGAAAATATGAGTTTTGAAAAGAATATTACAAGACAGCAGGATAGGTTAAACAGAACCCTGGGCTGGGAGCCAGTTGTCCTGGGTTCCAGCCCCAACTCTGTTTCCAACAAACCATGCCTTCTCTGGGTTTCAGTTAGGTCCTTTGTAAAATGAAAAGATCCTGTGAGGGCCTTTCTAACATTAAATAATTTCTGATTTTAGCCACCTCCCCCAACCACCACTTTTTAATGAAAGATGATCCTTCCTACAGAAACAAGGAAACTCAGAGGATGATTTGACCAAATGAAGCAAAGATTTGAGCTATTTTGGGGTGTTTCCAAGGAGGCAACTGAAACCATTGAAGTCACAATGTAGATTTCTTTTTGGCCTGATCTCTCCCAGTTGATATCACTAGATAATTGCTCACCCCTCTGAGTCATTGAATCATAGGCTGATTGAATCTCTGGGAAATAAAGGACCTTTCCCACCTACCCTCTGAGATGGACTCCCTTTCTCCAAACACAGCTAGTCTAAGTAGTGGGACATGTCTGCTTTATAAAGCCTGTGTATACACAGGTGCTGCTTACATGATAACATGTCTGCTTTATAAAGCCTGTGTGTACACAGGCGCTGCTTACCTGACTGGATGTCACAGGTCATTGCACCCTTTGACTCCTATTTCCAAATAGCTCTCACTCCTACTCACTGATACCAGAGCATCTTTAACAGAGGGACTTTCATTCTCCACTGAAAATATATGATATAAATTCCCTTTGAAGAGGTGGCACTGTCTAAATTGATAATGCAATGCATGCAACTCTATAGCAGATCCCATCATGAGAGCAGATTTCAATAGAAAAGGAGCCCAAAGACATGGAATTCTTGAAGAGAGTGAAACAGGTTTCAGTGAGAGGTAAAAATTATATAGAATGGGAAGACAGGAAGGGTGGAGGCCCTAAAGTGATAGTGTAAAAGAATGTGTAACAACCTGGAATCAGACTTGGGTTTACAGCTCAACTCTGCCATGTAACTAACCATATTAGCTTGTGCAAGTCTCAACCTCCCTGAATCTAAGTTTCCCAAACTGTAACACAGGGATAATAATATCTACTACATAAGACTGTTGATAATTAAATGAGATAATCATTCAAAGGCATAATGACAGTATGCTTGATTTAAGTACATTTTCAGCCCCAAATCTGCAATGTTGTCATAGTTTGATGGCCTTTGATGCGTCTGTTCTTGGTTATGCCTGTGCAACACTCGTGAATATGAATAATATTGATGACTATGTCGGAAGCCACCAGTACAAATTTTAACTCTCTTACTCATCTATGCAACTAACTACACAACTGATTCTAGTACCAGCCAAGATATCAATTGTCAAGCAACCAAAATGCCCACCTAGACTTTGATCGAGATTTGCAAGCACAAAGAGATCAGCTCCGTGATCGTAATTTCAGAGGAGCTCATATTTTCAAGCCTGTCCCAATTTAGCCCAATTGATAGAACTTCAAGGTAGTTTCCCTAATTAGCTCCAACCAGGAGTAAATATGTATGGTGGCTTTTTGAAAAATATTCCCAAGGTATATTTCAACCTTATTATGGGAGAAAAAGGTTAATAAATGGAATGGTAAGGTTTCAGCATGAATTTCAGGTTGTGTGTGGGGGAGGTACTGAGTCCATATGCTTGTCAAAAATAATGACAGATAGATTAGGGGTTGCCTCTGAACATACTGTTAGATAGCCCTGAAGCCCCCGACTTCTACACTATTATTAGCTTAAACACTGTCAAGTTTGGAGTTGGGTTTTACCGTGTTTTTGTTTGTTTGTTATCTCTAGGAGATGTTGTTGGTTTGGAGAGGCTCATCAACTCCATGATTTATTATTTTCTATCAGGGAAACATGAAAGTTTGGGGTCCAGTATTGTCTTCCTTTTCAAAAACATGCACAAAGCTCCATATTAAAAAAAAAAATAGTTTCAACCTGCTCCTTTTTTTTTTGCCATCCTCCTTTTGCTTCCTAAATCCCCTAATCTGAGATTTGTGTGAGTTGCCTTTATTTCCTATCCCACATTCTGTTCCTAACTCCTACACTCTGTTTCTATTCTCACTAATCTACCAACATTTCTCTTTTGAGTTCACCAGTGATCTTGCCAAATCCAAGAGCTGTTTTTCAATTGTTTATCTTCCTCAGTCTCTTTGATGTATTTGACACACTAGTTTTATCCACTGAAAGTATCTCTTGACTTAGCTTCTGCTGACACTTCACTTTTTTGATTCTTCTCTGATTTTTCATCTAATTCCCTTTTTGCCTATAACATTAGGCAAAAATGTTCTCCTTCTCCTTTCTGGGCATGAGTTTCTTCCTCAGTAAAATAAAGGGGTTAGGGTAATATCTAATGTCCCTTTCATATAAAACATTCTATGGCTCTGAGAGTCAGTGAGTTACTTGACTTTAACATGTTGTCATGTTTTTGGGGTTTTGTTTTGTTTTGTTTTGTTTTTTGTTTTTTTGTTTTTTGTTTTTTGTTTTGAGACGGAGTCTGGCTCTATCACCCAGGCTGGAGTGCAGTGGAGCTCCGCCTCCCGGGTTCACGCCATACTCCTGCCTCAGCCTCCTGAGTAGCTGGGACTATAGGCGCCCGCCACCATGCTTGGCTAATTTTTTGTATTTTTAGTAGAAATGGGGTTTCACCATGTTCGCCAGGATGGTCTGAATCTCCTGACCTCGTGATCCACCCACCTTGGCCTCCCAAAGTGCTGGGATTACAGGCGTGAGCCACCGTGCCCGGCCCATGTTTTTAATGTTGAAGGTTTTGTAGCTACTCCTGTCGACTTTAGTGTTCCAGTAATTGATATAAGTGTCTGAACTTCGTAAGGTTGGGCCTTTGCTGATGTATACATGTTTAATACATGCTTGCTTTTCTTCTTTATCTAAGACTATGGATATTTGAAATACCTAGATACTACACTGTTCCTTCCTCGAAAATAGATGTAAGGTACATTCTAGAACAATATCCTGTTGCTTATTATTAATATTAGTCTTTCAAAAATGTATTTAGATCAGAAATCCTTCATCTTGTTCCATTTAATTTGGATATTTAGAAAATGAAACAACAATCTTTTCAGCCAAGTGAAGGCATTATGACCAATCGTGAGAGCCAGAATTCACCAATGTCATCAACAAAGGGTCACAAATAATATCTTTGACAGCTTAATCCTGAATTCATATGTTACACAGAAATAGATGGTACTGCTTTAGTGAACACTTGTTTCTCTGTGTAACATAACATCACTTAAAGACACTCAAAAAATGTAAAACAACACAATTTCTATTGATACTTCTTTTCCTTCACCCATACTTTAGGTGCTATACATGATACTGCCAAGAGTTGCCTGAGACCCCAGGGCAAAAGATTGGCTATAAATACCTTACAAGCCATCCCCACAAATTCACCAAATAAGAAGTTTCCCTTCTCCTAATTAAAAGGCAGTAATGCAATTACTGATCCCAAGGGTATACAATAAATATATGTCAGTAATGAGAAGGTCAGAAAAGGTAAATTGTTAGTGTACAAAGTAGAAAATGCCTGTCACTGCTAAGGAAGCTAGTCAAGAGTGGGGATTAGGGTCCTTAAGCTGCTCCCAATGCAAGACACATAAAAAAGTAGCTGAAGTTTTGTTTTCTTATTTATCATGGCAGAATATATGAATTTGAAAGACCTTGCACACAAAGGAGCTCCCTTGATCCATGGAACATAAACATGTCAGTGTCTTAACAAGACATGATATACTATCATCCTTCCTCTAACAACAGAAATTCAGTGACTTATCCAAAGTTGTAAGAGTCAGTGGCTGAGTCAACAGTCCCCAAAAGTCTCTGTTGAAAATTCAAAAACTGTTAATTCATACAAAATATTACAATAACTGCCACTCTCTCTCTTTCTTCATCTCCTCCCTCTTCCTCTCCATTTCTCTCTCTCTCCTACACACACACATACTCCACACTACCTAAGTGCTTCTCAAAGTCAACATGATAGGCTAATTTTTATAGTATCGTATAGTGTTGTTATCAAGCATGGACTAGAGCATTCAAATTAATAGACTTGGTATTAAGTTACTAGAGAACCACTAAATATGTCATATAAGGTTTACCAAGTTTTAAGAGTCAGAATAAAATAAAATTTACTCATGACTAAAAATATATTGTGCATAAAGTTATCTTTCATTGATGATTCAGCACTGCCCTCGAAAGACTTCACACAGTCAAGTAAAGGCACCATCTTTGGAATGACAGGACCATGAAAGTTTGTTCTAGATAAGCAAATAATCCTAAGGTCTCTGGGAAAAGAAACAACCTAGATTATTTTTCAAGCGAGTAAACATTGTCAGAATTGTTACATAAAATGCTAAAACAAAATCCTACCTTGAGATTGCAAACTCAAATATTCTTGACACCTTACCTTCTATTTTCAAATCAGAAATCCCAACTTTCTGCCCTTAAAAGTAATATTGTGGTATCTCATTTTGAAGATCAGAATGTTTACTTCTCTAGAAGTATCTTCATTTTTTGGGCTTTTAAGATATTACCCTGAGAGGTCAAATTTACTATATGGCATTGTCACAACTTCAGGCTTAAATAGGTTCAACAAAATGCCAATTTATCTATCGAGAGGTCTAGGTGATATTGTGTGAGTGACAAAGAGTTCGCTGTTGTGTGCCAAGAGTTATATTTAGGTTTCTGGCACAAATTAATAATTACTTATAACATTTTATAAAAACAAGAAATCATCCTGACAGCCTTTCATCCAAAGCAACATCATTCATTCTATTAGTTTTGGAGTTTTTGCAGTGACAAGGAGAAAATGATGGGTAATAATAATATCAGAAATCATAGCAAATGCTAGGCACTTGCTAAATGCTTTTACATATATTAAGTCACTTATATCTTCAGCAAACCTATGACATAGGTACTATTGTTAGCTCCATTTTACAAACAAGGTCGCCAAGACCTAGAGAAGTGAGGGTGCCCACAGCAGAGGTCCCTAAACCCTGGTACCAGTTCATGGCCTGTTAGGAACCAGGCCACACAGCAGGTGAGCCATGAGCTTGCATTACTGCCTGATCTCTGCCTCCTGTCAGATCAGTGGTGCCATTAGATTCTCATAGGAATGCAAACCCTATTGTGAACTGAACATGTGAGGGATCTAGGTTGTGTGTTCCTTATGAGAATCTAACTAATGTCTGATGATCTGAGGTAGAACAGTTCCATCCTGAACTCCTCCCCAACCCTCGATGGGCAGTCCGTGGAAAAATTGTCTTCCATGAAACTGGTCTCTGGTGCCAAAAAGGTTGAGAACTGCTGGTCTACAGGATCTTTTGCTCAGACAAAATGACATGGGTATAGAATTTCATTGGTTGTTTCAGATGGCAGAACATTAATATTTAGTGATCATCTACCATGTGCCAGGAACTGGGCCAAGTGCTTTACATAAGTTGTCTCATTTAATTCTAACCATCAGCCTTATGAGGTTGTTACTTTTAAACATATTGTACAGATGAAGGGAAGAAGGATACAAAGAAGTTAAGAAATTTTCCCAAGGTCATGCTACTAGTGAGGGCAGAGCTGGGATGTTAATCTAGATAGGTTTGATTCTACAGTTCATGCTCTTTCCACTATGAAGTAAAAATCAAACCAGCAAAAGGCAGGAAATAAATTTAGTTTAAGAATGATTTCCATATTATTTCCTTGGAGTTAAAACTTTAATCATGAAAGCTAATCCTAGTGTCAGTGCCAAGAGTAACTTCCTGTACACAGAGCTTTCATCCTATGGAACACAGGGTTACAGCATTCTGATCACTTTTAGCTTTTAGAGCAGAGAATGGGAACAGGTTGAAGCCATTCTCCAGAATTCTTTTCAGGCCAAATAAAGGGAAAAAATAGACACAAAATGCAAAATCGTCCAAACTTATCCATATGCAGCAGGGCAGCTTTCTCTAAGACAATGAGTTAACTCTTCCATCCCATTAGATCTCCCTCTGAGTACAAGAAGCCAGTCCCTCTAGCCTCAGTGGCCTGAAAGCTTTAATAGCCTACCCAAACAGAAACACCCCATCAGCACTTCTCATTGGAATCCCTTGGAATAATTGTTAAAATTTGCAGATCCCCAAGCCCAAGCCTTGAAACAGGACTTAGGAATCTGTACTTTAATAAGTATCCCAGATCACTTATATGCACAGCAAAGTGTGAGAATCACTACACAAAGCAATGAAATTCTCAAGCCTAGTGTTCTGAATTTAGGATGCTCAGACATAGATAAGCTGAATTTGTTTTCAAGGAAGGAAAGTCTCCTTTAATTTAATTAATATTAACAATCTACTTAACGTAAGCTTTTAAAGTTTTTAGAAGCAGTTACTGGCAAACAGAGTTAAGGTGTGTTCACATCCTTTGCATCTATTCATTATAGCAGGATATAGGATCTGCAACACGACCATATGCAGATCTCAGCAGCCCTCTCTTAGCCTTTAAAGGTCCCTATATAAAGTTCAACGTTCATCTAAGAACATTCTGTAATCCAGACTTTACCCTAATTAAGACTGATCTTACATCAATTTATCCCTAAATAATGAAATTGAACTATATTTCCCTTCTCACAGTTGAAATCAAGTCTAAAGTAGGGAATAGTAGTCTCCATAATAAATAGCAATTAGTTGAGTGTTTACTGTATACCAGACCCTATTACAACACAAAATGCACCCTGGATTAAAATGGCCCACGAGATGATTTTGCCTACTGTAACCTCCTCTTGAACATTCATAATGCACATGAATCTATTAAGAACTCCAAGAGGGCCTTGAAGGAAAGAAATCAATTTATTTTTCTTAACTCAGTTACAAAAACCCATCTGATAACATACCCCTTTTATGAAGAAAACCTGACATACACTTTGGGAATGTGCTGCTACGTAACAGTGTTTCTCTAAGTGTTATCAATGGCATCAAAATGCAAAGTCAGGAGCCTACCTCAGACCTAAAGGAACAACAATGTTGGGGGCTTCAGGAATCTGCATTCTTAGGTACACTGCTCTAGGGTATACCAAGAGAATCAGCAGTTGCCAAAAGGTGACAGTTGAGGGAAATTGTTATAGCTACACTGGCAAGGCTGACTGAAAATTAAACAAAAATTCCAAAATGGAAACTACCAAGTGACTATATTTCAACAATTGATATTTCACCAGTCTAAAAAACTTGGGCTGTTTATAGGGGGAGATTCTTGCCCATCCTTAACTGGGATCCAAGAACAATGCACAGAACAAGTCCCACTAAATTGTCCAGCAAATTCTGCTGCCGCCTCAAGGTATAATAGGAAAACACAGGTGGGAGATCTGCTCTCCCACTTGCTAAGCTGTAGGACTTTAGCAAAACCACTTTACCTCTCTGACTTAGTTTTCTCATCCATAAAATGAGAACAATTATCCCTACCTCAGGGAGCCACTGAGAGAACTAAATGAGGCAGTACACACAAATCTTCTATTATAAATATGAAGTTCACAAACTGTTCATTCCTTTTCCCCTTCTCTCCTTCCCCTCCTCCCCTAGTACAGTACAGCACTATGATGTCAGCATCATTAGTACGGGGAAGACAGGAAATGTTGCTGTCGGTTTTAGTGTAGTTACTCTCTTCTGAGGGTAGTTTCCTTTAATGAACCCCCATGTCGCAATACTGAAGTAGCCATTCAATTCTGCTAAGTAGGAGTCAACACCCACTGGGGTACACAGAGATGAAAAGGCAAGTCCTGCCCTCAAGTTGCTCATATCATAGTAGTGAAAATACCTAGTGCGTCACAAAATGGGAACTCTTTTTCTGGGGGCCAGAGATGGACACAGCTGGTCACAAAGGCAAGCCAAACCGATGCAAAATGCATTATGGCTAAGTTAAATCAGAGAGTCCAAGGACACCCAATGTCATCTTTATCTGTCCAGAAAAGCCAACTGCTGACCTAACCCAGGGCTGCAGTTCCAGGGCTCAGTTCCAGCAGCCAGCACAAACCCAGTCACAGGCTGCTTTGTTTTTTGTGCCTGGTGCTGTACTATATATCAGCTAAAGCCAGTAAGCTGAGCTGACCTCTGCTCTCTAGGAGGAAAAACACAGATGAAGGCAAACCTCTAATGCACAAGAAAATAAGTGAAAACTTAGTATCAAACAAGCAAATAAATACATTTGCTCATGTCATTCTCGTCTCAGGTTCCTGTTGATTTTTCTCTAAGATGAAAAAGCTTAGGTGAGACTGAAATAAGTGAACCTCAAGTCCCCAGCCTCCCCTACCTCAGCAACTTGTCAAGAGAGTTGGAGATTTTTGCCATCATTATTTTTCAAAACCGATTTCCTAACAGTTGCATGACAATCAGCAGTCAAACTAATTGGAATGTGACTTTAACATTTCTTCCTCCTTTTAGCATTTTTTGTGCTGTGTTGTGGGGAGGAAGGAATGTGAGGTTTCAGCGATGCTTACATAGAATCTTTCCTTTCTTATCACTGCTCCCAACTAGGTTTTCAGCTTCTTGGGTCAGTGGGACAAACTACAAGCAACTGCTACAGTGTCTCTTTCCACTTGCATCTCTTCTCATATCTAGTGGGGTTTTGGGGATTGACAAGGTTGATGCTCCTCAGAGATGGAGGGGAGGGAGAGACAGTGGTTGAGGGGCAGGACCAGAGGATGAAGTGCAGACTTGGCTAGTAATTTCTTGTACCTTCCATTTAACCCTATGCCAAGCCTCCACCACCACCTCTGAGGAGAAGGAATGTCATAATTAAAGAAGGCTCTATGAATAGCATAGATATTGTTTCTAAACAGGAAAAAGAGTGGTAAGGGAAGGAATTCTATTAAGCAAACATTGTTGTTTTTTTTCCCCCTGATTTTCTCCCAGAAATGTGTGTAGGGAGAGACTACAATGAAGAGCCATACTCTATTAAATACATGGACTAAACTAAGTACGCCATCTCAAAGGAAAACATAAGTGGTGTTTAAAGGTCTAGTCTAGTCTCAGCTGGTCAGCCTAGAATCCACTGAACAATTGCACTTCATTACTAACATGTAACTCCTCAAATAGCCTTTTAGTACTATGTGATGCTACTAAAGGGCAAAAGGTGCTGACAGGGACCATGGACGTTTCTGCAGTGCCTTTCCCCCACAGTAATGTTCAGATCTTGCAAAGCCAACGAAACTGCAGCATAGGTCAGCTGCAAACTCCCCCTCATCAGAGACCTCTCTGAGCCAGCAAAGTCAAGGCTGTGAGCTCAGGGCCTTTGGAAGGTCACTGGAGAGGACAGTGAGTCTGCAGGATGAGTCAGGAGAATTGAGAAAGCCCAGCCAGTCCCCAGAGCCAGGCCTCTCATAAGGCAGCCAAGGAAAAAGCTCTGTAAGAACCTGGAACACTCTGATAATGGAGAAAAGGGTGAGGAAAGAAGCAACAGACAGACAAACTCCTTGTCCTCAGCATCAGCAAAAGAAGGAAGTAGACCAGCTTTATCCTTGACAAGTCCTTATCCCACTTTCAATACCCTCTTCAAATTACCTGAGACACCCACAATGATGCCAGCCGACCAGGCATTTCCTACCACCTGCAGGGTACCCCCTCCCCCAACAAACTCACCTTTCTCAGAGCTTCCCCAATATTTTGTGTCTTGTTTCCTCTTCCTTTCTCTGCCTTGTCATTTTATGATAACTGATCTAGGCCAATACACCAATTCCTGAGCTGGCAAGTAAGCAGTTGCCTCTTAGCAACAGAGTACTTGTACCCCAAAGGGTATGTGTGGTTAGAGGATTTCCAATGAAGGGGGAACCTCAGGCAGATAAATCCTGGGGGACCCCACATTCAATTTCGTGTGTACTATTACCTCTCTCCCTCCTTGTTAAAGTGTAAGCCAGCTCAACAGACATCTGGCCAAAAGCCTAAAGCCAAATTAGGTCCCAGAGTACCAAGACACTATCTTTTGTGGGCCCCAAGATAAAAGAGCTTCATCTGAATTATTTCCAACAGATTGCAAACTGCTCATTTGTGATATCGCTTGGGGGGAGGGGAAGAAAAAGCAGGAGTTAAGAAAATTGTAGGGGAAGAAAACTTTTAAAGCAACACATAGTATGACAAAAACTGTGTGCTTAAAAGTTTTTGAAACTTACATTGTTCCAAAGATGCTAAATAAGAGAGTATATAACCTGAAAGGCCTGCCCATGGCATCAGCCTGTATGCCCAGCACCTGGGAGAAAGTTGGGAGGTGGGACTTTGGTGGAAGGAAGAAGATAATGATTGGCAGTGGAGGCTTTTTCTGAGATGACTGAGGATAAGACAAGCAACTGGCATTCAGGTTATCCAGCTTATTAGAGGCTGTAGACACCGTTTGACTTGTGATGGGTCTGACTTCCTAACATACTGTTCTGCGTTGCAGCTGTGTTTTCAGAATAAAAACATCTAGTCCAGAGTTTTGAGTTCTAAACTATCTAAGAAAGCATCTAATGATGCTGATGTGTTTGTTTGTTTTTTGAGACAGAGTCTTGCTCTGTTGCCCAGGCTGGAGTGCGGTGGCGTGATCTCGGCTCACTGCAAGCTCCGCCTCCCAGGTTCATGCCATTCTCCTGCCTCAGTCTCCCGAGTAAATGATGCTAATTTTTAATGGACATTACTGTCTCTTTAATGAGACTTCTCTGGAGAAAGAATACTGTGACCTCAGATTGCCTGTGCAAGTGGACTTAACTGAGCAGGACTGACAAATGGACCAAGCTTGTCTTTGGGTTCCTTCTCCTTCCTACTTCATAGTTCTGTCTCCCTACCCCCCTGTCATTGGGACCCGCTTTTTCTTGGTAATTTAGGGGTTCCCGTGACTCCATGCTTTCTCCTATCACAAGAATCTTTCCTAAATCTTTCCTCTGAGGGCTCAGTTGTCTGCTTTCCAAAGAGACAGCTAGGGGCTAATGAGCTAAAGTGGTAGTGGCTGACAGTGAGTTAAATTCTTGCCCCTTCAAATTAGGGCAGTTTGATTGGCAAGGAATGCCTTTCTAATGATAGCATTTTAAGCTTGTACTAGGCTGGAGGAGATGGCACTTGTGTGTAAGGGGGTGCTACTTGACACGCCTCCAGTCACACAGTGGAAATGGCTGCCTACTTTACCCTGAACATAGCACACAGGAGGTGTCTTGGCTGTTTAGAGGATGGAAGCAACTAACTTACAAAAAATAATTGCTTAATTTACAAATAACCTATTAGCATTGTCAAGAATTCACTCACAAGCAGGTGTCCATCCCTAAGAAAGCTGTGTATTTTGCCTATGATTCTTGCTTTGTTTTTTGCACTTCTACCTTTCTTAACGGAGTCTGAGGCAAAGTGAAGTTGCCAAACTGTTAGTGAGTTTTTCCTGGGTCATCTATAAACTTGCCTTCCTTACTAATGTTTTAGAATGAGTCTACCTCTAATCCCCACTTTCTTTTAAGGTTCAAGAAGTAGACCTCACTTTACTCAACAGCTGCACTACTGAAAATATGTGTATATGGGAAGGGCAGTACCAAAAAACACACCTCATTGAATCGATCTATAACATAAAGAATTCCAGAAAATCTGATCCATTATTCAGTAAACAAGCATAAGGCTGACCTTTGGCCAAATTGACCAGTAATACACAGCTGTGGTCAAAATATTATATGCTATCATACCAGTTGGTAAATAGCTACTACGCCTTGTCCTGGATGCCAGACTGTAGTCTGAGATCCCTAGACCTCCACAAGATCCAACAGCTAATACAGTAATGCCTGACACAGCAAAGGGCCTCCGGGTCCTTGCTCCAGGGCTACAACTGGAACCTAGACTGATGTGTTGCTTCCTGTGCTTTCCCATGTGAATATTATCCACAATTTCAAAGCTACTGAGTAGCAGGCACTAGATGTGGCCATGAATGTGGACCATAATTATTTTGCTTAAAACTGTAGTAGTGACACTGAGGTTTGTCTCAGTTCACTCTGCCCCATGCATTCCCATGCAGCAGAACGTTCACGACCTTCAAAAGATGGACGACATGAGCCCTGTTTCCAAAATAGCACTTGGCAGGCAGCCTAGGTTTGGATGTGAACAGCAGACACAGGCTGTGGGCATGATGGGCCAGCCCCCTGTCACATCACCTCAGGGGATCCTCAGCCCCATGGGATTCACTAGAAAATCCTTTACATCTGAAAAGCAGAAATTATCTAGTCCACCTGAGTGCCCTGGGAGTGGGTCTGTATTCTTAGCCTCACGCTTCCAGCGCTGAGTTTAGAACAAAAGCCTCTATTCAAGGTCATACGGTGAGTCAGCTACTGAATAGGGAGTGAAAAGAAAGGGGGAACAAACAACCCACAAGAGGATTAGCCTGAGCTGCCTCAACCTATGAGAAAGACCTGGTCAAACCATTCATAGTCTTCATATATAGATAGCTTGAAGAATTGCCTCTGAAGGGTATTAATGAACATAGGTAAGGAAGTATGATGATACCAGCAGTCCTGGAGACACAAATTGGTGGTCACCTTGTGATACAGGTAAATATACAATGAGTTTATGCTTGCTGTCCTTATGTGTATCTTAAGAAATAACTCATTCATTCTACCTCAGGTAAAAGCTCACTCTTTCTCCCAATGCACCTTGGCTACTGTCAACCTTGCACTAATATGAATGGATTCCTCCTTGTGCTAAAGGGAAGCAGAAAGAGCCCCATGTCTGAATTTGGAAGGTCTGAATTCTACTCTTGACTCTGCTAACTCTCTTGGTAACATTCAAGGAGATACATTCTGTTGTTTCATTTTCCTCATTTATCAAATAGGGATGACACTACTTCCTACCTCATGGGCTGGCATAGGAAGAAAATAGTATTATACATGAGACCATTTGAACATTCCAATACCCTCCAAATACATGAGGAAATATGACTGTCTTCAGAGATGCTCAATGAGTACCTGGAAACCAGCACTTATAGCACTTATCAAGCACCTACTATGTGCCTGGCACTTACACACTCATAGTTTTGTTGATCCTGACAACAATTCTATGAAGTAGATATTAGTTGTTGCATATTAAATGATATGGGATAAAAATGACAATAAAATATGTCAGTGCATTCAAATTTTCACTTTATTTTTGAAGTAAGTAAATTTGGTCCCCCTTAAATAACAAGCTTGCACACACATAAAAATGGAATCCAAACTACAAATGACACAACAGATCAGTTTAGCATCAACTTGCATTTCTAAAACAAAATTGAAAGTAAACGTGTGATTCATTCCATAATTTACATCACAGAAGCAAAATATGGTTTGTGAAAGCTTGGAAAATATGTAGGGTAAGGATTATTACCCTGGAAGGAATGCATAGGTGTTTAAAAGGTAGACTATAAATCTAAACAACTCCTCACATTAAAATGACATCGTACAAGGAGGTAGAAATACAGCTTATATTGGGCTTAAGGTAGCAGCACTGTGGGGCCTCCCAGAGGGGCATACAGAATGCCTTAAGAAAGGTACTAGGTGGAAACCCAGGTGGAGATATAAAAGGGGGAACAAAGAAAGGAAGGCCGATTTATATAAATTTTCAAATGCAAGCATGTGTGAGAATATCCAGGATATTGCAGACCTGCAGTTTCCTCCCTGACCAATGACAGGCTACAGCCGAAGCTGAACCCTTACAACCTTGGCCAAAGGAGGGATGAGATGCTTGAGAGGAGGGGATAGAGAGAGGGTGGCTGTTAACACTTTTATCCTCATATTACACAAAGAAAATGGGGCCCAGAAAGTTGTTTTTTCAGGCATGCAGCTCATAACGAGGGACATTGGGAGTCAAACAAAAGTATATATGACCTTCCTATACATACTTTGTATAAACAAAGTATATATGACCTTTTTATACTATAAAAATCCATGTTTTTTCCAAGAAAATGCACAACTTCCCCAAACCACATTCCCTTTCTCAAAAATGCTGCCAAACCCTTGGGTGATAGTGAAACATTGCTCCAAGCCCTTTCTTACTTAGGCACCCCTCACCATGACCGCACCACTAGTCGTAAATGATGAACATCTGCAAGCATTCCTACAAATGCTAAATATCACCGTTTCATTGGTCAATAAGGGGAGACTATGTGACCAAGAAAGAGAGCTGTTCTCTATTAACAAAGCTAACTTACCTTCCCAGGAGATCAAACTCATCCATGGCTTTATCTTGTCTCTCTCCTTTCCTCAGCCTCCCAGGCACAAAGATCCTTGAAGGCCAAGACCCTCTCTAAAACATTCCATCCAAATAGTCCCCATAGTATCTAGCACAGGACTTAACACATACCAGACACTCAAAATATTTTATGAATGAATGAAGACTATTTCTCTCACCATATGTATGATAACCGTATGTCCTTAATGTCTTCATGTTATTAGAATCCTTGTGAAATTTAATCAGAGATTATAATGCAAAAAATATAAGAAATTGAGATGAAGGTAATAGTTGGCTTCTAAGAAACTCTCCTCTTTCTCAATCACTAACCTAATAACATTTGTTCTAGTCTCAAATCTAATACCACCAACCAGAGGAACTAGAAGAAAACATCTCAGCTTCACCATTTTTAAAATTAATCGTATTTAGCTAGAGCAGAGGTTCTCCTCCCTAAGTTTTCATGAGAATTAGCTGAGAAAGCTTTAACAAAAATTGATGCTAGATTCTGTTCCCAGGGTTTCTGATTTAGTTGATATTGGGTGACACCTGAGCATCAGTATTTTTTTAAAACTCCCCAGTGAGTCTGAAATGTTGCTAGGGTTGAAAACCACTGGGTTAGATGATCCTTGAAGTCCCTTCTTACTCTGAAAATCAATATGCTGACTATAGCTGGGTGTCTGCTGATGTCATGGGTTGTTCTGACTGTTCTCCACTTTCTTCTCTAATACTGCATGCCACGAGATCTATATCAAGTTGCTCAACAGCCTAACATCTTGTTTCCCCCCATTTACCTATTGACTTAAAACTTTGTGTACTCTTGGGGCTCCTAAGCGCAACTATTGAGATCTACTTTTAATGCTATGTGGGTCATTTTGCCACCAAAGAATCTCCCCTGGTACCATGATGTGTCCCCAAAGCACTATCTGGCCTGTCCTGCTTCCAGGCTGGGAAAGCCCAACAAGCAAACATGAACAGCTGGAGTGTTCCCACTGATCTGGAAGGAATCCGTAAGCACAATGCACTACTTTCTATTTCACTGGACTCTTTCATGGCACTGAGCCTGCCCATTCCATTCAGCCCTTTGTCGAGAACGTCCTTGACACTTAAGGAATTGATTTCTTCTTCCTTTCCTTTAAATAATAAGCCAACAGATACACAGGAGTTTTATGAGGTATCGATTTAACATACAAACTGCATTATGGCCTTTGAATGCTACAGCAAGAACCAATGCCTCATCAGCCAGGAAGACCAATATAGTGACAACCTAACGTTTTCTTAACCTGTCAAACATTCCTGTGCTCTGGGCTTACTGAGAGCAGACATGCCAAGGATTTAGAAATGTCAAATTAAAATAGTCTGGGCTATTTTCAAAAAGACATGAGCCTTTTTAACCACTAGCATTCTATCAGCAATGCTTTTTCAGAACATAGGGCTGCTAGAAGGCCCTCTTTCTGAAGAACAGTGTGAACATTATACAGGGAACAGAGAGTTTCTCAAGGTCATAAGATGGTTTTCTAGAAGCACCTCAACACAGATGTTTGCCTGATCTGTGGTTAGATGAGAAGGGCTGGAAATGTAGGGCAGGATAAGGGTGGAAGGGAGAATAGGGCAGGAGTCTAAATGAAAAATTCCCACACTACAAGGATCCTAAAATACAAATTTGAAAAAATAGAATCTGGCATGGCCTTTTAGTGATACACAGCTAAGGTGCTCTTCAAGGATGGGAAAGTGCAGAGGTGCTTTGTTATAGACCCTTGGTCAAATTGCCAAAAGTACATGAGGTCATTATTCCTTTCATTGCCAAATGTGTTGAAAGAATAATCATGTCACCTTGTCCATTTGTTCTTCAGATTTACCTCCCATATTCACCACTCTGCTACAACTGCTCTCATTCAGACACCAGTGATCTCCTAACAGCAAGTCCTGTGGTTAGTTTTCACTTCTCATTCTGATTGGCACATCTATAACTATTTGATACTGTTGACCATCCTTTCCTTCTCTGACTTCTGTGATGGGATCTCTGTCTAGATTCTCCTCCTATTTCTGTACTTTTATTTTCAGTTGCCTTCTTAAGCTAGTCTTCCTGTATCCAGCTCTTAAATGATGGATACTTTTCTTAGCCCTTTTCTCACTTTTGCAAAAGCTTTCATGCTATGACTTACATGATTCTCAAGTTTTTATCTCTTGTTCCAACATCCTTCCAAACTCTAAGGTCATATAGTCAACCCTCTTTTTGGACATCTTCAACCCAACAGCCACTTATCCCCATTCCAAATCTGCTCCTTCTCTTGTATTATTTCAGTTGCTACAATAACTTTCTAACTGGTCTCCCAACCGGCATTCTTTTTCTCATCTCTAACCTATTCTCCTCATTTTTTCCCAGAGTTTTCTCTTGAAAATACAGATATACATCTGACATTTCCACTCTGTTTAAAAACTTTTATTGGGGCTTTTTTCTACTTATAAAATAAATCTACTCATTATCCCATAACATTCAAGGTATCTAACAAGCCAGTCCTGTTTTATCGATCTAGTTTTACTTCTGATATCTCCCCTGTCATCCCTATTACTTCCCAACACCTCAATCCCACCTATCTTACATGTTTAAATTATTTAAAACAGTTAAATATTTAAATTTTAAATTATTTAAATATTTAAATTTAAATCCTTAAACATGCCAGGCTAGCTCATGGCTCAATGCTTTCTTTCACACTATTTCTTGTAGCTGGAAGAATTCCCCCTTCCCATATAAAAATCATAGTTTTAAAATGTCACCTTGACCAACTAAAATGTCACCTCCTGTGTAAAATCTCCAGGCAGAATTAATCGTGGTTTCCTCTGAACTTTCTGCAAACCATAACTGTAGCACTTATGCACATTGTTTTACAATTAGGTGTGTGAAACCTCTTTAAAGATGGGGATTCTGCCACAGACTTCATGTTTAGTATGTCAGGTTCTGGAATCAGAGACTTGGATTTTAGTACCAGCTCTGGCACTTACTAGCTATGTAATTTGGGGCAAGTCAACCAGTGTCTCTAAGCTTCAATGTTCTCATCTGCAAAACAATAACAATAGTGTTGCAAGTAAATGAGATAATGCATACAAAACACCTACAGTGCCTGACACATAATAAACACTCAACAAATGTTAACTAGGACTGTTTTTTCTGTGTCTGGCATATGGTCTTGCATAGAGCAAGTACCCAATAAATGATTACTGAATAAATTAATCATAGCATGGAAGACCTAAGAACATTTGCTAAATGGACAGTTTCTTTATTGAATCTTGGAATTCTTGTCAGAGGCATAAAAATGGTTTATATAATGAATTTCTTTCTCTGTAGTCAAGTAATAATTACAGTAGCAATTGGGATAACCAAAAGCTTTATATGTGCAGTTTATCTTTTGAACCTGAGACTATTACATCTTTAGTCCCAGCAAATACATGTTTTGAAGTGTACATTTCAAACTTCCTTTCCAAGACAAATCCAAAGACCTTTTTTCTACTCTAACATTTCACAAATAGGATGAATCAATTAATGTGATAATTATTTAATACACCAAGCAATAACTTTTAAGATGTAATGGTAATTGAGCCCAGCATGCTTGAAAATACCATTCTTTGAGCCAGGTTCAGCAACATGTCTTGAAGTTGGGACCTCAGAGGTTTAATTCATTCTAACCCCCCTCTACCAATATAAAATTTAAATTAATGGTATTTCTGACTCTTGGTCCCTTTCACCTGTAATCCATCTTAATCTCTTGACGTCTATTTTATTCATGAAATCCCAAAAGATGATCTTTCATAGTGAACCCACAGTTATCTGTTTAATATCCCTTGATAAGAAATATTCTTTTAAAAAGCCAAATTGTGGCATGCTTTAAATAGAAGCCCTATTTGCTGAGAAAAGACAAACACTTACAGTCTTTTTCCTTTACTTGGTCCTAGAAAAGGCCCAAAGTAAAACATACATGTCAAGTCCATTGTAAATGAATATGGGAACCAGACATTTGAAGTGTTATCATCACCATCATTAGCATCATCATCACCATGATCTTCATCATCATTATAATGAAAAACAACATAACAACAGTTCAAGAAGTTTGGAAAATGAGGATATGGGTTTATCTAAAACTCCACTAACCACATAAAACTAGAATTATTTTTGTATATTTTTCCATTCTTTCTCATTGGCCTACATTTTTTTCAAAGCTTGCTTCCCAAGTCTTCCCAGGTACACCAAGGAGATTTTAAGAACTTCAGAAAAACTGTGATTCTAAATGTATAACTGCCTAGAAAGTTTCCCATTGCTTCAGTTTTTCAGAGAAAGACACTCTGAGAGTACAGATGGTATAATGGCCCAAGTCAACAAAAAGTTTTATTTCCGTGCATACATACCACCCATTCTAAGACAAGGTGTTGGGGATCAGCTGATGAGCTGACCAAACATACCCATTATAATGCTGGACAAAGGTTGAGACCAGCACTTTCTACTTCAATTTGGACTCTGAAAGAAAAATTATATGAGGAAAGGTGAGGACTCCCTAATGATAATAACCTCAATCTTCATGATATTAAAACATAATAATTAAAAGGCAGAGAGAGCCTTTAAAAACTCCATTGAGATTTCAAAAGAACAATACAATATGCAAATAGTCATTCTTGTATGCAGTTCATCACTGATTATCCATGAGAACAGAAAGGAGCTGAAGCTTTGGGGTATGTTCAATAATATTTATCTGCAACTTCTAGCTTCCTTCCCCTCTCCCTGACCCCCTCCAATACGCACACACACTTAGAATAATATTTATATTGGATTATGTTTTGTATGTTCATGAAAATCTAATGTGGCCACTAATAAAAGCTTAGGTTTAGGGCCTTGTTACCTTTGTCTCTCAGATTTATATTCCTTCATTATCTTCTGTACCTCTTGAAAACAACACAGATTCCTCCTCCTCTTTTTCCCTTTTCCCACTTATCTAGGCTAAATGATTTAATACTGCATTTCATAATATTTTATGTTGTTCTTGAATCATTTAATGTCTCTAAGGGTTACTTCCTTAACTAGATCATGAGTTCTTTGACAAAATTATGCATGGTACCATACCTTTTTTTCTATCTGCTGTGATCCTTGTGACATAGACTGTGAGCTACTTGAGGCCTTATTTTCCTTTGTCTCCTCAGCACTTATTGCAGTACCTAACAGTGGAGCTATTCAATAAAGCAAATATTTAATAAAGGCATAAATGAATGGATGAATGAATGGATGAAGGGAATGAATGGATGGATAAAAAGACAGCATCCAAGAAATGTTACCTAGCTGATTAGTGGATTTCAGAGCACTTGCCAGCAAGAAGGGTGGCCAGCAAGTGTTGATAACTCAGTCAACAATTACTTATTGAGCACCTACTATCTGCCAGACACAGAAATTCTGTGGGGGAAGGGGAGGGGAACAAGAGAAAGCAGGCATAGAATTGAAAATCAACTGTGTACAAGTCACAAAGTGGAACACAATTGCCCAATTGTCTGACTTTTTGTCATTATTTTCTGTGTGTAGCATGGGTGAATATTTTTCTCTATCATAAGGCAAACTAATTTGGGAGGCAGAGTATTACCATCTTTTCTAATATTCTCTTGTCTTAGATTGAGTTGAATAGTTCAAGTATTGAGATGTGTAGTTTCTTCTGTGGTATCTTCCCTGCTCTATCACCATCCTTTTCAGCCAATAGGAACATGAGTTGGAGAGACATTCTGAGTTCTAGTGAAGTCACTGAAGTCAACTGGCCAATGACTAAGAGGTAAAGACCTAGGGTGTGAGGAAGGACTTGCATTCAAGGCTGTCTGAACTTTCCCTGTTAACAGGGAAAAGCCTTTGCTTCCATTTTGGAGACTGGAGCCTTTCAGCTCCTCCTGTCCTTCTGGCAACTCTTAGGGAAAAAAAAATGCTTAATTAACAATAACAGAGCAGCAGAAAGGAAGAATGGAAATTATCATAATAGCATGGACTTGTTGTCCCCACATTGTTAGCCTCTCAGTAGCCAACCCCATGGATCTACCCTATGCTTGTTAATGAGGGGATAAAAAGGATATGAAGGAGACATTTTATGGGGCCATTTCAGCTGTTCATTTAAATACATCCTCCATCAAATATAGTGAGCTGGGACCTAGAGATCACAGACAGCTGGGTTGCTTGAAAAGAGAAAACACATTATAGTAAATTGTATTATTATACATTTACTGAGTTCCAGGGTTTCTGGGAGGGCCGCAAAGATCCAAGGGAGCATTTCCAACCAGTGACTTGAAGCACTGCTAGGCTGGGGGTAAGCTCAAGGCCAAGTAATGTGTCCAATGACATGAGACTATAAATCTGGTGGTTGGGAATTTGGTTAGGGGCTAGTATGGACATTTTTTTTAAGGTTAGAAGCACTTAGCAGGTGAGCCAAAAATGAATATTTTTTATAGAAAGATTCAATAATCTTTGTACATTGAGTATACTGCCTGGCCTCAGTGATGCCTTCTGGTATGAAGAATCCATTCAAAAACAGATGTCTAAATCTGAGGTTTTATGACAATGCCTCACCATATCCAAAATCATTCACTCTCATCCCTCATCCCTCAGTAATTAGGCAAGTACACATAAAACATATCCAATCCAAAGGCACAAATCAGGCAGTTATCCTAGTAGGGTTGGAGAAGGTGGGGGTTCCCTTGGATTGCCAGAGACCTATGAAAATCAGGGTGCTGCTGATGGAGTGAAGTTAGGGTTGCCAGAGAAGGAGGGCAGTTCAACACAGAGGTCAGTAAAGCAGTTGATTTAATTATATAACACATATTACAAAATGGGGCACACGCTTTATTGAAGCTTAATTGCCACCGGCAACACACTTGCTTAATTCAAAAGGAGGAATTTGTCGCTGGGGTTGAAATGCTAGAAACTCTGTGTTCAACACACCAGATCCTGCCCATCTTCATGATGGGTAGCAGGAATTGGCAGTGGAAAAAAGTCTGAGAGCCAGAAGATTTCTTAGAGATTAGAGATCAACCCCTACTCTTGCAGATAGAAAAACCGAGGCCAGAAGTGTACTCAAGGGTGCATTGCAGGTCTACAATTCAGGTCCTGACTCCCCAGATGGATGTGCTTTCCATTATACCATGTTACTTCTCACTGTATATAACATTCATCATGATGACCCTGAAACTGTAAAAGGCTTGGAGGTACTTTCTGATTTATTAGAGAAAACCATAGTCTGTTCCTTCTCTTGCCAGTCTGCCATGAATTTCATTGCATTTACTTTTTTTTTTATTTTTGTATCTATAAAAATTATTAAACAAAACTGTAAATTAATCCGAATAGCCTATTCCCTACCAGATAGCATATTATGTTAGGAAATGCAACGCGCTCATTCCCTCAGCAGCCATCTCCTGGATTACTTAGGGGATCTGTGTCTCTGTCCAAGACCTAGGGAAAAGAAACTGGGAATAAAAACAGAGGCCAGCTTTCAGAGCAAGGTGCTTGTCTGGCATTATATTTTCTCTTTCTTTTTCTTCCATAGCACCTAATACATTGTGGGGCACACATTTGTATCCATAACTGCTGATTGGTTGATCACAGAAATGCCCAGTCTGTGATTCTCTGCTGGAGATAGAAGAGAGGGCCATTGGCTTAGTGAGATAAGTCATTGTAGCTTAACAGAAAGATCATATCTCTTGTACTTATATGGACCTGAATTGAGATAGCATATGTAGAGGCCTAGCATGCTATCTGACAAATAGTGAGTGTTCCTCAAAAGGTGTTCATTATTATGATTATCAAGATGCAAAACATGTGTGCCAGAAGGACTAAAGCTTCCCAGGGGATCTGGATCACTAATCAAATGCTGAGGGGGAAGTCAGGATGCTAAAACTTAGGAGTCTTTGCTAAATGCATGATTTGGGGAGGAGGAAAAAAAAAAAGAGAGAATTCCCAGTTCCTCTACTTAAGGACCACTTTTCAGCACTTTCTCCTAAGGTGTGCAAGGTCTCTTGTCACTGTGGAGTAGTTCCAGATGGTTTTTAGTACCTCATTAGACTTTTGGTGCTATCACCAAGTGGAGGAGGCCAATGCCCCCGTGTTGAACATTAGTTACTTGAGGGAAGCTTATTTCAATACTCCCTAATCTTCTAAATAGTACCCCATATTCTGCAACTTTCCTAATTCACCCTTAAAGTCCTAATGGAAACTAACCCATCTTGTGTCATATGCCCCCAGGACTCTGGCCTTAGTTAATACAAAAACTAATTTATTCAGAAGTGTTAATGATCACTAATACCTCATTTATGTCAGGTGATCTACGTATATTTTCACTTTAATGAACCCTCCATGTCAACCTAAAACGGTTTGGTAGAGATTTCTGACACCTGAGTAGGCTGTGGGGGAGCTATTTATGGGCATTTAGGAGAATTTTGGTAGTCCTCAAACCATATCATGTGGGCAGCTCTGCTTCAGATCATTCTAGAAAATCAACTGGGTATAAATTATGAAAATAACAAAAAGAGAAAATTACCTACTTAACCTAGTAGGGCTTCCCAGCTGTCACTTTATTTAATTCTGTAGATATTTTGAACACCTACTCTGAACCTGGCACTGTGCTGACTGCTGTGGATACAAAGATGGCTATGACACATCATTGGAACTCCTAGTTCTATCATCCAGCTGGGGCCCTAACAAAACTTAGAGCTGCTTATTTAGTTGACAAAGAAATAAAACAGCAGAAAAAGCCAACAGCTGTTTGCTTATAACCACTTTTCATCAGAGCCGTCTCTCCCTGGTTTAAATAATTCTTTTTATCTCAAACACAAAGAGGATGAAGATATCCATGTGAAAAAGCCTACTCTTAAAGGTAAAAGCTAAACAAAGAACAAGTGATAAGAGAAGTGAATTCTGCAGTGAGCAAATTGCTAGTCTTTTCAGAAACAAACCTACATGGTCTGGTACCAGGAAATAGCCTTTGACGAGGAATCCACTAATTAAACCTGTTTTTACTGTGACTATTCAAAACATTAGCACCCTGGAGATCCCTGGAAATAAATAAAAGGCAGAAAATCCGAGGCAGTTTAACAGAAATACTTTCTCTGGCAAGAAGGATAAACCCGACTTTAAAGGAATCATAAAACATTCAAGCCAGAAAGAACCTTAGAGATCATTGGATTCTCATTTTTCAGGTGAGGAAATTAAAGCTCAAAGAGGCCCAGGGACACACCTATGGCCGCAGATCTAGAAAATGAGCTCTGGGACCAGAGTCCAGAGCTCTTGAATGCTACTTATTCATGAATCTGGTCAGTTGGTCAACTAAATTTCTTGAGCAACCACTATGTGCCAATCATTGTGCTACAATTGGTCCCTATCCCTGTCCTTATAAACCTGGGGGAGGCAGATATTAAAAGAATGGCAAATTATTTATAAGTGTAATCCGTGCTGTAAGGATTAAGTAGAGGATGGAATGAGAGTAATATAGCCTTTTTGAGGGAGTGGGGATGGCATGGCTTAGGCTAAGAAATGAAAGACAAGGGCAAGTTTCCTAGCCCGGTAAAAATTGACCATGTAGTTGGTGGTGGAGGTCTGAGGGAAAAGAACATTCTAGATGGCATATGGAAAGGTGCCTGCAGTCCAAAACTATCCCAGCTCCCCCATCTGCCCCTTTCAACATCCAGACGCCTCACCCTTTTTATAAAACAGCGATCTACAGTATATAAAGATATATTTGCAGAAGTATGGGTGTGTAGTAGGAAGGAGGCATCATAGCCATCTGGACCTATTAAAATACTTATTAAATCACGTCACTGATTAAACAGTTATTTTTACTAACCAATGCCATACACCAAGGCAGATAATCAATGTTTTACACTTCTGGAAAGGTCACATCCTCATCCCTTTGCATGGCACCTAGAAATAAAATAAGCCTATATTCAAAGCAGTAAATGTTAAATGATGCTTACTGAAAATAAGTCCTCACTTTGAAGTAGAAATAAGAAGTAATGGAATTTTCACATATGTATGCAGAAGTGGTCAGCAGGCAACAACCAGACCTTAACCCCTTCCAGCTCTCACCAGACATGCCCTGTCCAAAAGGGCAACCAACTAAAACTATGTAGCAGGTGCTAACTCCACAAGGGGTTTGCAGTCCTGCATCCCAAATGAAAAGGGGTAATTCTGAGGCTCTCAGAGGTCATTTCTGTTATGTCACCTTGAAAGTGCCTACCATCTAGTCCCCCACTTTCAACTCAGGTTAAAACAAACTGTTAATAAGAAAGCAGAATGGTGGTTGCCAGGGGATAAGGGAAGAGAAAAATGGGGACTTATTATTTAGTGGGTACAGAGTTTCAGTTTTACAAGATGAAAAGCGTTATGGAGATGGTGGTGATGGCTGCACAACTTTATGAATGTATTTAATATCACTGAACTGTATGCATAAAATGGTTAAGATGGTACATTTTATGTTAAATATATTTTACCATGATAAGAAATAAATTTAAAAAGTTAACTGCTATGCCTGCACCAAAACATCTCATGTACCTTATAAATATATATATCTACTACGTACTTACAAAAATTAGAAATTAAAAAATTAACTTAATATTAAACTATGATCAGTCACAAGCAGCATGATAATAATGAAAGCTATCCTGTTATGGGCACTATTTTATATGCATTATATTATTTTACCTTCGTGACAGCCCTTTGACATGGGTTCCATTCTTGGTATTTTGCAGGCAAGAAAGCTGAGCCTTTGAAAAATTAAACAATTTGGCCAAAACCACACAGATAGTAAATCTACCCCCAATGTGAGTGAGCTTATTTTCCTGAAATAATCAATGAAGGCAGAGATTTGTGTCTTCTTACTCACTGTCATATTCCCACCACCGAGAACAATAATTGGCATAGAGCAAGTGCTCGGTAAATATTTGGTGGAGTTGGAGTCCAGTCAAAGCACTCTTCTTCTAGAGTCTACTTAGCCACTGGATGAAATGCCTCCAAGGTCTCTATCCCTCAGCCTCCATCTATTCAGGTCCTTATCTCTTATCTGGGAACCATAGTGTGCTCCTAACTACTTGTCTTCACTGCCATTCCCAGGCTTCCCAAGGTTTGCAACTCTTCCTGACTTAAGCCTAGGGATACTAGGGATACCCCTTACTGAACAGCCTTCCGAATGCTACAGGCCCTGCTTAGTCATCATTAGTGCATTTCAGAAATTCCATGTCCACATCCTAGCTCTGACATTTGCTAGCTGTGTTGAACAAGTTGGGTTACTTCTCTGAACCTAATTTCCTTATCTGTAAAATGGAAAAAATCACTTACCCTCTCTGAGCTTCAGTTTCTTGTTTACCTCCCAGGTCTCTTCTAGCTCTCAAGCCTTCATGACTAACACACTGGTACCACAGATCTATTGCTGTCCCACCCCTAATGACTTACATCCCCTTGTCAAAGTTCTGCAAATAGGTCTGGTGCCTTGAGAGTTTGGTAGGCTTTTAGTTACTAAGCAATCTGCCTGCAGTTACCAAATATGCAGAATTCAATGATTTCTTACCTCATTTGAAGAGGTATACCTAGTATTTCTGCCTTTATTCCTACCTAAGTCATTTTATGCTTAAGATCTAGAAATGAAAGAATGAGCAGGATGTCTTCTGTCTGGGAATTTGATGATCAGAGGTTGAAGCCATGAATAGTATTTGAGAAGTATTAGCTATATAAAGCTGTTAGCTTATTGATTGGACCTAGAAGGACTCCTATGTATAATTCCTAAATACTTAACTTTTTTTCATGTTTTCCTTTCCTGAAAGGAAATGCTACAGTAAAATTAAGAAAATAATGGTCCCTGTTTTATGGCCTCAAAACATTGTTCCTTCTATTTGCATGGGTAACAACATGGAGTCCTGGAAAAAATAATATTATCCTTGTAGAAGAAAATGAAGGCTGTTGCCTCAGGCTTGCCTGGAGCTATTCCCTTCTGTGGCTTCTCCTTCTTATGAACTATCACCTTCCAAGATGCTACTACCTGGTTGCCCCCTTCCAAGATGCTACCACCTGGTCTGCCCCAGTAGTGGAAGGCTAACTGGCCCCCTTACAAACTGGCCTATGACTCTGGCTTAAGCGGGCCATGGAATTTCCAGCCACTTCCCTCATTATCTATGAATCCATCCCTTCCACACACAGCAACAGAGCCATCCCCATGACAAACACCCTTTTGGTCTTTATGCCACTCCCTAAAGCTTCTACCCTGAAAAGATTTGTACTTTCTCTCTTGGAATCCAATTCACAAATGTTTATGACTCTGGAATACTGATGGTATTATTATAAGTAGAGTGGCAAAGTGATATATAGAGGCAATCACTGTCTTCAGGATGGGCCAGTTCAGAGTGAGCTTCTTAGAGGAAATTACATTCCAAGCAGGTAGTAAGCAGTGCCATCCTGGCTCCCTGAAATTGATTGAGTGGCAATCCAATTACAACATGTATCTGATCATTTTATACCTTGTGGCAACATATTGAGATCAGACCATTTCGGGGGAGTGGAATATTCCACCTCAGTGGTTGGCCCAGTCTTAATGGGTCCTTAACACATATATAAGGCAATAAAATAAAATAATAACTGTTCTTTAAGAGCTAAGGTATCCACTGGTAAATGTGTTATGTCATAGCAACAATATATCAGGCAATAAGGCAAGAGGGTGCTGACAAAATCTCTTCTAAAGACGCATAACTGGATTGTGAGCTCAAATAGCAAATATGCATTGAGGGCCAGGATAATTGGTCCTTTATCTTCTCTTTATAAAAACAAAGGTTTATTTGCCCTTTAAATGGTTCAATAAAATTAAATTGGTACCCTGTGGTGTGTGCTGAATACATAATCAGAAATTGGAAGCAATAAAAAAAAAAGAGGGAAAAGGCAAAAGTAATAAAATCTAAAATTTTGAACAGTGTAGAAAAACAATGTAGGAAAATAATGCAATTCCCAGTATACCTCCTCATTGTGTAGCAGATCCTGTAGCAATCACTTCTCCTCCTGAAAGCCGGAGATCACCAGCTGGATCCACAGTACCTCAAAGGCACAGGCTGCTTGACTTTGTAGTACCCTCAGAAAAGGGGAGGGGCAGGGCAGGACTGGGTAAGAAAGGAAGTGACTCTATTTACTTTGTCCACTTTTGGAGGAATACACAAAACTTTGAAAGTAAATGTAGTACTCATGAAAAGGAATGCTTTGTGGAACTCAAAATGTCTTTTAAAGTATATTCCCTGTAATCCTTCCAAAGCTGCTCATGTTAAGATCTTCAGAGAAAAAGCACAACAAAAACCTCATAATACATAAGGATACAGCAATCCAACCTCCAGAAAAGCGGGAGAGTTGGTGCTTGGCAACTGATAAACATGAAACACAATACATTGGAAAAAAAACACACATTCTTCTTTCTGATTTCTAATTTTGATGGCCAGACACATAAATATTTGTTTAATGAGTGACAGCACATTGATAATACTTTTCTGTATTAACTGGATAGATGAAAGAGAAGGGAAATTGTGTTATCATTCAATTATTTTTGCATAAAATATATTCACATGCTCTACTCAGAGAAAATATTAATCATGCACACAAGAATTTTGACTTGGAAATCTCAGAACACTTTATAGAAATCTATTGTGTAGAATGATTCCGGTGGCCAGATACATTAAAAAAAAAAAAAAAAGAGGGACACAGAATGAGTTTCAAAAAACACCTTCTTCAAAATGTCTTACAGTTGAAGGTTCTTAGTGAAGGTGAAACTATCTAGAGGTCATCTCTTTGCCTGCAACCAGGAGTACATTAAGTCATCCTGAATAAATTAAGTACATCTGCTTTCCACACAGAACGTTTCTTCAGCCTTTCCAGGGGCCTCTCAGTTTTTTCCGGGCTCAACAGACCAAAAGACCCTTTCATAGCTAAAGGAATACATGTTTTATTTCCTTTGTGTCTCTCCCAGGCACCTGCCAAAGGACTCTGCACATCGTTTACCCTCAAATATCATTGCTGCCTGGCTGGCACTTATGTTTAGTGCCACCCATACCACACCAATCTGGAGCTGGAACTCTTTCTTAAACACAGATGAAAACCAACAAGGGAAAGAAAAGTAGCCAAAGTGGGAGCTTTAAGGGTGAAAGAGAGCAAGACAGTCATAGAGTCACTGGGTCTGCAGCATTGCTTTGTGGAGCCTAGGCCCCATACTGAAGATTAATCTTAGCCAACTTCATCAGCAATTCCATTTAAAAGGCAGAGGCAACTAGGCCCCAGTTGTGCACAGAAACAAAAATCACAAGCAATAAAATAAAATTAAATACTCATAATTAACTAATTGGTGGTACAGTTGGCTGCTTTTCCCCCCAGAGAAGGCATCTTCTATATGAATTTTGGAGCATTTAACCAAGTACAGCTGTAATTATTATTATTCCTATAATAATAGGGTTCCCACAGATCTTCATATTTTTACATGTTTTATATTCATTATGGCTAATCCACAAAACATCTCTTTAGGGTACGCAAATACTTTTGTTGCCAGTATGCTAGAGGGGAGATAGAGCTAAGAAAAAGGTGAAATGAAGGTCACAGATTATCAGCAGTGACTTAGGAAATAGAATTCGGCATCTCAGGACCAATTTATGTCATCAACTCGCTAAGTGCTTCCAGCAGGAACCAAATTATACTGAGTCTGACACAAAAGTAACAGAACACCTGTTTCCTGGGCCTTCAAAAGCGTCTCAGGCATTGATGAAGTTCACATTCACACACATGAGGCAAGCAGGTCACAGCTCACAATACATTGGAAATACATTTGATCCAGGCATGCTATGATCAAATGCCAAAATGGGGGCTTCAGGCCAAATGCTGCTGGCACTCACAGTAATAATAGGTTTCTTGGGGGATGAGGCAGGCACCAAATGCTCCACGGAGCAGGGAGCATCATCCAGGTTTTGAAAGGTGGACAAGGATTGGAATGGCAGAGATTTAGAGAATGGCATTCCAGGATGGGGACACAGCATGAGAAAATGCTCAGTAGCAGGTATGAATAAGAAGTATCTGAAGCATACAAAGACCATGAGTCTAGGGCAGAAAGTTCCTACAGGAGAACTGTGGAAGACAATTTTAGTTAGATCCTAAGTCCCAATGATAGAGAGCCATGGGGTAGAAAACAAATACCTACTGTCTATTGAGCACCTATTATGTACAGATTCTGTGCTTCATGTTTTCTTAATGTAAATTCCAGACAGAAGAGTTTGGACTATATCTGAAAGGCAATGGAGAGCTTAAGGCCCAGTCACTGCATTCCAACATCTAAAATAAGATAGAGTGTGCTGAGTATACAGCTTCTCTCAGGCAATACCATTGTTATCTGAAAATACAAAGCCTTTAATTTTGCATTACATCGCACAAAGAGAATTACAGAACCCGATTCCTCTTTCTCTTGGAGCAAATGGACAACTCTGTTGTGGTCAGATGTATTCATCAGTAGCACATAAAAGTTACAAGTTAATAAATGACTGAGCAGCAAAGTGCTAGAGGGGCTACTTAGTCTGTCTGCAGATGAAACTACATTCTATGAGTTGCATGTATTTACTTAATTCTAGCTATTTCTAGCTATTTTTAGTCAGATTCCACCCCATGGAGCAAGTTAGGCACTTTGGGAGACACAGTCTTATTTTCAAGCCACTGAAGGAGCATCTGCAGGGTCCATGCAACAGGACTCAGCTGTTCTGTGTTGCTGCAAGAGGATAAAGTAGGAATTAATTTGAATGATGTTCTGCACCAGTGGTTTCTCTTCCCACCTTGCAAATGGATTGAGTTCTAAAAGAAGATGTGTAATCTGGCTGGCCTACAGGTGGCCTTAAATACCAGAGCTGCTTGATAAAGCACATAAGATCCAGAGTACAAATGAACGGTTTTACAATACTGAACCTAACTCTATTGCATGCTCATGTTTCTGTGGGAAGATGCATTCACCTTCCCAAATCAAAAGTTTAGTAACACGTGTTCCCTAAGCACTCGCATCTGAGACAGTGGGAGCAGAAACTCCGCCAGCTTCCATCCCCAGGTGTTGGCAATTCAATGTGACTTCAGATGGAGGCTTAGAGGGCCTAGGGAGGAGGGATGGATTGGGAGAACAGGAAAAGGAATGAGATGGGTCCTCTGCAGGAAGTGATAAACAGTGAGGGCACAAATGTTGTAGATCAAACCAGTACTAGGCTTGGGACAGGGCATGAAACTACAATGGCATAAAGTAGTAAAGAAATACATTTTATTTTATGACCCATAACACATATGCATGTATTTAAAACCTAAAACATATGTTTCATGAAACAATGAAACAATACTTACCTTCACTACACAGATGCACCTTGGCATTTTTCTAGGCTATTTCATTTATTTTTAATGCTAGGTCATGACTCACTACATTGATTTCATAAGCCACTAATGGGTTGTACCCTGCAATTTGCAAAACATTGTAGGAAAAGGGAAGCAAGATTAGTTTTCCTTCATTCTTTCTTTTCTCTCTTAGATTAGTTTTCCTTTATTCTTTCTTTTCTCTCTTATCAATCATAGACTCTGGCCTGGAAGAAATCAGAATAAATGTTGAAAAAACAGGGGCTGGGATAAAAGTGATGAAGTTGGGTGCTAGGCAACATTCAGGGAGAAAAGATAAACGGATAGGAAAGGTGTGGTCATGCTGTCACTAAACCAGCTATGAGTTCCCTAGTAGGAGGTCATATGAAAGGGAACTTGAGAGTAGAACTCTGTATCTCCAGCATCTGGCACAGTACTTGATGCTATTCAATAAATATTTAATTTAAAATATCTGCCAAATTGATATACATAAGTTAGAGGCTGATTGAACATACACACCTGATCAAAACACAGAGTGAATATCAGAATCTATGCTTGGCAAATGGCAGTGTTGACAGGGTTCATTGTCAGCAACTGTATCCCTCCCCTTTGTCTGTACGTTCAAATGGCAAAAGGTCCCCATGCAGAGGTATCCCCAACTGGAGAGTCATTCTCCTAGAGGACAACTAAAGACTCAGATCTTTCCTGACTCACTAACGACCCTCAAAATTTTATCTGACCTGTGTCCTGTTTCCTCAGCCCTGGTTCTCGTCAGAACTAATCTGACAAACCAATCCATACTGAAGTAGTCATGAAAAATACTGACCACATGTTTCCCTTTCAGACCACATTTGTAATTTAACAGGGAATTTTTCCATCCTAGCCAAAAAGGGTGGATGTTTCAAACCTTGTAGTAGTCAATGGAGAAGAGAAACTGAAGATGGGACGTCTTTCTAGGGACCCTCAAACCACACTACAAGGCCACTATCTACTTTGCCTACAAATTGGAAGTTTCCATTAGTCATTAAACAAGCCCTCCTCCGCTCCAAAAAAAGTATGAAAGTTGCTAGTACAATGCCTAAAACAGTGAGTAACTAATAAATACTGGTTGGATTTGAATCTAAAACATTTAGGTGGGTAGGCACGGGAGTCAACTTTAACAGGTCCTACTCAACTAACATTGTCTGTGTTAATAGACAATTCCATGTTGCACTGTCCACTAGCTGCACATGGTTATGGAGCACTTGAAATGTGACTAGTGTAACTGAGAAAAGTGTAGTCACATGTGGCTAGTGGCTATCAAACTGGACAAGACAGGTCTAGACAGTTAATAGACATAAGACACATTTTGAGCAAGTACCTTTCTCTGGCTGGTGCCTTTGTTAAAAAGCTGCATCTTTTTCTAGATTACCCCAAGACCTGAAATGCCTGTCTTCAAAGGGTTGTCCTTCTTCTTTTAGGACAAAGGGGCGTGGGTGATTTGTGGGAGCTGGTTACAGAGGGCTTTGTTCTTAGATTCAAGCTAGACTGTCTGTTCCCAATCAAAGCAGCTTTCAAATAGAGAGCAGTGCAACCCTGAAACATCCTGCAAGGTCCACCGAAGTTTGCCTGAATATACACCCTCTGCTTGTCAGATGGACATCTCAGCGTGGACCTCCTTGACACAAAGTTTTACACAGAGCCAGAACAACCTCCCAAACCAAGATTGGGCAATTACTTTTAAAACCCCAACTGGTTGAATTCAAGTTAGAAGAAATGCCTTTTATTTTAACTTGCCTTTTTGTTCCTAGATGGAAAATAGGTTTTTTTGCTCTTCAGGCTATTGAGACGTATTTGAAGGAACTGAGGTTATATGGATTTTTAATGCAGCAAAAAGGTGAACTGTTTTTGAGTAACCACCAATCCTGGGTATTGTGAACATGACTTTTCAAGAGTTTCTGTCCATCAGGATTGCATTTGGGAAATTTCATAAGGCTGCTTACAATTGCTTTAAAGTCTTCTAGCAGGTATGGATGCTGAGGACCATGAACCCTAGGGTCGGATATTAATTCAATTTTTCCACCTGTAAAATGAGTAGGCCATTTGCTTCCTAACAACAAATAGCAATGAATCAGCATTTTGATCTTAGGTAATAACATACTCCTTGAGTTATTCGGTAGAAAAGAGGAGTTTCCCAACTCTTCTGGTGGCTCATTCTTCACCAAAGAGGTACTTCTCTGTCTGATCATCCTCTCTCCTCTCAGCATCCTTTTCTTTTTTTTTTACTTCCTTTTCATAAAACTTGATGATAAATAGTAAAGATGCATGGTCAGAGATGATAAAACCAGGAGAGAAGAAAATCGTTCCAGTTATTTTTTACCCAAGGTTTAGGCCTGTGAGTGTTTGTGAAGAATCAAAGTCAGTGTTAAGAATCATTCATATTGCCCAAACCGTGAATATGTTAAAGATATAATATATTTGGAGCAGACTGAAGAACTTTAGCCAGACTATTTATTATCTAGTTATTGTCATCCTGAAAAGTATAGGGGTGAAAAATAAAGTAGCATGCCCAATAATTGTGTCCTTGGCCCTGTCCTCTTCAGCATTTTTGTCAATAACTTGGATTATACTACCCGAAGCAGACTGATCAAATTGCAGATGATGCATAACCGGGAGTGACATCTAATAAACTTGTTAACCAAATCAAGATTTAAAATGATCCCTCGAGGCTGAGTCAAAACCATTAGGACGTTTTGAAAAAGCAAAAGTCTATATTTAAGTACAAAAAATCAACAGCACATATCCAAGGTTGGGAGAAGCCTGGTTTGGCAGAAGTTTCTTAACAATATACCTGGGATATAATTTCAAGACCACAAAGTAGGAGTGGTTTCCATGGAAATCTATGGTGAGCTGTTTTTTGTTTTGTTTTGTTTTGTTTTTTTAAAAAAAGCCATGCCATCCTCAGCAGCACTGACAGATACGTGTTTTCTAGTCCAGAATTGGAGGGGTGGGGAGAGGCATCAGTTCCCCATCTTCTGGAGGGGTTCGACCTTACTCACAGTGTGGTGCTCAATCCTGGACACCAAACTTTAAGAGTGACGTTTGACAACTGGAACACATCCAGAGAAGGATGGCCAAAGTGGTGAAGAGCCTGGGATATCTGCAGAACAGTTAGTGATAGGCTGAAAAAAAGAAGGCATAGACAGGTGGGATGCATATCTTCAGATGTTTGAAAGCCTGTCATTTGAAGATGAAGTAGATAGTTTCTGCACACTTCAGACAAAAAAAAATAATCCTCAGGTGGTGAAAGTTACAGGGAGGTAGATTTGCAGTCAATATATTAAGAAATTTCTAATAATTAGGGCCATCCCAAAGTAGAATGCACTGTTTTGAAGAGTAGTGAGTTCACTATCATCAGAAGTGTTCAAGAGGAGATGGACCCACCTGCCAATTAAGCTATAGAGGGGATTGTTGCACTTTTTTAGGAAGATGGAGGAGGTGACTGAGGCCATCACAACATTAAGAATGTGATGCTAAGGAATCCAAACAAAATGGGAAATAAAGTTTGTCTCCTTGACTGATGATGGATCTAAAGATTTTATTACTTATATGTGGTTTTGACTTTAATTATGAAATATTGAAGCCTACAGAAAATAAAACAGACAACTATTAGTTCAATTTTGAGAATAATTTTTGTTTGGGGACCCAGCTCACCCTCTCCCTGCTCAGCATGGGCTGCAAAATCAAAGAAAATGGCTTTCAAATACTATATGATGTGATATCAAACTTGTAGCTCTTATCTGTCCATGACAAACCTTAGGGCTGATTCAAAGGCATCATAAGAGTTCATCACTTTCCTGCACAGCTTTAAAAATTGTTTCATTGACTGTGACTGGATTACTGGATCAATTATTTTTTCAATTAAGAGTCCTGCTAAACCCCATGTAAAATGAGTTGCAAGTCAAGACAGGCCCCTGACTACTTTAGATGATTGATGGAGATATGTAGATGGCAGAGACAGGCTGTAAAGAATGACAATTCTGTGGATTGATTTGTTATGTGGACGATGACTACTGGAAGCCAAGTACCAATACTAGTTACTCGTTGACACTCAGGGACTTTTGTAATTTTTAAAAGGAGAAATTTAGCCATTATTTCCATTTATTCTCTGCACAAACCTGTGAGGTGGGCAGAGCAGGTGTTAGCATTGCTGGGTTACAAATGACAGACCTGAAGCCTAGTGAAGTGACTGGTCCAAGGTCATATAGCCAATTAGGGGCTAAACTGTATAAAAACCCATCTCAGTGCAAACACACTGAGAAATAATTTTTAAATAACATAAATAACATATACCACTTATCAATTGAGCACAGACTATATGAAAGTCATAAGCACTTTACATATATTCATTTAATCCATACAATAATACTATGGGGTAGGTACTATTATACCAATTGTTATAGAAATGGAAATGAGGCTTGGAGCATTTAAGTAACTAGCCCAAGTCTATTTAACCAATAACTTGACCTTAAAAAAAAACTCCAAAACTCTTTACCTGCAGTGCCACAACACAATTCAAACCACTATTGTCTCTCACCTAGACTATAGTAATAACATTTCAAAGGTGTTCCCTACTTTCGCTGATGTTCCCTTAAATCTACTCTTCATACAGCAACAATAAAAATCTTTTAAAAATATAAATCAGTTTATGTTATACCCATGATCAAAATTATTCTAATATTTCCTCCCATAGTCCTTGGCATAAAAATACAAATTCCTTACCAACATCCAACAAGATCCTCCACGGCTGGTTCCTGCCTCCTCTATCAGATTCAACTTGCATTATCCTCTTCCTCACTGGCCATGTTCCAGCCAGGCTAGTTGTCTTTCAGTGCCTCAAATGCATCAGATGCATTTCAGGGCCTTGCCACATGCTAGTCTCTTTGCATAGGGTGCTCTTCTACCATCAGGTGTCAGTTCAAATGCTTTTTCCACAGATAACCTTTCCCTGGCCTAATCTAAATTAAAACCACCTTGTCATGGAGTCACAGCATCCTACACGTTCTCCTCTTCATAGTTAGAATGTGATAACCACACATTGGTATGATTATTTGATTCATATTTACTGCCAGTACTAGACTGTAAGCACCATTAAGGCAGAGATCTTGTCTGTTTTGCTCACCACCATATTTCAGCACCCAGACACTGTTTGTCACACACTAGGAACTTGAAATTTATTTAATGAATGAGTAAGCAAAAAATTAAAGCCCATGCCTGACTCCTGAGTTCCAATGCTTAACCATATTATCTCGATATAAAAGGGCCTAAAAAGCACCCTCTTAGCCCAACCCATTTCAACACCTTTCCTGTCATCTCTGACATTGCTATGGAAGGATGATTTGCATTTACATGTGCAAAATGAATTTTCCAAAATACACGTGTTCATATATTAATGCCTGCATTTGCTAGCAGTTACATTCAAGTAGGATCAAATGTTGATAATAAGTGTTTTCTTTGCCAGCATTTAGATACATGCCACGTAATTGCAAAAATAACTAGTTAGACTTTCAGAAGGCAGTATGCTCTTGAGAGCTGAACAAAATGTTCAAAGGAATTAACCCCAAGATGGTAATTAAACCATGGAATCATCAGCTGGAGAATGGGGCAGACACACTGTTCTGACTCTGAAACCTAAAAGCACCCACTGTGGTTACCAGGACACAAGACCAAAGGGCATTGAGGAAGGATGATGATTTATATGAACCCAGGGAAGGTATGAGCTGACTACTACCCTATACTCACCCCACCATATCCATCCTCTATCTAATTTCCCCTCTCCTACATCCCCAAGCTAAACACAAATAACTCGTTAAAAGGCAGGATCAGGAAGGTAGCTGCCTGTATGGTGGGCTTGGAAGAGTCCAAAATATCCACCCTTCTTAAGTTTCTACTGCTAAAGTAACTCCTTTGGGATTTTCTATATATGTATGCGTTTTCATTGGATTAAGGTTTTGCTCTTTGTAAGGAGGAATTCAGAAGGTAAACCTTTGGTTCTCTTGTGGGAGAGGAGCTATGTTGTCCTCCTGAGGGATATTTGATGATGTTTTGAGGTATTTTGGGTTGTCACAACAGGTAGTAGGAGTAGGGCCCATGGCATTTAGAGGGTAGAAGTCAGTGATGTTGTAAAACATCTTACAATGCACAGGACAGCCCTTGGACAAAGAATTATCCAAACCAAAATGTCAATATTGCCAAGGTTGAAAAACCCTGAACTGACCCATTTACAAAGATTCATTTATTAATCCATTAACAATTCATACACAGAGTAGGTTCTTGCAGAAATAGGAGATGGGATAAGTATATTTATATTGATCAGTTGAAACAGAAAGAAGGAACAGTAATTTGATAGCAGTATTCAATAGTCTGGGAAAAGGCTGGAAGCAAGTGACCAGTTAAGAGACTACTCTCAGTCAAGAGAAAAGGAATGAGAACTTGAACTGATGATGAACAGGTTGTAGATACACATGCCTTAGAGGCAGAATTGGTGAAGCATTACAAAAGAATGGTATGTCTCATTAAACTAAAGAGCTTCTGCACAGCAAAAGAAACTACCATCAGAGTGAACAGGCAACCTACAGAATGGGAGAAAATTTTTGCAATCTACTCATCTGACAAAGGGCTAATAGCCAGAACCTACAAAGAACTCAAACAAATTTACAAGAAAAAAAACAAACAACCCCATCAAAAAGTGGGCAAAGGATATGAACAGACATTTCTCAAAAGAAGACATTCATACAGCCAACAGACACATGAAAAAATGCTCATCATCACTGGCCATCAGAGAAATGCAAATCAAAACCACAATGAGATACCATCTCACACCAGTTAGAATGGCGATCATTAAAAAGTCAGGAAACAACAGGTGCTGGAGAGGATGTGGAGAAATAGGAACACTTTTACACTGTTGGTGGGATTGTAAACTAGTTCAACCATTATGGAAAACAGTATGGCGATTCCTCAAGGATCTAGAACTAGATGTACCATATGACCCAGCCATCCCATTACTGGGTATATACCCAAAGGATTATAAATTATGCTGCTATAAAGACACATGCACACATATGTTTATTGCGGCACTATTCACAATAGCAAAGACTTGGAATCAACCCAAATGTCCATCAGTGACAGATTGGATTAAGAAAATGTGGCACATATACAACATGGAATACTATGCAGCCATAAAAAAGGATGAGTTTGTGTCCTTTGTAGGGACATGGATGCAGCTGGAAACCATCATTCTTAGCAAACTATCACAAGAACAGAAAACCAAACACCGCATGTTCTCACTCATAGGTGGGAACTGAACAATGAGATCACTTGGACTCAGGAAGGGGAACATCACACACCGGGGCCTATCATGGGGAGGGGGGAGGGGGGAGGGATTGCATTGGGAGTTATACCTGATGTAAATGACGAGTTGATGGGTGCTGACGAGTTGATGGGTGCAGCACACCAACATGGCACAAGTATACATATGTAACAAACCTGCACGTTATGCACATGTACCCTAGAACTTAAAGTATAATAATAATAAATAAATTTTTTAAAAAAAGAATGGTATAGGGAAATGAGGGAAAGAACGAAGGCAATCATGACCCTTAAGACTTTAGCTTGGGTGCCCGGAACAAGAGCAATGCATTAGAAGAAACAGGGACAATGGGAGCGGATGCATAGGTGAAGGATGGACATAGAGAAATAATATGCTGAGTTTGTGATGTCTTGAGGGTCTCCGGGTGAGGCTGTTTTATGGGCAGTTAGAAATGTGGCTCTGGAGCTCAGGAGTGCAGCTGAAGCTACAGGTATCTAGTTAGAAGTCATCCACATGGAGGTAGTGAGCTTAGATCCCCTTGCCTTGCACATAGCAGGTCCTCCATAAATATTTGTTGAATTTTTAAAAACCACATTTAAAGTAAGGAGAAAAGAGGACCAGGGACAAAATCTTTGAAACACATCTTCATTGAGGAGGTGGACCCAGAGGAAACTAAAAAGGAGGAGTAAGAGAGGTAGGGCCAGCAGAGTTTAATGCACTGGAAATCAGAGAGGAGAGTTTCAAGGGGGAAGATTTAGCCAACAATATCAAATGTGGCTCAGCAATCAATTTGAACAACGTCTATGAATAGAGGGGGATTTGACAGTGAAGAAGTCATCATCGAACTTGAGAGAGCGGTTCAGTAGAGGGATGGGAACAGAAACTCGGTTCCAGAAGCTGAAGACTGCAATGTCTTTATTATCCCATCATTAATAATAGTGATAAAGGAGTTAGAATGATAATTGATGGAGGTGGCAGGGATTTAAGAGGAAATGGAATCTTAGCAGATGTTCAGCCTGACAGGAAGAAGGCAGCATAGAGAGACTACAGTGTGGCACTCAAGAGGCCCAACGAGTAAAATTAGGTTCAATTTAAGGACAAGCTCCCTAGCCATCAGAGCTGCGCTTCGTAGTGAGCTCCCTTGTTACTGGATGGATTCAAGGAGAGGCAATATGACCTCATGGAAGGTGGCTCATTTATTGAATGGGATTTTGGACTACATAATTCATTTCCAACCTTTTGGACTTATCAGATTAATAATATTTTAGGGGGAAAAAGGTAGGGCAGGTGTACATTGATCCAGAGAGTTACCAACCTTTTGATTGTGCTGTGTTAAATGTATTAGCTTTCTATTTACTGCTGTAAAAAATTACCACAAACTTAATAGCTTAAATCAACACAAGATTATTATCATACAGTTCTATAGGTCAGAAGTCTGGTACAGTTCTCACCAGGCTAAAACTAGCGTGTCGGCAGGGTTGTGTTCCTATCTGGAAGCCCTAAGGGAGAACCTGTTTTCTTGTCTTTTTCAACTTCTAGAGGCTACCCATATTTCTTGGCTTGTGGCCCCTTTCCACTTTTAAGGCTAGCAATGGCCAGGCAAGTCTTTCCCTTGTCGCATTACTCTCATACCGACTCTCGTTTTGCCTCTGTCTTCCATATTTAAAGAAGCTTGTGATTACATTGGGCCACCTAGATAATCGGGGATAATCTTGATATTTTAGGGTCCATTGATTGGCAGCCTTAATCTCATCTACAGCCTAATTTCCCTTTGCCGTATAACTTAATTCAGAGACTTTGAGATTCAGACATGGACATCTTTTGGGGAGCCATTATTTGGTCTACCACATAAGAGATATAGATGTATAAATATATCTCCTATGTGATAGATATCATCATCATTTATCATCAACGTCATCATTTCAGAAGATAAAGACTACATATAGCACTAAAGAGTAGAAATTATATAGAGAAAAGGACCGTCTTTCCAAAAAAAACAATTGTCTACCCTACTCCAACATACACAACAGAACACAGCATACATTTATTTCCTTACACTGGTAACTCCACCAATTACTAATATCACAGCTTTAGAAACCACCAGACTATATGATCTCTCAAGGTCCCCCCTAGCTCTAAGTTTCTTTGATACACTGGAATTCACTGTACTATGAAGGAATTACCTGGAGAACCTTGTTGTGATGTAGCTCTATGAGTTTCTTCATAGCTATATTTTTCGTCTTCCTGCTTGCTTTAAATGCGATCATTAAATCAGCAAGAGACTTCAGTTTCCCTCTTTCCCCCTTGATTCAAAAGGTATGAAAACTGTTCTGTAAATGATATGCAATATTGTTATTCTGAACTTTGAGGTAATCAAGTTGTTTGACATTTTTGTAATGATGCCTTTTGGAATATGGGTGGTATAATTAGGTGCCACACTGTACATTAACAATACCTGTCTCGACCCTACAGACTCAGGGACTATAAATAAAAGTATGACAGCTGGCTACAGCCTTGCTTGCCACTCACCATTGAAGGGAACGCAGCTGGGGAGCTACACTAGAGTCCCCAGGAATCCAGAATGTAGTTAGAAATGACATCTTCAATGAGAAAAAGTTGGTATTTTCTTACTGGGAATATACAGAGACAGGCACTCTTAGGAGACAGACAACCAAGCTATTTCACACCGAGAAGGCACAGAGGCCCCAGGTAGGCACAGCATTTCACCAGCACAAAGGCATTATATAGGGAGGGAAGAGACAGAGGACAGTGGCATCTTCTTGAGCCAAATTAGCAGAGTTTCTTTAACCCATTATTGCTCAGAAGTGAGACTTGGAAAGAAGAAATGGATAGGAAAGGTGAAAGAGACGGAAAGTGACATCCTGGGACTCAGTGTGAGATAGAGGGCAATGGTTACTGTGGGGAGGATAACACAATAGAGCTAAAAGAGGGCAAAGTATGCAGAGAGAGAGAGAAAGAGAGAGAGGTGAAGCTGATATACTTCATATTTTATTTATTTGTCTCATTTATTGTATTTTCCCCTCACTAGTCTGTAAGTCCCAAGAGGACAGAATCTCTTTCACTCCTGCATCTCCCAACATCTATAACACTGCCTGCCTGACACATAGTAGACACTCAATAAGTATTTGGTGAATGAACAAATAGCTAGTATTAATTGAATGTCTGTTATATGCTAAGCACTGTTCTAAGTGCTGCCCGTGAATTAACATACTTTAACTTTCACAGCAATGCTGAAACAGGTACTGTCATTATCCCAATTTTACAGATGAAGAAACTCTACCAGAGGCACAGAGATATTAAGTAACTTGCCTAATAAGTAAAGGATACAGGATTTCAACCTATACGGTCTAACTTTAGAACCTGCCTATGTAATAACCATTCTATACTGAGGCTCAGAAAGGTCAAATAACTTGCGCAAAATTACGCAGCTTATGACTGGCAGAGCCATGATTGAAATCAAGATCTGCCTGTCTCCGAAGCTGTTGCCCTTCCCTCTGCACTTCATGTCTTTATAAGATTGCCAAGACAAACATTTCTTCCATCACCATTTTACCAGTCTTCTGAGATAAAGAAATGGATGTGAGGCTGCGCGTGGTGACTCAAGCCTGTAATCCCAGCACTTTGGGAGGCTGAGGCGGGTGGATCACCTGATGTCGGGAGTTCGAGACCAGCCTGACCAACATGGAGAAACCCCGTCTCTACTAAATATATAAAAATTAGCCAGGCGTGGTGGTGCATGTGTGTATTCCCAGCTACTTGGGAGGCTGAGGCAAGAGAATTGCTGGAACCTGGGAGGCGGAGGTTGTGGTGAGCCGAGATCAGGCCATTGCACTCCAGCCTGGGCGACAAGAGCAAAACTCCATCTTAAAAAAAAGGTGTGGTTCATTAAGGAGTCAAATAAAGGAAACAGACATCCCCCAAAAGAATCATGATTCCCGAAACATCACCAATCTGCAACCAGCTCTCACTGCTGTTATTTGGGGCTGGAGGGAGCTGAGGGAAGCAGCTGGCAGATGAATCATGGGAAAACCATCTATGCTACCTTGTCTGAGGGCTAGGCATTGAAGGTAAGTCATTTTCATGCAGGTGAATCCTGACCCACACTGCACAAGATAGCTCTGGAGTAGGGATGGTGAGGAGATGCCAGTAAAGCTTTTCTAAGAGACTAGTTCATAATTCTTGTGTGACCTTGTGTAAGACACTTCCTCCCTTTGTGTCATAGTTTCTTTATGATAGGGAGACATCAGACCAGTGAAACTATCAGAAGAGCTCCACTGTCTCTTTTGTAAACTAAACTTTTCCATATAAAATTTAATTTGGAGAAAGGATTTCACCACTAAAAACTATGCTTGAGAAACAAGTGAATAAAAAATACTTAAGTTCCTTCTAGCTCAAACATTCTAAGAATCTAAAATCATACACATTGTGGGTGGGTCAACTCAGTGTTCCATTCAACCCTACTTTTGGCAGCCAGGAACAGGCCTAGGGTCTGCTGTGAAAGGCCTTTCACAGGTCCCCCATGCCCCAGCTTCTTTCAGAGGCCATTACCACTGTCCTCATATGGCAGTTGTCTTCCCCATTGGGCTAATTCTCCAGAGGTCTTCTATTGATGTCTGTCTATGTTGGAGTGGGTGGAGCACAGGGGTCAATATTTTCAGGACAGTTGTACTTCTGTTTTATATGAAGGGAGTCGAATGTTTCCTGATTTTCACCTAAAACTCTTCTTATTGATGTCCACCACCAAAAGACAGTGGATCTACCTTTTGTACCATGGTAGCATATTATTCCCCAAGGATTGCCACTGATCTATAAATATTCCTGAGTCCCTTGTCTGAGTCACAACCAGAGCTGTATGCTTAGTTTGGAAATTTTAAGTTTCAGTGGGTTTTCTCACACAGGCTCCCCACACATTTTTATAAGTTCTTCTTTTGTCTCATTCTTCTTGTCATAATATACAGGCTTAAAGATTTCACTGGGTTCACCTTCCTGGAGACAACTCATAAAGATTTACCAAAATCTGGGTTTCACATATACAATATTACTCCCTTGAATATAAAGCTTTAAAACAAGCAAAAATAATAATGTATTGTTTAGGTGTATGTGTTTGTGTATTTTTTTAAAACCAAGGTAATAATAAATACAAATTTCATGATAGTAGTTACCTGGGGCAGGGGTAGCGGGGAGGAGTGTTATCAATACAGGGAGATGGACTAGAGGAGGACCACACAGATAAAAGTAACTTATCAGTAATGTTATAGTTCTCAAGTTGGGTAATGGGTTTATAAGTGTTCATTATAGTCTAAATAAATAAATAAATGCAATAAATAAAATATGAAAAGTCCATGTATGAACTAATAATGATTAATTAATTCTGCACCCCGAGTTCAAGGTCAATGATTAGAAGAGCAATACAAGATTTTTTTAAATAATAACCAGAACCTTGCCACTTATCTTCTGTTTCCTACCACTATTTCAAGAGCTTTTTGAAACTGAAAGTGGATCCTTCTTTTTAAGTTTATATTACCCCTCAATTATTGCCCATCATCTAGTCAGCTTGGAGTTCTCCTTGCTGAAAATATGTTGCATTTTCCCATGAGATTATTTTTGTATAGGATTCATGGATCCTAATTTTTCTTTGCCAGTTGGTATGGATCTGAAAATTACCAGCTACCCTTTGAATCATTTTGGTTGAAGGGCCATGATTGCTTTTCTAGTCTTCCAGCCCATGACCATTATTAGTAAGCAGGGGTTCTTTCTAGGGTTGACAGATGAAATACAAGATGCCCAGTTAAATTTGAATTTCAGATAAACAACAAATTATGTTTTTAGTGTATGTATGAATTTGAGGCATACTTATGCTAAAAAATTATTTACCTGAAATTCAACCTTAATTGAAAATCTTGTTTTTATTTGCTAAACCTGTAAACCCTATCTCATGTGGAGCAATAATTACTTTTTAATAACCTTATTGGATTTGAGTACATGTGAGTGTGAGTTTTGGGTCAAGCACACTCAGATTCAAATTCTAGCTCCTCTGCTTAATAGCTAGAACAGGTTTTTTTGTCTCAGAATTTTTATCTGTTAAATAGGAATAATAGCAATACCTCATAAAGCTGATGAGAATATTAAATGAAAAAATATTTGTATAGTACTTAGTATAGTGCCTGGCTAAATACTATTATCATTATTATTGGCTGTTATTACCAATGGCTATTATCATTATTATTGGATGTTATTGTCAATTTTGTACAGAACACTATGTGCACTGGCCAAGATTTGACTTGTATTGCAAAACTCTCCACTTACAGGATTAATTTGAGAATGGGACTTTTCTTAGCATCACCCTTGGTGATGATCAAGACATCCCTTTTGTTTCTGAGTATTGTACTCCCTTTGGCTCTTGTCATGAAGTACCCCAGATTCACTCTCTAGTTGGATATTTCCTTTTATTTTTTATTTTATTATTATTTATTTATTTATTTATTTATTTATTTTATTTTGAGATGAAGTCTTGCTCTGTCAGTCACCCAGGCTGGAGTGCAGCGGCGCGATCTCAGCTCACTGCAACCTCTGCCTCCCGGGTTCAAGCGATTCTCCTGCCTCAGCCTCCCAAGTAGTTGGGACTACAGGCGCCGGCCACCACGCCCGGCTAATTTTTGTAGTTTTAGTAGAGACGGGGTTTCACCGTATTAGCCGGGATGGTCTTGATCTCCTGACCTTGTGATCCGCCTGCCTCGGCCTCCCAAAATGCTGGGATTACAGACGTGAGCCACCGCGCCGGATTTTTCCTTTTAATATAAAGACCTTTCCTGTGCATGTGTTTGAGGGTCACTTAGAATTCTTCAAGTTGAAGACTATTGTTTCCTATGATGGAGATGGTTAAGTGACTGATAATCACTTTTGAAATGCTACCCTCAAGCTAATGGCTAATGACTTTGGTTGATAAAAAGAGAACAGCCCTAATCAACATAGATTCGAATCAAATGCAGGGAAAGCAAAATACCACATCCACTGAGAACTCTCTATCTCTCACAACAGGGTCAAGAAATGAATTAAATTGGTTTTCCACTTGCCTTCAGGCTTTCAATACCTTCTTTATTTTTCGTGTCCAATGTCTTCACTCTTTCTCCTCTCAGGGAGGACTCCAGACCCCCTACACATTCTCTTCTCTCATCCCCATCAAAATTTACCCACCTGCTTTCCCACTCATCCTGGCATCTAATCAGACATTAATTTATGTTACCACAGTAACTGCTAAATAAGATTCTATTTAATCCCTCTCCCAGGCCACAGAATTCTTTTAAACACCTGAAGAAGTAAACTTAACAGTGGTATTTAGAGTTTTCTAGTAGGTAAGGGAGACTATGCAGAACCCCTTAAATCACACCTCATTATGCCTGTTATGTCTGCTTCACATGAATGGAAGTAAGCAGTGGTGCAGACAATCTAAAGATCATTTCCACTTTGTTTGTGAATGCGCCACAGTGTTGTTGTAGCTTATTTGCTTTGCTAATTATGTTCTACTGAAGCTAATATTAAAATTGGTTCACATTGTTTAAGCTCTTATGGGCCAGAAGAGAGAAGAGGCAGCGATGTGGCCCACTTTGAAATGAAGGAAAGGTGACAACTGTGAGGGGGGTGTGTGAAAATTCTACATGTGGCTAGTGGAGTCTATAAGATACACGCAAAAGGATTAAGATAGAACTTTCCCAATTACACATGGGCAGAATAGGCAGCTACCTAACCCCTGTGACTCAATGAGCACTGAAAGGACAGTCTTCCTATTGCCTGCCCGGAGGCTTAAATCATCTAAATTAATAGCCCACATTAAGGGCCTTAATAATAACATAACTGTGGCTAAGGCATTATGTAACCTGAAGGGTAACACATTTCCTAGCAGACACATTAGCAGTTAGTCTGACTAAATTCTCAATCACCTATGAGAAAAAGGAATGAAGGGTGGCACACAAAACAATTGTAGTTTGATGGCCGCATTAGTACACTAAGAGGCCCCTGGGCAGCTAAAGTGGAAGTTCAAGAGCACTGAATGCCTTGGAGATGAGCCGGGAGGGTTTTGAAAGGGAGTAAGACAACCTTCACCTCTATTTTCCCCACATTTTCTTAGTTTCCAGCTCATTGTACACATAGAGAATGTGTACCTGTATCAAATTCTCTTTCCTTTCTTCTCCTGTTGGGTAACTGGGTTTTCAAGGGCTTCTAGAGGTTTTCTTTTGAAGTATGCAATTTGGGGCCTAATTGTACATTGTATTTCTAACCCTACACGCTGCAGCAAAGGACCATGGAGCTATTGAATCTTTTTCTCTTTTTCTCATTGCAGTCTGCTCCCAGTTCTCGAGAGGGGTGTATGCCATCTTTGGATTCTATGACCAGATGTCAATGAACACCCTGACCTCCTTCTGTGGGGCCCTGCACACGTCCTTTGTTACGCCTAGCTTCCCCACTGACGCAGATGTGCAGTTTGTCATCCAGATGCGCCCAGCCTTGAAGGGCGCTATTCTGAGTCTTCTGGGTCATTACAAGTGGGAGAAGTTTGTGTACCTCTATGACACAGAACGAGGTAAGAAGAGGCATCTGCTATCCTCTTTAGATATTCATGTAATTGTGTTCAAACTGCCTCAGCTCATGTGCCCTTTGCTTCCAATAAATAAAATCTAATTCTCTTTAAAAATTGTATTTAATATTCCAAATAAATCAAAGATTAAGATTAAAAAATAAAAGTAATAGTAATTTTAGAACCTAATTTTTCAAGCTATGTAGGCTCTCCCTGAAAAAGCAGTTTGGAATACCCTCTTGGTTGAGTCACAATTGTTGAAAAAGAACTCCTCCCCCTCAAAAATTTTATCTGGTCTAAAATGTATGATGTAAAAGCAGCTTAATCGAAGTAGAGAGAGGCTTAAATTGGAAAGTTTTGGAAAATTAATCCTGTCGGAAACTGTAATTATCCCCATTTCATAGATGAGACAGCTGAAGTCCAAGTGCTTTTTCATACAGCAGTTTAACCACTAAAATGGGACTGGTAGCAATGTCTCTTGCTTCCAGGACTTGTTCCATCAGATCACATTAGGTTTTCAGCTTAGCAGGCCTCAACAATTATCTGATAGAAATAATGAGTGAGACAGCTAAACTGGGCTTTGGGGACTGATTTTTTGTTTTGTTTTTGTTTTTGTTTTGTTTTAAATAGTGAGACAGTCTATGGCCACACCACCCTAAACATGCCCAGTCTCCTCTAATAGTGAGACAATATATTGAGGATACACTCTATTAAAACAGGCTCAGAAATTAAGAGTCTGATCTTAAATAATATACAGTAAGGTCTATTGATTAATTTGCTAGACACACACATCATAATTCATCTAATCAGGCTCCTCCAACACCCAGTTGTCTTTGACGGGTTCCTCGGTAAAACCAAGGGATCCTATCACCAAGACATTCCAGAAGACAATGTTACTTAAGCAGTCATTTGCCTGTGGTTCCACTTATAGGCTGGGGGTGATTCTCCCTAACTCAGAATTTTTAAACTCAGAAGGATTACATGAAAGACTTATCTGCCTGAGGGGTACCTGGAGAAGAGGTCCTTCTAAGTAACTTAACTTGAACGGCCATTCTGCTCCTGGGAATCCAGAACCCTCTTCACTTTACTCTCATTTTGCTGCATCATCAAATCTTAATAGCAAATACTTAGGCCTGTATTTCCCTATTGTACTTACTTCCAAACTGTCATCAAATTTCATGAACCTGAAGCAGGAGACCAGAGGTCTAGTCCAAGCTCTGTCACTAACTAACTCACTAACAAGTTGACCTTGACCAACTCATTGACATGCTCTTGGACTTGGCCTCCTCACCTAAGGTGTGTTCCTTCTTAATGTTATATTCTACAATTCTGTGATTTTTTTTTTTGAGATATTTGACCAGATACTGACACTTGGTATCTTGCTACTAATCCTAACTTATATATTATCAGTTAGTCAATCCATTCTATAAGCCATTATCAACCCCCAGTGGTGGTCTCCAATCCTGTGATAGATGCATATATAATATGGTTTCAAGGGGGTGTGGACAGAAAAAGATATTTATAAAGCAATTCATGAACAACGCAGAACAATATCAAATTGAGTGCTACGCTGTATACTCTGATTACTTTAAGAATTGTGGAAAGGTTGCACTCCAGAAAAGTAGAGTTTTCAGAGAAAGCTTGCTAGAGAAGCTAACCTTGAAAGATAGATAAGTTATGGGTTGCAAGAGAGAAGGGAGATGGGGCTTTGGGGAGGGGAAAAGAAAACAAGCAAACGGCAGGGCCAGGAAGGAACTGTGTGTTCAGGTAGAGCCCTGTCTGACTGAGATACAAAATAGCTTAAATGTTCTAATTCATCATTTGACAAATTTTAATAAATTTCATTTTGTCCAAACACTGAGGATAAATAAGCCTGTTTCCATGTACCGTATACAGTGTAATCTAGTGCATATCAGTTTTGTTTTCAGAACTGAAGTTTGTAAGCCAGGCCACTTCTCTCCTGAAACATTTTAAAAACTAAATATCAGTTCCACCAACACTGTACCTCTCATTTATTCAAAAGCAGAAGACACAATTAATGAATTTTATCCTCATTTCGCGTGACCCTTCTCTGCTCATTAGCTCTCTACTAGAAGAATGGGAGGAAAAGACCATCTATCTATTTCTTACCCTTGCATCTTTTCTCTAATCATCTAACTAAATAGTTTGGACAAGTCTATGGTCTCGGAGTCAAAGAAAGCTTTCTGACTCACGTAACTTTATATTTTTCCCCTGCAGCCATTTAGCTGGTGGGACTAATCCACTCTGCTTAAGAAGTACTTCCCATAAACTTTTACACCAATTTATCCCTTGAAAAGCCTTCTTACATTACTGTACTAAGATCCTGTTCTAAAATTTTCAATGGCTTTCTATTGCCCACATTGAAAAAAGCAGTCTGTTCTTCAAGATTTGACATGATTATGCCTCAACCAACTAGAAAACCCATTCTCCCTATGCTACCCAGTGAGAACCTCCCATTATAGGAAGCTCGCATTTTCCACTGCTGCCTAAATGCACCAGAACCATGCCTGCCTCAGCAATCATACTTTTATTACTACCTGGAATTGTCTCCTTCATCTTGATATATAGTAATCATGCCCATTCTTCCAATTTTCAAAACCTGCCTCAAACTCTACCTCCCCAAGGTAGTCTTCCTTGACCACTTCAGCTCAAAATGATTCATTAATGTAATAGATGCTAAAGCTACAATAAAAATCACATGAATATGGTTAGATATGGTTCCTGCCTTATAAACCTACATTCTAATGATGGAGATAGACAAAAACCAAGTAAATTAACAAATAAAATAATTGCACATTTAAATAAGGTGCTATGAAGGAAAAGAGACAGATAATAATGGATAGGGCTTAATTTCCAAAGGATGTTCAGTGATGGCCTCATTGAGAAGGAGCATTTAAGCTGAGAACTACAGGATTGGAAGGAGGCAGCCATGTGAAGAATAGAGGGAAATAGTTTCAAGCAGTAGAAATAGCAAATGCAAAGGTCACATGGCATGGTTGAGGAACTGAAAGAAGTACAGTATGGCTAAAGGATAACAAGTAGGTAGAAAGTGGCCTGAGAGCAGACTGTAGAGGTAGACAAGAACCAGATCATAGCCATAGAGTATAAACAGAAGCCATGCTGAGAAGTACGAATTTTATTCTAATTGCAGTGGGAAGTCATCGGAGGATTCTGAGCAAGGGAGTCACATGATCTAAATTTCTGTAAAGAACAGAGTGTTGCGCAAGTAAAAAAGAAAGGAAACCAATTGAAAGTCCATTGTGGTCATCTAGATGAGAAATGATGGCAGCTTTGGACTAAGCTGGAGATGGAGAAAAAGAGATGGAGTTGAAGTACGCTTTGGAGACAGAATTAACAGAACTAGGGGACAGATTGACTGTGGGATGTGAAGGAGAGGAAGGATTCATGGATGATTGCTATGTGTTTGGCTTGAGAGACTGGGTAAGATGGGAAGATAGTGATGCCATTTACTGAGGTGACTGGACAGGAGGAGACTTAGTTTTGAGGAGGAGGAGACTTAGTTTTGAGGAGCAGAGATCTTACCCACCTCTAAACACCCACAGAATGCTTTTGTCCATGTCATTCATCTGGCATTGACTATAACTGCCTTCTGCTGTTATTTAACTGAGTACGCTCTATACTATACCTTCCCAAGCATTTCTCTCTGGTGTGATAATAAACAACTGGCTAGCCCCTAGATTTATACTTTGTGCCTCCCCTAGTACATAGCACATCCCTGTGTGCCTACTTAGTGTTTTCCAACCTCCTTTGGTGATTCATCAACAATAAGCCCATGTCTGTTTTTCAACAGTGGACTGAAAGAAAGAGAGACAGAAAGAAAGAAAAATAAAGAAGGAGGGAATGATGGGTATGGGTAGGAGGGAGAATGGGAAGGGAAGAAAGAAAGAAGAGAGCAAGGGAAGAGAAAGAAGAGGGGGAGGAAGGAAGGAAGGAAGGAAGGAAGGAAGGAAGGAAGGAAGGAAGGAAGGAAGGAAGGGAAAGCAAACCCAATTTATAAATCATACCAACCACTTGGTACAGTTGTTTAAAATATTGAGTATTCTGTATTTTCTTGTATTGTGCAATGATCATCTGTTGCTTTAGTAATAAAAATTACGGGGAGAAATTACAATAGAAAATATAATTTTAGAATATTTTAAATTACAGAAGAGAGACGAGAAAGAGAAACAGAAGGGAACACCTATAATTTTTTTTTATTATTATACTTTAAGTTCTAGGGTACATGTGCATAACGTGCAGGTTTGTTACATATGTATACTTGTGCCATGTTGGTGTGCTGCACCCATCATCTCGTCAGCACCCATCAACTCGTCATTTACATCAGGTATAACTCCCAATGCAATCCCTCCCCTTTCCCCCCTCCCCATGATAGGCCCCGGTGTGTGATGTTCCCCTTCCCGAGTCCAAGTGATCTCATTGTTCAGTTCCCACCTATGAGTGAGAACATGCGGTGTTTGGTTTTCTGGGGAACACCTAAAATTAAATGCATAAGCTAAATATACAAATGATGTGACTCTACTGTATAAGGGCAGGGATGAGTGGGGAGCTGAGAAATGGGTTAAATGTTTGAGGTCATTTAAAAGAATTGTAGCACAACCAGGGTAAAGTTTTCTCTGAAATTATGAAACATTGAGTAGATTTCAGGGCTTTATTGACTCTGCTTTTATTTCTGCCTGCAGACAAATGTCTGATTTAGGGTTTGCAGTTTGTCACTTAGTTTCTAAAATACTAGCTTGATTCATTAATACAAAGTTGAAACTTACATTCTTGGTGCTATATACATAAAAGAACAGTTTTTGAAAAAATTATAAGGTTAAGTGTGTTGTCTGCCCTATCGGTACACTCTCTTCTCTATTAACATCCTCTTTCCTTACTATGGCATTATGTTTACACCTGCCCTCCCTAGCAGGAGCTAAACCTTAACATCTCTGTCTCAACCTGCTTCTACAGCTTCATAAAAACTTCCCTATCCTGCTTTTTCTTCCCACTGATTAATAGTCTTTCTCTGCTAGTGACAACAGCTCAACTGACCAATTTATTCATGCTTATTTATCTATGGCTATTACAACTTGATGGGTTAGTGCATCCGGGGAAGAAGAAATTTCTATTCAGGCAAAGGCCTTCTGTGAATACAGAACCATAATCCAAGGTGTAGCTTTTTAATTCCGGGATTCCAGGCACCATGAGTCCAGTTTGTGAGGTCCTTTGCCCACATGCCTTCCTATATAGAAAGTCCTAAAACCATGCCAGGGAGGTGGCCACCTCTTCCAGTTATTAGACTTATTTTTTGGGTGCAAGTGACCTAGTTCTCTGTGGTGCTAACATTTCCCCCAGAACAGCAACATACTTGAGAACTGCAGACAGACTCTCGTGCACCTGACAACTCTCCTTGGCTTCAATGGGCACAGCCCACAGAGATGAAAGAATCCGGCCCAGCTGTGGCTCTCAGCTTAGATAATGAGATAATAGCTCTGGGTGCCCTTTGAGGCAACTAGTCCCTACCTTCTTGCCAGTGTTCAATAAACTCCTGCTGTCTCCCATTCTCAACCTGAAACTCCCTACTCAGTTCCCAAGTAACTCTCTGGAAGTCAACAGCCTTCTAACAGACCTTTCTATTTTCTTTCAAAGGTTGTGACAGGAACATAGACAATTGTAACCATTATTCCATCAGTCAACAAGCAATTATCAAGCTTTCTCCAGTGCTAGCTTGTGTTAGGCCACTGGTGGGGTTTAAAAGAAGCAGAACTAAATCTTGGCTCTGAGAACCTGACAATACTGTTGCTGAAAGAGTGACTTATCTAAGGGGCCTGAAAAAAATAATTTTTAATACAGCTGTTTCCATATCCACCAATGAAATATGCATTCATTAGAGCAAGAACCTTGTGAAAAGATTAAAGGGTTGTCAGATAGCTAGGAAGGTGGGAAAATGTTGGAAGGTCCTAAAGGGCTTAAGAGGTAAAGGGATTCCCCAAGAAAAGGAGAAAAGGGCCTGTCCTCAGAGGACTATGAATGTTTCAACTGGCTAGATTTGAACTCTACTGAGAGACAAGCAAAGTTTCCGTTCCTCACACCTTTCTGCATGTTGTCATGCTCCACCTACTTACATAGTCTAGCCTCATCCCATTCACCCAGTTCTACTTTCCCAAATAAAGCACAAAATACCTCTCTCCTCTCCCTCTCTCCCTCTTTGTCTATCTTCCTTCTCTTTCTTCGCCTCCTTTCCTCCTTTCTCCTCTCCACTCCTTACGTCCTTTTCTTCCTCTCTCTACACACACACACACACACACACATACTCACACCCCTCAATACCAATCAATGGCACATGTCAACAAATCTGTTATTGTTATCATTTTATTCTTATTTTTATAAGAGCAACTGCCATTTCTTAAGCACTTATTATGCACTAGGCCCTGAGTTTATGGATTATCACATTTAATCCTTGTAACGTCCCTGCATCTTTACAACTGAGGAAACCAAAGCATGGAAAGGTTAAATGATTGTTCCTAGGGTCACACAGCTACAGAGTAACAAAACCAGATTTCAATCTAGGTCTGCCACGTTCCACAGTCTATGTACTGTTCTCTGACTGACATACTGCCTCCTACATTCTTAACAGTTGAACACAACTATTACCTCTTCCTTTAGTCTTCCCTTCAGCCATTCTTCAAAGACCAGATACTTAGACCCTCCCTATCCTGGTTGTCTTCCCATGGATGCAATCCAATTGCCAATTTCCTTCTTAAGGCGTGGTATCCACAAATGAACGTAGTATCTTGTTGTCTCAGGGTACCAGGAATCCAGACAGGCAAGAGGTCAAAAATCCAGGTTAAGAGGTAAATGAGTTGCAAAGGTGAAGGCAGGGAGACAGCAGAATTCTAAATGTAGGCAGAAGGTAACTGCTGTGATGCATACTAATGGAGGGTTGCGCTGAGGCCCTGATTCTGAGGGAAGGGAACTCATCTATTCTTCTCTGGGTCAGAGACTTTCCTGAGCACAGAAAGATAAACCTGCAGGTTGTCATTGCTAAGGGGCTATATTTCTGGTTGGAGGAGCCTATTCTGGTTCAGGATAGGCCACTATCATAAACTTCTTTAAAGTTCCAGCTAAGTACCATGAGTGCTTGGCCAAAACTGTTAAGACAGTAGCAGGGTATCTCAATTATTAAAGAAAGAAAGAAAGAAAAAAGGACAGACTATCATGGATTCTTTTTCTTCTTCACTTTAAGAACAGATTAAAAGATGTACGAAGGAAACAGATGGCTCCAATTCTGGTCGTGTCCATTTGCCTTCTGGGAAAAGTGAAGTCAAGAGAGTTTTATTGAAATTCAAGATACTTTTTACATCTGAATAAATTAGGAAGGCCCAGTGAGTACATTATCGTGTGAGAGACAGATACTAAATTCCCCTGTTTGAGGAGCAATAATCAGGGTTGACAGTACCTGAGACATTTGGTAGTTTCCACAGCCTGCCTAATCTATTGTGATGAGTTTTCAACTACGAGAGCATCTTGAGAGCCCGCACAATAATAATAGTGAATGACTATTTGGACTGGATTGTGAATAAAAGACTGTACATTTGTCTGTAATGAGAATTTCATTGAAAATGAAAATACCAGAGCTGTCATATTTTTTAATACTTCGATTTGCACATCCTTGACTGCTTTGGGGCATAAGAAGAGAAAGTGCCGAGCAATTTGTTGTCAGCTCTTGAAATAAATTATCATTTAAACACTTCCTCTCCACAAAGGTTATTAGCTTAGTAGCTCATTCCTGGGGTTGGACCATCAGTAGGGGGAAAAAAATCACAAGACATTAAACTACCCTTTCAGTAGCTGAATATTAGTTACTGTGGAAATTGTTCTCTCGGTAGCTTAACATATTTTGCTGTAGCTCTCCAATGCTGCAGATTAGGCAGCAGCAACTATTAATAAATACTGTCATATTTTACAGCTGTCATGCAAAGCTGAAAAAAGGCTTCACTGTGATTAGATCCTGTTTACTGTAATATTTCCAGCTCAGACTCAGAAAGGCAGTTTTCCTATAAAGGTATTTTCCATAAGTAGAATATTTCTCCAGAAAATGACATGATTAATTTTAATGTATTTTTAACTCCTTGGTGGCAGTGAATTTGAAGTTGAATTGACTTTACAGCCAGAGACATTCCTCTCTAGAGACAAATTAAGCTAAAATGTCAAATTTTCTCTCTTGGGTTGTCCTTCATATGCAGAAAGAGTGCTACTGTCAGGAGATATGCATTGAGTAGCCCCCCATCCCCATAGAAGGATGAATCTGCACTGGTTTATCCAACTTCTTTTACCCTGTCCCTCTTGTGACCAATTGCATTGTTTGCAAGACAGCTGGTAAGGATGTTGGGTAGGAATATCACTTCAGTAGGCTAGCTAAAAATTCTGCTTCCTGAGCTAAAATGTCATCATATGAGCTAAAGAAACAGATCTCCAGCCCCCCTACAATGCATTAGCTGTTTGAAATGGTATTCACAACTCTGAAAAAAAAAAGGAGGTGACAGCTGGCAGGGTTGCTTTTGCTCTGACCTTCTATTGCTTTTTATCAAGCTCCTTAAGGGAATTAACCCTCACTAAGCTGAATATCTAGCTTTTAATGAATAGGTAGTTTATTAACCATTAAGGGTTCGCTGGAGTAGTCTATAAATTCAGGGTTTGGGCCTGAAACGTCCTTGAAAAGGTTCTTCTAAATGTTCCCTGGGGCAGGGATAGACAGCGGTATAGACCTGCAACTGTGACTTTGAGGTTTGTCCCTTGGAGCCCTTTAGACAACAGTTAAAGCCAAGGTAGGGTTGTTGTGAGAGTTTAACAAGATAATACATATAAAGCCTTTAGCACCAAGCTGAACACAGTAACATGCTCAATGAATTTTAGTTCTTATTATTTTATTACCATTATGGAACAGTGGTCCTCAATAGAGAGTGAGGGTAATTTTCCCCCCTCAGAGTACATTTGGCAATGTCTAGAGACATTTTAGTTGTCGGTAGAGGCCGGGAATGCTGGTACACATCCTGCAAGCACAGGACAGTATTTTTCTCCATGCTCTCAACAAAAAATTATCCAGCCCAAGATGTCAACACTGCCAAGGAAGCAGCAGGTCAAATAAATGGTTGCAGAAACTCCTTAAGGGGTTGTCAGTGAATCAATCTAGCATTTATTGAGTGTCTCTTACTATGCCTAGATCAGTAATAACAGCTCTATTTAATAAGTAGAGCGAGCGTTTGATTCTGAAGAGCTTATATCGTGGCCAGAGAGACATATTAAGATTAATGCACAGAAGCAAATATTAGTGCAGAACAGCATAAAACAAGAGCTAGATTGTGTAGTATGGATGTGAAGTACTGTGTGAATCCAAAGAAGAGAAAGTTCATGATAGGCAGGCTGTTCTAGTCAGGCAAGGCTTAATGGAAGAAGTCACAAATGTTTCTGAGGCCACCACAGAACTGCCTCCCCTAGCGATGACCTTACCTTGATTACTAAGGCCAAGTTGGTATCTAGAACCAAAACAACGTGGCATTCCCATCAATGCTCCCAAACTTCACAGCTCAAGGCAAGAAATACAATTAAAAGAAAAACCCAAAAAGGAACAATGTTCCTTTTACTAAATGGAAAGCAATTACAGGGCTGTTGAAAATAGGCAGTAAACAAAGGGAGGGAGGGAAATATTGGCAAAATCCCATTTTCTCAACTAATCCTGTAGCAAAAGTGCAATTTGCAACAAAATCAGCAGTGCTCTTTCCCACTCTCTTGCAGTCAAACACACTGTTTGGCATCAGTATGGCTACACATGATGCCTTAGCCAAAAAGTGCATATAAGCAAGGAGGACAGAATATGAATTGGAGAGGAGAGGAGAGCAGAGGTCAAGGTGGAGCACAGCTCACTTCACCTCCAACTGAAGTCTCTGTAGAGCATCGCCATTCAGAGGAAAGAGGGGGCACACATAGAGACTACTTCACTCCCTGTCTTCCTGGATCCTTTCCAATCAATAAGTTGCCAGTGTCGGTTGCTGTCCTGCTTTGTCGACTCCACAAACGATCTGATTAATTCTCTGGTGTTAACTGCCTCAGCAGGCTTTCTCAGCAGTAGAACAGAGGCTAATTAAGATCATGTCAGCCGAGAAGGCTGACAGGTTATGTTCCTGGGCTACACTGAACTTTTAGAGGGTGCTTCAACTTCACTGCAGGCAGGCAGTGCTTGGCTAGGTGCTGATTCCATAGCAGGCTTCCCATTTATTTCCACAGGTTCCTGTGTCAATGGGTCTCCGTTTGGTTAACGATTTACATCCTTCTCCTTGGGGTAAATAGTTGCTACTATGGTGCTTTCAATTGCATTACTTGGGCTCTCTTTCATTTACATTTTTAATATGCTTGTAAACAAAGATAACAATTAATAGTGAGGTCGTTTTCCATCCTAAATCACATGTGTGTCTGAGAGTGTGTATATGCTTTTGCATCTTACCAACATAAAGCCCACAGAGGTGAATTTAGGACAAATAAAGGAAACTCTACTTCTCACAGCAGGTAGAAAATGGAGGAGACATATGGAACTCATTACACCAAGTGGTGGATTAGACTGAAAATATAAATAGCTTTCCCCTCCCCCTAAATAAAAGCTTAGATGAATTCATGGATGACAGACCCATAGTGAGCTATTAAGGGAAACAGAGATGTTTAGAAACTGAGGTTGGCACAAATCACCAAGTAGATTTTTGAATCCATATTTACCCTCTCATAAGCAAATGGCCACACAAAGTACTGGCATTCTATCCTCTGTGTTTTAAAATGTAATCTTAAGAATCCACCAAGCATCTAGGAGACAGGAGGAATGCTCAGAAACAGAGGAAACTTCTCCAGGAACATTCTGTCTGGTTTCATATAGAGTCTCTAACCAGTCAAAGATAAACAAAGCTGGACATTTGTTAAAGAGCTAAAGACCGATTTTAATCAGTAATATACGATTGCAGTAGGGAAAAGCGTTCAGCATAAACTGAACTGACCTTCAATTTGTACAGAGATGGCTGGGCATTTGAAGGGAAAATGAGGGAAAGGGGAGGGAGATGAAAGGGGGCCCAATAGAGTCAGGAAAGTGAAAAGTTACAAAAAGCAGGAAAAGGGAGGTTTGGTCTGTGTGAAACGCATCTGAGTTTGTCAACTGACACTTACTGAAGTTAGGCTCCTACCCTTCCACAGAGGCTGGCAGACAGGAGCACTATATTCAGGTGTTGGGTGAAACAAACAATAAATTATTTTGGCAGCCTTGAGTCTTCTCAGGCAGCCACTTTAAGGAAGACTAGAATCATCCTAGAGATGTTGTCTTGGGCTATTAGAAACTATGTTAGTGTTTTGTTCTAGTCTTTATAGGCCAAGATTGTGACGGGGTTGAGAAGAGGGCTCAGAGGATCATTATGAGAGTTTGGTCAAAGAACCTTTGTCTCCACATGTCAAGAACACTCTGTTATGAGAGGTGAATAGTCCCATTAAAGGTGTTGAAGAAAAGCATCATCAAATCAGAACCTCAGTTCCAGGCCCAGCTCTGCCACTAAGTAGCTGCGTAATCCTGGGCAAGTCACAATAGCTTTTCTGGTCCTCAGATTCTACACCTGTAAAATGAGGGAGTGGACTCCATCATTCTGCAACTAACAATTCCTGAGTGCAGGAATTTTGTGTCAGGGGAATTACAGGTGTTATGGAAGTGAATGAAACAGAGTGCCTCCCCTTAATAAGCTCACAGTTTAGAAGGGCAGCATGGACATATAAAAAAATAAATACATAAATAGAATCTAGAGTGATCCCTTTTGATTCTAAAATTCTGTGGGCTATTACAACACTTCCATTTACAGTTGACCCTTAAACAACATGGGGGTAGGGGGTTTACCCACCTGTACAGTTGAAAATCCACATATAACTTTGGACTCTCTCAAAACTTAACTACTAATAGCCTACTATTATCTGGAAGCATTACTAATAACATAAATGGTTCATTAACACATATTTTATATGGTATATCTATTATATACTGTATTATTACAATAAAGTGAGCTAGAGAAAAGAAAATGTCATTAAGAAAATCATAAAGAAGAGAAAATATATTTACTATTCTTTAAGTGGAAGTTGATCATCATAAAGGTCTTCATCCTCATTGTTTTCACATTAAGTAGGCTGAGGAGGAAGAGGAAGAGGAGAGGTTGGTCTTGCTTTTTCAGGTGTGGCAGAGGCAGAGAAAAATCCATGTATAAGCGGATTCATGCAGTCAAATCTTTATGGTTCAAGGGTCATCTGTATAATGAAACTAGAACTTATTTCAAATGAAGTTTGAAATGAACTCTTAAGGAGGGTTATGGAGACACAAATAACCAGCCACATTGGCTTTGGAAATTGGCCAGAGGCCAATTTCTAAATTCCTAAGTGCACTCACATATTTCTCTTCTTGTTCATTTCTGTGCCCTGAACCCTTTCAGGACTCTGATAGACAGGCGGCAAAAGGAAACAATGCCTAGATAGTAGATTAGGATATCCCAGTAGATCTTAAAACCCTTCCTGGTAGATCTCCAAGCCAGGGGCTGACACAACACACTTCTAACAAGTTTTCTTCTAACAAGGTTTGTCAGTATTCTCAACAGTGGCCTCCTCTCCACTTAAGGCCTTTCCTGCCATCATTCTTCAAGGTCTTAAAACACGGACCTATATAACCATTTGCAATTTCCAGGATTCCTTAAAATAAAAGGAGTATTTCTTCTCAAAAATGATATGAATTTCTGGGATAAAAGATAAAGCAGTTTTTCTTCTTGAAGATTTTTCTAATGATTCAAAACCCTTCTCTATGCAAAACAGTTACAATTTCACATGGGCTTTCCAGAGGCCCCAACCTCTCTCTCCAGTTCTAGATCCATAGTTTGGTTTCCCTCTAAAACCTTTATCCTGATGCCCTACCTGGACCTCAAACTCAATATTCTGAATTCCGAATTTATTCCTTTTTCCCAGAAAACTTTTGCCTCCACCTATGTTCCCACACTCAGTGAATGGCACTGCCCAGTTGCCCAAAGTAGAAACCTCATCCTTGAATCTTGCCTCTTCGTCATATTGCACATCTCATCACCAAAGACCCTCGTCTACATTTCCACTACCACTGACTCAAACTCAAGTTCCCACCATCTCCTGCACCATTCTCCTAACTGATCTCCTTGATCTTACCCCCTCCACCACTGATAAACAGCAATCTTCCCATCATGTCACTCCCCTGCCTAAAAGATTTCAACAACATTCCTGTTACCCCTAAATTCTAAGCATGGCACACAAGGCCCTTCATGATCCAACAAAACTCCAACCCACTTTCCTAGTCTCTTCTCCACCCATCCCTTAAGTACTAATGCTCTATACTATAACCATATGGACCTATGCTACTTTCAGTATGTCACATGGACTATGACCTTTTTTGCCTCCATTCTTTTGCAAATACTTTTCAATTTTTTAGCACTTAGTCCCCTCACTCCATTCCCCCGATACACACACACTTTATATGGTAAATGACATTCAAAATTCTGCTGAAATATTTGCTTCCCCAGACCCTAGATCTCAGCCCCTTAGCCCTGCTGTGTATCCTCACAGCTCTTTATGCAGCAATGGTCTTACAATAGTAGTATTATCTGTTTATACGTTTAACTCCCTCACAATACTATGAACTTCTTGAAGACAAGATTGTTGTCTTATTTGTCTCTGCCAATACTGCCTGGATTATTATTTGTAAATTGAACAACTGAATGAGTGAATGAGATAACTTTAGCTAAAAACAAAATGTAGGATTACAGGAACACTGAGAAGCTAGCAAAGCACATGGCCTTGAGTAGATTGTGTCCTCAGATAATACATTAGATAGTCATCTACCTACTGTGCACTGGGCTTGCCTTGATTTTGACCCAACCTCCCTACCAAAAACATTACCTTCCTGGTGCAACCAACTTAAAAGCAAAACAGATATCTTGGTTCTGGGAACCTTAGTCATGGGTTTCTGGCTAGAGGACAAAGCTGCAGTGCGCCTTATGGTTCCTGATTCTCAGCCAGTAGAATCATTAACATATGAGGAATCTCAAGAGCTAGGGTGTAGATATAACACTATTTCATACAAATCAATGGTATTTAGAGAGCCACATGAATTCTCTAAAGACAAGAGTAGCAAGGTATTATTTTCCACAGCTCCTAATGAAAAACTAAAGAAGGAAAACGGCTTCAAAATGTCTGTGTAGGCAATGTGGCAAGGATGAAAAATGATGTGAGAACTGATACAGGTAGTTCTCAGTTGTCTGTACCAGAGGAGGTAAGCTTGGCACAGATAATCCAAAAGGCATTTCTGTGAGTATAAAATAGTGCCTTTTCACAATGTATATTCCTTCTTGGTTCTATCTTTCTTAGGCTTGACTGAGCATGGAAAGTAAGGGAAGTTATCTCAGGAATAGGAATGTGTCAGATGTCCCTTCAATTACATATTCCCAAAAGTCAGGGAGCATCCTTTTGAGGGACTAGCAGAAGTAAGATACAAAATAATTGTATGCGGAAATATAAGTGGATGGGGAACACAGAAGAAAAGAGAGGGATACTAAATCCAGGGAGAAAAAGAGTAGTTTCAGGGCCATAAAAACAAACGTTGCTGATCTCACAATGACCTGAGATCCTTGTTCCTAAGACTGTAATGACTGACAGACACAAATAAAGAATAAACAAAATCAACAACAAACATCATAAGCTTAGTATTTTTTGCTAAAGAAATTTGATGTGAGGTTTTATATTTGCTTAATATATTAAGCTGTAATATATTGCATCAGCTGTATGCATCAGCTGTAAAATTTCCAGGTTCCAGCATGCATACTACAGAACTATTTCACAGAAGCATTTTATACCTCTGAGAGGCTGAGAAAAAGGCTTCCAAAGATTAGTCCAGTCTCTTTTTCTCTTGGAAAGCTCTTGGCACAAATGTATTCCTTTTGAAAATCCTAGAGAAAGAATTACTGGTTTTCATTTGGCACAGGATGAAAGGAAGCAGTACAATATTATTTACCAAAACCACCCATTGTCTTCCATTTTTTATTCCTTTCAATAATATAAATAATATAAATATAAATGACAAATAATATACGTATGTCATGGTTCATCAGTAAGGTAGAAACCTTAAAAACCTTTAAACCTTTGAAAATCCTTAAAAATCACTTTAGTGATTTTTTTTTATCCCACCACTTCTATCCACCTAGCATAGTGCTGGATAGTAGTATTTAAAAAATGATCTTAGACATGTCAAGCTAGAAAGGTCTTTAAAGTTCTTAAGGCTGAGGTTTCAGGTTCTGAAAAATGAATTGGCCCATATTTTGTCAAGTTGGTGAGTCTCCTAATCTGTAATTCTACTTAAAATGTGGGATTTGAAAAATCTGAAGGCTAGCCCCAGATTTATCGCATTAAGCCTTTTCTACCCTGTCTCAATTCTTTTATCTGCATAATGGCAGTAATATACTTTGCACCCTATCTTGCAGGAATAAAGAAGAATGGCATAGTGATGTAAGCTAAAATCAAAATGCCGAGTATGACTGGGCAATTGCCTAAAGCTAAAAGAACTGCTCTGTATATAAGTGATTAAGATGCGAGAGGAAAGCCTCTTCCTTTTGTGCCCACACAGTCACAGTGCTTTGTGTAAGGCTTTACCCAACAGAATTGAAAGAGTCAATGTACCTTCCCATGTTCCTCATGTACTCACCCACCCAGGAGAATGCAGTCAGTTCTATCTACTTCTCACATCGATTAACAAGTCAACAAGTCATGGCATTAAATGCTAATCAGAACAGGGGCTTTTGTGGTATCCTCTCTGGGCCATATTGTGACAAGCAAGAATGACCACAGGCATTAGGCTCTGTGTTGTGTGACTGTTTCCTCACCAATAAAGTGAACATAATAATTGCCCCTAACTTATAGGACTGTTGTATGGATTACATCCATGAAAGGCACCTAGAACAGTTTCTGCCACATAGTTAGCATTCTGTGTTTGCCACTACCATTATGCTCTTACTAGGGTCACAGGAAAGCAGACTTTTGAGACATAAAATGAAGATCTTTAGCTGCCCTAGCTGATGTTTCCCATGCCTTGGTGCCACCTCGCTCATCTCTCCAATGTACTAATTTTGGTTTTCTTCTATGAGAATCACAACCTGCTCCCAGGAGAGGAGCTGGGAAACTCATTAACACTCCATGAAGGTAGAAATAGCTGATGGACAACCTCTCTCAGACATCTCTGTGGTTTAGGCAAGTGTAGAAGGCCTCCGGCCAAAGGAAGGAAGTCTTGCTTTTGGAATCGCAATACTGGTGATCACAAAGGGCGGGGGTTCATTTCCTTCCAACAATCCTAACTACATAGCCAGCCATCCGCCTATCCCACATTTTGCTAAGGTTAGGCCCGTTGCTGAAGAGAAGAATGCAATCAGAAAAGCTGTACCAATGCATTTTTATGGTTTTACTGGGCATATATTTTGGAGAATCACAAAAAGGAAAATGACATTCTCTTTATTCACAAGCAAACGGAAATGCCTAAAGGCAGCTTAAGCTAAACAGACTTATTTGGAAATTCTTGAAGTCAGTGGCTCCACCAAGAATATATCTACATTTTCATTTCTTAATAAGTTGACAGAAAGCAAAAAGCATACGTCTTTTCTGACATATTTTTAGGCTCCCCTGGATTCATAGTACATATTGAATCTTAGAATTGGGAAACAAAGCTCAGTTTATGGTCTTGCATTTGTTTGGCTTAAGCTGGTGACTATTAGGAATTGGAAGGAATGGCCATGTATCTAGTTCAAAGTTCCCTTCCAAGCTCTCCCTTCACCTGCAGGCCCATTTCCTGAGGACATTGCCATATGGCTGGATGGGCCCAGCCATTTGTGTGTATCATCCACTAGGAGGGCCATGAAGAGAAAGCAAAGGACAACCATCGGAGAGCATGCAGAATATTTGGTTATTTTGTGGGAGATCACGGGAAAGATATTTTGTGGCCTTAAAGACAAACAAATAAAAAGATAGGATAGCCACTACCCTCACTGACAGCCCACATAAATCTAAATTCAGTGTTCCCCAAACTCAAGCTTCCCTCGTCACTTGATCATAGGGGCTGTCCCCCCACAAGTGGATGTTCAGAATTCTGTGGTACAATGGATCTATTTTCTGAATGCAAAAACAGTACACAAGGTCTGAAAATATGTTTTCTTTTCTTTCTGACTTTTCTAAGGCAGTCCTGAGGATTCAATCCCAGCTCTGACAGAGATTAGCTGTGTGACTTTGGACAACAACCTGTCTGAGCGTCTGTAAAATGGCAATGATTATAGTATCTACTTCACTGGACTGTTATGAAAATTAAATGAGATACTGTGAAAGCGCTTAGCACAGTGTCTGATAAACAGAAGTACTCAATAAAGTGTAACTATTAATTATGATAAATGATTAAAATTGTATAAAAGTATCAACATGAAATCACATTTAGTAATTTCAAATTTAGTTACTAATTTTATAGAAAAGAAGAAAGACAAATGAAATTTGGATTGTCCTAGAAAATCCTGGGTGTTTTATCACTGTATCTGTATGTACTGCTTCCCCTTCAGATTAATAAGGCATCTTAGAAGAAGAGACAGAAAGAAGACAAAAATTGGAGGCAAAGGCAACCTTCTCACTGACCCCATAATTTCTTATAGCTGCTGATAAGCTATTTGGAGCTCTGTAGGTCTGATTTTTGTTTCTAGAACCCATCTGTTTTCCTCTCTAAATGTGCTAACTTGAAATTAGAGAAGATTTCCATAAACTATTTGTTTCATGATCTCATCTAATATGAAACTGAAAGTTCAAAATTATTGTTTAACTGGAACCTACTGAAATGGAAGACCATTCAGTTATTCTAATTAATATTATTCAAAAGATAACCTACCACTTTACACTTCCAAGCACTTTCCCCATGTCTTTTATCATCATTCACGCTTAATGAGGAGGGCAGTGCAGGTATATTGTTGTTACTTTACAGATTTTTAAAATCTATATTTTTAGGGAGGGTAAGTGATTTGTCCAAGCTCACACAGCTAATGAGCAGTAAACATGGGACTAAGGCCAAAGTTTCCTAATACCCAGTCCAAAAATCTTCCACTACACCAGACTGCTGCACACCTTTAGGACAAAAGATTATATCCTTACTGACAATGAAAGGCTCAGGCTTCAGAGAAAGTTTCAGGGCCAATGAATCATTAGTTCCTCAGACTAACCTCCACCCTTGACTGAGCACTCATGTGCCATGCTCTGGGATAAGCTTATTAAATGCATCATTTCCTTTAGTCATCACAAAAATTTTACCAAGAAAGTACTCTCATGATCCTCATTTTACAGATGAGGAAGTATAGGCATGAAGAGGTTAAGTGATGTGTTCAACACTGCACTCCTAGTAAGTAGTGGAGCCAGTGCTAGACGCCCTGATTCCTAACTCCCAGTGAAAGTGTTCTTCCTGTTATTCCATACTGACAGCCACTTTCAACTCTCCTATTAGCAAAGAAAGGATTTTACTTTTAAAGATGCTTTAGGGAAAAAGGGTAACTCAGTCCTCTCTCAATTCCACATACAGGTAGAGAGGGAGAAGTTTAGAACACAAGCACATCATGCCTAATCCCAAAGTCATGAATATGCAAATGTGGAAGGGCAGTTAGGAACACAGAGTCCAGCAGAGAGAACTCAGGGATAGGGATACATCCTCTCTTACTTATTCATGCCTTGGGCTTCAGTCACATCTGGTTCTCAGCCAAATAGAAGGGCAAAGTAGGTATAGTCAGTCTGCAGTTTCTTTCCTCTTATAGGGAGCCTGGGGCCCTGACCACGTTTCAACCTACCCCGCAGACCTCATCAAAACTGCTCTGTTCCCTTTTCCCTAGAATTCTGCTAGATGCATGGAGCCAAGTCCAAGTGTTCATGGCTAGGGAGGATAGTGGCTACCCACCTCAGTGACATTTGCTTTTTAAAGAAGTTCCTTCGAGGCCTTCACCTTTGAGCCTCTGAATAGGGGGTGCAGAAGCAAACCTGCTTGCCACCCTTCCCATCCCAATCTGAGGTGGGGGCAGCCAGTTAGGCAGGATGCTGAAGGGTTGCCTTAGCTAACTCACTAGTAATTGGAAGTTGACCTTTCTCATTTTCTTGCCTCCAGAAATCCTCCCCTGGGGATACAAATGTGTGCAAATCACCCTAAAGACAGGACAGGTGAAGCTCCAAGTGCACATTTAGACTGGGAAAGGGAAAAATCAGTTCATTATTTCAAGACCTCTTGAGATGCTGTAAATACACAGTCAACACAGAACAAAGATCCCTTTTTCCCCCTTACATTATTTATGTGCCATCTAAAAATTACACACCCGTTCTCTTTCCAGCACTGAGAGAGAGAAACATGCATATTCATGATCTGATAAATATTTAAGTGGGATTTATTTAAATGAGAGAGTCCATTTACAAACATTCCCTGGCTCTGAGATCTTATCCTGGGCACACAGAGGGAGGATAATTTCCTCTGGTAGATTCAAAACCTCCGCTGGCCACCTGTCCCCCTAAACTTGGAGCTCTTCCTTGAGAGCTGGTGAATGCCACCCGCAGTATTTCAAGGGAGTCTTCCGTACCTCCTCCCTACAGTCCTGCCTTCCTGCTCTGAGCTCATGTCATAGGATCAGTCATTGGCAAAATGCAGAGCTGGCAGTTTATTTGGTAGTCGGGGGAGGAAGTCACAGCTTTCTTTGCCTGGGCCGTTCTTCCCCACCACATAAGCACCCACCACTGATATTCCTAGCTTTCTTGTGGGGCCATCTTTCCCCCTCAAGGAGAACAGTTATGTGATACACCAGGTAACCAGGACTGGTTGACTGTACTGCCCCTTTCTCAGAAGACATGCATTTTAATGCTTCAAAAGTGTTTTGTCAGTACCTGTTTTCAAAGGACTTATACATAGAGTGTTTCCATTCACTCCTCACAACAATCAGATGAGAATTGACAAGAATTCCAAGGCAAAAATCATTTTCCCAGCCTTAAAAATGAAGAAACAAAAAAGAGAATGCCTGCTTGCCTGATCTAAGTCACACAGCTTGTGAGTTGCAGAGTTAAGACTTGAACTCAGGTCTGACTCTAAGATCTGGGATCTTTTTGTTATACAAGGCTGCCTTTCTTCAGGAAGGAGGACTGGAGAGAAAGCAATGGTAACCCAAAAGGAAGACTAATGGTGACCTATCAGGCATTGTGGCCACAGGGGCCCAACACCTCTTCATTCCTATCATATAGGTGACTTTCTGTATATGAACTTAACTCTGGACTTTCCATTCTGGTGCCCATTCTTGGACATCACTCTGTTTCTAGTCCTAGCCCACTTCTCGCTCAAATTAAACTCACCTGGTTTGTGTCTCATTTTATCTAGACTTTATGAGATGATCAGTGAACTCACCTATAGAGCTAATCTGGGCTAAGGCATTAAATTAAATGCTGATTAATGGCTCAATGTACAACTTCTCTTAAGTCATACACATGTTTTGACCGAAGCTTCTAATGCTTTATTCAAGGACACTGTATACGGCAAATACTTCAAGCAATGAGCCAGGCCAGTGAAAGCAATGTTGTTGGGCAAATGGGCTTCTCAAGTCTTTAACTTATGCTACCTAAGTGACCATCTATTCCGCCTAATTTAGGGTTACCAGATGAAATATGGGACATCCAATTAAATTCAGTTTCAGATGAATGACAAATACTTTTTAAATATAAGCAAATGTCCTAAATATCTCATGGGACATACTTACACTAAAAATTATTTTTTGTTTATTTGAAATTCAAATTTACTGTGTTTCCTGTCTTTTTATTTGCTAAATCTGGTAACCCAAACTTAACCATAAGATCCATTCTGCTGCACATAACCATCAAAAAGTGCCTATTAGGCATCTGCTTCCTCATGACACTTGCTTGTGACTGATACTATAGCATGGAACACTGGTGGAGGCATAAGGGCAATGAGAGAGAAAAAGTGAAAGCAGACACGGGAGAGAGAAAAGTATCCCATCATGAGACTGGTCTTACCTAGTCACTTGTCCATGACATAAAAGTAATGTCACTAGGTCTTTTCAGAAAGTAAAACTAGTCCCATTTGCCTCTCACCACCAGCCCCTCCTCCCATATGTTATGCTATCCTGTTCTGTTCTATTTTGCTTTTTGATAAATGAAAAAGGAATACGTTTTGGCAGATGCCAGCCCCTGTGTTCTCTAAGAGTGATCTAGGCCTCAGAAGGCATATCCCAAGCAAACATCAAGGTGGGATGTAGGGCACTCCCAGGCCACTGCACAGACAGCAGGGCTGCCCAAATGTAATTAAGCACCAGGCGCAGACCCCAAGAGTGACAGTGGGAAGAATTCCATGACCAAAAAATATTAGGGAAGTGAAGTGGAGAATGTTTACAACCCTAATTAGCAATTTGCACAACATTAGAATTAAAAATTTTCCCAGTGTCAGGCAAGTTTGTAGACTGACACTATGGAAGCTAAACTGGGCCCATGGGAAAAGGCAGCACTAGGCTCCTGCTAGTCAGTCCAGTCCAGTGGCTAAGGCACCTACCAAGGCATTCAAATTGATAAAATAACTAAATTAGAACACAAACAGTAGACTGACTCATATGCAAGATAACAACAGAAGTGAAGGAATGCAAACTCCAGAAATGAGGCCTTTGAGTAGCAATAACAAGGATAATAACAATAATAATAACAATAGCTATATAATAATATTATAAATAATAATAACAAAGATAATTATAACAATAGCAAACCTATGTGAGCACTTATGTGTCAGGTACTGTTCTATATACTTTGCATGAATTTGCTCATTTAAACCTAACGACAATCCTATGAGGACTGTCATCAACATTTTATGGGACACAGAGAGATTATGTAGCTTGCCCAGATTCACACAACTGTTGAATGATGAAGCAGAAAATCAAACTTGGGCAGTCAGGGGCCAAGGTTCACATATTTGACCACTAAGCTTTACCACTTCTCTAATCTGTCCTTGAAGAGATTTTCCCAGAAGTGGGATGGATTTACTGAGCCCTTCCCACCACATTTTCCAGTATTTCACTGGTGCAAGGGACACCCATTTGTCAAACAGGTAGAAAGGTTAAAGGTACACTCCATGGATCTAGGGCAGAAGGAGCCTAGTGACTTCCTCAGCATCATCATCTTCCAATTAAATGAACTAACCACCACTGGGCTCTTGAAAGTATCCTAGAACTAAGAATTTAAAGTGTCCATGAATTATATGGACACTTAAAGAGATCATACACATCTGATAGTACTTTGGAACTTGGAACTGATCTTGATCAGTTAAGTTGGTTGTTATCTTAGTTATCCTTTAAGACACATCATCTTAACACCTCCTCCATGAAGGCTTTCCCATTTCCCCAGTTGGAAGCATTTGTTCCTTTAAGCTCCAGATGTGCCTTTTCCTGTATCATTGTATCTAGCTTCTATCTGACTCTCCAAAAAGAATATAAGCATTTTGAGGCCAAGGATTATTTTATTTATATTTATATCTGCATACATTTCCCCCAAATGTACACATTGAGTGTTTTTAAAACAAACAAATCTAGTCTAACCCATTATTTTACCTATGAAAAGACAAAGGCCCAGAGAGGGAAAATGACTTACGTAGGGTCACACAGCAGGTCAGTGACTGTCTCTTCACTCTCAGTCCATTGCTCCATCCATTATCCGAGGATGCATTTCTGGAGATTCCGAATGGGTGCAATTTTTCTCCTCCATATTTTTGCTCTTCTAGTGCATTTGCTTTTAGTTCCAGAACCTGCTGGTTCCAAGCTTTTTTTTGAAGCTCATTTGGAAAACAGTCACTCTGATTCCTCTCCTTACAACCTACTCCCTCCCTTGGGATTACTTTTTCCATCCTTTCCATAAACTCTCATATCTAGGTGATGATTTTGAGACTATTACATTTTTTAATTGACAGAGACGCAGCTGGGTCCTGTATAACAGCTGAGCAACACAGAATCTCTCCCCCTTTCCTCCCTCACTGAGCCATGAGCTGATGAAAATTTGTAAATTATACAGAGGTATGCCTATTGTATGCCAGCCAATGCACTAAAACAATTCATGGATTTTATATTATGTCATCCTCACAATAATTCTATTATCTAGGCAGTGTTGCTGTTTTTATTTTGCAGGTGAGGACACAGAGGCTCAGAGAACTCAAATGACACTCCCAAAGTTACACAGATAATACAACTGGAATTTGTATCCAGGCAGTCTAACTTTAGTGCTCATAGCCTTAGTCTTTACATAATCCCCTCTGGAGCATCTGACATGACATAATTCTGCCAGAGGACTTTTCCTAAAGTATGCCATTATTGTGTCCTTCCTTACTGCCTCTAGAGCTGTACCTCTAGAGCTGTGTATTAGAGACAGTATGATAACTACTAGACACATGTCATTATTTAAACATAACTTTAAGTTAATTATGATTTAATAAAATTTAAAATGAAGTTCCTCAGTTTAATTACCCACATTTCAAATTTCAATACAATGGCTACTGTATTGGACAGTGCAAATACAGAACATTTCTATCATTGCATTTTATTTCTGCAATGAAAGCTCTATTGGACAGCACCACTCCAGAGACTAAAGTTTGAACTCCTCTGACTACTTTTTTTAACTCTTTTTATTATTTAAAAATTGTGGGTACATTGTAGGTGTATTTATTTATGGGGTTCATGAGATGTTTTGATATAGACATGCAATGTGAAATAAGCACATCATGGAGAATGGGGCATCCATCCCCTTAAGCATTTATCCTTTGAGTTACAAACAATTTAATTACATTCTTTAAGTTGTTTTAAAATATACAATTAAGTATTATTGACTATAGTTGCCCTATTGTGCTATCAAATAGTAGGTATTTCAAGTGCTCTGCAGTCTGGTTCCTACAAACTTTTCAGCAGAAAGGCAGAAAACAAGAAGCGAGGAATGAAGCTAGAAAAAGGGGTAGGAGTCTGAGGATGAAAGGTCTCCTATGCCACACTAAGGAAGTAAGGCCTTGTGATGCAGGAAGGACACAATGGATTTCCTCTCTGAGAATAGATAGAGCCAGTGCATGTTGAGACCTGGCTCAAACTCGCCTCTCTTAGGAAGCCTGAGTAAATAACCACAGAGGTCTGAAAATCATGTCACTCTGTTGACTGGTTGCTCCCCAAAAGTGACAGGAAGGGTTCCAACACTTACAGAGAATACAAAGGTCTCACATTCAAGATAGATTCAAAGGACCTGTTCTCAAATCACAGTTCTATGTAATGTTGGTGCCTGCCACTTTGCATCACTGAGCTTGTTTACCTATCTGTGAAATGCAGCCAATAATATCTACTTTCCTGATTTTCATGACAATCAAGTAAGACAATGAGGAAAATGAGATAATGATCTGTAGTGGGGCCTAGACTTTTAACTTCTTCATGTGATTCTAGGGAATACCAGGGTTGAAAATCCTTGAACTGGATGATCTCTGAAGTCCCTTCCAGCTTTGAAATTCAAATCAAGCTTTGACTCATAGTAAGAAAAGTCAGCAGTATTTTGAACAAAATAGTTACCTAGGTCCCCACAACAGGCTGCAGGCTTCATAAGCAGTCAATGTTTCAGCAATCACAGATAGCCCAGATTTCCAGGTAAACCAGCCTCTTTGATGAGAGTGCAGAAGCAGTTCCATGTACAATGGTGAGCATTCTAGACTCATGAGAGTGCAGGATTAGTTTTGGCTTCTTGGAAGAGTCCCCTTCCCACCAGGTGGCAGATGCACTCTGAAACCCTAGAAAAGGACTATATCACCATTTGTTTTTATTGTCCTCAAAATAAGTCATTTAAAAGAGTCAATGGATAGTAACCCCTCGTCACACATATAGTGTGCAAATGCTTTCTCCCATGCTGTAGGTTGTGTCCCCACTCTGTTGATCATTTCCTTTGCTGTTCAGAATTTTTTACTTTAATATAGTCCCATTTGTCCATTTTGGTTTTTGTTGCCTGTACTTTTGAGGTCTTAGCTATAAAATCTTTGCCTACACCAATGTCCTGAAGTGTTTCCCCTGTATTTTCTTCCAGTACTTTTATAGTTTCCGGTCTTACAGTTAAGTCTTTCATCTATTTTGAGTTTACTTTTGCATATGATGAGAGATATGGGCCTAATTTCATTCTTATGCCTGTGGATATCCAGATTTGCCAACACCATTTATTGAAGAGGCTGTCCTTTTCCTAAATGTATGCTCCTGGCATCTTTGCCAAAAATCAATTGGCTGTAAATGCATGGATTTATTTCTGGGTTTTCTGTTCTCTTCCACTGGTCTATGTGTCCATTTTTATGCCAGTTTCATGCTATTTTGGTTGTTATGGCTTTGTAGTATACTTTGAAATCAAGTAATGTGATGCCTCCAACTTTGTTCTTTTTGCTCAGAATTGGTTGGGCTATTATGGGCCTTTTGTGGTTCCATATAAATTTTAGCATTGTTTTTTCTGTTTTATGAAGAATATCATTAGTATTTCGATAGGGATTGCATTGAGTCTGTAGATCACTTTGGGTAGTATGGATATTTTAACAATATTGATTCTCCCATTCCATGAACGTGGAATATATTCCTATTTATTTGTGTCTTCTTCATTAAGTGAAATAAGCCATGCATAGAAAGACACACTGCATGATCTCAATCATACATAGAATCTAAAAACATTGATCTTATAGATGTAGAGAATAAAATGGTGGTCACAAGAGGATAGGAGTGGGAGTAGGTAATGGGAAGAAGTTGGTCAAAGGATACATAATTACAGTTACATAGGAGGAAGAAATTTCAAGAAATCTATTGTACAGCAAGGTTACTATAGGTAACAATATTGTATTTTTGAAAAATGTAAAGACAGTGGATGTTATGTGCTCTTACCACAAAATAATGATAATAAATTTGTTAATTAGCTAGATCTAACCATTCCACAAGGTATATATACTTCAAAACATCATGTTGTACACAATAAAAACATACAATGTTATCTGTCAATTAATTTTTTTTTTATATAGAGCCAACAGATTTCAAGTTTGGATGTTGATTCAAAGCTTTCTCCTTTCATATGGAATTGCTTTGTTTCAAGGAAATGGAAGTTTCAAAACAGCAGGCAGATGGATGTACAGAAGTATGCAAGGTGAAGAGGACTGAGAGGAGCTGGCAGAGGGAGGGAGAAGTGGGTGGGGAATATTCCAACTAATTCAGATAGCATCCCTTCAAGCCCCAGCAGAATAACACAATAAAGCTGATTTCTCAGCACGCCAATTTCCCAAAGACTTCTCTATTAGCCAGCCCTCTGCACATCAACAACATATGGGGACCTGGCGTTCCACCTCCTGGCTCAGGAACCCTTTAAGGCCTTGAAGTACCTCTTTAAATTACCAAAGAAAAATAAAAGTATGATCAAATTGATACAACACTATAATTATATTTTCCTTTATATTTACTCTTTGAAAATCACAAATCCCTATAAAGTGAATAGGGAAGCACTCTGTTAAATTAGACTACTTGATGAATCAAGGTACTCCATTCCCAACTGTGCATAAAACTGAAAGTTTGAAGGATTGCAGACATTTGTAACTCCATCTTGCAACCAGAGAAAAAGACTCAAATGAAGATCAGCAGCTCACACTTCACAAATGAATATCATAGCTCCAAATAGGGCTCCCAGGGCAAATCAGTCATCACTTTCTTGATTCTCAATCACAGCCACACTCCTGAGTTCATCCTGAAAAGACACCCTAAGGTTTTAGACACGGAAACCAAAACACGCAGACATTTCTTCTTTTCACTATAGTCTCACTTTACTTCATGTCCATCTTTTGCCCCTAAATTGTACAGAAAAACACTTCATCTTTTTTTGTGGTGCTTTTGGGTCTGGCTATCAAACTGGTTCTATGGCAGAATGCCAAATTAAATACACTCTTTTTTATTATTAAAAATAAGGTAGCTCAGGATAAGTTCATCAAAATTCTCGGGTAATGGACTGTTCTAATTAAAAGAATATTCTGATAAACTAGGTTTAGCTGAAACTACAAGAATGTTGAAACAACGTATTTAGTTTGGTCTACTTTTGGCATGTCTGGTTTTGAAATGTCTGGTTTCATGTCCCACCTTAAATATATGATTGAATCTTTGGTATTTGAGGCTCTTTCAGGGTTTTAGAGTTATTATTTTGAACATCTATTTTTAATGTCCAGAGTTAGAAATGAAGATAGTTAAAACTATACATGAACTGAGTTCTGGACATGGCTTTGGTGAAATTTCCAGTGTGAGAGGTTTATTGTGTATTGCCTCTTTTAAGTCAAGGACAACGGAAGAGGACAATTCTGCTAACTGAAGTTTCTGGTTAAACAAAATTTAATGTAACAATACATTCAACTTTTGCATACATTTTCACACCTGGATTCACTTGATCTTCATTATACTCTCAGGAGACTGACTCTTCATTTTATAAGCTGAAACCTAGAGATGCTAAGTGACTTACTCAAGGCCGAGATTATCAAGTTTTTGAAGTCTCAGTCTAGTGTTCTTTTCAGTACACTACACTGCAATATCCATGTCAATTCTACTTTTACTATATTTGTATTGACTTCCTCCCAAGCAGGCCATACTGGGCTCAGCTAATCTCAACACAGTAGGAGTAATATACGGATATATACTCAAACTTTAGTAGCACTCAGAATAGCTTAGGTGAAAGTCATGGCTAAGATAATAACAGTTGCCAGAAGAGTGTCCTTAAGCTCTCCAGTTGAGAGCTATTTATTTTGCATAATATGATCTTGGCATACTAAATATTCATTTGCATCCTCACATTGAGGACACTTTACTTGTCTATGGCATCATTGTCTGTGGAAATACATTTTCTTCAGAAGGTTTTAGTGTCTAACAACAACTGCTGGACTTCTGAGTGGCCAAAGAATGCTAGTATTTGAAAAGAAGGGAGAATGTGTGCTCTTAGATTGCTTGTATGTCTTTTAAGTAGTAAAAAAAAATCATCTTTAATGATCTTTATAGTAATCTTATGAACTTGGTACAGCAGGTGTCATGATTCCGTTTTACAGAAGTGATTCCTGAGATTAAACAAGCTTGTCATGGTACCTTAAACCTAGCCACACATTCCTTTTCCTTATGGTGCTTACTAAAGCTCACTTATCATCAGAATGCCCTAGGAGCATGTTACAAATATATATATAGCCTTCCCAGTTCCTTCCCTGACATACTGAAAATTGCCTGCTCCATCAGCTTCATAAGATGGTTATCAAGATCAACTGATAAAATTTTAATTTTCTTACTGAAAATGAAGGAATTAAAATACTAAAGAATGTCAGCTGCTTAGAGCAATAATTTAATGATCACCTGCTCTGTGATGAACACCATATCCCATGGTGGAGGTTGGATTGGAATAGGGACACACAAGATACATAGGACTCAGAGTGTGGCCTTGGAGAGTTTATATGGTAGTTGGTTGCCAACTACCTTATAGTAGTAGTTGCAAGAACTCACTCTAGCATGCCTCAGAAATCATCTGGAGGACTTGTTAAAACACCAATTACTGGGCCTCAGCCTCACAGTTTCTGCTTCATTAAGTCTACAGGTGAAATCCTGATAATTTGCATTTTTAACAAGTTCCCAGGTGATGCCAATGCTGCTAGTCCAAAGAACACAATCTGAGAGCCATTTGCTTAGGCATCATTTAAAATTGTATGACAGTCTTGGAGTTAAAAGGGATATTTCAGAATATATGCATGAAAGAAAATTAAAACAAAAGGAAACAATGATCTGTGGCATTATATGGTCTACCCTGTATCCCCCTCCTCTTTCCCTTCACTGCCCTCACAGGGCTACATGTCCATGCACTGCAGTCACAGAAATAAATCTTTCTGATATCTGAAAAACAATCCCATTTTCTTACCACAAATGCACTGGCTGGCACCATTTCAAATGGAAACATTTGCTACTTTCACTGCCCAGTTTCTCTAGAAATAGGAAAACCTTCTGCTTTAGAGTCCAGAAGGAGGCAGAAGAGAGGACCATCTCTCCCCATCGCAAAAGGCAGCATTTCTCATACTCCAGTCCTCAGATGAACAGTGACAGAATCATTTGGTGTCTTTATTAATAACGAAAATTACAGGCCAGGAGCAGTGGCTCATGCCTATAATTCCACCACTTTGGGAGGCCAAGGTGGGCAGATCACTTAAGGCCAGAAGTTTTAGATCAGCCTGGCCAACATGGCGACACCCTGTCTCTACTAAAAATATAAGAATTAGCTGTGTGTGGTGGCAAACGCCTGTAATCCCAGCTACTGGGGAGACTGAGGCCAAGAGAATCGCTTGTACACAGGAGGTAGAGGTTGCAGTGAGCAGAGATCGCACCACTGCACTGGGTGACAGAGTGAGACAATGTCTCAAAAAAATATAATAATGACAGACTAAGAATGAAAACATGGGTGGCTGGCAAGATGGCCAAATAGGAACAGCTCTAGTCTAGAGCTCCCAGTGAGATCAATGTAGAAGGCAGGCGATTTCTGCATTTCCAACTGAGGTTCTCAGCTTATCTCATGGGGACTGGTTAGACAGTGGGTGCAGCCCACGGAGGGCGAGCCGAAGCAGGATGGGGCATTGCCTCATCTGGGAAGCACAAGGGGTTGGGGAACTCCCTCTCTTAACCAAGGGAAGCCATGACAGACTGTGCAATAAGGAACGGTGCACTCTGACCCAGATACTATGCTTTTCCCACGGTCTTCGCAACCCATACACCAGGAGATTCCCTCGGGTGCCTACGCCACCAGGGTCCTGGGTTTCAAGCACAAAACTGGGCAGCCATTTGGGCAGACACCGAGCTAGCTGCAGGAGGTTTTTTTCATACCCCAGTGGTGCCTGGAATGCCAGTGAGACAGAACAATTCACTCCCCCGAAAAGAGGGCTGAAGCCAGAAATCCAAGAGGTCTAGCTCAGTGGATCCCACCCTCAGGGAGCCCAGCAAGTTAAGATCTACTGGCCTGAAATTCTGGCTGCCAGCACAGCAGTCTGAAGTCGACCTGAGATGCTGGAGCTTGGTATGGGGAGGGGCATCTGCCATTACCGAGACTTGAGTAGGCGGTTTTCCCCTCACAGTGTAAACAAAGCCACCTGGGAAGTTCAAACTCGCCAGAGCCCACTGCAGCTTGGCAAAGCCGCTGTAACCAGACTGCCTCTCTAGATTCCTCTTCTCTGGGCAGGACATCTCTGAAAGAAAGGCAGCAGCCCCAGTCAGGGGCTTATAGATAAAACTCCCATCTCCCTGGGACAGAGCACCTGGCAGAAGGGGCAGCTATGGGCACAACTTCAGCAGACTTCAATGTTCCTGCCTGCTGGCTCTGAAGAGAGCAGCAGATCTCCCAGCACAGTGCTCAAGCTCTGCTAAGGGACAGATGGCCTCCTCAAGTGGGTCCCTGACCCACATGCCTCCTGACTGGTAGACACCTCCCAGCAGGGGGCAACAGACACCTCATACAGGAGAGCTCCTGCTGGCATCCGGCAGGTGCCTTTCTGGGATGAAGCTTCCACAGGAAGGAACAGGCAGCAATCTTTGCTGTTCTGCAGCCTCTGCTGGTGATATCCAGGCAAACATGGTCTGGAGTGGACCTCCAGCAAACTCCAGCAGACCGGCAGCAGAGGGGCCTGACTGTTAGAAGGAAAACTAACCAACAGAAAGGAATAGCATCAACATCAACAAAAAGGATGTCCACACAGAAACCCCATCCGAAGGTCACCAACATGAAAGGCCAAAGGTAGATAAATCCAAGAAGATAAGAAAAACCAGTGCAAAAAAGCTGAAAATTCTAAAACCCAGAATGCCTCTTCAACTCCAAAGGATCACAACTCCTCGCCAGCAAGGGAACAAACCTGGACGGAGAATGAGTTTGACGAATTGACAGAAGTAGGCTTCAGAAGGTTGATAACAGCAACCTCCTCCGAGCTGAAGGAGCATGTTTTAACCCACTGCAAGGAAGCTAAGAACCTTGATAAAAGGTTAGATGAATTGCTAACTAGAATAACCAGTTTAGAGAAGAACATAAATGACCTGGTGGAGCTAAAAAAAAACAGCACGAGAACTTCATGAAGCATACGTAAGAATCAATAGCTGAATCGACCAAGTAGAAAAAAAGGATATCAGAGATCGAAGATCAACTTAATGAAATAAAGCATGAAGACAAGATTAGAGAAAAAAGAATGAAAAGGAACGAACAAAGCCTCCAAGAAATATGGGCTATGTGAAAAGACCAAACCTACATTTGATTGGTGTACCTGAAAGTGACAGGGAGAATGCAGCCAAGTTGGAAAACACTCTTCAGAATATTATCCAGGAGAACTTCCCCAACCTAGCAAGACAGGCCAACATTCAAGTTCAGGAAATACAGAGAACACCACAAAGATACTCCTTGAGAAGAGCAACCCCAAGACACGTAATCATCAGATTCATGAAGGTTGAAATGAAGAAAAAAATGTTAAGGGCAGCCAGAGAGAAAGATTTGGTTACCTACAAAGGGAAGCCACTCTGACTAACAGTGACTCTCTCTGCAGAAACCCTACAGGCCAGAAGACAGTGAGGGCCAATATTCAACATTCTTAAAGAAAAGAATTTTCAGCCCAGAATTTCATATCTAACCAAACTAAACTTCATAAGCAAAGAAGAAATAAAATCCTTTACAGACAAGCAAATGCTGAGAGATTTTGTCACTACCAGGCCTGCCTTACAAGAGCTCCTGAAGGAAGCACTAAATATGGAATGGAAAAACCAGTACTAGCCACTGCAAAAACATACTAAATTGTAAAGACCATCAACACCATGAAGAAACTGCATCAACTTGGGCAGTTGTTAATGGGCAAAATAACCAGCTGACATCATAATGACAGTATCAAATTCACACATAACGATATTACCCTTAAATGTAAGCAGGATAAATGCCCCAATTAAAAGACACAGACTGGCAAATTGGATAAAGAGTCAAGGCCCATTTGTGTGCTGTATTCAGGAGATCCATCTCACAAGCAAAGACACACATAGGCTCAAAATAAAGGGATGGAAAAATATTTACCAAGAAAATGGAAAGCAAAAAAAAAAAAAAAAAGCAGAGGTTGCAATCTTAGTCTCTGATAAAACAGACTTTAAACCAACAAAGATCAAAAAAGACAAGGGAATTATGTAATGGTAAAGGGATCAATGCAACAAGAAGAGCTAACTATCCTAAATATATATGCACCCAAGACAGAGCACCCAGATTCATAAAGCAAGTTCTTAGAGACCTACAAAGAGACTTAGGCTCCCACACAATAAGAGTGGGAGATTTTAACACCCCACTGTCAATATTAGACATATCAACAAGACAAAATTAACAAGGGTATTCAGGACTTGAACTCAGCTCTGGACCAAGCAGACCTAATAGACATCTACAGAACTCTCCACCCCAAATCAACAGAATATATATTCTTCTCAGCACCACATCGCACTTATTCTAAAACTGACCACATGATTGGAAGTAAAACACTCCTCAGCAAATGCAAAAGAACAGAAATCATAACAAACAGTCTCTCAGACCACAGTGCAATCAAATTAGAACTCAGGATTAAGAAACTCACTCAAAACTGCACAACTACCAGGAAACTGAACAACCTGCTCCTGAATGACTACTGGGTAAATAACAAAATTAAGGCAGAAATAAGTAAGTTCTTTGAAACCAATGAGAACAAAGACAGAATGTACTAGCATCTCTGGGATGCAGCTAAAGCAGTGTTTAGAGGGAAATTTACAGCACTAAATGTCCACGTCAGAAAGACAGAAAGATCTATATTCGACACCCTAATTTCACAATTAAAAGAACCAGAGAAGCAACAGCAAACAAATTCAAAAGCTAGCAGAAGACAAGAAATAACTAAGATCAGAGCAGAAAGGAAGGAGATAGAGACACCAAAAACCCTTCAAAAAATCAATGAATCCAGGAGCTGGTGATTTGAAAAGATTAATAAAATAGATAGACCACTAGCCAGACTAATAAAGAAGAAAAGAGAGAAGAATCAAATAGACACAAAAAAAAGATGATAAATGGGATATCACCACTGATCCCACAGAAATACAAACTACCATCAGAGAATACTATAAACACCTCTACGCAAATAAACCAGAAAATCTAGATTAAATGGATAAATTTCTGGACACACACACCCTTCCAAGACTAAACCAGGAAGAAGTCGAATCCCTGAATACACCAATAACAAGTTCTGAAATTGAGGCAGTAATTAATAGCCTACCAATGAAAAACAACCCAGGACCAGATGGATTCACAGCCAAATTTTACCAGAGATACAAAGAGGAGCTGGTACCATTCCTTCTTAAACTATTCCAAGCAATAGAAAAAGAGGGACTTTTCCCTAACTCATTTTATGAGGCCAGCATCATCCTGATACCAAAACCTGGCAGAGTCACAACAGCAACAAAAAAAGAAAATTTCAGGCCAATATCCCTGATGAACATCGATGCAAAAATCCTCAATAAAATACTGGCAAACCGAATCCAGCAGCATATCAAAAAACTTATCCACCACCATCAAGTTGGCTTCATCCCTATGATGCAAGGCTGGTTCAACATAGGCAAATCAATACACGTAATCCATCACATAAACAGAATCAATGACAAAAACCACGTGATTATCTCAATAGATGCAGAAAAGGCCTTCGATAAAATTCAACACCCCTTTATGCTAAAAACTCTCAATAAACTAGGTATTGAAGGAGCATACATCAAAATAGTAAGAGCTATTTATGACAGACCCACAGCCAGTATCATACAGAATGGGCAAAAGCTGGAAGCATTCCCTTTGAAAACCGGCATAAGACAAGGATGCCCTCTCTCACCACTCCTATTCAACATAGTATTGGAAGTTCTGGCCAGGGTAGTCAGGCAAGAGAAAGAAATAAAGCGTATTCAAATTGGAAGAGAGGAAGTCAAATTGTCCCTGTTTGCAGATGACATGATTGTATATTTAGAAAACCCTATCGTCTCAGCCCAAAATCTCCTTAAGCCGATAAGCAAATTCGGCAAAGTCTCAGGATACAAAATCAATGTGGCAAAAGTTACAAGCATTCCTATACACCAATAATAGACAAACAGAGAGCCAGATCATGAGTAAACTCCCATTCACAATTGCTACAAAGAGAATATAATACCTAAGAATACAACTTACAAAGGATATGAAAGACCTCCTCAAGGAGAACTACAAACCACTGATCAAGGAAATGAGAGAGGACACAAACAAATAGAAAAACTTTCCATGCTCATGGATAGGAAGAATCAATATTGTAAAAATGGCCATATTGCCCAAAGTAATTTATAGATTTAATGCTATCCCCATCAAGCTACCATAGACTTTCTTCACAGAATTAGAAAAAACTATTTTAAATTTTATATGGAACTAAAAAAGAGCCCGCATTGCCAAGACAACCCTAAGCAAAAAGAACAAAGCTGGAGGCATCATGCTACCTCACTTCAAACTATACTACAAGGCTACAGCAACCAGAACAGCATGGCACTGGTACCAAAACAGATATATAGACCAATGGAACAGAACAGAGGCCTCAGAAATAACACCACACATCTACAAACACCTGATCTTTGACAAACCTGACAAAAAACAAGCAATGGGGGAAAGGATTCCCTATTTAATAAATGGTGTTGGGAAAACTGGCTAGCCATATGCAGAAAACTGAAACTGGACCCCTTTCTTACGCCTTATAAAAAAATTAACTCAAGATGGATCAAAGACTTAAATGTAAGACATAAAACCATCAAAACCCTAGAAGAAAACCTAGGCAATACCATTCAGGACATAGGCATGGGCAAAGACTTCATGACTAAAACACCAAAAGCTATGGCAACAAAAGCCAGAATTGACAAATGTCATCTAATTAAACTAAAGAGCTTCGGCACAGCAAAAGAAACTATCATCAGAGTGAACAGGCAACCTATAGAATGGGAGAAAATCTTTGCAATCTATCCATCTGACAAAAGGCTAATATCCAGAATCTACAAGGAACTTAAACAAATTTACAGGAAAAAAACAAACAACCCCATCTAAAAGTGGGCAAAGTATATGAACAGACACTTCTCAGAAGAAGACATGTATGTGGCCAACAAACACATGAAAAAAAAAGCTCATCACTACTGGTTATTAGAGAAATTCAAATCAAAACCACAATGAGATACCATCTCAAGCCAGTTAGAATGGCGATCATTAAAAAGTCAGGAAACAACAGATGCTGGAGAGGATGTGGAGAAATAGGAATGCTTTTACACTGTTGGTGGGAGTGCAAATTAGTTCAACCATTGTGAATGACAGTGTGATTACTCCTCAAGGATCTAGAACCAGAAATACTATTTGACCCAGCAATCCCATTACTGGGTATATACCCAAAGGATTATAAGTTATTCTACTATAAAGACACATGCACACGTATGTTTATTGCAGCACTATTCACAATAGCAAAGACTTGAAACCCAGTCAAACGCCCATCAATAATAGACTGGATAAACAAAATCTGGCACATATACACCATGGAATACTATGCAGCCACAAAAAAAGAATGACTTCATGTCCTTTGCAGGGACATGGATGAAGCTGGAAACCATCATTCTCAGCAAACTAACACAGGAACAGAAAACCAAACACCGCATGTTCTCACTCATAAGTGGGAGTTGAACAATGAGAACACATGGACACAGAGAGGGGAGCATCACACACCAGGACCTGTCAGGGTTTGGGGGGCTAGGGGAGGGATAGCATTAGGAGAAATACCTAATGTAGATGATGGGTTGATAGGTGCAGCAAACCACCATGGCACGTGTATACCTATGTAACAAACCTGCATGTTCTGCACATGTATCCCAGAACTTAAAGTATAATTTTAAAAAATGTATGTGTGTGTGTAGATAGATAGATAGACAGATAGATAATGGAAATTGCAGGGACCCACTACAGACCAAGTGAATCAGAATTTCTAGAAGTGAGACCTGGGAATCTGGAGTCTTAAGTGACTTGAGTCATTGGGCATTTCTGAGGCACAGTGAAATTGGAGAATCCCTACTAAAAGAATTTTCCCAATATTCGGTTTGGACAAGGACACTAAAATGTCTGATTTCTCCTAACTGACCACACTTCCCCTTTCCTGGGTCTTCATGTCCCTTGAGAAACCTTATGAGACTAGAAGAGACACAAGGCTCCTCCCTCCTTCACCCTTACACATGACCACCCTCCACCCCCAAACCAAGACATGTAAATCCATTTGACTGAGACATTTCTGAGGTTGCTAAAGTACACCCCCCTTAGTCCCTGTCAAATTCCAACCAGTGAGGAAAAGATTCCTTTATTTTTTAATGTACTTTTTATAATATTTTTTATCTTCTCTGTTCTAAAATGTTTCTCTCTCCTGCTTCTTTATGACATATTCTGGAGATATTTCAAAGCCATTTATATTCCATACTGATTTTGGTCTTTTTACTGTTCTGTGAAATGCCATTGTTTATATTGAAATGATGCATTAAGATGTAAGAGAAAAAGAGACATTGAGAGAGGGAAAAAATGGTGAGGAAAATAACCGAGAGCAACATTGTGAGAAAGATAAACAGACCCAAGGGTTGGAACTCTCCCTCCAACAGCACTAAAATATTATCAATTCATTACTTGGCATGCACCTCTTCTTTCTAGGGTGGGGAAGACTTTGGAAGTTAGGGGATGAAAGGTAATTCTTTCACCTTCTTTACTAGCTATGGGTCTGCCCGCGTTTTTGCTTTTTGGTTTATTGTCAAGTTACAGCAAATATATATTTTGTGTCTTCTGGACTAGTCACTATATAACTTACAGTTTTCCATTATGAACCTCTCAATACAATTCCACATAGAGTAGATTAACTAATGAAGGTCAGAAAACACTATGGAGACATAGGTTGCTGGGACACAGGACCAAAGAGATGAGTCCTCTATATGGGAGGGGGCACCCACCATGTGCAATTCATTAATGCTCAGTTTTAATTGGCTTCTAAATTCTGTTTATCTTGCTCCCTCTCCTCAAAGGAGTGTGTGCATGTGTGTGTGTGTGTCTGTGTGTGTAAGGGTATATGTCTGAAAAAATTATTTGCATTAGACATCATAATCATGTTCTCAATTTGTATAGCACAATAACTTTTACATTACTGCAGAGGATCTTATCCAATGCTCTTTTTCACATTACTTTTCAGGATCATGCAAATATTACTGAGAATTTAAATAAAATCTGTGAAAGTAATAAAAAGTTATCCCCAAAATAATTCCAAATGGAGCCAGACCTTTTGAAGGTGGCCACTTTTAAGGTGGGGTTAATGAGCATCCAAAGTCTTTCTCTGACCCAAAATGTGTCCCTTGATTTCCTTGCCACAGCTATCAAAACCCAATTGTTACAATGGAGGGGGGTCACCCTTTGAGGCTAACGCAGTGGAGAACTCTGCTATAAGTTAAAGCTTTAACACATGGGCATTTATTCAATTAGCTTCTATCACTTCACAAGGCCCTGAGGGAAACAGGACACAGAACAGGTTAAGCTTTATTGGTTTTAATGGTGGTAGTGAACAGAGATCAGGAAAGACCTGAAACTGGGCACACTGGCATAGCAGGCTGACCTGGACAAAGCACCCTACTGAGGAGAACTGAATAGCCAGGAACTGAAAAGCCTTGAAGGTGCTGGAAGCCTGGTGGTAGGGAGATATGTATCTATTAAGATAACAAGGCTGCAAGTAGCAAATCTTGACTATCTGCAGTTTAAATAAGTAGTAAAAGCTTTCAAGCAGGTAGTTGTAGGCATTGTTTCTGCTGCTTAAGAATACCATCAAAGGGCAGCATAATTTATAATCCTTTGGGTATATACACACGTATGTTTATTGCAGCACTATTCACAATAGCAAAGACTTGGAATCAACCCAAATGTCCATCAGTGACAGATTGGATTAAGAAAATGTGGCACATATACACCATGGAATACTATGCAGCCATAAAAAAGGATGAGTTTGAGTCCTTTGTAGGGACTTGGATGCAGCTGGAATCCATCATTCTTAGCAAACTATCACAAGAACAGAAAACCAAACACCGCATGTTCTCACTCATAGGTGGGAACTGAACAATGAGATCACTCGGACTCAGGAAGGGGAACATCACACACCGGGGCCTATCATGGGGAGGGGGGAGGGGGGAGGGATTGCATTGGGAGTTATACCTGATGTAAATGACGAGTTGATGGGTGTAGCACAGCAACATGGCACAAGTATACATATGTAACAAACCTGCACGTTATGCACATGTACCCTACAACTTAAAGTATAATAATAATAAATAAATTTAAAAAAAAAAAAAAAAAAAAAAAAAAAAGAATACCATCAAAGGGCAACAACAGACGCTGGGAACTACTACTGGGAGAGGGAGAGAAGAAGGCAAGGGTCGAAAAATGTTGGGTGCTATGCTCAGTACCTAGGTGACCAAAGCAATCATACCCCAAGCCTCAGCATCACACAATATACCCAGGTAACAAACCTGCACATGTACCCCTGAATCTCAAATAAAAGTTGAATTATTTTTTAAAAAAGAAAAGAAAAAAATACAATTTTTAAGAGAAAGTATAAAAGAATATCCTCAAAGACCTAAGCTCTTCCTTTTTGCTTCCCCATCCTTATCACCTGGCTTTCACCTATATGCTTGTTTCCCATTTACATCTCGTTGGCCAGAACTATATTGCATGGCCTGCCTACTCAATATCAGTTGCAAGGGAGCCTGGGAAACAAAGTATCTGGCTGGGCACATTGCCACCTTAAACAAAACCAGGATTGTGTTAGCAAAGAAGGAGGAAATAGATATTGGGTAGGCAACAAATAATACCTGCCAAAGACCAAAGGAGAGCTCTGGCTGCTCTTAGATCAACCATATTAATTGGGCACCTACTAGGTGCCAAACACTGTATACCACGTGCTTGGAGATCTGACTTTTGCCTCAGGTTAACCGGAATTCAAAGAATGAAGCTTCTCCAGAGGGATAAATTACCAAAACTAGCATCTAGCTGTGTGTCAAGTTTTATTTTTTTCCTAGCCACCAAGCTGCACTGAGCTTTGAGAACATAATTTCATCTAATCTTTCAAATTATTTGGGGCAGAGATTCAAACATCAGCTAACCTGCTCAATATAGGGACCTTCACAAAGAAAGGCCTTTGAATTTTAGCTATCAGGATCATTTTTAAAAAAACTGTGCATCAGAGTTATTTTATGCATGCAAATCTCTTTCTGCTTTTTAATTGGATTTGTGCCTGGATGTACCACAAATTGCTTCTAAAGATGGGCTGCATAATAGGTTCCAGCTATGGACACCAATACAATGGCATAGGCAGGTACTTTTGGTGTCACCTCACCTCCACACCTTTATTTCCACACAGTCTCCAATCTCATCCTACTTGCTGACTAGTTGGTACAAAGGACTTCTTCTAACCTAAGAACAACTTTTGAAGATCTCTCCCCACCCCACACCCCAAAAAAGCAAATGCAAAATCATTAAGAGCTCCAGAATGATTTTTACTAAGGGATTTTTCCTGGGGATTCTCTCTCCAAGGAAAGATGAATAAATGGCTCTCACAAAAGAACGAGTCTTTGTTGCTTTGATGTGAATGAGGCCAACCAGAAAATCCCTGCAGCTTAAAACCTAAGCTCAGTAACACTTTGTTTTTAGTAAAGTCAGAATGGAAAAAGACTTTGGGGAAGCCAAGAAGTGGCCAGTAGGATTACATGGCATAGACTCTTCAAAATTCAACTTTCTGCAGGCTGGTAGCAGTGGAATACAAAACTATCCACCAAATGTGATTTGAGAAGAAATTTCATGCCCACAGATTTCTTTTTACCTTGGACTATCATGGTGAAAGTCCAAGTCCCTTAGGGCTTTCTGGTAACAGGTGCACTCCATTTCTAGGGAAGGATAATATGTTATCCAGGATTAGTTTATCTGGTTGGCCTATTGTCACACAGAAGAGATCAGAGCCTTAAGGGTATGGTACCTTTTGGTGCTTTTAAATTTTGAGAAATAGGAAAGGGATAATTTAGAATCCAAGCAGAACTCAGTGAGGTGCCCCAGAAGGAAGTTCAAGATAGACAAGAGAAGGTGGCCACTAGACCCCTGGGAAGGTGCCCCAGAAGGTTCAAGATAGACGAAGAAGAGTAGGTGGCCACTAGACCCCTGGTAAGAGAGTGAACCAAAGAGAAGTAGGAGAGTGACAGGGCTGTGGAATGAGTCAATCATGACGCCCATCTATGCCAAGTTTATGTAGGAATCAAAAGAGTATACTGAAGTGGGATATTTAGACCCATTTCTTAAATGATGCAGAGTGTTACAAAGCACCCAGTACAGTGTCTTACAGACAGTCATAGAAAATATATAATAAATCCTAACCATGAAACATTTCATAAAGTAGAAGGTTTGAGGGAGGATAAGGTTGATAGAAAGGCAGAACCTTAGTGAAATAAATGAAAGTGTTCATTGATACTCCTGTAGCATCCACCGCATCCCCTGTGCTTTTGCTTGCCTATACCTGATATGAAATCCCACCCAACATAACATCTCTATATATGAGTCATTAGAATTCATGGGTGGGGATAGTGATAATTTGTGGAGTAGAATAAAGAGACTAGGTAGGGAAGGGACAGTAGGAAGGAGAATAAAAGAAGCAGTTGAGGGGAGAAGCAAAAGGGAGAAGGTCTGTGAAAGTGCAAAGGGAAAATACAGGAAGAAGACATTGGATATTAACATAATAACAACAACAATAATAGTAAACAGTTATATAAGGCTTCCTATGTGCCAAGTCCTGTTGGAAGCACCTCACGTACATTAACTCACTTACTCTTCACAATAATCCCATGAAGTAGATTTATTATTGTCTTCCAATTTTATAGATTAAGACACTGAGGCATAGAGTTTAAGTCAAAATATAATACTTATAAAGCAGAGACAAGGGATAAAGGAAGAGACTGAATTCTCACATCATTTGATCTCCAGATTGTTCAGTTATTTAAGCCAATAATGTCTTTCTTTCAAGTCAATTTAAGTCAGGTTTCTGTCCCTTGCAACAAAGAGTCCTTGCCAATAAAAAAAAAAGTCTATTGGCTGTTTATCATGGACAAAGTACTGAGCTAAGTGTTTTTATATACTTTTTAAATTTAATCCTGATGACTCATTGAGTTAGGTACTGTTATTATCCCTATTTTGAAGATGAAGAAACTGAGGCACAGAGATATTAAATAACTTACCCAGAGTCATGCAGCTAATAGGTAGCAGAACTGAGAGGTAAACTCCTGCAGTTTGACTTCACACTCTGAGCTTATCACAACCATACTAATCTTTGATGTGCACACAAATAGCCAGAGAAAGGAAGAGCATGTCACTAGCCAGTAGTGAATAGTGGAAACTGAAGGCCACTTCATTCCAACTGTTCCTTTTAAAGAGTAACCTGATAAAGTTATAGCCACGCATTCAAATTTCCAAGAAATCAGGTGCTATGCAGGTGAGCATTTGTTTGGAGGCTCCTTACTCTTGGGAAACCATTATTTTTGATGTTATGCAGCCTTGACTCTCCAGTGAGGACTCACTTAGCACTAACAGAAACTAGTTCTAGGATTTCATGTCCCCAAAGAGACTCCCTTTCAAATGGGAAAAGGAAGAAGTTATGGTGAAACTATCTCTGTGGGTACGGCTGGGAATACTTCTTAGAACAGGAAACCAGTAACATCACACCCTAGAAACCACCATATCAAGATTCACAAAGCTAGCATCAACTGAGCAAAGGCTTCTTCCATTTCTTACATGCCTGCAGCCTCTCCATATAATCAAGTCTGGCATCCTTAAGGGCTTTCAGTCAATCCCTATGAGCATTGCTTCTTCCACAACTGTACTACAATTAGTTGCTGTAGCTTTACTGCAGAAGAAGGAACTATGTATATGTTTTTAATTTTTTGTTGTCTTATTTTTAATGTATACAAATGCCTATCTGCTAGCGATAACTATTGGCCAAAGAATAATAGTCTATCCAACTGAGATTCAGTTAAACATTACAAATGGCTTTCATTGTTTTTATAACTATTAGAAGGCTCCCCTGATAATTCCTTGCTGATTTATATCTTGATCTCTATTTCTGCATAGTCACCATAAAAATGTTGTGTTAAATAATTTCATATTAAAAACAAAACCAGGATTTAGTCTTCACTTAAGAGGCAAACAATAATTTTTCTTAGCCTTTGCGAATAGGCCTTGTTTCTCCTTCATTAAATGTCTATAAATGTTTGCTAGTTCTTAGAGGTTAAATGATTAGAAGGATAGAAGAGATGTGAATTTTTAAAAATCAATCACTGTTTTTAGCTCCATTGTAAAATACATCCTGCATGACACAGTAGATCTTCTCCATGAGACTAGTTAATAACAAGCATTCTGCATATTTTATAATTATGTGTACTACCAGCAGAGTGCCATTGGATTTATTGCACATTTGAGCCCCCAGAATCAGAGTCGTGCTTCACAGTACCTATCATAACAAATGGCAAGGAGGGGTTCTTTATGTTACGGGTTACTGAGTTGGATATTTAAATAGCACATTCGGAAGTATTTTGAGTTATGGTCACCCTGCAAGAAAGGCACCATCCAAAGTACACTATGATTTAAGTGTCATGGCCCATAGCTGGAGCTAGCAACTAGCTGACTCAGAATTGGGATCTATAAAAAAGGAAATGAATAAAACCCTAGTTGATTAGGAGTAGATTGATCAGAAACATTTATTGGTTCTGACTGGGTTTTTGTCACACTCTAATTTTTAGATGTAAGAGGCAAGAAACACAGACACACATAAGTCATATTACTTCTTTTTTTCAGTAGATAGTCCAATCACCTATACCTCTTTTCTATCTCCATCCTTTAAAATGTTGGAATGTATCACTAAGTGATATGTAGGTAGAAAACCCTTCTTTCTCCGGCATAAAAGGTATTCCACACATGGAGCAGTATTTCTCTCACTCCCACCTTAGAATGAAGGGAGAATGACCTTTGGTTTTCCATCAACTACGTAGAAAGTTTGAAGAAGAATTCTTTATTTCAATGTGTGCAAAATAATTACTGATGCAACTTTAACTGTTTATGCGACTTTTACTCATCTACCTATTATCCTCAGATAATGTCTTTGGATATGACCACTAACACTGGTACAATTAACACTACATTGGTATGCTTGGAATGATGACATAACTTATCCCAGGTCCCACAACAAGGTCGATATAAAGGACAGACTAGATTACAGGTCTCCTGACTTCTGGCCCAATGTTCTTACTGCTGAACAGTGTTATCTACAACCTGTACTGCCCTTGGTTAATTTACTTTGAGAAACATTTAAAAAAAAAAAAAAAAAAGTCTAGGATGTTGTTTTCTTACCCTATGCTCATGAATCAAACTTGTTCTTCTTCCCCCTCCTGTTACCAGCACCTTCCCCAATTCCCACCTCAACCTCCACATACCATTTAAAAGCCTGTGTTTCCTTCTACTATTCAAGAGACTGGAACATCCAGATCATCTAACTATGACTTGAGATAAATTACACTATGTTCCCTCAGAAATTACTTTGACACAAACAATTACTCCAATAATGTACGGTGGAAAATAGTGCTAAGTACAATCAGCAAATCTAAATGGCATTAATTGGCATTACTAATTCTTGCACACAAATAAATAATTATACTACTTTCCTTCCAAATTTCAGTTTGGACATGCAGAGTCCACTTAGTTCACTGGAGCAGAAAATGGAAGCCTTTACCAAAGTTGACTGTCCACGTGATAATGTGTAGCCTATACCTTAAACTCATCTTTATATTGTTCACAGTAACTGTTAGCACGAGACTTTGCATGTAGCAGGGTTTTAAATAAAGCCTTATTAAATGAATGGTTGTTCATGACCAGTCTCTAATTTCCATATTATTGTTTATACCATGAGAATAAAATGCTCGATTTCACTTTATGTTGTGGTATATAATAGAAGTTCTTATATAACTTAGTTTATTAAATATATTCAAGCATGCCTCTCCCAAAACATACCAATTATGGAGAAGACCCTAAAGACACTACCTTATAGCCTTGCTACTTAGAGTATGGTTCATAGACCAGAAGCATCAGCATCACCTGGGAGCTTGTCAGAATTTTAGGCCCCACCCCAGACCTATGGAATCAGAATCCACATTTACAAGATTCTCATGTGATTCCTGTGCATGTTAAAGCTTGACAAGTTCTGTGCCATGGGAACAGTTGTTAATCCTGTCACCTGACTCCAGTCGTCACACGGCACACTCCAGTCTACAAAACCTCTTGAACCCCTATGGGTTTATTAGGCACTACATAGAATACAGACAAAGGAAAAGACATAGCTTTTAGCAAGGACAATATATAATATAGCTCTAATTCATGTGGTTTACATTGCAGTAATGCAATCACAGGGAAGATCAGGTAGATTGGGTTGTTCAGGGAAGGCTTATTGGAAATGGAATAATTTATTAATCAGTACTTTTGGAAGTGGGGAAAAATGGTAACAACAGCTAATGTTTGTCTAGTGCTCACTATCTGCAAAGGCCCTGCGTTACACTTTTTCATTTATCATCCCATTTAATCCTCACATTAATTCGATGAGTTAGGTTTAGCGTAGTGGCAAAGTGTGCAGGCTCTAAATTAAAATGGTCTGAGTTTGAATCCTACCTTTGCTGTTTACTATCTGTGTGATCTTGGAAAATATTATTTTAACTTTTATTTTATGTTCAGGGGTACATGTGCAGGTTTGTTACATAGATAAACTTATGTCATAGGGGTTTGTTGTACAGATTATTTCCTCACCCAGGTATTAAGCCTAGTACCCATTAGTTATTTTTCCTGGTCCCCTCCCTTCTCTCTCCCTCCACCCTCTGACAGGCCCCAGTATGTGTTGTTCCCCTCTATGTGCCTGTGTGTTCTCATCATTTAGCTCCCACTTATAAATAAGAACGTGTGGTATTTGGTTTTCTGTTCCTGTGTTAGTTTGCTAAGGACAATGGCCTCCAGCTCCACCAATGTCCCTGCAAAGGACATTATTTTTTTTTATGTTGTTCTTTTTTATGCTGCATAGTATTGCATGGTGTATATTATGACATTTTCTTTATCCAATCTCTCATTGATGGGCATTTAGGTTGATTCCATGTCTCTGCTATTGCGAATATGCTGCAATGAACAGTCACGTGCATGTGTCTTTATTGTAGAAGGATGTAAATTCCTCTGGGTATATGCCCAGTAATGGGATTGCTGGGTCAAATTTTAGTTCTGCTTTTAGGTCCCGGAGGAATCAAAACACTGTCTTCCACAACAGTTGAGCTAATTTACACTCCCAGCAAGGGTATATAAGGGTACCATTTTCTCCACAACCTCACCAGCATCTGTTTTTTTTTTTTTTTTTTTTTTTTTTGACTTTCTAATAATAGCCATTCTGACTGTTGTGACATGGTATCTCATTGTGATTTTCATTTACATTTCTCTAATGATCAGTGATGTTGAGCTTTTTTCATATGATTATTGGCTGCATGTATGTCTTCTTTTGAAAAGTGTCTGTTCATGTCCTTTTGCCCACTTTTTAATGGGGTCGTTTGCTTTTTCTCGTAAATTGGTTTAAGTTCCTTATAGATGCTATATATTATACCTTTATCAGACGCATAGTTTGCAAAAATGTTCTCCCATTGTGTAGGTTGTCTATTTATGCTGTTGATAGTTTATTTTGTTATGCAGAAACTCTTTAGTTTAATTAGATGCCATTTGTCAATTTTTGCTTTTGTTGCAATTGCTTTTGGCGTCTTCCTCATGAAATCTTTGCCCATGCCTATGTTCAGAATGCTATTTCTCTGGTTGTCTTCCAGTGTTTCTATAGCTTGGGGTTTTATATTTAAGTCTTTTTTTCATCTTGAGTTAATTTTTTTTTTTTTTTTTTTTTTTTTTTTTTTTTAGACAGAGTTTTGCTCTGTCGCCCAGACTGGAGTGCAGTGGCACCATCTAGGCCCACTGCAAGCTCCACCTCCCGGATTCACACCATTCTCCTGCCTCAGCCTCCCAAGTAGCTGGGACTACAGGTGCCTGCCGCCACGCCCGGCTAAGTTTTTGTATTTTTTAGTAGAGACGGGGTTTCACCGTGTTAGCAAGGATAGTCTTGATCTCCTGACCTCTTGATCCACCCGCCACGGCCTCCCAAAGTGCTGGGATTACAAGCATGAGCCACCGTGCCCGGCCAAGTTAATTTTTTTTTTTTTTTAAATGGTGTAAGGAGTCGAGTTTCAATCTTTTGCATATGGCTAGTGAGTTTTCCCAGTACTGTTTATTGAATAGGGAATTCTTTCTCCATTGCTTGTTTTTGTCAGGTTTGTCAAAGATCAGATAGTTGTAGGTGTATGGTCTCATTTCTGGGTTCTCTATTCTGTTCCATTGGTCAATGTGTCTTTTTTTTTTTTTTTTTTTTACCAATTCCATGCCTTTTTGGTTACTTTAGCCTTGTAGTATAGTATGAAGTTAGATAGCAGGATGCCTCCAGCTTTGTTCTTCTTGTTTATGATTGCCTTGGCTATTCAGGCTCTTTTTGTGGTTCCACATGAATTTTAAAATACTTTTTTATAGTTTTGTGAAGAAACTCCGTGGTAGTTTAATAGGAATAGCATTGAGTCTATAAATTGTTTTGGGCAGTATGGTGATTTTCACAATGTTGATTCTTCCTATCCATGAGTATGGAATGTTTTTCCATTTGCATGTGTCATCTCTGATTTCTTTGAGCAGTGGTTTGTAGTTCTCCTTGTAGAGATCTTTCACCTCCGTAGTTAGCTGTATTCCTAGGTATTTTATTCTTTTTGTGGCAATTGTGAATGGGAGTTTGTTCCTAATTTAGCTCTAGACTTGATTGTTGTTGGTGTATAGGAATGCTAGTAATTTTTGCACATGGATTTTGTATCCTGAGACTTTGCTGAAGTTGCTTATCAGCTTAAGAAGCTTTTGTGTTGAGACTATGGAGTTTTCTAGGTATAGGATCATGTCATCTGCCAACAGGGATAGTTTGACTTCCTCTCTTCCTATTTGGATGCCCTTTATTTCTTTCTCTTGCCTGATTGCCCTAGCCAGAACTTCCAACGCTATGCTGAATAGGAGTGGTGAGAGAAGGCATGCTCGTCTTGTGCTGATTTTCAAGGGAGAATGCTTCTCACTTTTGCCCATTCAGTATGATATTGGCTGTGGGTTTGTCATATATGACTTACTAGTTTAAGGTATGCTCCTTCAATACCTAGTTTATTGAGAGTTTTTTTTTTAACATAAACAGATGTTGGATTTTATCAAAAGCGTTTTCTGCATATATTAAAGTAATCATGGTTTTTGTCTTTAGTTCTGTTTATGTGATGAATCACATTTATTGATTTGTGTATGTTGAACCAACCTTGCATCCCAGGGATAAAGCCAACTTGATTGTGGTGGATTAGTTTTTTGATGTGCTGCTGGATTCGGTTTGCTAGTATTTTGCTGAGGATTTTGCACGTATGTTCATCAAGGATATTGGCCTGAAGTTTTCTTTTATTGTTGTGTCGCTGCCAGGATTTGGTAACAGGATGATGCTGGCCTCATAGAATGAGTTAGGGAGGAGATCCTCCTCAATTTTTTAGAATAGTTTCAGTTGGAATGGTTCCAGCTCTTCTTTGTACATCTGGTAGAATTCAGCTGTGAATCTCTCTGGTCCTGGGCTTTTTTCTTTTTTCTTTTTTTTTTTTTTTTTTTTTTTTTTTTTTTTTTTTTTTTTGGTTGGTAGACTACTTATTTCAGAGCACATTATTGATCTTTTCAGGGACTTAATTTCTCCATGGTTCAGTCTTGGGAGGGTGTATGCATCCAGGAATTTATATATTTCTTCTAGATTTTCTAGTTTATGTGAATACTAGTGTTCATAATATTCTCTGATGGTTGTATTTCTGTGGGGTCAGTGTTAATATCCCCCTTGTGGTTTCTGATTGTTTATTTGAATTTTCTCTCTTTTCTTCTTTATTAGTCTAGCTAGTGGTCTATCTATTTTCTTAATTTCTTTTCAAAAATCCAGCTCCAGGATTCATTGATTTTTTTATTTTTTTTTTATTTATTTTTTTTTTTTCTGTATCTCGACCTCCTTCAGTTCAGCTCTGCTTTTGGTTCTTGTGTTCTGCTGGCTTTGGCTAGTTTTGGTATTTGTTTACTTCTGGTTCATTGGTTTTTTTTAGTTGTGATGTTAGGTTGTTAATTTGAGATCTTTCTAACTTTTTGATACAGGCATTTTGTGCTATAAATTTCCCTCTAACACTGCCTTAGCTGTGTCTCAGAGATTCTGGTGTGTTGTACCTTTGTTCTCATTAGTTTTCATTAGTTTTCAAAGAACTTCTTGATTTCTGCCTTAAGTTCATTATTTATCCAAAAGTCATTCGGGAGCAGGTTATTCAATTTCCATGTAATTGTATGGTTTTGAATGAATTTGTTAATCTTCATTTGTAATTTGATTGTGCTGTGGTCCCAGAGACTGTTACAATTTCAGTTCTTTTGCATTTGCTGAGGAGTGCTTTACTTCTGATTATGTGGTCAATTTTACAGTATGTGCCAAGTGCCAATGGGAGGAATATATATTCTGTTGTTTTTGGGTGGAGAGTCCTGTAGATATCTATCAGGTCCATTTGGTCCAGTGTTGAGTTCAAGTCTTGAATATCTTTGTTAATTTTCTGTCTCAACAATCTGTCTTATCCTGTCAGTGGGGTGTTGAAGTCTCCCACTATTATTGTCTGGGAGTCTAAGTCTCTTTGAAGGTCTCTAAGAACTTGCTTTTTGAATCTTGGTGCTCCTGTATTGGGCGCACATATCTTTACAATACCTAATTTTGTTGAATTGAACCTTTTAGTGTTATGGAATAACCTTCTTGGACAAGATATTTAAACTCTCTATGCCCTAGTTTCCTAATCTATAGAATGGAGATAATAAGCAGCACCTACCTCTAATACCCATTAGAATTAAAGGAGTTAATACGTATGAAACACTTAGAGCAATGCCTATTGCATAGTAACCATCCAATAAATGTCAGATGCTGCTATTTTCATTTTATATGTGGAGAAACTGATGCACAGAGAAGTTGAATAACTTTTTCAAAGTTATACAGCTAGTAAGTGGTGGAGCTAGAACTTAAACACTGCTTTGTGTGACTACAGAGCTCACACTTTCAACTCTATTACATAATTTAAAATGTTCTTGAAAAGGGAGAAGGAGAAAACTGTTCTAAATCCAAACTTTTCCAATGATTGTGAGCCCAATCCTCCTGTGGAAGCTGGGCCCACACAAGTATTAGACAAAAAGCTGACAATATTCGAGATAGTGTCTTCATATAAGATTCCAAGCAGATTTCACTATTTGCAACAAAATTCATCAAAACTTTAAATTGTTTTCCCAGCAGTGGGTATGGCTTTGCCCAATAATTTATAATCTTCTGCCTGGATAACTTTGTGACCAGACAAAAGTAAGGGATACAGGCTGCACAAAGCCTGGAATAAAAGTATCTGGCCCTCATGAGCCTAGTATTTAAGAAATGGTGTTTCTGTGTAACGCACACCTTTAAAAGACAGATTGAACACCTTCTGAATAGCCTGGAATCAGATCTTAGACATAGAATCAGATGTCACTGGATTAGAGGGTAGTTTTTGGTTCTTTCTGAATTCTGGGTCTTATTCAGATGAGATTAATTCTGTGTCAAAATCTTGGCTAAGCTATCTTCTGTATGACCTTGAGTCAGTCAGTATCCTTCTCTGGACCTCAGTTTCCAATATCTGTAAAATAAGACTAATGGGATGGTCTCTACATGTCTTTCCAATTCCAATATAGTCTTTACAGTTTTGAAAGTGTGTTTTATCCACACTACTTCTCTCCTCCCTGGTCTTTAGTGATGTGAAAAGAGCATAGGTTTTGGAACCAGATAGACATAGGTTTACCTCCTTGCCCACAGGATTTAGAAGCTCGGTGACCTTGGTCAAAATATGCCTCTCTCTGGGTCTCAATTCTCTCCTAGAGATACTAATACTCCCACCTCACAGGGTTACCAGGAATTGTATGTAGTAGAAGGCAGGCAATTTACTAATAAATATCTCTCCCTGAATTTCTGAGGATCATTATATGGGTCTATTACTCTATCATCTACAGAGAGCCACTTTTGTGTGCTTAGAGAAGTCAAGGGTAACATTGGCCTGTGTGATCTTCTAATACTGAAACCTTTCGCTATGAGCCAGAAAGATCCATTGAGGAGTTTTAATATCTTGATAAGGTCAGAGAGGGGCCAGGAAAGAGTTATTGTAATGGTCATGGCACACCCCTTAGCAATTCTATCCTCTGTCTAAGTCTAATAGGACAAGTGTTTAATATTACACACTCACAATAGGATTTCCTTTCTATGACTTGGACTCCCAGGGACTATTTCAAACCCAAATTTCATAGCAAAAACTTCCACTGCCAACCCCTTCACAATTTTTCACCCCAGAATGGTCTCCTATTACTTTTAAGGACTACTGCAACATTTCTTTAAAGTAAAATTAATGTTAATGCATTTAGATTTTATTCAGACATTGGGCTGCAGGATCTAGTAAGAGTGTGTCCAAGCTCCTGACCAATCACATTGGAAAGCAGAATTCTCAGTAGGAGGAAGAATCTAGATTTGTCATTGACTAACCAAACAAGTCATAAAATCATTCATTTGTTTTTAGAGCAGTGCTTTGGTTCAGGTAGGAAGGCTTAGTTCCTCCTAGTCAGGAGCCATATAGAAAAATGAAAGAACACTTCCAAAGAACATTTGTCACCTTGGCTTGGGTGACAGTGTGATGTATACAGGAAAAGATGTTAAGGTGAAATAAAATGTATAATTTACCCAGCAGGATATCTACTGCTAGGAATAGTTCGTCATCCATTGATGAGAGTCACATGCTTCACTATGTAAACATTTTAAGGAAACATATATCTATGAAGGCACTATGGTTAAAAGGTTCATCTCTTTCTCTGATGTTTCCTCTATGTTTCATGTTTTGCATTGTTGCTGATTTCAGGTGGGGTCAGTACTGGTCTAGTTCCATTAGTTGCAATAAGGCCATGTTATTTGACCCCACACTTCTTGACCACTCCACCTCAACTTTTGCTCCCATACCCAAGGAGCATCTTGGCTCACTTCAGACACTTCTTCTGTGAGGAGGCTCTCCCATCAGCCCCCAAAGCCCCACTTCTATTGCTACAACTGAGGAGAATCCAGTGAAGATATACCATGTTTCAGTCATAATTTCAGATTCCAAAATAACATTTAAATTTCTTTTTACAGTAAAATCTCTATCAAACAGAGTCTGATGGGTCAGAATCTTCAAATAGCCAAAATTTCTGCCTAGAGTTTTTAGGAAAGAAACAAATGATTTCAAAAGGAGTGGGTGATATCAGGGATTTAGTAAAAGTGAGTTCCCTTGGGCTGCTCCAGGGTCAGTACACATTTAGCCAATTGCCTCCATTTTAACTTCTACAGTCCTGGGTAATGAATACCTATGTTCAGAATGATGACCCTTGTAATATCCTTGGGCACCAAAAAAGATTCTGCAATATTCAGTTGGTTATATTTATCAACGAAGAAAAGTGGGCTTACATATTTTATAGACACTTTCAATGGCATTTCAGTAACAACAACAACAAAAAGACTTTTTGGTAAGCATTCAATTCTACATATGTTACTGAAAGGCAATTTTCCCCCTCCTCCCCACCTTTACAATTTCCAAGCATGCCACATTTCCCTCTGGCTTTTGGTGTGTACATCTGTAAAATACAAAGATTAAATTAGATGATATCTATGGTCCCTTTCACTTCTGATATTCTACAATTATGTCATCTCTATGATTTCTTACATGGCCTCTATAGTTTCAGTATGATGCATAATTCTACCAGAGTCTACCTCAGTGGAAAATATTTTCTCCAGGCTCCTTCTCCTATTCAGTGTCTTTGAAGTGCCAAAGGTCAGGGAACAGTCTCAGGAATACTAGCCCAAGTTGACTAAGCACAGAGGTTTTGCTGATCCCATCTGTAAAGGCTACCAGAGTCCCTTTGATGACCACCCTCAAGAGGGCTAATGAGGATAACTCCCATGTAAGAACAAAAGTCCATCTGACAAGTACAGGGTAGTAGTTTGAAGAATTAAATAAAGGACAGTTTGGCAACTGCTTCCAAAAGGCTATACTGGCCTGGAGGTAGTTTGAAATTAAGTTTGTATTATTAATTGAAAGGCAAGAAGAGAGTCTTGGAATAAATCAGATAAAATAAATAAATAGATTATTTTACTTATTGTCAGCAATGCCACAGGCAGTCTTGGGATTTGGTGGCAGTCTTATCTTCTTAAGCTTTTCTTTGCCAACTCTCAACAGGTTCAGAATTCATTTCTAGGTCTTCTTTCCACCCCATGGCTATAAATCTTCAATGACAAAAAGCAAACCTTGATAGTTCTATAATGTTAAATATTTCTGAGGATACAACCCTCTCCCCAAGTAGAGCCTGCATCTGGATACTTCCTCCCACAAGAAAGAATTGCTGGAGAAGCTTGCCTGAGTCACATCTATTAAACTTAGGCTTCTAGGAGTCTAAGAAAAATTTGTTGTTTTCACGTCGACTTTATACCAGCTGACCTGATTTTGAACCCACACCCACCCAAACACAGTGTAAAACTCTGCTGATGATTCTAACTACTGGAGAGTGACTTGTTTCACTTACCAAAGAGTGTCATGCCAAGACTTAGGAACTACCAAAATATAGCAAAAACCCACAACCAAATAAGTAAGATAAAGAAATTAGAGAAATGATGCAAAAGCAATATATTGTCTGTATATGTTCTATATCTTAAAAGATTTTCTACACATATCCAAAAGATACTTCTTATACCAAAAATAAACATTGAGACTTTGGAAGACTTGTCTCTTGCATTATCCTTGTCCAATTATAAGGGATTCGTTACCTATAATGCCAATACTGCTTTTGAGTTTGACCATTAGCATTTATTTTTCTGCACTGAGGGAAATGCTACATAGGCATTCTATATAGGTCTGAGAGATGAGCATGAAGAGAGTTGAAAGAAACTGAGGTAGATTCTCCTTTCCTCTAGCATCAGGCCTTTATAAATTCATTCCCACAGCATGCAGACACATTCAAACAAAGTATAAAATCGGTTACAAAATTAAATACAAGTGAGTTTAAGTATATTCACTGTTTGGTACTATTCGAACCTTGGATTCCCTGTCTCTGTTGCAAATAATTGAGAAAAGTAAGTTTTAAAGAACAGGTAGACAGAATAGCTGAAGATGGGAGGTGGTGGGGGAAGATGGGTTGGGTAGACTAAATGGTCTATTGAGACTTCCACTTGCTCTATCATTCTGTTAGGAGTCATTGATGCTAATGTTCTTAGACTATTCTGCATGAATAAGGCAAATCATAACAGACCCACAGATTGATCATTCAAGAATCTGAGGGCTGTTTTGAAAGATGGAGCTTAAGTTCTTTCCTTATTCATCCCTTGGGTATGTGGATAATTCAAAAGCAAGTACTAGACATGTCTGTTGGGTCTACCTGGCTAATTGGCCAGTTTGATCTTTAATATTATACAGTCACTACTCTAGCTTTATCTAAGGCTTTATGATTCCTTTATGCCACCAAATCACAAATTGACCAGATATTATACATGCAAACACAAGACTCAGAGAGCAGAACAGGTGACTATTGTGGCTGTGCCCCAGACACACTCTTCCCTAGAAAGAAGGGAGGGAGTAAACTAACATTTAGTGAGTACCTATTATGTGCCAAGAACTGTGCTAATAACTTCCACATACATTCTAAAGCATGTTCTACATTGGAAGCAGGGTTGATCTATTCAAAGAATATATGATACATTGGAGAGTAGAAGAAGAGAGGGGTGTTGCACCTGGGAATCAATAAATCCAACAGCAAAATATTGATTCAAGAAATACTAGCATCCTCTGGCCAAAGAAGCTTACCTTCCAAAAAGATAAAATCACAGCCTCAGCCAGCTGAAGAAGGGAATGTCCAAAGGCTCAGGGGAGGATGCATATCTTTTGAAATGATCACAACAGCAGTATTTCTCCAAGCTACATTGAGCTTTCTTGGCACCACGGACAGAGTAGGGGAGCCTAGGGTTGAACCAATATCCTTGTACCCATCCAGCTGTGCCCACATATCTGCCACCTCCAGATAACCCTCTCTCTGGCCCTGGGGCACAAGCTGATCACACACCACTTCCTGAAAATAATTCTTCTTTGTCTTGCTCCAGGGACTTTGGCAGAGGATTGGGGAAGATGTTTTGTGTATCCTCTGGCACTCAACTGACTCTCTAATACCGAAAGCTTGGAGTCAGGGGAGGTTTGTCCAAATGTCTGACCTAAAAGGTCCATGGCTTTACTTCTTTTCTAATTAGGATAATTAACCTTCCCTGCTCATTCATCCTATTCCAATCCAAAAAGCTCAAATTAAAATGGCACAGGAGACTATCCGGCTCTAGGGACAGGAGACAGTTTACAAGTCTTTCATTTCCATGCCACCACCATCAAGGCAAAGCCAGGACAAAGTTGCCACAGCAACTTTACCCTTGAAACAACCTTGGAGCACCTGGAAGACCACTTTCATAATTTTCATCAATAAAAATATTCCATCAGCTATAAAATTTTGCACAGCTCCATAACACTTGCTGACTAAATTGGGGCAGAGGGGAGGGACAGGGAAGATGATAATAGGAGATAACATTTCTCTTTCTATTGTCATGTGGATTCTGTGGTTGATCCAAGGAGAACAAAAACTAGATGGCTTTGAGTTGGTAGGATTTTATATGGGATTCAGGGAATGTATTCTTTGGGAACAACCACTGGAGGCAAAACTTTGGGAGCATTTAAAAAACTGGAAGCAAATAGCAGTACTTCAAGCAGGGCAGAGACACAACTAAGGGGAAGCAATTCTACAGTTCTTCCTCTGGTGGCTTTCAGTGTCCTTTCCCCACCTCTGAGCAGGTTTGAGAGTTTCTTATCAGATGCCGAGGCAGATAGGACTGATGACGGTCCTCTGGATCTCTTGCTCCTCCCTACTCCAGGATTCAGTTCAGCATCTTCACTGCATGCAGCCCTTTCTACCTACCTGTATGGGAAGCCACTGCGTGCTGTAGTCTCTGTGCCAAGAATTCATTGGCTACAGACCTTTGTGAGCCTCCATGACTGATGGGAAAGGCAATGGACAACAGGTTATCAGATGAGATTGTGCTGCCCATTTGGACTGAGTACTGAAAAGTTCTTTCCAACCCAGTAGTGTTGATTTTCCCTGGGTCTGCCTTGTTTGGAATATCCCCAGTAGTGAGGACCCTGACTTGCAACTCAGTATATCGTAGATCCATCGGCATAAATTTTTCAGCATGTTAAGAGCTTTGACTTGGGCCTAGGCTGAGCAAGTTGGTCACTCTCTAAACTTTACCAACTCATGTCCTGGTCCCCTGCTAGCGCTACACTGTTCATGTCCCATCCATAATCTCCACTGCAGCCTGGGCCTTTCCTGTTCTTGAACTACCAATCTGTGTTAACCAGCCAGTGTGGTTCTTAGTAATTACGCAAGAATGACTAGGCCGGTGCTTCTCAAATTTTGATGGGCTTATGAATCACCTGAGGAGCTAGTTTAAATGTACATTCTGGTTCATTAAGTCTGGAGTGGGACCCAAGAGTACGCATTTCTAACAATCGGCCTTGGTGATGCCAATGCTGCTGATCCATAGACCATACTTTAAGTAGCAAGTAGAGCATCTTTAGGGTCTTCTCTATAATTGATACGCTGATGTAGGGGCCACACTTTAAGTAGCAAAAACATATGCTCATTTCCCAAGTGAGTTAGACCCGACTTGGCTGCTTGGAATAAGACACTGTGGCACATCAACCTCTCTTCTTAGCAGTCAACAATAGCATCCTTTCACATTGAGGCTAAAAGAATTTTTAGGGTAACCAGGGCTGTGCAGAGGGTGTGACAAATGTGAACCTTAGTGTAGACTATTCTTCTTAGGACTTGGGTTACTGGAAAAAGCCTTCCTGGGCATCTGCCCTGCTTCCTGAAGCCAATCACGCAGGCCAAACTCATTTTGTATCCAGCCACTCCATTCATCGCATCCACTTTCATAGTGGTTCTGGATGGCTGCTGCTGCCACATCACTCATGCTGTGATCTGCATCAGTAGTTAAGACAACGGAAGCAGCTACATCATCCAAGGCACAATCCATTTATTTCATGCTAAGGAAAACAATATTCTATCCAAGTGGGGCCAGCTAATCTGGGCAGTTGCCACAACTTTAAGGTTATAGGAAATATGCCTTTTGCACTATTTACCTCCTCAGTGGAGAGCAATGACCACCTTGAGAAGGACCCAGATGTCATCAGTGCATCAGTGCCATGCTGGGCAGAGCAAACCCATTTCTCCTCTGAGACACAAGGCGTATAACTCCTGGAGTTGTTTAAACAAATTTTCAGGCCAGGTGCAGTGGCTCATGCCTATAATCCCAGCACTTTGGGAGGCCGAGGCAGGTGAATCAGTTGAGGTCAGGAGTTCAAGACCAGCCTGGTCAACATGGTGAAACTCCGTCTCTACTAAAAATATAAAACAATTAACAGGGCCTAGTGGTGCATGCCTGTAGTCCCAGCTACTTGGGAGGCTGAAGTGGGAGAGGTGGAGGTTGAACCTGGGAGGTAGAGGTTGCAGTGAGCCAGGATCGTGCCACTGCACTCCAGCCTGGGTGACAGAGAGAGACTCTGGGGGAAAAAAAAAAAAGCCATAAATTTTCCAGAGAAACTGACTGCCTTGTTTCTCTTGTTTGTCACTTAAGGTAATTCTCGAATCTTTTCCTCTTTAGCATTGCTGCTAATTGTGTTCTTTGCTCAAATAATAGCTAATAAACTTCAAAGAACATTTGTATTTGTTTTGAGGGATGCTCTGTTATGTTGATATTTACAGAGTTAAACACTGCAGATGGGGAGTTTTCCCTAAGAAGATTCCAAAGCATTATGATTTTGTGGTTTTGATCCAAAATATAAACATGTTTTATGGCCTAAAGGGGTTGTCAAACAGTGTTTTAAAACACACTGGCAAATTTAAGATGCCTTTAAAAGTAGGACAGCTTGGAGATCCAGAAGGGCCCCACACCTACATTTTCCAGGGGTCGTGTAGAAACAAGTCTTGCTGGGCTGGTCTATTGCTGGCTCTGGTGGGGTCTCCAAGCTAAAGGAGTAGTCCTCATTAACTTTTTCCCTCTTATCCACTATCCCTGCCCACCTAGGCAGGTTACTTAACTCTCCTGGAGAGCTTAATAAATACTTTCATCTTCACATGACCTGACAACTCCTCCTTTTCCTCAAAATGATACGTAAGACTTAAGACACTGGCCAAGGGGATCAGATGCCCAGCCAAGAGAAACTCAACCATTTTGTTAAGTTCTATCACTGAGTACTTTGCCTGAATGAGCATAGAAGCTTTTTGGGCATGGCCAACTAGTCCCTGCACTAACCCAGTCATTATGATGGTTATCTATGTGATTTATAATTAGATTCATTTTATTCAAATAAATTTCTATTTATTCAAACAAGTTTCCCAGAAGTCCATCTCAAGAGTTGTCATCTTAACTCTAAGTGACTCAGGGCTTTCCCTCTGTAAACTCTCCAGCCCCAGATTCTAGTTTGCTGAAGCACTCCTAAAATCAGTCATTGCCCTGTGGTTGTTTATTCTTTGCAAATATTATAGTTAGTTCAGCTGGGTATATCCCCTGGTTAAATGAAACCAAAGTCATGACTTTGATGACTGCTAGGGCCAGTCAGCTTACTTCTCATCCAGAGATCTAGACTTTTCCCTCCATCTTGGCCAGCCAACCTTCTTAGTAATCTATGCCATTAATGGCAAAGAAGACTAGATCAAATGGTGAGCTGGCTTTGCTTACATCTCTTTGCTTTATGCTCCACAGCTCTAGCCAAAGTGTTAATTTCCAAGTGAAATATTATTTGGGAACAATCAGGGTAAGGGAGCAGAAATCTTTAGAAATATATTTTCTCTATCTCTCCCCCTTTCATATTATCTTTCCTTTTTTTCTAAATTCTAGCCTCCATTTGTTGCCTATCAAAATAGAATTCTCAGCCAGGCACGGTGGCTCACGCCTGCAATCCCAACACTTTGGGAGGCCAAGGAATGTCGGATCACTTGAGGACAGGGGTTCAAGACTAGCCTGGCCAACATGGCAAAAGCCTGACTTTACTAAAAATACAAAAATTAGCCAGATGGGTTGGCACGCACCTGCAATCCCAGCTACCCAGGAGGCTGAGGCACGAGAACTTCTTGAACCCAGGACATGGAGGTTGCAGTGAGCTGAGATCATGCCACTGCACTCTATCCTGGGCAACACAGTGAGACTCTGTCTCAAAAAAAAAAAAAGGAATTCTCTTGATCTGCCCTGCAAATTCTGACAGTACCTATTTATACAATCCTATGGCACTCCCAGGAATAGAATATCATTTTACAGATGAGGAAATTGAGTCCCAGAATGGAAAAAGAACAACCACATGCTCACGTATTTTAATGAGGTCCCAAAGACTTTTTCAGAAGGTAAATACTAGATTGCAAGCAAGTTCAAACATTTATAATGCCTTCTCTGAACTTTCTGCTATGGGCAAAGAAAAAGATTGGAAAGTTTTTGAGAATGGCTATAACATAATCAAAAGAGTGAAGAAGTTAAAGCTGACATTAGTGAAAAGCTTACATGAAAGGGGAGGACTGTTGGAGTAGCCCAAGCATGTACCAATAATAACTTCAGAATAGCTGGTAGTAGTTAGAACGTAAAGAAAGTGGCAGACACACAAAGAATTAATACATTTGACTTTGTGTTCTCTTAGGGCAGTGGAAGGGACCAAGATAGTACTCAAATTTTATAACTAAGAAATTTGACAGAAATAAGAAAGTCAGAAGAAACCACTGCTTTGGAGGTGGGGATATCTGAGAGAGTGTGAAGAATAAGTAAGGATACAAACAATAATAAAACCTGCCCAGTCTAGTAACTCCAGCTCAATTGCAAAGTTGGTGATTAACTGACAGGAAATATACCATTAGCTAGAGAACCATGACTGTGTTTCTTTTAAGCACTGACTTACAATTGATTGCATGACCTGTATCCCTGTGAGCCTGAAAAATCCTGGGCATCTTCAGGTATTTACACAACAATGTGTTCTAGAGCCCTCCCTGCCATGGAGTAACACATAGAAAAATGTACGATTCCAACTTTCCTGGACAACTGCACATGTCAGAATAATTTCAGTCACTGATCAGGGGAAGAAATAAGAGTGTGAACTTAGAATCCAGACTAGTTAAGTGTTTTTCTTCATGAACATCTGCCTCTCTGAGCCTCAATTTCCTCATCTGGTAATTTGGAATAACTATGTACTCTTTAGGGTTGGAAGAATTAAATGTGATAATGTGTATACATTGTTAGCACTGTACTCAGTCCAAAGTAGACACTCAATAAATGTTAGTTTCTATCCTTGCCCCCCCCCCTTGACAGCCCAAGGGAAAGCAGTTCAATTTAAAATCTGAGGGATGAGAGTAAAAAAGTTATACATCCCAATACAAGAAAACCACAAATCTCTTAGTCAAAAAATGATATAAATTTGGCATTCAGCTATAATCCCTTAGAGATGGGAGTAACCCTCTATAGCCTAAGATTCTCAGGGTAATAGAGGATGGATGTGAGAGCTTGGAATCTTCATTTCCCACTATCTCAATCAGATGATCTGTTCAGTGATACGTATTTTAAGGTGAGTCTTAATGAATGAAAGGTTTGTGGGATGGAAGTGAGGCTTTTCTAGGAGTGGAGGGCAACCAGAGTAAATCATGAGAGATGGAAAATGCTGGAGAAGGCTATGCCTTGCATGAGAATTTGTGTGAGTAAGAAGGGTGAACCAAGCCAAAGGCTTTGGAGCCTGCATAGATTAGAGTGGGCTCCAGTGCCAAGTGGGAGTCCCAGCTAGATTTGAGGAGGAAGATGTGCTTTAACAGACAAACTTGTTTGTAGGCTCTCTGGCTCCTCCATGCAAAGGTATTGAAGGAAAGGAGAAGAGCCTTTAAGGAAGTCACAGATGTGTTGTAGGCAAAGTACAAGGGATATATCCATCATGATATTCCTGTTGGATTTTAACTTTTAGTCTATATCAAAATGAATCTTTATTCAGAAAATGCCACAGAAATTTCATTTTACATTAATATTGAAAGTTTAAAGAAGACAAGTATTGTGGTCATGGCCAAGTTTGGGATCTATCATTGGGGCAAACCATTTTGTCTTTCTGGGCTTCAGTTTCTTATTGGTACAATGAAGAGATTGGGACCATCACTGATTCTGGCTCTCATAATTTTTTATTATACTTTAAGTTCTAGGGTACATGTGCACAACGTGCAGATTTGTTACATATGTATACATGTGCCATGTTGGTGTGCTGCACCCATTAACTCATCCTTTACATTGGGTATATCTCCTAATGCTATTCCTCCTCCCTCCCCCCTCCCCACAATAGGCCCCAGTGTGTGATATTCCCCTTCCTGTGTCCAAGTGATCTCATTGTTCAGTTCCCACCTATGAGTGAGAACATGAAGTGTTTGGTTTTCTGTTCTTGTGATAGTTTGCTGAGAATGATGGTTTCCAGCTGCATCCATGTCCCTATAAAGGACATGAACTCATCCTTTTTTATGGCTGCATAGTATTCCATGGTGTACATGTGTCTGGCTCTCATATTTGAGAATTCTGAGAAACTTGGAAGAACTCTCTCCACCACAAACAGTCTGACTTCTCTGCAGCTCACACAAGATTCAGCCACTCTTTCTGGAACCCAAGGCCTTGACGACATTAGCCTATAACCCTCCTCCATACTGCCAAATTCACTCTCATATCCCCATTGGAAAAACTCAATTGAAAGTAAACAACTAATCAAAGTGAGTGGATCTTGGGGGTGTTCTATGTGGCTTTTTTAGTATGGTGGATGGCACATGAAAATACTTATCTTGTGAGTTTTGAACCCCATTTTGGGTGTTTCCCAAGCAGATTTTAAACCGCAGTATTAAGTCAAAAAGAACTTTTCTTCCTCAAGAGAACAGCTTGCTCTCTGTTGTCCTCAGGACTGTGTCTTTGGCTCCTCTGTATCCTCTAGGCAAGAGTTTGCCCTTAATATTACACTTGACAGCCCTCCAATAGTATTAGGATCAAGGAGTCTCAGCACTCCTGGCAGGCACAGCAGGCAGAATAAGCTACAGTCCTTTGCACTGAGATCCAGACCCTTTTCATCTTTGGCATACATTCACCCCCACATCCTACCCCCTTTTCCTTCTCACTGGTAACCATCATTCATACCTCACACCCAAAATTCAGAAATGTTAAGAGGTTTGTCTTGGCCTTGCTTTCTAAAAATTGAGAATGCTGAAGAATGTTCCCAGATAAGTGACTTGCCTGATGAGAAGCCTTTTGCTTAGTGGAACCTAAACACATACTTTCTAAGCTGAAGTCTCACTTCAGTCAATTCACTTTAGAAGTCCATAGGCACAGGCCACAACATGAACTACTCTGCACAGAAGTCCAGAGTATGGATGCTCAATATAAAATATACTCACTTCTGGGAATCTCTTCAAAGTTCATCTTCTGCTGGAGAAGGGGTAGCAGGGTGGGTAGTCATCTTCTTCTTTGTAGTCACTAGGTTCCATGTGGAATAAATGGGACCTGGGAAGAAGATGTACTGTTGCTGACTGGTAGCACTCCTTTCTCCAACCCATAAGTGAAGCCCCCTTTTAATCATGCATAAGGCCTTCCCCCCACTGCCACCCAAATAGGGCTGGCAAGTGCATTCTCTGGTTGCAATCTATGGTCAGCTCTCTGCCCCAGGTACCCATAAAGTGCCTACTAACATCCACGTCCCTCACTACTTGTTCTCTAGGAGATTCAGTCACGTGATCAGAGCTGGAAATTACTGATTTCAAAGGGATTAAGATGCCAGATGAGGAAATGTTATGCAAGAAACCCTATTAATGGGCATGATTAATCATCACATGGCATCTATTAAGAACTCAGCAGTCCATGGAGAAACTTTGAGATGACTCCTGTCCTCTGTGAGTTTGTATCGCAGGCAGTCTATCCCAGAATGATTATTTAGATACCAAACAGAAACATGAAGGAATTATGCACAATCATTGTAGTATCCCCTTTAATCCAAACCCCAGTTGCTTTCTGTTATTCTTATTTTTTTTATTTTTTATATCAGATCTTGTGTGGGTGAGGATCACAGGCTTGCCTATTCTGCTTTTCCCAGATGTTAAGTAAATCTACTCCAGATGGTCTTCTAAATATCCTTTCAGCTGGCAATGCAAAGCAAGTTTACTTTCACTCAATGAAACTGACATATCTATTTGGGCATGTTTTCTTGGCTCACAGAGAGGAGAATGGAACTACATAATTCACCAACAGGGAGACAAAGTTCAAATAAGGAACAAGATGAAAGAGGAAAATAGAAAAGGCATTACATGCATTGCCAGCTTCAGAGCCAAAGTTACACTTGACAAGTAGTCAGTAGTTGCCTCCTGAAGTGAGCTATTGGAGTACTTGGAATGCCTCAAGTAAGATATTGGGGTACCTGGTACCTCAAGTTGCCAAACAATACTTGATCAATCACTTACTGTTGTCTACAATTTGCCCCTATATTGTAAGTCTTTGATTCTAATTTTAAAACATACATCCTTCATGAAGGAGTTCACAATTGAAGCTGTTATCAGTCATGGACAGTCTAGTGTAAGAGTTTCATTTGGACTGAGAGACAATTTGTATTGGGAGAGAGGAAAAAGCATAAAGAACTGGGAAACTGGGGGCACCTTCTATTCAATGATTCCACAAATTAGCCAAGCATCCTAATAATGCAGCTCCAAGGAGAAGATTTGCAGAGGGTCAGCTCTTAATTAAAGGAAAATTTAAACAAACACAATTATGAGGAATGGAAGCCTCAGGGAAATATTAATTTGCTAAGGGTAAATTAAGGACTGAATGTGGGTGAATATTTGTCTTTACCTTGTTCCATAAAATTCACAGACTGACATCCATATGCAAATACAAAGGGGTTCTTGATCTTCCCATATCAAACTCTTCACACACAGAACAGTTTCTGTATTAGCATCTCAAATTTAGACAATCACTATATTGATTTTGATGGAAAATAAAAGGGTTTAAATCAAGTTAAAACAAAAACAAACAACAAAATGTGGATTCAAATGTATTACAGGAGTCTTTCCAGGAATTATTTTTAAATGAAAGCATACTTTGTAATATGAATAATCATAACCTGAAGTACTGGCTCTGAGTTCAGATTTTTGTATATCAGGTTTCTGAGATATGGGAAAACATACCATGAAATAACTAAATTGGGCTCATCATCTTTCTCTTTCCTCTGCCTCTATTTTTTCTTTATATCTGTCTCAGAAACCACCTTCACACTCCATATCTAGCTTCCCCATTGCTTTATTTGGCCACAGTATGCAAGGGAAATTTATTGGAAATTCCATGGAGACCAAAGACGTTGCAAGAAATGGGAAGAGTGGTTGGCATAAGTTTGGGTTTAAAGCCCAGGTGAGCACTAGAATAAGAGTAGAAGAGCAAATTTTGGTCAGGCGCAGTGGCTCACACCTGTAATCCCAGCATTTTGGGAAGCCTAGGCAGGTGGATTGCTTAAGCCCAAGAGTTTCAGACCAGCCTGGGCAACATAGCAAGACCCCATCTCTAAAAAAAAAAAAGCAAATTTTATTCACCATTCACGTGATTTTTTGATGAAGAATATTAATTTCATTAAAATGTCAAACTTTTATTCATGAAAATGTATCATAAACATTAAAAGTAAAATAAACTGGATTAAATATATGGCATATGTCAAGACACTTAATGTCAATATATAAAGACTCTTATAAATCAATAAGAAAGACATTAACATCACTAAAAAGTTGAACAAAGGAAATAAACAGGCAGTACTCGAAATAATGAATAAACTTGGACAAAAAAATAAAAAAGGCATTAGCTTTACTAATAAAGAAATGCTAACAAAAAAAGAGAATCCTCTTTATTCACCTACCAAATGGGCAAATATATTGTTCAGTGCTGGCAAGGGGGCAGAGAGACAAGTACTCTCATAACCTGCTTATGGGAACTTAAAGTGGGACAACCTTTCTGGAGGGCAATTTGGCAGTATGTATCAAGAGCCTTAAACATGTCCATAAATGTTTGGCCCAGTATTCCTACTTTGAGACATTTATTCTATGAAAATAATTAGAGATGCTGTATGAGTGTTGTCAGCACAGCATTATTCATAATAAGGAGAGATTGCAAAAATTGAAATGTTCATGTTGTAGAATAGTTAAATAAGTTACAGTATATCTAAAGGTTGGAATACTATGTCATCATTAAAACTCATGTTTGAAAATGTTTAATAACAAGAAAATGTTCATGATATAATGCTAGATTTTTAAAAGGCAGGACACATATACAGTCATGCACCACACAATGGCATTTTAGTCAATGACAGACCCCATATATGACAGTGGTCCCATAAAATTATAATACTATACTTTTACTGTGTCGTTTCTGTGCTTAGATATGTTTAGATACACAAATATATTGTATACACAAATACATTGTGCTACAGTTGCCTACTGTATTAGTTCCTTTTCATGCTGCTGATAAAGACATACCTGAAACTGGGAACAAAAAGAAATTTAATTGGACTTACAGTTCCACATGGCTGGGGAAGCCTCAGAATTATGGCAGGAGGAAAAAGGCACTTCTTACATGGTGGCAGCAAGAAAAAATGAGGAGGAAGCAAAAGCAGAAACCTCTGATAAACCCATCAGATCTCTTGAGACTTATTCACTATCACGAGCATAGGATGAGAAAAACCAGCCCCCATGATCCAATTAACTCCCCCTGGGCCCCTCCCACAACACAGGGAAATTCTAGGAGATACAATTTAAGTTGAGATTTGGGTGGGGACACAGCCAAACCATATCATTCTGCCCTGGCCTCTCCAAATCTCATGTCCTCACATTTCAAAACCAATCATGCCTTCCCAACAGTCGCCCAAAGTCTTAACTCATTTCAGCATTAATCCAAAAGTCCACAGTCCAAAGTCTCATCTGAGACAAGGCAAGTCCCTTCCACCTATGAACCTGTAAAATCAAAAGCAAGCTAGTTACTTCCTAGATACAATGAAGGTACAGGTATTTTGTAAATACAGCCATTCTAAATGGGAGAGATTGGCCAAAACAAAGGGACTACCGGGCCCATACAAGTCGAAAATCCAGCAGGGCAGTCAAATTTTAAAGCTCAAAAATGATCTCCTTTGACTCAAAGTCACACTGATGCAAGAGGTGGGTTCCCATGGTCTTGGGCAGCTCCACCCCTGTGGCTTTGCAGGGTACAACCTCCCTCCCAGCTGCTTTCATGGGCTAGTATTTAGTGTCTGTGGCTTTTCCAGGTGCACGGTGCAAGCTGTCAGTGGATCTACCATTCTGGGGTCTGGAGGATGGTGCTTCTCTTCTCACAGCTCCATTAGGCAGTGCCCCAGTAGGGGCGCTGTGTGGGGGCTCTGACCCCACATTTCCCTTCTGCATTGCCCTAGCAGAGGTTCTCCATGAGGGCCCTGCCTCTGCAGCAAACTTTTGCCCGGGCATCCAGGCATTTCCATACATATGAAATCTAAGCGGAGGTTTCTTGACTTCTGTGCAGCCACAGGCTCAACACTACATGGAAACTGCCAAGGTGTGGGGCTTCCACCCTCTGAAGCCACAGCCTGAGCTCCACGTTGGTCCCTTTCAGCCATGACTGGAGCAGCTAGAACACAGGGCACCAAGTCCCTGGGCTGCACATAGCACAGGGACCCTGGGCCTGGCCCACAAAACCACTTTTTCTTCCTAGGTCTCTGGGTCTGTGATGGGAGGGTCTGCCATGAAGGTCTCTGACATAGCCTGGAGACATTTTCCCCACGGTCTTGGGGATTAACATCAGACTCCTTGCTACTTACGCAAATTTCTGCAGCCTGGTTTAATTTCTCCTCAAAAAAATGGTTTTTTCTTGTCTACTGCATCATCAGGCTGCAAATTTTCTGAACTTTAATGCTCTGTTTCCCTTTAAAGATGGAATGCTTTTAACAGCACCCAAGTTTTAAATGCTTTGCTGCTTAGAAATTTCTTCTGCCAGATACCCTAAATCATCTCTCTCAAGTTCAAAGTTCCACAGATCTCTAGGGCAAGGGCAAAATGCCACCAGTCTCTTTGCTAAAACATAACAAGAGTCACCTTTGCTCCAGTTCCCAACAAGTTCCTCATCTCCATGTGAGACCACCTCAGCCTGGACCTTATTGTTCATATCACTATCAGCATTTTTGTCAAAGCAATTTCAAAGGCTCTAGGAGGATCCAAACTTTCCCACATTTTCCTGTCTTCTTCTGAGCCCTCCAAACTGTTCCAACCTCTGCCTTTTACCCAGTTTCAAAGTCGCTTCCACATTTTTGGGTATCTTTTCAGCAACACCCCACTCTACTGGCACCAATTTACTGTATTAGTTCGTTTTCACGCTGCTAATAAAGACATACCCGAAACTGGGAACAAAAAGACGTTTAATATGGACATACAGTTCCACATGGCTGGAGAGGCCTCAGAATCATGGCAGGAGGCAAAAGGCACTTCTTACATGGCAGCGGCAAGGAAAAATGAGGAGGAAGCAAAAGCAGAAACCCCTGATAAATCCATCAGATCTTGTGAAACTTATTCAGTATCACAAGAATAGCACATGAAAGCCCAACCCCCATGATTCAATTACCTCCCTCTGGGCCCCTCCAACAACACAGGAGAATTCTGGGAGATATAATTCAAATTGAGGTTTGGGTGCGGCTACAGCCAAACCATATCACCTACAGTATTCAGTACAGTAACATGCTGTACGGGTTTGTATCCTAGGAGCAATAGGCTATGCCATATAGCCTAGGTGTGTAGGAGGCCATACCATGTAGGTTTGTGGAATACACTCTATGATGTTTGCACAATGACAAAATCACCTAACAACGCATTTCTCAGAACGTATCCCCATCGTTAAGTGATCCACGACTGCATTATTATCATTTTGCTAAAATAAAAAGTGTGAAGTCTATTTATATAAAATAGAATGGAAAGAGGGATAAAGTCACCTATGCTTTTTCTTTTAATTTTTGTACTTTCTATGTTTTTCCAAATGTCCAAACTGAACACATTAATTTTATACTTAGAGAGAAATATGCAGATGCTACCTCAGAAGAGAAAAGACATTTGTAAAGTGCTTTGAGTACATCTGGGTCTGCTTCCCACATACTGTACTCAAGGTTTCCAGATTCTTCATCTACCACAGAAAGAAGCCATTTGTAACCCTGGCCTGAGCCCTCCCTTCTTGCCTCTGTGTCTTTATTTGCTGATGTCTAGGTGGTATATAGTCCTTCTTGAAATATGCCTTTCTCACCCAGAACCTTTCTGCTGGTCATGAAGAACACCTCAGGAAAAAAAAAAAAAAAAAAAAGGCCTGCTTTAATATGCCACATTTGTATTGGGTAGCCCTTAGAATAGGTCAGTGATTCTCCACCCTGGCTGTACATGAGAATCCCCCAGGGAGATTAAAATAAAACAAAACAAAGCCCAGGAATCACTTTGAGAGATCATGATTTTATTGCTCCAGAGTAAGACTTGGTCATCCGTTTTTCATACTTCCTAGGGTGACTGTAATGTGCGACCAGCATTGAAAGCCACAGAGGTAGGTGAAGACACAGAAAAAGAAAGAAACACTTTTTTCAGCTGATTTCAGTTGAGTAACATAGACAAGAATGGACACTAACCTTCTGGGGACCTGTCTCACCATTGTCTTCCCACTCCACTGGCCCCTGAGATACCCCATATCTACCAGCTGTTCATTTGTTAAACTCCATAAGATCATCAAGCACATCACCGACTTTCAAATTCATCATCTGAATGACCCCATAAGATGGGCAGACTCAAAAATAATGTTCAACATTCTCTTCTGTTTTCCTTCTAAACTCATTCATGTTAAGGTCACTGCTAAAATGTACATGCATTCACTGAAAGGATAACACATTATGCCATTAGCTATTTTAATGCTGGCACCTGGAAAAGGGAAGGGCGCTGAGGGAATTGAGCATAGGATAGGAAAGTTTTAATATGGGGAAAGAGGAAGAAAAAGACTGGGATTGGTAGTGATAGGCCTACTCAAGGTACTGGGGAGACAGGGAAGCAAACATCAGGATGTTGTATGACATCAAAAAGAGAAGAGAAAAGGACATGAGGAATTAAGTTCTGTCCACACCAAAATGTTGCTAAGGGTCATCTTAAAATGAGAGCTATAAAGTAAGTTGGACATGATGCACTTGAAAGACCACTAAATTGGAAGCCAAGAGACTTGCTTACAGGGTCAATACTAGGGCAACGTAAGTGATGCTGCACTTGTGCAACCCTCAGAAAGTGCCTTCTTGAATTTTTACCCTAGGTGCTTCACCTGCCTCACCTTAGCTCCAGCTCTGCTTGCTTAGATTCCAGTCTCGCTTCTGATTCTAAACTAACTGTGTGATATTTGGCAAGTCACTTCCCCTGTCTAAGTACCGCCCCTCAAACCTGAGAAGCTCCACTTTTACCTGTCTTAGATATTGGGCTTCCATAAAAATTTCATTTGAAAAGAGTTACAGAGCTTTAAAAATTGTATACTACTTCTCTGAGTCATCTGTAAGAGTACTAGCCTATAATACTGTGGTTCTATGTCTAATAATCGTAAGCTACAGGAGTTTCCATGGGCCACTTTAAGCCTCTCTTTATCAACCTGAAAATATTGACAAGGTAATTTCTAGCACAGGCCACTGGAAAAGTATTGAATTACCCTCTGGGAAAGACCAACTTGCCGCTCTAGAACATTTCGAGAGGGTCAGTAAACCTGCTTGGGGCTTTGTGGCAAACCCTCTGAGAATCACAGCCAAACACAAATTGCTATAAATGTCAACACTCATGAGAAGCCAGTTCATCAATATCAGCAACTCCCATCATTTTGGGGACTGTTAAAAGACCCCGTCAGAAGTACAAATGATGTGGCTCTGAGAGATCTGGTACAGATTCACAGCTGACAGCAGGTGGTGATAGTCCCTGCTGGAAGATGCACAACAGGAACAAAATTATCCTCAACTATATTTCCTTGGGTATCTTTATTATGAACTTCCATATGTCAATATCCTATTTATTGTTCTTCTGTGTCTTCAGATCAAATACTAAATGTGTTCAGCATGGAGTGATTTTTCACTTGTTTATACATTGAACAAAATCCTGGCCTTCTTTCCCCTGTGAAAATGATTTTGACAATTATATATTTGAGATCTTTTTGTATCTGATGCTATCCCTGTCATGAGATCAACGTTATAGTCACAGATGAATCCCCCAGAAACAAACTGAAATAGAGATTAACATGCAAGAAGTCTATTGGCTGGTACTCTCATTATCAACAGTTGTGGGAAGAAGAGAAGGACGCAGGTTTGGGCACAAAGAGAAAATGAGCTATGCTGCAGTCATGACAAAGCCTCAGCTCCCTTCAGGGAGCTCTGAAGCTAGGATGACTTACCTTTAGAGTTACCTCGCTGTGGGTATGAGGGTTGTGCCTTTCTATCCTGTGGCAATCAGTCATTGGATGCAGGATACCCCAGGAAGGGGTCATAACCTTAAGCTGCAACTTTTCCAACAACTGAAGGAGTAAGTTCTATGGTGCTGAAGGAGGATCTGGGTGGTACAGCACAGCATCCACCACACTACCCTTTACCAAGATTGTCACACCTTATTTGCCAAGAGTAGCCCAGTCACCACTTCAGTAGGATTAAATTGGTCATAGCTGCAGCCCAGTTCTTCATCCATAATTTCCTTCCCACTCCTTGCCACAAACTATGTTATATTGGTATGATGCAGATGACAATCTAGCATTCACCCACTTACCTATATGGTAACTACCATTCTTTAAAATGAGGAAGAAGAGGACAGTGGATAGCAACAGCAGTCTGGAATCAGAATGAGAGATTTTGCTGCTCAAATAAAAGTAGTTTTTACTGTTGCAAAATTGAGCACGTTAAAGCTCACAGAGAGTGGATGACAATTCTGAAGCTGCTAAAACAGCAGGCTTATTTTTACAAAGTCAAGGGTTTGTTACATACCTCCCCTCCTACAAGCACCAATGCCTGTTTTTTTCTCTGCATCCTGAGTCAAATTTTTCTTTTCTTCTCCCTCAAGTGCATATTTACTCTGTTTGGTCAGCTTCATCAGGAAACAGTCACACTACAATAAATTAGGTATGAAAACAAATAAAAGTTTTTCTTGGGCTGCTCAGTGACAGGTACTGAGCTGAGGTGACCATTCCCCCCAGGGTTCTATAGTACACAGTCACATGCTTAAGCAAACACAGAGAAAGTCTGCATGGTAAAAGACACTGCAATATTCAGCCACAGTTCTGACTTGCTCAAAAAATGTGAGCAAGGCTCATAGCCCAGGAGGCTCCAGACATGCTCTCATTAAAAAGCAGTGTGCTTTTTCTACTTAATTTTTGAATAGGTAATACATTCACATGGTTCAAAGAACAAAAGTATAAAAAGATCTGTAAGTCACTGTTTAGTAAAATGCCTCTCATTTGTGGCAGTGTGCAGCCTACAAAGGAGCTCTCATCTATCATCTATGTCTTCCAGAAGCGTATGTTCTGAGAGGACAGCATGAGTTGTACTTCTTTTTAATCTTTATTGTTATTGTACTTACAGAAAATAATACCTGCTTCTTGTAAAAGGGCCACATTTTACATAAATAAATGACAGTGAAAATAAAAGTTCTTGGTAATCCTACATCTCAGAGATAACTCTGCCAATTCCTTCAGATTTTTTCCATACATATGGAAACATATAGCTTCTTCACAAAATAGAATTATAACATAAATGCTATTTTACAGCTTGTTTTTTCTATTACTACCTATTACACAATATATTATATATACTGCCCAAATCTTTTCTTGTTAGTGTATACAGATTCAGCTGTCTTTTAAACAATAGCATAGTATTCTATGTGTATTTACTATAATTTCTTCATCCAGTTTTATTTTAAAATTTTAAATGTCTGTGATATAATTCTTTAAACCCATTTCTCCATTGCTTATAATTAATTTACCGTGAATTTAAATCTACTCATTTCTGGAGTAATTAATGAGAAGTCAGTAAAGGAATTTTCATGGGCAAAGAAGATAATCCAGAAACGTCTGCAGGTGTAGTCAGATGTGCCTGTTAAATGGACAGACAAGCGTGGCTGCCTGGAGTACTGAATAAGTGAGTGAGGCCATTTTCCAGATTTGAATGAATTTGAAAATAGGGGAGAAGTGGGGACTGGAATGGGGTGAGGGATTAAACAAAGGGAGATAAAAGCAGGTTGGAATGGAATAAATCTTGACACATGGATGGTGAGTCTTTCCAGACGAAAGATTTTTATGGAGAGAACTGACATGTTTTAGTTGAATCCAAGCTTGATACTAATTAACAATATAATTTGGGTATTTAAAAATACTGGCAAAGGCTGCTAAAATAACAACGCATGTCAAAGCAAGCAATAATCTCATTGTCGTTCACACTGATCAGATCACATTAGAATTGTCAGGATCAATAAAATATTGACAGATATCCATAGGAGAACGTGAACAGCGAGGGAACTTGTCATCATGCCATAAAAGTAACAGTGGAAGGACTGGGACGTCTTTAGCCTGAGGAAAAGAATGTTAAGGGGAAACATGCTAACAGCCTTCAAAAATGTGAAGGACTGACACGTGCAAAAGGGGTTAAATTTGCTCTGTGTCATCCCAAATGGTGGAATAAGACCAATGAGTAGAGATTACGAGAAGGCTTATTTTGATTCAACACATGAACAGCTGTATTCTGCTAAAGGGCGTTTTAAAAAGTTTACTTTAAATATATTAAAGACTCTGTCCACTTTCATTAACATTATTATTTAGCCAATGTTTTCTTCATAAATAGTACAAAAGTAAAATTCAACTCAGTCTTTGATGAAGTTTCATAAATTCTTAATTAGTGAGATTCAAAATAATGAGGCTTTATCGTACACTGCTTAAGAAAGATTTTCAATTGTCTTAATCTCTTTCTTCCTATGTTTATTTCTCAATCCCATGCCTTGGCCTACCATGTCCCCTCAACTCCCACTGAAGCAGAAAGCACATCAACAACCCACATGAAAATGTAAATCTGAGAAATAAATATGCGTGGTTGGTTTAAAAAGAGAAAGAATTAACATTTAAAGCAATGGTAATTTACTCTGATCTGTAATTTTGAGCTCCTGTGCTGAAATTGCTCATTTGGAAATTACCAAGTGCTTGGGTCTCATTTGTGATCTTCTTCCTGCATACACCCAGCACACAAAGGAGTCATAATGACCGGCTGAGTCACTGCTGCCATCTCCCTGAAGCGTGCTCTTCAAATGTCAATACCATTTTCTATGGTACAATGAAGAAAATTCTGAATTGTAGCCTGCTTACACTAAAGGGTGAGCCTGAAACAGCACAGAACCTGGAATATGCTCAAAGGGCATCGCAATCCTCTCCCATTCTCTTCTCCTCCAGTCATCAAATTGCTATGGCATGGATCATTTTGGCTTTGCAAATCATCCCCATCACCCACTCCCATTAGTCTTTACTTGAATATAAATGAAAAACTATTTAGGTTTATGGGATGAAATGAGCTGCTTTTGGCAATATCCCAATAAAATTATATCTATAGTTGAAGTTATACTCAGATATGGATTCAAACCAGAAGCAAAACTACAGACACAATATAATATTAGACATGAATACTCTAAAAGACCAGCATGTAGAAAACTCTTGTGCTATTCTTATGGATCATACTTTAGATATTTTGTTCTTCCCAACTTCTTAAACCCTAACTCCAAAAAGGCTACCCAAAACTCAAGCATCAGATCTTTTCTCTTTTTCTCATTCAGCATAGATCCAGGGTAGTAGCTAACAGTTATCTAATGTAAATTAGCTAAAAAGGAACTATGAATTCCTGGTAAATTTCATTGAGAAAGGGAAAGAATTCAGGAAAACTTAATATGACTGAACTTTTTCCATAATGTTGTGATCAAGAGCTCACAAGTATGATATCTTTGTTATAGACTGTCTTTTTCAGGTTTTCATAAAATTATTTTACTTGGGAGACATAATTTACGTTGTTGGATAGTCCTTTCTATGTAAGGAGAAGCCATATTATAATGAGGCTCTATCTCCACTGAAATTATTTCTAATTTGCCAGAATGCTTGTATAGAAGATGAAATAAATGAGCTTCAACTGCAGTAAGGAAATTGCAGGCAGTTGTAAGAAGTTCTTGACTTTATTCCATAGATATTTTGATAATGCATGTCAGTAAAAACAATTAGATAATATAATTCAGCTGTGAGCTCTCATGTAGCTACTTGATGCCTGGTGCCCAAAAGTTGTAGAATCTTCTTTCCTTTACAACAAAATGGAAGTGCAAACTGTCTGGAGGGTTAAGGCTGACGTTATGAGTAAGCCTGCTTTCCATAATGGATAAGGTTCAAAGGCACCTGATGGACTGTGAATAGAAATTCAGTAGAACCTTTAATACCTACAGAAAGATTTTTAAATCACTGAAGCTGTTTTTCCTTCCTTCAGGATTTTCCATCCTCCAAGCGATTATGGAAGCAGCCGTGCAAAACAACTGGCAAGTGACAGCAAGGTCTGTAGGAAACATAAAAGACGTCCAAGAATTCAGGCGCATCATTGAAGAAATGGACAGGAGGCAGGAAAAGCGATACCTGATTGACTGCGAAGTCGAAAGGATTAACACAATTTTGGAACAGGTACGTTTGAGATTTATTTCACCTCCAGCCAACATGTTAAATTATCAACCTGAGGCAGCTCCCATATCTGCTAATAAATTAAGTAGCCAACAGACTAAACGTGCCAACAGTTTTTGATAGTCTCTTTAATCTTTTTTTCCTCCCCAGTGGCTGCAGGGAAAAAAAAAAAAAGAAAGAAAGACAGAAAAGAGAAGAAAATCTAAGCTGTTTGAAAATTGCATTCCATGATTAATCTGGAAGTATTTGCAATTTAATGCTACCTATCAGATAAACATACCCCTCCACACCTCTGCTTCATAGACGACTGACTTTCAAAGTAATCCCCTTCCTTTCCCATACCTTCTTCCCAACAGGGAACAGACAAGGGACTAAGCAGTGCAGAAGGATAGGGTTTTTGTTTCAGAAGCCTCATTGCTGGAATATGTACTATTTCCAGACCCTTCTAAAGATCACCACCCATTCTTCATGACTATGGATAGATAGACTGTCAGGACAGTACTCACCAAGTTTTGAATTTGTCTATATTTTTTCAGATTATCCTTCTGGATCCAGAAACAGAGAGAGAGAGAGAGAGAAAGAAAGAACAATTTAAGACTATTTTTTTCCATTTTATAACTTTTTAATTCATTCACTCCACAAAAATTCATTTAAGACCCATTACATGCAGACAATGTGGGCAACAACAAGTTATCACTGTCCCTTAATTTCTCAAAGGAGAAATAAGATCTTATATTACTTTAAAATAACCTAAATTTTTTTGAGACAGAGCAAGACTCAAAAAAAATTAGGTTATTTTAAAGGTCAACATGGTGAAACTCCATCTCTATTAAAAATTAAAAATATAAAAATTAGCTGGGCGTGGTGGCAGGCACCTGTGATCCCAGCTACTCAGGGGACTGAGGCATGAGAATTGCTTGAACCCGGGAGGCAGAGGTTGCAGTGAGCTATGATTGCACCACTGCACTACAGCCTGGGCAACAGAGCAAGACCATTTTTAAATAAGAAGTGGCATATGAGAAAAATGTTTATGCTTTTAAAAATAGAATTCAATGGGCCAAAATATATTCATTATTAAGCTTGGATATTTAAATTTAAGACTAAAAAATGTTAGAAGAAATGTTTCACCCTAAACCACATGTGCTCGGGGTAGAGTCAAGCTGAAATGTGAAGAAAGTTTATTACTTTCCTTAGAAGTTTCAATTTGCCAGTTAATAACAAAGTGCCCACACTGCCATAAACAAAACTGTAAGGGAAACATTTCCATTATAATTCAATCCCAGTGTACCTAGAGGCCAAAACAGCTTCAGAGATTGAAATTATAGTGAGCAGCTATTGCCTGGGAGAGCTGTTTTATAGCAAATTAAATATTAATAATTTGTCAGATATGCCCCCATAAGAAAAGAAATGCAAAAAAAAAAAATAGGTGACAAAAGGAAAGAGAAGGGAAGAGAAGGAAGGAAGGGAGAAAAGGACAAATGGAGAAAGGGAAGGAGGGAAACTGCTGACTCTATATCGTAGAAATACAAAGTGTCCCCTTGTTAAGATCAGCATTACCCTCTAGTGAATCATACTTCACAGAAAATATAGAGCACTAGCCTGGTTAAATCAAGTTTCTCAACTAACATTCTCCTGAGCTACACAAATGATCTACCTGCCCTTCCCCACCCCCACTACAACCCCCACCCCCACAAAAAAAAAAAAAAAAAAGACCTTCCTTTGATTTTCTTAGATCTTGAAAGTGAAGAATCAGGTCAGTGATGTTGGTGTATGTACTACATGCCCTCTAAAATTTTATACCAAAATAGCCTTTTAGTGGGTGACCTACTTAATAGCCCAAAGCAGAAGAACATCCTCCTTGTCATACTTTGTTTTTCTTCTTTTGTACTAGTGACTTTGGCTTCTTAGATATCTTATATTCTGTTAAAGTCTTTTGGATTTTATAGAACTTTTTACTGCAGTCTGGGATTTTTCAGCATTATGTAATAGAAAAGCAGTGGGTAGAGCTCTGAATTCTATATAATTGTGGGACCTTGGGCACTTAAATATCTATGCCTCAGTTTTCTCCTCTACATAATGGAGAAAATAAAATTTTCTCTATATCACATCGTTGGTATAATAGCTTTAAAAAGTATAAAATGCTACAGAAAAAAATCATTATTACTAGATACTTTCAGGAAAACTAAACTAGCATCATTCAAAAACTCTATTCTCTTTTCATGTCATACTTCTCCACCTTCCTTTCTTCTATATGCATATTCATAGTATCCTTTAAAATACTTTCTATACAATTTTTCAGGAAACATTGTTCAAAGAAAGTTTTAGCAACATCTAAGTAAGGATAGAGAGTTACTGTCACTTATTTTTTTTCCCCTCTTTCAAAAAATTGTCGTAAAACCATCAACTCATGATTGTTTTCTCTGCCATTTAAGATGTTCTTACTAGGTCATAAAATCTATGAGGGAAGCATTAGATTTATCTTGTTCACTATTATATCTCCAGTGTCCAACAGAGTAACTGGCACATGATGTTGGATGAACGAATGGATAGATGGATACTGAACAAGTACATTTCAGAAGTTCCACTGCAATTTTGTTGTATTTCCATCCAGAGGCACAAAAGTACCTACTGTTACATGATGTGATTATTATTAAGGTACACACTATCTCAAAGGTGTGACTTTCTGCTTAAGCTTGTTTCAATGATATAGTGAATTTGCCATAATTTATTTAATGAAAATAAATTTTCATTAAACAAATTATTTAAATTAAGCAACAACTTCAACATGATATTTCTTTATAGAAAGCATTTTTTAAAGACATCGAATACTAAAATACAGAGCTATCAATCACCTTTCTCATTGGTTCCTAACCAGTCTTTTGATAAATTTATCATAGTTCACTATACAACTTCTGATTGGAATGATAGCATTTATAACTCAATCAGTATTAAGTTCTCCCTAGAGATGCTCCCATCCTCCAAGAGTGTATTCAGCTTTGTTTGAGATTATTTTTGTGGAAGGAAATTTCTACAGTCTCCCACAAAATGATATTTCATACCACTATCTGAGGTAGAAGAACCTGTTACACCACTGTAACACTGTTTCCTACAGATCAGATTTTGGCATAAATTAAGTTTATATTGTACTCTATATCCAATGAGTATTAATAAAAGTGCTTCGATGTGGTGCAATTTTAAAATATAAGCAGGTCTTCAACATAGTGTTATATAGCATAACCTCCTCATGTCATGATATAAGTTCTGGTTTTCCCTGTGAATATTCAAACACATAAGGTAAATCAAAATTCTTTCAATATTTTTTCCCCAAAGCTCTTTTTTTAAAACTGTTTCAACCCTTGAGATTACATTAAGGGAAAAATTCAGTTAGATATCAATCAGCCTTTCACATCTCTATTTAACAGTTAATCTACAAGAGAAGCATTCTAAATTTATAGATATAAGAATTAACATAGAAAAGGACAGCACTGGAGAGAGATGAAACCATGAAGGGTTGGTAGGGCACATAGAGAATATTTAGAGACCGTATATCCTGAATTTAAGAATTAAGAGCACTTTCCATAAGAAGGTTTAGGTGTACAAGGGTGAATGAACCACTGGCCTGACCCAATATAGCATTCCTATTACTGTGCTGTGCTTATGAAGCTCTCCTCACTGGTGGACTGCGGCCTTACTCAATTCAATGACCAATCTAAACATTAATTTTTGAAAAGATTGCCTCTCTGGGAGTTATCTATTTGTTACTGAAGAGATCCTCCACCACAGTAATATATACCTTATAGCTTTGTTGCACCTTTAATGTCTATTCAGAGAAGCAGCATAATAGTGTTTCAGAGCATGGACTCTGGAGCCAGTCTGCATGGATTCTATCACTTACTATTTTGTGACCCAAGGCCAGTTATTTAATTCTCTGTGCCTCCATTTTTTCATAGAAAAATGAGAGTGATAACTGTGCTATGATGAGTTAATATATGCAAACCATTTAGAAAGGTGCCTGACACATAGTGTTTATATAGAGCTTTGATGCCAAAACAAAGTGTTTTCCCATAGATAATCTGATTTGACACTCACTGTAAGAGGCAGGCAGAGCAGATAGGTTTTATCCCAAATTTATAGATGATAAATTGAAACTTGTAGACATTTATATGACTTGTTTAAATGTAACCCTCTGCTCAATCCTAGTAAGTGGCAGAGCAAGGATAAAACTCAAGTCTTCTGATTCCTCATACAGTTCTCTTGCCCCTACACTGCACCACCTCTTTTAATTTGTAAGTTGCTCTTTAAATATTTAGCCAATGCCAAAACTTGAATTTGGCCGGCTTATCAGGTTAAATCTTAAAACAGTTGCAAAGCAATTAGAGAAGATCCAAAGAAAAGCAGCAAAAATAAGATTAAAGTGTTAGAAAATGGGTCCTGTGAGGAAAAGCTAAGTGAGTTGGGGTTGTTTAGCCTGGTGAAAGAGAGCCAAGAGGCAGTTTAATCACCTTCTCAAGTATAAAGAGTTATCATAAAAAGGGCACTGAGCAACTGTTCTGCATGCCTAAGGACAGTACCAGAGCAAATGAGCTTAACTAGACTAGAGAGAGAGTCAGTATTAGAAATGACTCATTATAAAACAGAGAGGAAATGAAGACAGTAAAATCTCACCAGTTCAGGCTATATGAAGGTGAAGCCATACTGAATTAGTGAAAAGTCAGATCTAGATATGTCTTAACATTGTTTTCAATAATATACAAATATTCCAAATTAACCCTGTGTGTTGACAAGTAAATATCCTTATAGAAGACTTGCTTAATAAATAGATAAAAATATTTTCTAATTTGTCTATTCATTATATAGCTAAAAGCCTGTCCCCTTAAAAAGATTTACACATTTCCCCTTCAGTTTTAACTGTATTTCTCTTTATTCCATAGAAAATTTACAGATAAGTCTCAGCATATCCTCTGCCTAAATTATAGCATATGCTAATTTAGTGGGGCCCAAACCAATATGTTTCAATGTTCTACCCCAAATATTATATAAGGTATAATTTCACCTTGAGATATTCCAGGCTAAAATCACTTCATCATGGATGATGTGAAGGTAGCATTTCTTAAGGACAGATTCCTGAAGCAGGTCAATCCTTCAGGTATATTTCATTTCAGAAATCCTGGCTGTCACTTTGAAGATGGTAGTTTTAAGAAATGAAAGTAAGTCACTTTCCTAAATAAAACAGTATAAGCAAGATTAACATTAGGGGCCCTTCAAAAGTATGAGACTGTAACTCAAAGGGGAGAGTGCTCACATTTCAAAATATGTCTAGAAATTGTGGTCAATTGAGCACTGTTGCCTACAGCTGGACCTAGGACAAGTGAAGCAAAAATGTTATAGCTACATGCTTGCTCCCTGCCTCACCCTTACTCAGCAGGTAGTTGTGCTGCCCAGTTCCTCTCCACTTTGTTGGCCCCTTTTTATTCCAGCCCTTACTTTCAATGTTCCTTGCAGAACATTGAGCTGACTTACCAATCCAAAAGACAGTTTGGGTTAGCAATTCTTTCTTCTTGGAATATTTTGTTTGCCATATAGTTGAATAAACACAAGCTTGGGAATAAAATAGACATGATTTCTAATTTTAGCTCCCTGATTTCCTTGTTGTGTGACAACGGGGGCAGTGACAATTTCTTTGGGGCTCATATTTCTCAGTTTAAAAGACTGTTCCACTATCTTCCTTTCATGGTTGTTGTGAGGATCAAATAAGATTATATGTGGGAAGCACTTGGTACAGTGCTTGGCACTCAGTAGGTACTCAGTAACTGATGACCATAGCTATTTGCTCATGAGTGGTGAGTTTCTGTGTTCATGAAAATGAATTATTTGAGAACTATTGCTAAAGAACAGTGTCCTTGTGGCTTCCCCAAGGTATCAGTTAAATCTAAGGTCATATCATGAGAGCAAAGTCTGAGAATTGGGCTATACTCAGGTCTCACTAATATAAGTTTAGCATGTTAGAAGACCTCTCTGGTTTGTTTGTTTGTTTTTCCTGTGATATAACACTGGGTAACACATGTTGATTGATAAGCTCAAGAACTATTTGAGGATTAACTAGATTTTTCAGCATCACTGAAAATAATTAAAGGCGTTAAAACCTTGAACCACATATGCTAACTGGGCATTTTTAATAACAAATATATATGTACTGAGTGCTTACTATGTTTCAGATATTATTTTAAGCAATGTATGTGTCTATATATGTATGCTTATATATCTCATGAGTTAATCCTCATATTATCTCTGTAGGTAGATGGAGATATTATTTCCATTTTACAGATGAGGAAATTGAGACTTAGAGTTCATGCAACTAATAATTGGTAGAGATGGAACTGGAACCCAGGGAGGTTGACACCAGGTACTCTTAATCACTGCTCTGATTGGATTTGCATCTGACAGAATTTTCCAATCAGAATAGATTCAACCAAAAGTTATAAGACTTCTTGATACCCTCATATCTTTTACCTTATTCCATAGTATTCCCTTTCATCCTATCCAAAGTCTGAAAAAGAAGATGGTCAGGAGCCATGGTTAATATAAATTATAAATTTGGAGGGACAGGGATACAGAAGTAAATTACTCAAATTTGTCTTCCTCTTCTCCACACCTACTGCCACAACTTACCCTGAAGCACTAAGTCTGATCAGAGTCTTCAATGCTAGAGTTTGTCTAAAACATTTTCTATACTTAGGATTCTAAAGTTCTTCTAGAGACCTGTTTTCAGAGACATGGTTATAAGCAGAGAGTCAAACAGTCTTCCACCACTACATAGTAGTGACTCTATACTTCACTTAGGTCTGTGTCCTCCATGACATTCAAATTATATGATGGGTTGGGTAGATGACAGACAGTATGGCTATACTGGAGCCACCCTAAAGCAAATCAGGATGTCATTTCTTTACCAGCCTGTGTCTAGCGGTGGGCTGGCTGAGAAGTCTTTCAGCGTCTTCAAAAGACAAACACAAGTAAAGGATATGACAGATGTTATTACCTGGATTTCAGAGGTCAATCTGAGATCATGCCCCCATGAGAGAAACAAAGAGTGTACAGAAAGTGATCTCTTGGAGTAGATGAGTAATTGCTTAGCTACCTAAGAAATCACTGAATATTCAGGAGGTAATTCATAAAGAAGAAGGAAGGCAAATGGGATCAGACCTCCAGGGTGGGCATTGTAATTTACATGAAAACTGCCCCAGACAAGAGCCAGCCAACTGTTCTGAGGCTAAGCATCACACAAGGGTTTATATTCAGAATACTATACTAGGCACCATTAGGAGAAACAAAAGTTCTTTCTATTTGTAATAGCCCTTAGCAATGTGATTCAAGTCAGAGAGCAGTATCTTGACAAATGAAAAATAATATAACAAAAACTAGGTATGTAAATGCTGGTAGACTGAAAGAAATTAGAAAAGCCTAGAACTTAGTTTTGCATGTGATTGAACCATTCATGAAATGTAAGGTGAAAGTATTCTTAGTACCTGTAATATATCTCCATCTTCTTCTCCCAAGTGCATATTAAGGACTACATGTAAAAGAGGATATCCCATTCCTCTTTGCTTTCCCTGCTTCCCAATTTCCTAATGGCAAGCTTCCAGAGTAGATCAATACATGGCCGAACAACCCACTGGCCTTCCTTCATCTCTTACTGTATTTTAGTAGGTTGTTCCCTTCTTTCCCCTGCCTCCAGCCATTCCAGGTGTCTCTCTATAAGTTGGCTGCCTTATTCTTCCTTTTCAAGGACACTTTTTGTTACCTAACCAATCGTGGTGTCCAAATCGTGGTCACTATTTCTTAATCTAATGACATGGCAATTTGATGCTATTACTTAACACTTATTGGGCTACCTGAATTAATATATTTAAGCAATAATGCACCCAAAACTACAGAATGGTGTCCCAAAAGCAAAACCTATGGTTGGATTTCTTAAAGATGTTTATTGGAAGCATGGTTTATCTTAAGTCTAACCTAATATCTCCAGGCCCTAAGCAAGTGAGATTCTACTTGCGGTAAAAGCCTTCAACAACATATGTTAGGTGACTTTGACACTCACTGACAGCCTTAAATAAACTTGTTCTATAAATGCAAAGATATTTATCCTAGGAGTTAGTAGCAGACATCAGTATTCTATATTTAGGAATTTTATCTTCGGCTTATTAAAAAAGATGGCCCAATTCTCTGGTCATACCTCACACTAGACTGGCTAGACTGGCTTTGTGACTGTTTAGAAGTAAATCTCCTCTGGGAAAACAAAGAAAAAAACTCATTCAATATCATTACTTTGAAACAGCAAGACTCTTGTTTATTTCAGATGATAGAAGCTTTAGTGTCAAAAAGGAAATGTTCTACTTAATCAACAGTTCCCTCCTCCCATTAAACAAAAATCTGATAAATGTTTGATTATTTCTTGTGAGGTTTGGGGGTTTTATTTTTAAAATAAACACAAATTCAAATTAATTTTCATTAGGGAACTTTTTGAGAGTCCTTGGGATGACTGAAGACACCTTGGGGTTTTGTAAAGCAGAGTACAGAAGCCTTGAAGCAGGAGAGCTGGATTCTAGCCCCAAGCTGTATGAGTTCAAAAAATCAATCTCTCTACATCTTCATTTCCTGAACTGTAAAATGAATGTGTGGAATATGATGGTCTTTTCCAGTTCCATCAGGCTATGGTTCCCACAGCTGTGAAAAACAAGGTAGGAAATCTAGTTCAAAAAATATTGATTGATTCCCAACACATTTTGCCACACTCAATGCTAGGGTGAGGAGAAAAGGACATGTCCTTCCTGCTGAAGAAGCTTGCAATCTAGTAGGGCGATCTGTCAATGCAATAATTCTAGAAGTCAGAATATGATAAATATCTAAAAATGTGTGAATCAACTTTCCTGCTTTCTCAGGTTTCCGGGATGGTGACCATCATTGATTTCTCAGCTGACTGACACTCTTACACACCTCAACATCAGTGAGCTTTGCTGAGACTTGGAGACAGAGATGATGGGAAGATTGAGATAATGTATCTTAAGGCCAGGGCACAGCCTGGAAGTTTATCATTTACCTCTATCCTTAGAACACAGAACAATAAATGTCTGCATTAAAAAGAGTTTCTGGTTAATCAAAGCTGTGCCACATATGTATATATAAATAAATATGGCCTCAACCCTTCTAAGAAATACCTAGGGAAAATCCCTATTAACTAAGGGCCTCTGGTAATTGGATTCTGATTAACTGAGATTTGTTTGTTTATCATAAGACTATCATAAGTTCCTCATTATATCCACATTCACTGTTATCCTCCTGCTCAGATCCAAAATATAGTAGATTGCAATACAGATGTATTAAATCAAGACCTTTCCTCTCCCTTTAACACCAGCATTTTAGCATTAAGGCTGGTATCTTACTCCAAAATTATAAAAATATGGACCAATTCAAATAGAACAATAAAACTGATGCAAATATCCTCTTTATTTTGAGTTAATCCCATCACTTAAGTCAAGTGAGATCTCCAATTCATACTTTTTTTAAAAAAGGAAAGGAAACCCTAGCCATATATAGCTGTTTCATCCCTCCATAGGCAGTGAGTGTGTTTTTAGTTGGCAGAGGAAGAAAGAACCCTGATACCTCTTACTTTGTATGACTTGCGCTGTGAACACCCAGTTAAGCCTTTGCAGGCACTGAGAGATTAAGTCCTATGAGTTAGAAATACTAGCTTGTAAACATTAATGAAATTTTTTAAATCATCATCCAGTTTTATTAGGAAATTTTCCCAGATTAAGAGCAACAAAAATGTAGCAATTAGAGTGTTCATCACACAGCTGTATGATTACAGGAGTCTTGTTCTAGATTCTAACAGATGTTCTAACAGTTTTGTGAGGGCTGCAAGAACCGTAGTTTACAAAAGCAACACAAAAGCTAGTTATTGTTCAAGCTCACATTGCCACAGGACCCTTATGTTTAAAATAATTTACACTCTTGAGCTCCTCTACCGAGAGGCATCAAGCAAATACAAATATAGCAATAACAAAAAATAAAATAAAATGTGCAGACTCAAGTTCTTTACTGCACTAACACGGAAGGGCAAAGGACATTAATTGATCCATGCAAAGTTCTGGACTTTGATGAGACCAAATGTGGGAATCAGCCATGGACTAGTTTGAAGGCATTGTTACCAAGCCACCGCCTGGCCCTTCCAGTCAAATTAAGCTCATCCTTTCAGGGACAGATTTACTTCAGTCCAGATTTGGCAAGGTCAAATTATCTCTGCTCAAAAGTTATGACAAATTGACAAGTGAGGGGCACCATTCAATGGACCTGGGCGGGGGCTTGAGGAGATTGGTGACAATTAGTGTTACATTACCAGAGATGGAGCTAAAGTGGAAGAGATTCATAGCCAGATACCACTATATATATATATGAAATATTATATGTAGCCTCCCAAATATAAACCACCGCCACCCTACTCTAAAAAAGAATAGTAACTGATCAAATATCTCCTAAAGGAATACAGTATTAAGCCAATGACTAGCAATCTGGCTGAGTTCTATCTATTTCAAGATCATTGTGTGACCTTGCACAGCCACCTCACCTTTCATCATCTCATGAACTTCAGCCGTAAACTATAAAAATCCTTCTCTGCCTTACTGGGATGACATTAGTATGAATCAGGCAATTTCTCTAAGGTATTCTAAGATCCTCAGAGAGTGCAAGTCTACAAATAAAAGGTATTATAATTAGAATCACTGCACCTCATTTCTTAAGGGGGAGAAAATGAATAAAGGAAGGAATGTGTGGTCACTGAGCCTGAGACTCAAAAGGCATTTAAAAGCTCTTTCTATCATCTGAGGTAAGTCTCAAGAGAGGGAAAGTGATCTGGTGGAGTCCGAGAAGAGTTCAGTGAAGAACCTTCGTGCCGCCTGTGAAAGTGGCTAGGACATGCTCCCAGGACATTAGAAGCCTTCCTGTTTGTCTTTGACAATATAATGTTACTTCACTATGATCACCATAAAGGTTTAGATTTGTGAATACCACCAAGAGAGTGGCAAGTGCTTTGATTATGATGTTGTAGGCCAAAAAGGTCTTGCCTTCCATAGTGGTATTAATTGTTCATAAAAAAAGAATAGTCTACTCAAACACAAGTGGTGTAACTGAAATTGTTTTCATGCCTCTAATTATCTCAATAGCAGAAATCCTAGCTCTACGTATAACTGGATAATTAGTGGGAACAGAGAAACGGAAGAATGGGATCCCTTTCAGAGTTCAGCATTGGCCCAGAATGTGCCTGCTGAGCTTAAGAATGGGGACACAGAAAAAGGATAACTAGGTGAACGGATTTGCAAATCAGAACCTGGAGATTATGCTATCTAAAAGACATACACATTTGCTGAGGTAAATAAGAGAAAGACAAAATAGAGTGTGACCTCAGTAATACTCTGTCTTGGATTAAGAGATAAGGATCTAGAGACACTGAAACAATGGACTAGGTAGCCAAAGAGGGTACTGTAGAAAGCTTCTTAATGGGCACTTTTAAGTACCTTGCCATCACTATCTTTTGAACAGCTCTGAGGGTCCTTTTCACTCCTCTTGACCTATTTCAAACTACTGCTTGTGCTTAACTTGAAAACTTCCTACTCAACAAATTGTTCCTCCTGCTTCCTTTGACCAATATAAAATCAATTGTTGTTTGACAGAATACTTCGTTGCTGTTTTCTCAAAGGTGCAAAGGGGAAAAAAACACCTTATTTTTACACACATTAACTTAATTTCAGTCTTACCTACTCAAGCACAACATAATCCTTCAAACTCTGACCGAAGCCCCTTCACCATTTGGTGTCCATGGCAACCGCCACCAAGCCACTCAGAGAGTTGCAAGCAGTGGCAGAAAAGTGCATCTCCCAACAGAGCCATTAGCTCTTCTGCATTAACCCCATCAATAAAAGGTGGCGGCAGGCCCAGCCCTGCATTTTCTTTCATTGGGGAAGAGGAATGTTGTCAGTGTTTCCTTCCCAGAGAGTGAGAATTGGGTGTGGCTACATCTCACACCCAACCTGTTGAAAATAAAGCCTTGAGTGTAAATTACTGGAACTAACTAGGAGGACAATTTTCACTTGAGAAAACTTCCCACAGGTATGCTTCCCCAATGACTCTGTCAACTGCAGCCTCCACCACAACACTGCTTGCTAAACTACAGCCAGTAATCTTAAACCCCACAAAGACAATAAACATGAAATCCTAGCCACTTTCTTCAATGGTTCTTAGCACTCAGTGACCTTCAGGTCATACTCTTTGTTACCCATGTCAGGAAGGCATGAATGACAATTTCATGCCATCAAACTATATTTTATTTATTTATTTATTTATTTATTTACTGAGACGGAGTCTCGCTCTGTAGCCCAGGCTGGAGTGCACTGGTGCAATCTCGGCTCACTGCAACCTCCGCCTGCCAGGTTCAAGTGATTCTCCTGCCTCAGCCTCCCGAGTAGCTAGGATTACAGGCATGCGCCACCACGCCCGGCTAATTTTTTGTATTTTTAGTAGAGATGGGGTTTCACCATATTGGTCAGGCTGATCTCGAACTCCTGACCTCGTGATCTGCCCACCTCGGCCTTCCAAAGTGCTGGGATTACAGGCGTGAGCCACCACACCCGGTCCCATCAAACTATATTTTTTAATGAAAAAGAGCAATGTCAATAATGGTCTAGGTACTGGAGGATTTACGAGCCAATAGTAAATGGTATGGTTTCCTCCAAATACAGAGAAAGCTGTTCAGTCTACAAACTGTTTTTATGTGTTCCATATTTTTGCTTTGTTCAGAGCTTAGCTTAAAAGTTGTCAGATATGAATTTCCCTTTACTGTACTCCAGAGGAAGACTAAGATGTTTCGTGGGAATGGTTCTGTTTGTAACATAATTAAAACAGAATCCAACATATCTAACAGAGACATTTTTGCATAAAGAGAACCATCTCAGACTAGGTTCTTTGTGGAAACTAAAAAGGACCCACTACTCAAGTGTCTTCTTCATAGAATCTACATAAATAGGAATAATATTTAGAGTAGAAGGAACAAGTGAGTGGTTTTATCTTCTCAAATGCAAGAAAAAGAAAACAGAAGGCTATTATGCACAATCCTTTCCAGTATATCCACTGAAATATAAGGAAATGGTTTCAAGCTCTCCATAAAAAGCAAGACATCATGACTAATCACACTGCCTATCTCTGTAGTCCTGTATAAGAACTAGTAAAGAAAAAGTGAAAAACCAGTAAGACATAGTTCCAGCCCTCAAGAAACTCATAGTTTATAGGGAAGCAGCCAAGTAAACAAATGATCATAGTCTAGTGTGATAAGTGCAGTGGCAGAAAGGAACACAGATCTTAATGGAAATGCAGAAGAAACATCCTAACTCAGCCTGACTCAGATCAGGGAGGGTTTTCTCCTCAAGATTGGTTGAACTAAGTTTTCAAGGACCCATTGAAGATCATCTGGTTTGGAAAGGGATGGAAATTTATAATTGCATAAGTATGACAATCCCCACTTATATGTCGGCATGAATGCTGGTAAGCAGTGCTGATTCAAAAATTGAAACTGACTCAGATGTCATAAGACAGAACAGTAAACCTGATACTAATAAGAACATGGGTTATACTGGCCAGAACACAATTTGACCTTTCATCATGACCTTTGAATCCTCAAAAAACAGACATTTTCCATCAGTCAGTACAGTAACATGGTATCTGAAATGAGATGATTCTGCTTAGGCATTAAACTACCTCCCTTCATTTTACAGTGAAGAAACTGGGGTGCTGAGAGAGACTGACATACACAATGGCCACACAACTAGTGAGTGAAAGAGCAAGGATTTAAACACAGATTTGTGTCCAGTGCTCATACTCTTGGTGCCACACCACCCAAGATTATGCCATTACATGGACCAAATAAGCATCTATTTATGGGTTCCCTTGAATAGGCCACCTGCCTTCTTGCCCCCATTTCACATCCCACCCAACTGCCTGTAATTAGCGTTTAGATTGAGATAGTCTGTTCACATGAAAGCATACTATACCAGAAAGATAAAATTTAAAGTTACTATTATTTCCCATCCTTCTTCCCAGTTTTTGGAGTCCTTTCCTTTCTCATTATCCACAAATATTCATTGTATATCTGCATACAGGCAACTGTACTGGATGATGTACACTCTAAGAAGTATGAAACTGGAGCCCTGCCCTCAAAGACATATCGTTTAATTGGGATGGTAAGACAGGTGCCCTAAATAATTAGTAGACTGAGGGAAAGATGAGAAGTAGAGATTATATAGGAATTCACAGGGGGACGTGCACTAGACAACTGAAGCAGAATATAAGGCTTCATGAGGGCAGGGTGTTTTGTGTTTTGTTAATTGTTATATCCCTTGCATCTAAAACAGCTTGGAGCCTAATAAGTACTAAATAAACATTTGCTGAATTAAATAAATATGCTTCTTGACTTGTTTTAGGAAAAAAAGTCCTGATGTTTATCATTTGGAAACTAACTCTCAGTCCTGTATGCATTCCATTTCGTGGCTTTTACTCATGGTACACACACAGCAGGAGCTCTCTAGGGAGATTTGTAGAAATGACTATTCACCCTATGACGACTTAAACCTTTGCAAAATCCTAGCAAAGTTGTGTGCTGCTCCCCGCCACAGATGGGTGTTTCCCAGCGATGAAAAATAACAGGGAGCCAGAGCTTTTTGTTTGTTTATTTGTTCATTATGACCTCAAGCTCTTTTCAGCAAAGGGCACAGCCCTTAGATAGCAATGCAATTCTGGGAAATACAACACCATTATTTGCTTGGCTCATCTAACAAGATAGAATGCAGACTCTGATTTAAAAGCAAGCTCCTTTAATGAGTTTTAGTTAGGGTTGATGGATAAACAGTTGTTATTACTGTCAGCAGGCACAGGTTGTAAATCTCTGTTTTCAATACTTATATTCCATTACAGGGAACTCAGATGGGCATCAGAATACAATTTCTTTTAAAAGGTGGAATTAAGGGGAAACAAAAGAGCAGTTTCAAATGTAGTCATTTTGTGTATCCCCGGATGGCCAAATTCTTGGTCTTCCAAGGCTCCACATTGTGTTATGATTTTTTGTAACTTATTTCATTTTTACCATTGTACAAATTCTTATTACTTTTGGCTTCCAGGGCTTGGAAAGATATGGACAATTAGAATGTATCAGAACACTGAAAGGAAACCCAAGCATTCATTAAAAAAATAAGTGAGGCTAAACCCATCCTTCTCTCACCATGACTTACACTAACCTCGCACTACCACAGTGTTGTGCCAGCACATAATTTCAAGTAAAAGATCTATATTAATACAAATGGAAAATGATCGAATTTCATAACAAACAATGCTAAATTTGTGTGTTCTCTGATTTCCTCCAAAAGCTTACAAAGCCAAAATTGTGTTCAGTTCTGTGGGTGCATCTAAGAAATTAGAATATCATGTACCACCATACAGGTATTGTGCTAAACATATTGCCCACTATAATCCTTTCACCTTCCGAGAGGTGTAGCTCAGAAGGTACCTGGTTTATCATAGAGTCTAAATAAAAATTAAGAGCCACACCTAAAGTAGGCTTATACTCTAAAAACAAAAATGTTTTATTAGGAAACTTTCCTGAACTAAAGCAAGAGTAAACACTGCCTTGTAGAGCTTTCCATATTTTTCAAAGATTTTTCCTGAAGTAGCTTCTTCATCCTCTGAAGTAGATAGGACTAAAAGTGGGTTTTTTTTTTCCATTACATAGGTGAGAAACAGACATAAGAAGGTTAAATAACTTGCCTAAGACCACATGGTTAAAAGCACTAAATTTTAATCCTTATTTCCTAAAGACCTAGACCTATTTTATGTACCACATCTAAAGGGATGCATTTGGAAAGACACCAATGAAACTCTTGTTGTACAACATTAACTATGCCTGCCCCAATCAGCACCCCCTGCTTTTGAAAGGTATAGCTAATAACCTTTACTTCGGGCTTGGGCATTTCTCTTTCCCCCATCCCCACTCTATTTCCTGAAAGAACAATTAAGATCCATCTGGGACTAATTATAGTGATTCTTGAATTTGAACTTGCAGCCATTACCCAATTGAGGTCACTTATTTTAAATTAACTTGCCTGGTCAGAACACAGGTTTGGTTATCTTCAGAGCCCAGTGCAGAGAGGCACCAGCTCACTCAGACTTTTAATTAACTAGCTAAATAACCTGCACTGTGACAAGCTGCCTATGATTTGATGGACTCATTCATTTGCATTCAGACAAGGATCAAAATATATTGTCAGAGCTTCAGGGACTGAGTCCTAGAAACCTTCACACAGTCTCTTGTTAAAGGCTGTGAGCCACTTCCCTTTGGTTCCCTCTAATTATTTTTCCTGTGCTTTTGTTCTGATTATCCAACATTCATCACAAGTGCAGCTTGTGATTAAACAATAACAACTCATGTCATATGTGATAGGGAATCGAAAAGTGGAGTCGTGATCATATGAACCAAACACAAAGCTTTGCAAAACAATTAGGGGAAACCAAAGGGAGATTCCCTGGATGCCCAGCAACAAAGGAGAATTTCCAAAGTTTCAGGCCACAACTGTTCCCCACTTAGGTAATAATACATAATAATGGTAGGCACTCAGTCTTTTTTGAACTGAATTCTTGGTGGGAGCTGACCATCCCATAATAGTAGTGACAGTTGTTATCATCAATAATTATTATTATAGCTTCCAACATTTAGTTACTGGGTTCTTGAGTCAGATAAATCTGATTTTGACTTCAAGCTCTATCATTTTCAGCCTGTGAGGCATGAGACAAATTACCCAACTTCTCTGTGCCTCAATTTACTAACCTGGAAGATAAAATCAATAACAGCGCCTACCTTAAAGGATTGTGGTAAGGCTTCAATGAGATGAAGTGTGTGAAAAAATCGTTTAACACCATGCCTTGTACATAACAAAAGCTCAATACATTTTAGCTAATGTTTGTCTTGTTACGTCCCACCACCAGGCCTTTATCCAGGGCATCTTTCCACCTGGGATTCTCTCTTTTCTTCTCCCTGCCAGCAACAGTTCCCCTCATCATTCAAAACCTAGTCTAAAAGATCCTTCTTTTCTCTCCAGTGGAAAGCCTTCCCTGGTTCTATTTCCTGCATGTAAACTTGTTCAGTGCCCCCGTCTCTTCAGTACACTTGCTGCATACACTTTTCAGATTTTCTATTATTTTAAATAGACCATCTTCTACTGTTTCATAGGCAATCTGGACTTTTCTTCAGGATGTACTATTGTTTAAGACTTCCAGAATATTTATATAGATAACATATACAGAGAAAGAGAGAGAGAGAGAAAGAAAGAGAGAGAGAGATTGAGCATCTCATTCGATTGTCCAGGCTGAAGTGTGGTGGAGCAATCATAGCTCACTGTAGCCTCGACCTGCTAGTCTCAAGCGATCCTCCCTCCTATGCCCAGCAATTTTTTTTTTTTTTTTTTTTTTTTTGAGATAGGGTCTCTTTATGTTGCCCAGGCTGTGAAACATTTACTGAGAACTACTCCAGTGCCACACATTGGGGCTGTATGCTGTGGAGTACAAGAGATGAGTAGAGATAGGGATGGGAGAATGGAAGCAGCACTGGTTGAATCCCCTTATATGGCAGGTGTTCTGTTAGGAATTTTAAAAGCTTTTACTCATTTAGGTCTCACAATAAACCTAAAAGTAAATGACCTAGTTACTTCTATTGTACAGATGTGGAAACTGAGATTCAGAGAGGTAAAATGACTTGTGAAATGTCACCTCATCTTGGGAGAGGAAGAAATGGTCGATCTGACTCCAGAGTCCATTCTTATCATAACTATGCTTTATTGCCCAACTCAGTTTTTTCTTTTTTGTTTTATCAACTGCAGTGTTGTATGTCAAAGCAATATATAAACTTTAAAGTGTTATATATGTGACATAAGGTGATTGCAGTATAGCAGATGCTATTGGTGCCCTACCCATATCCCCTCAGCCCTAACCTTTCCTATACCTGCCAAAAGCATCCTATTGTAGGCACATGCTGTTCTCCTCTTGAAGACTTTCCCTCACTCTGAGAGTGAGACAAGTCAGAAGAGTTAGGGAGGAATTAATATTTCCCAAAGCAGTTATAAGCTAATGGTGAATGGGAGTTGAAAGTCAAAGACCCCAACTTCCTGGCCCTTTTGGTGGGTATATTGTCCATCACCTCCAGAGGTCCCAGAGGTAATTTGCTGATTAATACACTGTTTTGTCATCTTTCTTCTCCCTGTCTCATTTCCTTGCTCCCCTAGCAGTTCTTCGTAGAATCACCTCCAATTAAACTACTGGCCCTCAAATCTTTGTCTCAGGGTCTGCTTCCAGGAGAGTCCTGTTTAAAACAACAATGTTTCAGAAATTCTTTGTTTTTGGCTCCTTTCCCAGGAGTCTGTGTGAGTGTCCTCAAGCTGCTCCCTGCTTACCCACGACTTACCATGGGTGATCCCCAAGGGACCACCTCAGAGACTCAGTGTGTCCCTTCTTATCCCCTTTGATGAGGATCCCATCATTGAGGGTCCTGCTTTTAGATTTTCAAAGTGCATCTATTATCAGATAGAAAGGTGGTTCTTAAATTTCAGTGTGCATCAGAATCACCAAAGGTGAGACGTTAAAATGCAGGCTCCCTGGACGTAACCCAGACTTGAGAATTAGAGTCTCTGGAGAGGAGCTCAGGTGCTTGCATTTTCTAGATTCCCCAGGTGATCCACGTAGTGTACACTATGAGAAATACTGTCCTAAGACATCCATGTAGACTGGGCCTTAAGGGAATGTAGATTATGTTCCTTAGTGCTCTCTCTACCCCCAAGGCCTCTGTGGATTCAAGTAAGAAATCCTGGAATAGTTATGCTTCCCTGCTCCTATAATGAAGCATGAATAAGGCCAAGATCCAGATGCTACTGTCAGAGTAGGGCAGCCCAAGACTCCTAGGCAATATTCTACAATGCGGAGGAGAGATCCATGTTACTGACTGCCAAATTATTGCTCTCACCTCTCTCACTGCCCACCCCAACCCCTATTCTCCCCTGTATTGGAAACACTGTGATGACTTCACATGCCCAGTTAGGTTATGACCTGTGCTCCTTTGTCTCTGGGTGGGAGCTCCCCTTTACAACACACACACACACACACACACACACACACACACACACACACCCTTGCCAAACATGGCTACTGTAGAGTTTGAGTTCACGGTTTTGATCAATGCTAGGGGCGGGAGGGGATGGCACAGAGGAAGGTGGCAGTGCGGGTTACTTTGTTGTCGGTTTACCCCCAGCTTCTCTTGTCCTTTTTGCACTCTCAACTTAAATGCCCAAACTTCAAGTACAAACCTCAACTCCTTCCCTCCATCTCCAGCCCAGTGTCATCCTAACCAGTGGCCCCAGTATGCCTCTGCACCTGAGTAATGATGCCTTTCCATGGCCCCCATCCCACAGCAGCAGGAAACCTCTTCTCTACCTCTTGGGCTGGGGGGACAAAAATCAGGGAAGGCTTCTTGGAGGAGGCCTTGAGGGATTGATGTGATTTCTACAGAGAGGGATGAAGGGAAAAGGCATTGAAATAAGGAGTAAGGAAGGGAGAGCATAACTAATATAGGATAAGCATTGGGCACTCTATAGATACATTACTTCATTTATTCCTCACTGCAATTCTATGAAATAGGTACTAATGGTAGACCCATTTTACAGATAAGCATACCGAAACTCAGAATATTTAAGTTAATTGCCCAAAGTCATACAGCAAAGTAGGAATTCTAAGCCAGGCAGTCTAGCCTGTACTCTTGACTACCCTACTCTACTGTCTCTCAACTATTATACTCCTTATTTTACAGATAGAAAACTGAGGCTGAGAGGTTAGGTAACTTGCCTAAAGTTACACAGCTTATAACTGGAAAAGCTGGGATACGTTGTCTTTAGCAGATACCATTCTATTTACTATCTAATCGTTCATACCCTCTGTAACTTAGCTTTTTTCACCAATTATTTCAGTCACCACTCCAATTCTTATGGAGTCAGCCCTAGATACCATCACACCAAATGCTTATAGTTGCTCCCAATGAAAATCTTTCCCCTAGTGTGTAAGCACTGTAAAAGAGCAAGGCTCTTCTGAAATCAAGAGAAATAGACCTCTAAAACACATCTCTCTTCATTTTCAAAATAGCATTCTATTTAAGTTACCTGTTTGTCAGGTTCCCACTTATAAAAGCTACAGGAAAAATTTCTTTAGATCTTTAGTTGGGGACAAAGTACTTTCTATCTATAGCAAATTATGAGTTAATCATTCTCTCCTCAGTTGTACCTTGTACATATTTCTGTTCTCGCACTTCTCCCACTGGGTTATAATTGTCTGTTAACTTGGCTTTCTTTCCCACTCGAGTGTGAGATCCTCCAGGCTAGGGACCAGGTTACTGTGACCTCTGCATCTCCATGGTCTAGCCCCAGAATTGGCACAGAGTAGGCATTCAAAAATGTTCATTAAAAGAAGAGAATAATGAAATGTGGTTAATAGATGCAGCCCTTCCATCCACTTGAGATTTTAATCAATATTCTTTCTGAATCCAGTGGTATGCTGGAAAACTGGCTCCCAGAGAGCAAAATAAAAAGCCCTGATTTGTAGTATTGTTCGATTTTTGTGGTGTTAATGCTCTCATCATGGCTGATTTCAAGCAACCAATGGTTTAATAACTGGCTCACAAAATTTCTGAATATTTAACAATGGGCTTTCAAGAGCCCCCTGTATTTTGCCGAAAGTCTATAATTCTGCCTAGAGTGCTTGAACTGTTAACGTGTCAGTGTGATCAGAAAGGTGGATGAGCTGGCAGAGTGGGGAAAATAATGCCAGATGCAAATAGCAGGAGTGAAAGACCAAACCAAACATTTGTGAATTAAGAGAATTCTGTGTTTGCCTCCCATGAACTAAGCCTCTATCATTTGTCGTCCATTTGCAAATTGAGATCCACTTAGATGACATGGCTCCCAGTAGAGGGAGAAACCTGCCAAGTAAGCAATTATCCTGAAAAATCAAAGGCCTGAAGAACACATTAGGTTTCTCAGAGATATTTACTTTTATTTGAAAATATAAACATGTTCACTCACTTCTTTCAGCAATCAGAAAATCTCATAGAGAAAGATATCAAGTGCTGGAAGCACTGCACAGATGGAAAATGCATAGATGAGGCATAACTAGGGAGTTCAAAAGGAGAACATCCCATCCTCTACATCTCCATATGTTTTTCTTCCCTCCCCACTCAGAGGCTCCATTGTTCTAGGCCGGACTTGGTCTCTAATACACTACCCTACCAGCCATGCTTAAATTTTGCACACAATAATGGAACTACTAAGTAAATGGCAGGATTTGAATCCAGAACCATCTGACTTCAAGGTTTATGGCTCTTTCTAGTACATCACCTTTAATAAATACCAATTTGTTTGAAGCTTTAAGGGCAACTCAGATAACATTTATAAAGAATTTTAGATTCTTACAAGTTTAAACACTGTAAGGTGTCATTTTAGGTGTGACGAGTTCTTGATCCTAATAAACACCTAAAGATGGAGAGGTGTGACTCTTGAGCCAATGAAGGAAGTCTTGTTTTATCCCACCCACCCTCAAGTAGCTGTGGCTGGAAATAACACACATTTGAGTAACTACTCAGCCATATGCCAGATGGTGCCATTCCTTAAAAAAAAAAAAATCAAAGTAATGAATCCACTGGCACTCTCAAGCTTGCTACTCAGTACCCATACAGTCCTTCCTGTATATCTGTCAGAAATTCATGATTATATTGCTTTTGGCCCAAATGATTTTGCAAAATCTATAGAGAACACAAAGATAAAATTTGATATTTAGAATAAGGGTGTCAGTATTAAACCAAACATTGTTGTGAATGTGAATATAGAAATATATAAATAGTTCATAATAAATTTCACAAAAGAAGATATCAAGAATGCTGTCATTTAAAATTTACTGTCTAAAATAAACTTCTTGCTAATTTGGGGAGATAGCTAATATCAGAGAAGCTACAAAAGTTATGTACATGGTCGTGTTAAAGAAAAACTAACTTCCCTTTGCTGTGATATTCTAGACTGAATACTAGTTAAAAATCACTCCAATTCTTCCCTCCAAAAAAATCTAGGATATTTCCAAATATAAACAGGTGCCATGAAAAGTCCTCTAGATAAGGTACTCCAAGAACAGCATTTGGGAATGCAACATAGCTTGATAAAGCATCCTTTTACAGGACGCTGGCTGATGGAAAGAGTCAGGAGTTTAAAGTATTTATTATTGGATCCATGACCAAGGACTCTAGCTGATCAAAGCTGCAGGCGTCTTGTGTGGGGAAATACATGTAAATTGCCTCAGGAAATGGGTTTGTAAGTTTCCAGATTTTTTACACAGTCCCAGGCATCATTTGCTACCTTCCAAACTCTGTCCATCATTTTGCTCCTTTGCAATACTCAAGAAGTTTTGAAAGTAGATGAAGATATTCTTAAAAATTCAACCATAAATGGGAAATTAACCTTTCATCAGGATGGGGAAACCTGATCTACATTCTCTCCCCTAAAGATATGACTGCTTTAAGACAATATTTCCCACCATCCCTGGTGGTACACAAGAGGATTTTCAGTGACACCTAGATGAAAACATTTTATTTTCATACAGTTGTATTTATTTTCTTGTATTAGTTTCATTGATATTATCCCTCTGGACATGACTAGATTTAAGTAGTGACTAGCTATAAAGAAAAAAATATTAAGTAAATAATAGTCATGTGACATGCAGATAAGACAAAAATCATTAAGGATGTTTGTGAAGGAGTGAAATTTGAGAAACAGTGTTTTAGGATTAAGACAATGAAGTGTTCCAACAAAGGTCAACATGTATTTAAATGGCCATTTATCCCCAACAGCAAGAATAATCTGTTGTCCCTTTAATTTATTCATGGCCATTTATTGCCTCTTATTTGTATTGGTTCTTTGCCTCTCCTGCTGTTTAGCATTAAATCTTCCACATATTCCATTCAGTCATGATAAATGCAATGTTAAAGTCTGGGAAGTGAAACTTCCCAAAGACATGTTCTTTGGTGAAATCCTTGTTCTCTAATCCTCACATCCTAGCATTTTATTTGATGCCTTTTTCAATTGCCTTCTCTCTGCATAAGCTTCCCTGTAGACAGCATAAGCATTGATGAGATTCCTCAGTTATACTTCCGTTTTCCTTCTTTACAAAAAGCTTCAGCCTTTTTTTCTCCATCTGTACCACCAGCATCCCCACTGCCATTGGGCTGACTTTGGTATGGGTGACTGGCTCTTCTCTGCCTCACTAATCCAGCACATTTATTCAAGTCAGATGACTGCAATATGAAGCATTGTCATTTGGTGATAGGAGAGCATGTGTGTGCAGATTAAGATTATTAGAAAATAATTCTAACAGAATTGACTTCTGTTATGTATTTAGGAAGACTCAGGCAATTTAGTACCTTGGGGGTTTTATTCATGAAGATGAATACCTTTTATCATTTGGAAGATTTCTTCTGTAAAGTGTGGCATGTTTTAAGGCTGATTTCTGTAGCACACCTCTTATTCAACTTCCAACACAGCCAAACATAAATAGGATGCCATAGGACAACAGTATCTTTAAAAAAAAAAAAATGATTTAACTAGGAGAGCAGGAAAAAATGAAGGGGGCTAGAAAATGTCCCCTCTTTGAACATAAAGGATGTGGTCTAATAGTTTTTTCTTAAAGAGAAAGTAGTCATACAATAAATGAAGAAAACTTGGTGAATTAAACCAGCAATCCCCCACACCCACACTTCTCTCCTAGCCCCTCAGACATTTGCAGGATGCCTAAATCAAAGAGAAACAGAGTAAGGTGAGCATCAAGGCATGTTCTGTACTCAAAGCAAGATCAATCCTTATACATAGATCCTTTTTTGGCGCTGATGTAGAAAATCCAAACAAGGAGATACTTAGGTCTACAAATAACCTAATCTGCATACCAGATGGATCTAAGGGGGGAAAAAACATACACACTTCTCCACACACATATTTTTTTCTAAAATGTGAGCATAGAAAAACAGATGCTTTTGCCTCCCAACGGATCTGTGGGCCTCTCTCAAGTAGTCTTGTGGAGCAATTTCATTTCAAATTTCTAAAATTATGAAAATGTCTAGATTAAACATTAAATTGAAAAGGAAAGGGCCTCTTACATAGAAAGCCAAATGAATATTTTATGAATTATTTTTAACTGCTCAGTGATACCCAACCCCCAATTTCACAGATGAGTGGATACGGGGAGGGGGGCCAGTAAGAGGAAGTCTCCCCAAAATGGGTTGACTATGATTCACTAACTTCTTTGACAAATAATTTGATGCTATATGCATGGCTCTGTGTGTTAGTATGTAAGAGCTCCTTCTTCTGCGAATGAAACTCTGCTGTTAAAACTTCAGTGAATAAGGATTGTGGCTTTTTTTTCTTTCAGATCCTATATGTGAGGATTAAAAATAAATTTCCTTAAAACAATAAATTTTATCTACATTTCACACATTTCCCCTTATTACATTTAATATATCTGCTATCATATCAAGCCATCCATCATTTCCAACAAATCTTACAAAAGCAAAGTGAATACAGAACACGGATTTGGAAACTTGCTATTTCTTCCTTAAATTTCATGGTCGACTGTGTAAACAGCTTTTATACTTGAAGTTCTGCAACTAATTCAGAAAGAGCTATTATAATTACTGTAAAAGCAAAGTTGAATATTCTCTCGGTTACCAAAGTCATTAAGTAACTGAGGGTACAATTCATGCCTTGTTCATCATAACAGATGGAAAGAACAAAGATTTAGGACGAGCTGAATAAGAACCACTCCCATTAACTAGTTTCATTATGCATCGCACTAAGTACAATCCTCCCATCCCACCCTATTCTCACAAGCCCTGTACCAAAAATTCAAAAAAGGGAAAGACCGAGAGCAAAACATGACACTTTTTGCAGTGAGGCCTCCTTTAGCTCACATCAGTAGGATCACAGCTGCTCCATGTAAGTAAGATTTCAAGATAACTGCAATTTACTGTCTTAAGTATTGGGACTTTCAGCATTTCTTACGGAAACCTTCCTGAAAATATGCATATCCTTGGGTTTTTCAGCAGAGATTACTGAACACAATAAAACATAACCTGATGAATTAGGTAGTCACAAGGAACATCCATGATTATACTGTGCAGTAGTATGATGTTGTCTCCTTTTTTCATCCCTTCTTTCTCCTTTAAGTCAGTCTGTCACTTCCACTGCTACTAATACCTCTTTCTAATATCAGTCCCCCCCACACACACACACGCCTTCTAGTTTGAAGCTTTTAATTTACTGTGAACTGGAAAACGAAGATTGGTAAGAACTATATATTAAGTAAGAGTTAAGGCACTGAAAGCAAGGATGAGGAATTAATTATGGGCTTCAATGCATCAGCTTTGTGACACTTTAATGTTCCTATCTTTAGATAAGCTTCCTATCCCAGTTTAGAGCTAAATTTTGAAAGGGTGATGTTATAAGAGAGCTACCTTCAAATAAGTAAATTTGTTCTGAGCAGACCAAAGTGGGCCTGAATTAAAGTAGGTATCTTGATAGCTCCAAGTTTTTCTGAATCTGAAAAACAATGTCTCAATGAATGACCCCTTCCCACATTTATATAGCATCACACACTTAAATAATGGACATTTCAAACTTTTTTTTTTTTTTTTTTTTTGAGATGGAGTTTCGCTCTTGTTGCCCAGGCTAGAGTGCAATGGCACGATCTCAGCTCACCACAACCTCCGCCTCCCGTGTTCAAGTGATTCTCCTGCCTCAGCCTCCCGAGTAGCTGGGATTACAGGCATCCACCACCACATCTGGCTAATTTTGTATTTTAAGTAGAGACAGGGTTTCTCCATGTTGTTCAGGCTGGTCTCAAACTTCTAACCTCAGGTGATCCGCCCGCCTTGGCCTCCCAAAGCGCTGGGATTACAGGTGTGAGCCACCGCGCCCAGCATCAAACACTTTTGTAGACATTATCCAGTTCGATCCTGGCAACACTTCTGAGATAGGCAGGGCCAGATTATGGACAAGGAAATGAAGGCTCAGTAATCTGCCCACAAACAAACAATTAGCAAATGACAAAATTGGGGTCCTGGGTCCTCATTTGCTGCTCTTTTCACAACACTGATGTCTTCTATTGCTCCCTCTCACCTTCTCTACGCACAAAAAAAAAACCACTAAGCTCTGCCTCCAATGAGAAAGACGTATTCCTTTTCCTTGGATTCCTTCCTTATTTCTCTCTAAGCTCTGCCAGACGTCTTTAAGAATATTGCTCATTTTTCTAGCAGAACTCAAAACCCTCTGGTTTTATTATGTTGAGAGTTGTCAGTTAATTAAAAATTCAACAAATGTATGGTCCCAACTTGCCACCAAAAGTTAACAAATGTCACCAGCAAGAATGTCTCTCGCAAGCGGACACTGAAGAATACATCCCAGAAGATACCTAACAGCTCATTTCGTGTCATGAAAACATGAGAAATCACATCCTCAAGACATTCGTTAACCTTTCATTTCCTCCATAAATAATCAGTCAGAAATGTGGCTCATAATTTAATCAAAAACTATGCTCTCTTGTCCTCTCTCTCTCTCTCACACACACACACACACACACACACAAACACAAACACATATACTTAAAATGACTTGTTGAAATGACTTGAGGGCTGTAATGCCAGCATCATAGTCAAATGTATGGTTCCACTTCTCTGGTCAACTTAAACATTGCCTCCTCCATGACGACTTCCCTGTTCATCTCAGGCCTTAAATATCTCTTCCTCCTCTTGTCCAAGAATTTATAGCAATTACTAGCATTTGCTACTTAGCATATATTTAGAAACCATGTGAAGTACTGCCAAGAGTATGGGTTCTAGAGGCAAATGGACCCAGATTCCAATTCCAGTTTTACCACTTCCTAGCTGTGCGGCCTTGGAAAACTTACATAAACTCTCTCTGACTGAAGTTCCTCATCTGTAAAATGAAACTAATGATACTTAATCTGTTAAACTGTTCTGGGGATTAAATACATATAAAGCACTTAGCACCATGCCTGCATATACTAAGCACTCAAATAAGGACAGGTAGACTTATTATTACAACCTTTCCTGTATAGTTCTGGTTTGATATGTGTGCAATTTTGAGGCCTTCTCACTTTGTTCTAAACCCTTTAATAGCTGCATCCAGAGAGGAATTTATCATAAAGCTTAAACTTAATGGCCCCTCACTTGCACAGCTTCTTTCCAAGGCCTTGTTCCAAATTATGACATTCATAATTTTATAGTTTTTTAAAGAAAGATCCTAAAATCGCATTAGCTTCAGGCCAGTACAAAACCTGGTTCCACCTCTGGTTGTGTCTTTAACCTCTATGTTATCCTGTTCCCTCCATGGGTACTCATTGTAGTACTTTGCACACAGTCAGTACTCAATAAAAATCCTCAATTAACCAGAATGTTTCCTGAATTTGGCTTCAAGGAAATAAACATCAATTATTTAGTCAAAAGCTTCTAACTTCTAAACAACACATTTGGTTGGAAAATATTCAGTCCACTCACATATTTTGAGATAATAAAAATGTACTTTGTGAACTGTACAAAGTACAATTTTATTAATACAAAGCCTATTATTAGACTTTGTACTAATATAGCATTATTCATAAAAATTATGGTAAGAATGATGATGCTGAGGAAGGGTTTCTCAACCTTAGCACTACTGACATTTGGGCCTGAGAATTCTTTATTGTGCAGGCTATTCCAAGCATTGTAGGATGTCTAGCGACAACCCTGGCCTCTACTCACTAAATGCTAGTAGCACCCTTCCCAGTTGTGACAATCAAAAATGTCACCAGGCGTTGCCAAGTGTCCTCGAGGGGAATCCCTCCTCAGTGCCCCAAGGCATCACGATCAGCACCAAAAGATGTACAAACGATCACAAATCTTTCATACTAAAGCAGGAAAAGGAAGATAAGCATTTTAGAAAAGTTTTCAATAAGCAAAAGCAACCTCAGTTAACCTGAAAATCCCATTAACCCCATTCCTTGAATATTCTATTCCCTTAGCATTCCAGATAACCAAAAAAAAAAAAAAAAAGTACTGTACATTCTATTTTCTACTTTGTATGCAAAGTTCAGCTGATTTTCCATCTCAAAAGCTAAGTACACAAATCAAGTTCATGGGTTGGGGATCTTCAGCTTCATCACTTTTGCCATCTATTTTAAGTGACAGTGATACTACTGACCTGGAAGTTTAGGGAGCTTTTTTCCCCTTGTTTTGACATTTTAACTTTGATATTAGCATGTCTTCCTGTTTTATCTAGTTGAAAGCAAAATGCAACAACAAGAAATCTGATCCAATTAACTGTGATTTTCCTGTATATAAAAGATCTAACATTTTGTTCTAGCCGCCCCACTGATTGTGCAATTGAAAATGCCCTTCTTGAATAAGCAATATGTCTTATTTCTTCTTTCTGCAGGTTGTGATCCTGGGGAAACACTCAAGAGGTTACCACTACATGCTCGCTAACCTGGTAAGAACAAGCAAGTGTCCCTGGGCAATATATCCTATTTAGTTTGCATTGTTCTGTAATCATCCAAAAAGGAAATACATGAAGCACCTAATGCTTTCTCCAGAAACTTGGAGAAATGACTTAGTAAATACCAAAACCTGAATGCAATAGCCTTGCTTTCAATTATGCTGTCGTTGTTTTAGCTGTGAAGCAGCTATATTCTTTCCTAATTTAAAAAATAATTTGATATGATTCTTTACTTGTTTTTAGATTCAATTTCAGTTTGAAATGTAAACTATTTTAATTGGGTTTGAAATATAAACCATGGAATAGGGGACACAGGAAACTGACTCTTTCCCAATTGATTCAAGTATATGTGCAGATCAGTACTGCATTTGTCCTTTCAGAAGCAGACCACTACCAAATCTTTTTGAGCCAGATGTCAGAGTAGGTTTCAACATGGTACATTATATGACCCCGCCAAAGTGTATAGCCACATTTCTACTTACATAAAACACAACTTGAATGTTTATTTTCAAACTTCCCATGCCTTTAAAATTTGTGACTCTGTAGAAGCTAGTATTTCATTAAGGTTATTTTATACATTTTCTTTCTCTGGAAGGACAATTTGTTTAGGAATTAACAAAACTGCTTCTAAATTGGTAATATCTGTTTGGCAGAGGTTCTGAATAATACCATCTCCATGAAATGAAAGAGAAATGTTAAATTATCACTATAATACTAAAAATCTATTAAAGTTATTACATGAGTTCTAACCCCAATTTTGTTTCATTAGCACAACGGAATTATGATCATTATAAAGCTCTTAAGCCAAAAGAATAGAAACAAAGGTGAAAGATTATTGTAATTATATTCTTATATATTTTAATCAAAGAAATATCTTATTTTTTTAATAATGAATCTTTTTTAAATGAAAAAGGAAATGTTACTTAAACCTCTTTCTTAGGAGTATGTGCATTCAAACACTTTATAAGATGCAGATTAGAGCTACTGCTTTCAAATGTAGTGTGCATTTTTCTCCAATAATTTGCTCTAAGTGGAGCACTTCAGTCCACTTTGGGAATAAATGAATCTACTCTTTTAGGAGAAGAAATCTTGATTCTTAAATTGCATCCATATATTTTCAATATGGTTTTTAGGCAACCAATAAATAAAGGGGTTTTTTTAATGCAATGGAGGTTAGACTGTGGCTTGTCAGGATATATGGATGTCACAACAAGGTACCTGTTACAGTTATTGATGACTTTTTATCATTACTTTCTCACCAGTAAATATTTTGCTCTCCTTCTTTCCTTCCTTTCTGTTCTCCTTCCTTCCTTTCTTCTTTCCTTCTTTTCTTCCTTCATCTTTTTCCCCTTTCCTTCTCCTCTGATTTGTATGTCCTAGAAAGCAGCAAGGTTTATAGCACAGTGTTTAAAAATGCAGGGTTTACCAATCACTGACCCATACCTGAGGTGACTGTAGGTAGTATACACATGCAAACTTTTTTATTTTAATGAAAATATATTTCCTTACTATGTATTAGAAAAATATAAAGCTAGCGCATCAAAATTGAAATTTTATAGATATTATTACTGCAAATAGGGCTAACATAGAGATATAACAAAACATAAAAATATGTTTTTAATGTTTAAGTAAACAATAGCAAGGGGGATAAAGAGATATAGCAAAATCTGGATTTTGCATACATGGTTGTTATTATACATGAATAAGTTTGAGATATAACATTGAACTGGGGGTCAGAAAGTTTGGGTTGTCAAACTGACTTTGCTACTAGCAAGGTAAGGGATCTTGGGTAAGTCACTTCACCTCTAACGACTGTGTTACAATTCCCTTACTTTAACACTCAGGTGGGAGTAGTGTAGGGCAGTCATTGACGTGTTGGGTGGGTCATTTGAAAGCAGATAATAATTAGAAGTGCAAGATATTTATTGGGAGTAACACCTGTGAAAGATAAAAGGGAAAGGGACATAAGTAGGCAGGGAGAGCTTCAGACCACAATACAGGTCTATACCAGTAACAGAAGGGAAAAGGAAGCAAGTTTAATAGGAAAAGCTTCAGACTGTAGTGTAGCACTCATAAAATCTTGGCCAACACAACTAGGAGATCAGTGTAAAACATAGCTCATAGAGGAGTCCTATGCTTCTTCCAAATGGCAAGTCATTGCATCCCGACTTTGCTCAGTCATTAGCTGGCAGCAGCCCAGAAAGCACACACCTTCCACTTGAAAACCGAGGCAGATCTGAAGGTACCTGAAGCTGGAGGTTGTCAGTTAACTTAATTCTTTGAGACAAGTTTTGCCTTAAAGGGCCATCTGAGCCGTGCATAAGAACAGCTATCTCAGTTGGCCTACCATGACTGTAAAGGCCTTTCCCATTCTGTAATTCCAACTGAGTCTCCTTATTTCTACTGACAAACTTTTTTTATTTTTTTCATTTTTGTGGGTACATGCTAGATGTATACTTCTGTGGCTTACATGAGATATTTCGTACAGGCATGCAATGCACAATAACCACACCAGGATAAATAGGGTACCCATCATCTCAAGAATTTATCCTTTGCCTACTGACAATCTTTTAGATCAGCTTTTATTGCAATTTTGAGATCCAGACCTGACAAAAATTAAAGTCTGTGAAGTGATAGAACTGAAAGAGAAAATCACTAGGACAAGGTTGGGGAAAAGAATGGCAAACTGAATCCTATACACACAACTCAGAATTATGAGACTTTGGGGGAATGTCTACTACAAGAACAAGCAAAGTCTGTTCCTTCAAAAAGAAAGTAATGTATAGTATCATGTCAGTCTGAGTAATGAAAATGTGATTTCCTTTACCATGCTTTGAGTTGCCACCCCTTTCTCTTCCTTTAGTGACCCTCTTTTCATTTGAATTCAGCCATGTAAGTCCCTGTACTCTATATCAAATTGCATTTGGGCAATAGAGATAGGAGCTGCTGTTCATCTCTGATGATAATAATAATGAGACAAATTATCCCTACTATGGTCCATGGTTCCCAGTTTTCTCAAAGCAGATAAAAATTACCTCAAATGCCTCCATCAAAGACACACACACACATACAGAAAGAGAGAGAGAGAGAGAGTAAACCAAAACTATTTAGAAGTAAGTTGGATGGTCAAGAAAAGGGGAAATGGAAATAAGAAGATGTTTCCTTTCAAGATGAGCCAGCTGGATGTAAGCTGAGGATGGATATCTATATACAGAAGAGTAAAGTCCAATGTGAGTCTTGGTGTTACAAACAGCACAAAACCACTGCTTTCTTCTACAAATGTAGAGTCAAGAATACTTAAGCTACTTAACTAAGCTTCCTGGGATCACTTCCTGCAGTTCCCTTTGATACTGAGCTCTGTCTATCTGGCAAAGACGTCTTTGTACATTTACATGGAACATCCCCTGGTAGCAATCCTAAAGTGAGAAGACTTGGATATTCCATGAAGGCTTTAACAAAGGCCTCTCAGAGGTCAAGATGTACATTTCAGAGTGGACAATGAGCTGCAGAAAATTCTAGCTTGTTGAAATCCCAAAAAGAAACAGAAGATTACACCAGGAGTACAACCCAGAGATGTGATCTACTCAGGCCAGAAGTGGACATCCCAATAGAGCAAGTAAGTCTCTTACAAATTCTTGTATCAGTTGATGATGTCATTTTTTTGGAGTTGTTCTGTAATTAATTGTTGTTTTCTCTTCTAGGACTCTCTCTAACATGGCGCTGTTTGTCAACGTTAGTCCCAGAGGTAGCCATCATGTGTACAATCTGTCAGTCAAGCAGCCTCTCAATCTCTCATGGTAAGGTCCTGGATCCGGATGCTTTACCCTGCATTGTCAGGCATGTTGTGTAAAGTGATCTAGTTTTTCTCATATATGTCAGTAATGACAGCTCAGTTACTGTGTGTAGAGCCCTAGAGTAATATTAGGAATAGATGCAAAGGCAGGAGGCAGTGTGGTATAATAAAAAAATAAAAATTAAAAAAAATAAAGCACGAGGCTAGGAGGTAGGAGTCAGGTTTGAATCCCAAGAATTCATCTAACTACCTATATGGCAAACGAAACCTCTCTGAACCTGATTATCAATCTGTAAAATGCAGAGGTAGACAAGATCAGTATTTCCCAAAATGTACATGAGATGATTTTAGATACTACACAGCAAAACTTCTCTTTTAACTTATTAGTTTTGAATGTGTATTAAATACATATTAGAAAAACAACTATCCCAGCAATTCTGTGATTTTATAGATACCATTCCTTAGAATGAGGCTAAAGTAGATATGTAGATAAAAGAAACTCAGTCAATGTAAATAAAAATATTAAGTAAATTTATAGTTCAGATGGTCCACCTATATGGCAAAAACTGAAAAGGTGGTATATTAATGACTAGAATTTGGAAAATAAACCACTGTCACTTCAAGATCTACATTTCTTCCCTCTTGGAGTTCAGTTTGGACCAGGGTAGGCCAGGAGTAAGGGTGTAGACCCATCATCTGGGTGAATGCTGAGGACACAAACAGGGAAGCAAAATCAGAGCCCCATTATTCTTGGGGATATAAAGTTAAAAGGTAGACTAAACCTTTAAAATCAGTCCAAGTGGGCAAAAACCAAGAGAGATATGAGTATTCTTAGTCAAGTTTTAAACAGAGCTGGGGATCTGAAGGATCAATCAAAAACAGCCTAGCAGATTACACAGGGCAAATTGGATCTGGATTGAATGATCCAACAACAGATGTTCATCACTCCCCGTATAAGACCAAAAACAAAAACAAGACAAAACAAAAACCCACAAACAATTGAAGTGCCCAGGGGAGAACATGAGCCATAGCAGGGCTCATTCAGTGTTCCACCAGTTAACCACTGCCTTAGAAGACCTGACAGTTTCTCTGCCTAGGTTGAGACTGGTACCAGAGTTGGAGACAATTGCTGACCTTGTAAGTGGAGGAATTTAGGTAATGTCTGCTGTCAGCAGTAGAGAGCTACAGGCAATCAAACAGGTCATTGTGCAAAGAGAGAAAATAGAAGAAAGTTCATCTATCTTATATTCCTTTCTGATGTATTAGCTGTTTTCTTTAGACTTTCATTTAATTTTCTCAGAACTTCTATGAGGAGAGACTTCTTGTCCACCCACCTCCCTAAGCCTTTTACAGATCAGAAAATGGGCCCAGAAAATATGTATAACTTGCCCAAAGTCTCATAGCTAATCCATTGCCGAACTAGGTTTTCTATCTAGATTGGTAACACTCTTAGCAGAGCACCTTGCTTTTCCCACTTTACCCACCCAAGCTTCTCAGTGAGATAGAAAGCCAGCACCACAAAGGTCACATAAGAGCATTCGCAAAGACACAAATGTAAATAAATGAAGCACAAGCTCTAAATTTATGAGGATGAAGTGATCAGAGATAAAAAGGGCTTTTAAAAACAAGAACACCTTGGGTCGGGTGTGATGGTTCATGCCTGTAATCCCAGCACTTTGGGAGGCTGAGGTGGGTGGATCATGAGGTCAGGAGTTCGAGACCAGCCTGGCCAATATGGTGAAACCCCGTTTCTGCCAAAAAAAAAAAAAAATACAAAACTTAGCTGGGCATGGTGGCATGCGCCTATAGTCCCAGCTACTTGGGAGGATGAGGCAGAAGAATTGCTTGAACCCGGGAGGCGGAGGTTGCAGTGAGCTGAGATTGTGCCACTGCACTCCAGCCTGGGCAACAGAGCAAGACTCTGTCTTAAAAAAAAAAAAAAAAGGACAACTTTGTGAATCTGGGTTTGAAAAAACTATCCCAACATGAACTGTATCTTAACAGGCATCAATTACATCCCCATCACTCCCTGTGCCAACCGCTTTCCTTCCCTCTTCTCTCTCTCTCTCTCTCTCACACACACACACCACACACACGCACGCGTGCCTGCACACACACACACACATATTTTCATTCCCCTTTTTTCTTATGCTTTGTCTTCTTCTCCCTCCTCATCCAACCTCATTTATGCCAGAAAATAACGATGGAAGGGGGTACTAGATGACATCTAATTTCTCCAAAATTTTACTAAAACAAGAGTATTACTCATAAAATTGAACCCAAACAGGCAGCCAGGAGCTTCAACAAGCTTGAGGAAGTGAACTCCGCAGCTTACCAGATCTCAGAATGTACCTGAAAAAGAGAAGGGCCTGTTTTGCTTAGAGAGAAAACAAGTCTAAATAAGATTTAGTTATGCTGTTTTGCTTGCCAATAACAACTATTCCCTTCTCTCTTCCCCTTCCAGGTCTTCTTGTTCTGTTCTCTACTTTCCCTTCCTTTGTTCTGACATGTTTCATGTTCTAAATAAAAAATTCAAATGCTCAAACCCACATGTTGTGATCACTGACACCTCAGCAGATGGCATGTAAACACAGAGCTCACTGGGCTGGAGCCTGGCTTTGCAGGCAAGAGAGGTGGGCTTGGAGGTAAAAATTCCCACTGGTCCCAAATGTCAGGGAATCCAGTCACCTCTCCTGGTGCACAACTTCTCTGGTAGCTCAGGATTCACTTTCTTCTCCAAATGGAAATGGGATATAGAACACCAAGGGAATGAGGAGTGGGGACTGGGCTGGGGTCCAACTTCCTGCCATACATTTCGAAAGCCACAGGCATTTGTCAGCTTAAAGTAGCGAACTCTGAGACTCCTATTCTCTCTCCCAAAATGCCTTTAATTATAGTCAACCATTGCATTTTGTCTCTCTTCTCTCTCTCTCCCCTGCCTGAAATTAACAAGGAAAGATCATTTCCTACCCAATATTATAACAAGATGAATTAAAAGCATTTTATCTTCTCCCCAAGCTCTCAGATTATGTCCTCTAAAACAGTGCTTCCTAAACTCTCTGTGAAGAAGAACCAGTTTTTCCCCCCAAGATCTTCATGGACCAGTAAACATGCAACAAAAATAAATTACTTAAAAAATGAAACAAGCAAAATAAGATATATAAAATATAAGTTCAATATTTTTTAGCATTATATTCAACAGCCATTATATTACCCTGTCAAGTTCCTATGAAGGTTGATAAAGACTTACCCTCCGTTTCTTTCCTTATATCATCTCAGACTGGTAACAAACAATGAACCAGCACGAGTCTGCACACATTTTGAGCAGCACTGCTCTAAAGGTCGTTACAGTAAGTTTTTTCTATATATACCACTGTATGTCCAACAACTTGTTCACTGCACAGCAAGGAAAACAGAGTGTAGTGTCCTTAAGAACCTTGTAATTGTATTGTACAGACCAGAATTGCATGGCTTATGATAATTGCCACGGAGATAGAACAGGTGCTAGGACAATGAATAAAGAGAAGGCAGATTGTGGAAGTCAATACTGTGGAAGCCTGCATAGTGTGGCCAGAGAAGGCCTTTCAGAAAAGGTGACTTTGAAACAATAATCTGAAAGGGGAGAAGGATTCAGCTACATGACCAATCACGGAGAGTCCATTCATAGGGAACAGTACATGCCAAAGTCCTGAGGCAGAAAACAGCTTGATGTCTTCCCTGAACAGTCAGAAGGCAATTTTGGGTAGAGCAGAATGAGTGACAGGACAGACTAGATGCCAGGTGGAAGAGTTTTACCTTTTTTCAACAGCAACAGAAGGCCCATTGAAAAATTTCAAGCAGGGAAGGGGTATGATTTGATTTATGCTTTTCTAAAAATCCATGTCAAATGGATGAGTTTTGTGTGATATAAATTATACCTCAATGAAGCTGTTAGAAAAAAAAAGAAAAAGAGAGCGAGAGAGAGAGATCAGTGGCTATTTCCCCATTAATAGAACTTATGCCACATTGTAATTATTTATTTATTCATACAAATAACCCCCACTGAAATGAAGTGCCATGAGGGCAAGGACCAAGTTTGAGATGGCTCACCATTGTAACAGCTAGCACTTAATAGGTTTCTAAGTATGTTTGTTGGTCAGACTGGGGAATAAAATCATGAGTGAACAATATATGCAAATTGTACTCAAGTACTAATTTATATGGTGTAATCTTCAACTCTACACATTGTACCCTCCCAGGAGGATGGATCTGCTTTCTAGAAAAAGACTTGTGTCTCTCATTAGCAACCTGACAACTTGAATCACCACAATTACTATGCATTTCTTTATTGAAGCATCACCCAGATGAACAATTCAAATTGCACTAAAGGCAGAGTCAGTCTTCATCCAAAATGTGAGATAGATAGTTGTCTTTGGCAGCCTTCCAACCCTCATTCTACTGTTTTTATCTTTCTTATAGGCAAGCCACCTTTTCTCACCCATAATCTATCATCAACTCCTAAAAGTCACCCAACTTAAGGATCCTGTCTCTGTTTTCCTCCCTGTACAAAATGTGCCCTAGTAATAGTACTGTATGAAGGAAAACTCCACATCATATCTTGTAAATAAATGCACTTAATGTAAGCCTTGGATATATTTATTTCCAACTCTAAAATATCCACATTTCCAAAAGTAAAGTGAATTTCAGTATGTGAAAATCAACAAAGATGGGGGATAATACCAAAGTCATTTGGATCTTTGGAAGACTGAATTGTCTGGCTATTCTCAAATCATGGACGGTCTGTGTTTGGATGACAGTTGTGTAACCAGTGTCTATGTGAAATATGGCTTTGGAGAGTTAATCAACGGAAGCTTACAAGACCCTGCGTGAACTGCTTAGGCATAAAGGTCATGTTGGTTTTATATAGCTGCATTCAGATGTGAGCAAACGTGCACTGATCAAACAAACAGACATGATGTGATTGAGATGTGATGCAATTTATGAAATATAGCAGAATCTACGAGTCCAAATGGGTAGTTTCCATTTCAGAAGAATCACTTCTGGATATTATACCCATATTTCTAACAAATATCACCATTGTTGCACAGAAGCAGTCAAGTGTACAGAAACTTGGAATGTAGAAAGTGAGAAAGCAGAATTTCAATTCACCCTATCTATGAGCAGTAGGATTGCCTCCAATCTGTCCCTGCCTTCTCTCATATCTTTTAATCTCTTCCCACTGCACACAAAGATTACCGTTCAAACCAAAGGAAAGGATACTAACATGACTAGCCAACAAAACCATCAATTGCAACCAAATAGAATTGGTGAAATGCAAACAGCACTAGAATTCGATAAGTTTAGTCCAAGCACACAAAAATCATTGAATATATAATCATCCCTTAATTATTAAAATCCTTATGAAATAATAAGATGGGCTTAACAGAAATTCCATAGCACAACAGGAAATTTGAGACCTTAGAGTCACTTAACACCTATGTTGTAGAGTATACACATATACTTATTGCACAGAAGGCATGTGAAGTCATGCAATAATAAGACAAAAATCCATAAACAGTCATCCATATGTACAATAGCCTATGTAATCATTGGGAAGGGGGAGGATAAAGGAGCACAATTAGCCCCCTTACTACCTAGTAGAAGATACAGGGACAAATTTGATATAGATGTTCTTAGCTATTATTTCACTAATTGAAAATGTTAGCAAGGATGCAGAAAAAAGGGAATGCTTGCACATTGTTAGTGGGAATCTAAATTAGTACAGCCATTACGGAAAACAGTATGGAGGTTCCTCAAAAAACGGAAAATAGAACTACCATATGATCCAGTAATCCCATTGCTGGGCATATATCCAAAAGAAACAAATCTGTATATTGAAGAGTTATCTGCACTTTATGTTTATTGCAGCACTATTCACAATAACCAAGAAGTGGAATCAACCTAAGTGTCCATGAACAAATGGATAAAGAAAATGTGGTACACATACACAACAGAATGCTATTTAGTCATAAAAGGGTGAAAATCCTGTCATTTGTGACAACATGGATGAATCTAAAGGACATCAGGTCAAGTGAAATAAGCCAGGCACAAAAAGACAAATACCACGTGATCTCATGTATATGTGGAATCTTAAAAAGTTGAACTCATAGAAGTAGAGAGTAGAACGGTGGTTACCAGAGGCTAGGGGGTGAGGAGGGAGGCAATGAGGAGTTGTTAATAAACAAGTACAAAGTTTCAGACAGGCAGTAGGAATAGGTTTTGAGATCTATTGCACAGCAGAGTGCAATAATATTGTATCATATATTTCAAACTAAGAGGGTAAATTTCAAATGTCTCACCATAAAAAATTGTAGGTGAGCAAGGTGATGGGTATGTGAATTAGCTTGATCTAATCATTTCACATTGTTTATGTATATCAAAACATCACATCGTACCCCATAAATGTACACAATTATGATTTGTCAATCAAAATAATATTAATAATAAAAAAAGAAAGAAAGGAAAGAAAAGAAAATGGTTCTTGAAGAATAAAATTTCAATAGAGGCACCTAAAGTTGTAAGTAATAAAGTAGGGGCCCTTTGTAGGCAAAGAGAACAAAGATACCAATGTTAAAGAGTGCATGATGTGGCTAGAGCATGAGGTCTGTTGAAGGAAATGGTGTAGATGAGGCCAGGGGAGCAGAAGATAACAGATAATAGAAATCCTTGAAAATGAAGTTAAGATATTTGGCTGTTAATAGAAAGTAGGGACTCATTGCAATCCTTTGAGAAAGGAGTCTTATACTCTAACTGGTATTTTAGGAAGGTAAATTTATTATGTGAAGAATAAACTGGAGAGGGGGAAAAAAAAACAGAAATCAGAGCACCAACTAGGAAGCTAGGACAATAATCTAGGCCAGTGGTTCTCAAACCCGCTTGTACCTCAAAGTCACCTGTTGAATTAGATACTTGGGCCTCATACTCCATAAGTCTAAATTAGAGAAAGGGATACAAAAATAAGAGATTTTAAAGGGATGTAATCACCTTGCTTTGGGGCACATTCTTTTTTTTTTTTATTTTTTTTAAGTGAAAGCAAGTTTATTAGGAAAGTAAAGGAATAAAGAATGGCTACTCCATAGGCAGAGCAGCCCCTAGGGTTGCTGGTTGCCCATTTTTATGGTTATTTCTTGATTACATGTTAAACAAGGGGTGGATTATTCATGAGTTTTCTGGGAAAGGGGTGGACAATTCCCAGAACTGAGGGTTCCTCCCCATTTCAGACCATATAGGGTAACTTCCTGACGTTGCCATGGCATTTGTAAACTGTCATGGTGCTGGTGGGAGTGTAGCAATGAGGACAATCAGAGGTCGCTCTCATTGCTATCTTGGTTTTGGTGAGATTTAGTGGGCTTATCAGCAAGTTCTTTATGACCTGTATCTTGTGCTGACCTCCTGTCTCATCCTGTGACTTAGAATGCCTAACCACCTCGGAATGCAGTCCAGTAGGTCTCAGCCTTATTTTACCCAGCCCCTACTCATGATGGAGTTGCTCTGGTTCAAATGCCTCTGACATTTCTCTCCTTCCTTCTATAAGAGAACCCTTAATCCTAAGGGTTGTAGAAGGACAAAGATTCATCTTCTGTAACTTCTTTAGGTTGAATAGGGCAATGATATTCCTGCTTAACTATTGGTTCCCTTGCATTTGGGGTAGAGAGGAGCTCAGTCAAAAAGCTGACTTGGTATGTCAAGGGCCATTTATAACTCTTGAGTTCCAACAAAAGGTGATATCTGGAAAATTATTAAGTGTTCAATTTAAGAGAACATTGAGTAAGCTTATCCTGCATTCCTACACATAGAGTGTAACAGCAATATATTCCACAACAGTAAAGCAAAATAAGCAAAATTATCCCAGGTAAACTAAATAAGAAGGCTTTCCATGAACTGGGAAACTGTTGGAACCAAGCTGATATGGGGTTGCTAGCTGACTTCAGTATGTGGGGCACATTCTTTTTACACACATGGAATATGGGAGTTAATTTAGTCAGTAGGTGGTTAGAGAAGGGAGTTTTAGAGTATATGAGAAGGTCTACTTGGAGAGTCATTGGTATCTTATTCAAAGTGAATTCAGGTTGAAAATGTCAAAATAAAATAAGAAATGAATTTGTTTTACAGACTCTAAAGCCTCAAAACGTAACAAGTTCATTTTCTGAGGTATTTGTGTGGTAAATGTCATCCTTTTGAAAAAGTAGATTCTCAGAACCCAGCTTTATGAAAACTCATGACTATCCCCATAGTCAAACACTCAAAATTAAAAACATAAAAAGGCAAATAAAAAAGAACAAAAACTTCTAATGTCTTTGGGTAGATGAGAAATGCCAGAAGAAAGAACTTGTTTTCAAGCAGAAAATGAACTGCTAAAGTAGTCTATGATTCAGTGAAGGGAGAAAGCAGTTGCTGTAAAACAGCTTAAACAAAAGGAACCACTGTTTCTTGCAAAAATATCAAGTCTACTGAAACACATTTTGTTTTTGGCAAAAATGTTATTTTAAAATATATTATTTTAATAGCAGATGAAGTTCAGTGAGGAAATAGAATTCATGACACAGAAATTTCCTTTGAAGTCAAACTTGTTTAAAAATGCATCATGTATTAAATAGAAAGATGTGGGTTCTCTCTTTATTTATTTATTTATTTATTATTATATTTTGTGTTCTAGGGTACATGTGCACAACTTTTTTTTTTTTTTTTTTTTTTTTTTGAAACAGAGTTTTGCCTTGTCGCCCAGGCTGGAGTTCAGTGGCATGATCTCCACTCACTGCAACCTCCGCCTCCTGGGTCCAAGCAATTCTCCTGCCTCAGCCTCCTGAGTAGCTGGGATTACAGACACCCACCACCACACCAGGCTAATTTTTGTATTTTTAGTAGAGACGGGGTTTCACCATGTTGGCCAGGCTGGTCTGGAACTGCTGACCTCAGGCGATCCGCCCACCTTGGCCTCCCAAAGTGCTGGGATTATAGGCATGAGCCACTGTGTCCAGCCTTCTGGTTTTTTTGGAATAGTTGCCATTGGAAGAAGTGCTCAGGTCAAGCATTTAAACCCTGAAACAAAAGTCAGAACAAACTAAAAAGACTTAAGAACATGAAACCGAATGTCAACTTTGTTTGAGCCAAGGACATGAATTAAAAAGTAAAAACTTATAAAATCATTTATCATTTATTTAAACTAGTAATTATATACTTTTTTCTAAAGACTTGGATTTTCTGATAATAAAAGTATCTGTCTGTGTTCACGTATATTGCTGTCTGGTCACTGTTCTACTTCTACTCACAACAGCGTTCATTATACAAGGGAAAAAATGGAATATAGGGAGGAGGCTGGACTGTGGGACAGAGAGAAGTCTGAGTGACAGTAATTGGAGTGTGTCTGATAGGCAGATGCTTCATGGGACTAGTCAGAGCTGATTGGCTGAGGGAGCTATGTCCCACTCATGGGTGTTATTATCAGAGAGGAGGAGTGAGGATGGAACTTTCTGGAAAGGTCACATGATAAAGAGGACCAGTAAGAGGTAAATTCATGAATGGAGTCTGAGCCAGCTAGCTATGGAGAACAATTTGACAGCTGGCAGGCAGACAGGTAGGATATGTACCGTTCTCTACTGCTCCCTACCGCTTAAAACCCCATCTCTTTCTTCTTTTACCTCTCGGGTCTGGGTATTGAAGGCCTAATGCTGCCTCATTCAATTTTTACAGAAGTCTTAGGAAACTGGGGACTCTAAATTCCCCCACATGGTGAACTGTGGGTGGCCATCTCCAACTGCTGGTGATGCCAGAAATGAAGGCAATGGGGAACCAGGAGTCAATACACACCTTCCTTTAGCTAGAAGCTCTCTCCTAAAATATTCTCTACATATTATCCCCACCCTTTCCCTTTCCACTTTTACCTAATGGCTTTCAAGTGATAAAAACTGTGTGGGCAATTTTACAAAAGTTTCAGAAAGGCCAGACACTTCAATTTCTCAAAAGAGTGGAGTGGCAAGTCCCACTGTAGATCATAATATAAGAAAAAAAATTGGCCAAGAGCTAGGAAACTCTAATCATTTAGCTAATCATTTAGCCAGATTATATGAGCATTTAACCAGATATTCATGTAATAGCCATCTCTACATTCCTTAACCTTCTCCTGGTAGAGATTGGTGCTGGATAGCAAATTCTGTTACAATAATTTTTTGGTAGGGTTTAAGGAAAACAGGGGATCAAAATTCCCGAAAATGCAGACTTTGGGTGGCAAACATCAAATAAAATTTACCATAAGGGAAAAAAAAGCAAAAAGGAGCCACTAACTTTTAATATCTCCCACCCTTCCACTCTCTCCTCTCCTCCTTTCCCCTTTTACTTACTGTATGTATGATACTCAGATCTATTGATTTAATGTCTTAACAGAGGTTTTATGGGAATTTTTCCTCAATTTTCCAAACTCTAAGGACTGCAAATTGGAAGCTCATAAAAGGAAATCTAGCAACAGGCTATGAGCAAGAATAATCATTTTAAATAAAAGAATAGGCAGAGGAGAGCCAAGAGCCAGGCAACCTCTGTCCCATAGGCAAAACATCTCTCTTTTTGTAGGCTAGTCGAGTGCAGCAGTGGGAGTAGAGAAGGCACTAGAACTTCTCTCTTAATACAACTATGCCTGCCATTCATCCCTTTTTTCCCAGTTGCTAAGATCCTCAATTCCCTGTCGAAGATACGCTGGTCAGCTCTGCTGAATTAGTGTCTTTGCTGAGATGACAGGGAGAGTCTGGCCTCAGTTTTAAAAACGTTGTGTGCACTGTGCTTGTCCATGACTCCAATAGTGTCTAGCAATATGTGAAAGAAAATAGAATATATTTTAAAACGATAGAGTAGAGGTGGAAGGTGGACTGAGAGCCAGATACGTCTGCCTCTCAGCCAGCAACTGTCTCCGGACTTTCTTCTTTCTACTACTATTCTTTACCTTTTTCTTTCTTTTTTTTTTTTTTTTTTTTTTTTTTTTTTTTTTTTTTTTTTTTGAGACGGAGTCTTGCTCTGTCGCCCAGGCTGGAGTGCAGGGGCTGGATCTCAGCTCACAGCAAGCTCCGACTCCCAGGTTCACGTCATTCTCCTCCCTCAGCCTCCCGAGTAGCTGGGACTACAGGCGCCCGCCACCACCCCCGGCTAATATTTTGTATTTTTTAGTAGAGACGGGGTTTCACCGTGTTAGCCAGGATGGTCTTGATCTCCTGACCTCGTGATCCGCCCATCTCGGCCTCCCAAAGTGCTGGGATTACAGGCTTGAGTCACCGCGCCCGGCCTTACCTTTTTCTTTGATCTGTTTACCTATTTGATCTGTATGGTGGCCATTTCTGTTATGTTAGTTGTTTTACAGAGGTTTTAGGGCTACGTGGTATTTATATCCAAACTTGAGTTCAGTGTGTTATCAACTCAAAAAAAGAAATCTAGCAAGAATTATGGATAAGAGAAATGCCTTAAAAATAATGAGATTCTAGGTGAATAAGGACCAGGAGCCAGCCAACTTCTGCTCTTAGACAGGATCCCTACATTCTACCAATGACCTTAATCCCTTTATTTTCCTTTTATCCTCTAGGTGTTCAATGGACATTTCCACTGCATTAATGTCTTTATAGAGTGTTGAGTGGGACTTGGGTTCAGTATTCGCACCTGCAATTCACAAGTGATCAGCCGAAGAAGTGAAACCTAAAAAGAATTTATGAACAAATGAAATGTCTTAAAGATATTGTGATAGGAGGCAAGACAGGATTAGGAGCCAGCAAGCTGCTGTCCTTCACACAAAAGTAGTCTTCTAATAAGCCCCTTTTTAACACACACCCATCCTACTCTTCCTTCTCCCTCTTACTTCCAGGATATAGGGTGGTCACTGCTGCTGCATCAGTTACCTTCATGAAATTGTTGGGAGACTCTAATCTCAGTTTTCTATACACTGCTGCTTGTATTTACTCATGTCAGCTACAACATTTAGCAATATGTGATGGAAAAGACAACATGCTTTGAATCACATTAGAAGGTACACAGGGAAACCAAGAGTAAGCCAACTTCTGCCCAATAGTCAGCACCACTCTCCTGCCTTCCTTCACTCTGCCAATGACCTTCATACATTTGTTTTTCCCATTTCCCTTTCAGGTTTTCAGTGGTCACTTCTGTTGCATTATTTTATTTATAGAGAATTCACTGGGGCTTGGGAAAATATTCCCACCGGAATCTCTGCAGGTAATCAGAAGTAAGGCCTAGGAATAATGTATTTTATTTTGTTTTTAAGGGTTTTTTTTATTTTTATTTTTTGTGGATACATCATAGGAATATATGTGTGTGTGTATGTATGTGTATATTAAGAAAGTAAAGGAATATGTGTGTATGTGTATATTATCATGTAATATGTAAAATATATCACATACCCCATATATAAAATATATGTTTAATATTATATATTATATATTACTTTATATATATGGGGTACGTGATATATTTTACATATTACAGGCATGCAATGTATAATAATCACATCATGAAACATTGGGTCTCCATCCCCTCAAGCATTTATCTTTTGTGTTAGAAGCCAATTATCCTCTTTTAGTTATTTTTAAATGTATAAGTAAGTTTTTATTGACTATAGTCACCTTGTTGTGTAATCAAATACTAGGTCTTATTCATTCTTTCTATTTTTTTAAAATTAATCATCCTTACCTTCCACCCACCCACCACCACTCCCCTTCCCAACCTCTGATTACCATCCTTCTCTGTGTCCATGAGTTCAACGCTTTGATTTTTAGAGCCCACAAATAAGTTAAAGCATGTAATATTTGTCTTTCTGTGCCTGGCTTATTTCTCTTAGCATAATGACCTCCAGTTCCATCCAAGTTGTTGCAAATGACATGATCTCATTCTTTTTTATGACTGAATAGTACTCCATTGTATATATGTATCACATTTTCTTTATCCATTCATCTGTTTGTGGACCCTTAGGTTGCTTCCAAATCTTGGCTATTGTGAACACTGCTGCAACAAACCTAGGAGTGCAGGTATCTCTTTGATATCCTGATTTCCTTACTTTTGGGTATATACCCAGCAGTGGGATTGCTGGATCTTATGGAAGCCCTATTTTCAGTTTTTTAAGGAACCTCCAAACTGCTTTTCATAGTGGTTGTACCAATTTACATTCCCACCAACAGCGTATGAGGATTCCCTTTTTTCCACATCCTCATCAGTATTTTTTATTGCTTGCCTTTGTATAAAAGCCATTTTAACTGGGGTGAAATAATATTGCATTATAGTTTTGATTTTGCATTTCTCTGATGATCAGTAATGTTGAGCACCTTTTCATATGCCTGTTTGCCATTTGTATCTCTTCTTTTGAGAAATATCTATTCAAATCTATTGCCCATTTAAAAAATTGGACTAAATTTTTTTTCCTATACAGTTGTCTGAACTCATTATATGTTCTGATTATTAATCCCTTATCAGATGAGTAGTTTGCAAATTTTTTCTCCCATTCTGTGGGTTGTTTCTTCACTTTGTTGGTTGTTTCCTTTGCTGTACAGAAGCTTTTTAACTTGATGTGATCCCATTTGTCCATTTTTGCTTTAGTTTCCTATGTTTGTGGAGTGTTACTCAATAAATTTTTGCCCAGACCAACGTCCGGGAGATTTTCCCTAATGTTTCATTGTAGTGGTTTCATAATTGGATGTCTCAGATTTAAGTCTTTAATCCATTTTGATTTGATATTTGTGTAAAGTGAGAGATAAAGATCATGTTTTGTTATTCTACATATGGATATCCAGTTTTCCCAGCACAATTTATTGAAGAGACTGTCTTTTCCCCAATATATGTTCTTAGCATCTTTGTTGAAAATGAGTTAACTTTAGGTGTGTGGATTTGTTTCTGAGTTCTCTATTCTGTTACATTGGTCTATACATTTTTATTCCAGTATCATGCTGTTTTGGTTACTGTAGCTCTGTAGTATAATTTGAAGCCAGGTAATGTGATTCCTCCAGTTCTGTTCTTCATTCTCAGGATAGCTTTGGCTATTCTGGGTCTTTTGGGGTTTCATATAAGTTTTAGGATTGTTTTTCCTATTTCTATGAAGAATGCCTTTGGTATATTGATAGGGATTGTATTGAATCTGCAGATTTCTTTGAGTAGTGTGGACATTGCAACAATATTGACTCTTCCAATCCATGAACATGGAATATCTTTCCATTTTTTGTGTGTCCTTGCAAATTTCTTTCATCAGTGTTTCATAGCATTCATTGCAGATATCTTTTACTTTTTTGGTTAAGTCAATTCCTAGGTATTTAACTTTATTTGTGGCTATTATAAATGGTAATTTTTAAATTTCCTTTTCAGATTGTTCATTGTTGGCATATAGAAATGCTACTGATTTTCATATGCTAATTTTCTATCCTGCAACTTTGTTGAATTCGTTTATCACTTCTAAAGTTTTTTGATGAAGTCATTAGGTTTTTCCAAATATAAGATCACATCATCTACAAACAAAGATAATTTGGATAATTTGACTTCTTCCTTTCCAGCTTGGATGGCCTTTATTTCTTTTTCTTTTTTCCTTTTTCATATATATATATATATATATATACTTGAAGTTCTAGGGTACATGCGCACAATGTGCAGGTTTGTGCCATGTTGGTTTGCTGCACCCATCAACTCATCATTTACATTAGGTATTTCTCCTAATGCTATCCCTCCCCCAGCCCCCCACCCCACGACAGGCCCCAGTGTGTGATGTTCCCTGCCCTGTGTCCAAGTGTTCTCATTGTTCAGTTCCCACCTATGAGTGAGAACACGCAGTTTTTGGTTTTCTGTCCTTGTGATAGTTTGCTCAGAATGATGTTTTCCAGCTTCTTCCATGTCCCTGCAAAGGACATGAACTCATCCTTTTTTATGGCTGCATAGTATTCCATGTGTATATGTGCCACATTTTCTTAATCCAGTCTGTCATTGATGGACATTTGGGTTGGTTGCAAGTCTTTGCTATTGTGAATAGTGCCGCCATAAACATACGCGGGTATGTGTCTTTATAGTAGCATGAGTTATAATCCTTTGAGTATATACCCAGTAATGGGATCGCTGGGTTAAATGGTATTTCTAGTTCTAGATCCTTGAGGAATCGCCACTGTCTTCCACAGCAGTTGAACTAGTTTACACTCCCACCAACAGTGTAAAAGCACTCCTATTTCTCCACATCCTCTCCAGCATCTGTTGTTTTAATGATCACCATTCTAACTGGTGTGAGATGGTATCTCATTGTGGTTTTGATTTGCATTTCTCTGATGACCAGTGATGATGAGCATTTTCTCATGTGTCTGTTGCCTGCATAAATGTCTTCTTTTGAGAAGTGTCTGTTCATATCCTTTGCCCACATTTTGATGGGGTTATTGGGTTTTTTTTTCTTGTAAATTTGTTTAAGTTCTTTATAGATTCTGGATATTAGCCCTTTGTCAGGTGGGTAGAATGCAAAAATTTGCTCCCATACTGCAGGTTGCCTATTCACTCTGATGGTAGTTTCTTTTGCTGTGCAGAAGCTCTTTAGTTTAATTAGATCCCATTTGTCTATTTTGGCTTTTGTTGCCATTGCTTTTGGTGTTTCAGTCATGAAGTCCTTGCCCATGCCTATGTCCTGAATGGTATTGCCTAGGTTTTCTTCTAGGGTTTTTATAGTTTTAGGTCTAACATTTAAGTATTTAATCCATCTTGAATTAATTTTTGTATAAGGTGTAAGGAAGGGATCCAGTTTCAGCTTTCTACATATGGCTAGCCAGTTTTCCCAGCACCGTTTATTAAATGGGGAATCCTTTCCCCATTTCTTGATTTTGTCAGGTTTGTCAAAGATCAGATGGTTGTAGGTGTGTGGTGTTATTTCTGAGGCCACTGTTCTGTTCCATTGGTCTATGTATCTGTTTTGGTACCAGTACCATGCTGTTTTGGTTACTGTAGCCCTGTAGTATAGTTTGAAGTCAAGTAGCATGATGCCTCCAGCTTTGTTCTTTTTGCTTAGGATTGTCTTGGCAATGCAGGCTCTTTTTTGGTTCCATATGAACTTTAAAGTAGTTTTATCCAATTCTGTGAAGAAAGTCATTGGTAGCTTGATGGGGATGGCATTGAATCTATAAATTACCTTGGGCAGTATGGCCATTTTCACGATATTGATTCTTCCTATCCATGAGCATGGAATGTTCTTCCATTTGTTTGTGTCCTCCTTTATTTTGTTGAGCAGTGGTTTGTAGTTCTCCTTGAAGAGGTCCTTTACATCCCTTGTAAGTTGGATTCCTAGGTATTTTATTCTCTTTGTAGCAATTGTGAATGGGAGTTCACTCATGATTTGGCTCTCTGTTTGTCCGTTATTGGTGTATAGGAAGGCTTGCAATTTTTGCATGCCCATTTTGTATCCTGAGACTTTGCTGAAGTTGCTTATCAGCTTAAGGAGATGTGGGGCTGAGATGATGGGGTTTTCTGAATATACAATCATGTCATCTGTAAACAGGGACAATTTGACTTCCTCTTTTCCTAATTGAATACCCTTTATTTCTTTCTCTTGCCTGATTGCCCTGGCCAGAACTTCCAACACTATGTTGAATAGGAGTGGCGAGAGAGGTGGATGCCCTTTATTTCTTTCGTCTGATTAATCTAGCTAGGACTTTCAGTACTATGCTGAATAAGTGAAAGTGGGCATCCTTGTCATGTTCCAGATCTTAGAGGAAATGCTTTCAGTTTTTTTTTTTCCCCCATTCTGTACAATACTAACTGTGGGACTGTCATATATGGCTTTTATTATGTTGAGGTATGTTCCTTCTATACCCAGTTTTTTTAGGGTTTTTATCATGAAGGGATGTTGAACTTTATCGAATGCTTTTTCACCATCTATTGAAATGATCATATGGTTTTTGTCCTTCATTGTGTTGATATGATGTAACACATTGATTAATTTGCATATGTTGAACCATCCTTGCATCCCTGAGATAAACCCCACTTGGCCTTGATGAATGATATTTTTAACATATTGTTGAATTCAGTTTGCTAGTATTATGTTAAGGATTTTTGCATCAATATTTATGGGAGATATTGGCCTGTAGCTTTCTTTCTTTGATGTGTCTTTATCGGGTTTTGGTATCCGATTAATACTGACCTTGTAGAATAAGTTTGTAAGTATAGGGATAATTTATGAGCAAATAAAATGCCTTTAAATGATATGATAGGAAAATGAGCAGGAAAAGAGGCAGCCAACTTTAGTTTGGCCTTTTTTTAAACCCTCTTAAATTATGGATATTTGTTAGTGTTCTCTGTTATATTAGTTCTTTGCTGGAATTGTCCAAATAATCCAGTCTCAGTTTTCTGGACCTGCAGATTGTATTTGCGGATATCACCCTTAGAATCTAGCAATATGTGATGGAAAAGTGGCATGCTTTGGGCCACATTAGATGGGAAATAGATGAACCAGTAATCAGCCAATTCCCAACTTTAGTGAGCACTTATCTCCTAACTCTTCTTTATGCCAATAACCTTTGCACATCTATTTTCACCTTTCATCTTCTAGATGTTCTCTGGTCATGTCTGTTGTGCTATTTTATTTATAGAGATTTCAGTCAGCTCAGCCAGCTATTCCCACCTCTGCATCTTCAAGTGGTCATCTCAAGAAATTAAAAACTAGCAACAGTTTGTGAATAAGCTAAAGGTCTTAAAGTGTTGTCATAGGCAATAAAGCAGGATCAAGATCCAGCCAACCTGTACACTTTATGGAAAAACGGTCTCCTAATATTAACATTCCTAGCATACCACTGACCCCTTCTTTCATTCTCTATCTTATGTCCTGGATATTGGTTACTCAGCTCTGCCACATTAGTGTCTTTACTTATGTTGTCTGAAGAATCTGGTCTCACTTTCCTGCACCTTGCACACTTTATTTGTGCGTGTCAACCATACAATCTAGAAATATGTGACAGAAAAAAAACAAAATATTTTAAAATAGAATAGAAGCAGGTGAACTAGGAGACAGACAACTCCTGCTATTAGAAAAAAAATTGGGCTTTTGGCGTTTGCCTCTTGCCACAACCTGCCCCTTTCTTATTTCCATCCTGGATGTTTGGTAGGAAACCATCTTATATTTGTGTCTCTGCTAAAGTTGGCTTAATAATCTAGTCTCGGTTTTCTGTATCTGTAGACTGTGTTTGCACATATCAAGATAGAATCTGGAAATTTATGATTCCAGAAAATATAGAAAACATAATACACTTTGAACCATGTTAGAAAGGAAACTGGTGAATGAGGAGTCAGCCAACTCTTGCCCATCAGCTATCCCTTTTCTCCTAACATCTTTATTTCTTCCAATGTTTGGGGTTTACTTTTCCCCTTCTATCTTCCAGGTATTTAGTGGTCATTTCTGTTGTGTTATTTGTATAGAGAGATCAGTGGGGTTGGGCCAAATATTCTCAGCTTTTGTTCTGCAAGTGGTCAGCTCAAGAAGTGAAACCTGGGAAGAGGTTATGAACAAGTGAAATGCCTTCAAATGTTGTCATAAGAGGAAAGACAGCATCAGGTGCCAGTCAACTCCTGCCCTTTTTTATTTTCTTTTACAAACTTTGTCTTCTAATATTCCTCTTCTTATCACTCCCCTGTTCTTTTCATTCACTCTTTTCCCTTGTGGATATTTGTTGGTCACTTCTGTTATATTACTTTCTTTGCTGAATCTCTCCAGAAACCAAAGTCTCTTTTGTAACTTGGAGCTCGTATTTGCATATATCAACAGTTGAATCTAACAATTTGTGGTATAAAGACATGCTTGAACCCAAATTAAATGAAAATAGGCAAACCATGAAATAGCCAATTCCCTCCCATTAGTTGTAAGTTCCTTATTTCTGTCTATGATATTTCTCATTTTATTTTCTCCTATTCCCACATGGATTTTTAAAATTATCTCTGTAACATTAGTATATTTTGAGAGATTTAAGGGAGTTTCCACCTTGAAGTCTGAGGTCACAACATCAGAGAAGCTTAGCAAGCATTATAGAAAAATGAAATTCCTTAAAATAATTAAATAACAGGAAAGTGTGAACCATGAGCCAGCCAATTTTTGTCTTTGTGCCAGACTATTTATCCTAACTTCCATAATCCTTTATAGCCCCTCCATCATCACCATTATATTGCCTTCCTTATACACTCTGGTTGTTGTCTGGGCTCTTGTCTGTGTTATTGTCTTTATATTGGTTTCAAGGATTTACAGCTCAACTTTACCACCTTGACTACTGTGGGTGTCTTGCATGATGAAAAAGATTTAACAAGATAGTATAAAAATGTGTATTCCCGATGGGGTGGAGCAAGATGGCCGAATACGAACAGCTCCAGTCTCCAACCCCCAGCGCGAGCGACACAGAAGACCGGTGATTTCTGCATTTTCAACTGAGGTACTGGGTTCATCTCACTGGGGAGTGCCGGACGATCGGTGCTGGTCAGCTGCTGCAGCCCGACCAGCGAGAGCTGAAGCAGGGCGAGGCATTGCCTCACCTGGGAAGCACAAGTGGGAAGGGAAACCCTTTTCCTAGCCAGGGGAACTGAGACACACAATACCTGGAAAATCGGGTAACTCCCACCCCAATACTGCGCTTTAAGCAAACAGGCACACCAGGAGATCATATCCCACACCTGGCCGGGAGGGTTCCACACCCACGGAGCCTCCCTCATTGCTAGCACAGCAGTCTGTGATGTACCCGCAAGGCAGCAGCGAGGCTGGGGGAGGGGCGCCCGCCATTGCTGAGGCTTAAGTAGGTAAACAAAGCTGCTGGGAAGCTCGAAGTGGGTGGAGCTCACAGCAGCTCAAGGAAACCTGCCTGTCTCTGTAGACTCCACCTCTGGGGACAGGGCAATAACAAACGCAGCCGATACCTCTGCAGACGCAAATGACTCTGTCTGACAGCTTTGAAGAGAGCAGTGGATCTCCCAACACGGAGGTTGAGATCTGAGAAGGGACAGACTCCCTGCTCAAGTGGGTCCCTGACCCCTGAGTAGCCTAACTGGGAGACATCCCCCACTAGGGGCAGTCTGACACCCCACACCTCACAGGGAGGAGTACACCCCTGAGAGGAAGCTTCCAAAGCAAGAATCAGACAGGTACACTCGCTGTTCAGAAATATTCTATCTTCTGCAGCCTCTGCTGCTGATACCCAGGCAAACAGGGTCTGGAGTGGACCTCAAGCAATCTCCAACAGACCTACAGCTGAGGGTCCTGACTGTTAGAAGGAAAACTATCAAACAGGAAGGACACCTACACCAAAACCCCATCAGTACATCACCATCATCAAAGACCAGAGGCAGATAAAACCACAAAGATGGGGAAAAAGCAGGGCAGAAAAGCTGGAAATTCAAAAAATAAGAGCGCATCTCCCCCGGCAAAGGAGCGCAGCTCATCGCCAGCAATGGATCAAAGCTGGACGGAGAATGACTTTGACGAGATGAGAGAAGAAGGCTTCAGTCCATCAGATTTCTCAGAGCTAAAGGAGGAATTACGTACCCAGCGCAAAGAAACTAAAAATCTTGAAAAAAAAGTGGAAGAATTGATGGCTAGAGTAATTAATGCAGAGAAGGTCATAAACGAAATGAAAGAGATGAAAACCATGACACGAGAAATACGTGACAAATGCACAAGCTTCAGTAACCGACTCGATCAACTGGAAGAAAGAGTATCAGCGATTGAGGATCAAATGAATGAAATGAAGCGAGAAGAGAAACCAAAAGAAAAAAGAAGAAAAAGAAATGAACAAAGCCTGCAAGAAGTATGGGATTATGTAAAAAGACCAAATCTACGTCTGATTGGGGTGCCTGAAAGTGAGGGGGAAAATGGAACCAAGTTGGAAAACACTCTTCAGGATATCATCCAGGAGAACTTCCCCAACCTAGTAGGGCAGGCCAACATTCAAATCCAGGAAATACAGAGAACGCCACAAAGATACTCCTCGAGAAGAGCAACTCCAAGACACATAATTGCCAGATTCACCAAAGTTGAAATGAAGGAAAAAATCTTAAGGGCAGCCAGAGAGAAAGGTCGGGTTACCCACAAAGGGAAGCCCATCAGACTAACAGCAGATCTCTCAGCAGAAACTCTCCAAGCCAGAAGAGAGTGGGGGCCAATATTCAACATTCTTCAAGAAAAGAATTTTAAACCCAGAATTTCATATCCAGCCAAACTAAGTTTCATAAGTGAAGGAGAAATAAAATCCTTTACAGATAAGCAAATGCTTAGATATTTTGTCACCACTAGGCCTGCCTTACAAGAGACCCTGAAGGAAGCACTAAACATGGAAAGGAACAACCGGTACCAGCCATTGCAAAAACATGCCAAAATGTAAAGACCATCGAGGCTAGGAAGAAACTGCATCAACTAACGAGCAAAATAACCAGTTAATATCATAATGGCAGGATCAAGTTCACACATAACAATATTAACCTTAAATGTAAATGGACTAAATGCTCCAATTAAAAGACACAGACTGGCAAACTGGATAAAGAGTCAAGACCCATCAGTCTGCTGTATTCAGGAGACCCATCTCACACGCAGAGACATACATAGGCTCAAAATAAAGGGATGGAGGAAGATTTACCAAGCAAATGGAGAACAAAAAAAAGCGGGGGTTGCAATACTAGTCTCTGATAAAACAGACTTTAAACCATTAAAGATCAAAAGAGACAAAGAAGGCCATTACATAATGGTAAAGGGATCAATTCAACAGGAAGAGCTAACTATCCTAAATATATATGCACCCAATACAGGAGCACCCAGATTCATAAAGCAAGTCCTTAGAGACTTACAAAGAGACTTAGACTCCCATACAATAATAATGGGAGACTTCAACACTCCACTGTCAACATTAGACAGATCAACGAGACAGAAAGTTAACAAGGATATCCAGGAATTGAACTCATCTCTGCAGCAAGCAGACCTAATAGACATCTATAGAACTCTCCACCCCAAATCAACAGAATATACATTCTTCTCAGCACCACATCGTACTTACTCCAAAATTGACCACGTAATTGGAAGTAAAGCACTCCTCAGCAAATGTTCAAGAACAGAAATTATAACAAACTGTCTCTCAGACCACAGTGCAATCAAACTAGAACTCAGGACTAAGAAACTCAATCAAAACCGCTCAACTACATGGAAACTGAACAACCTGCTCCTGAATGACTACTGGGTACATAACGAAATGAAGGCAGAAATAAAGATGTTCTTTGAAACCAATGAGAACAAAGATACAACATACCAGAATCTCTGGGACACATTTAAAGCAGTGTGTAGAGGGAAATTTATAGCACTAAATGCCCACAAGAGAAAGCAGGAAAGATCTAAAATTGACACTCTAACATCGCAATTAAAAGAACTAGAGAAGCAAGAGCAAACACATTCGAAAGCTAGCAGAAGGCAAGAAATAACTAAGATCAGAGCAGAACTGAAGGAGATAGAGACACAAAAAACCCTCCAAAAAATCAATGAATCCAGGAGTTGGTTTTTTGAAAAGATCAACAAAATTGACAGACCACTAGCCAGACTAATAAAGAAGAAAAGAGAGAAGAATCAAATCGACGCAATTAAAAATGATAAAGGGGATATCACCACCGACCCCACAGAAATACAAACTACCATCAGAGAATACTATAAACACCTCTACGCAAATAAACTGGAAAATCTAGAAGAAATGGATAATTTCCTGGACACTTAGACTCTTCCAAGACTAAACCAGGAAGAAGTTGAATCCCTGAATAGACCAATAGCAGGCTCTGAAATTGAGGCAACAATTAATAGCCTACCAACCAAAAAAAGTCCAGGACCAGATGGATTCACAGCTGAATTCTACCAGAGGTACAAGGAGGAGTTGGTACCATTCCTTCTGAAACTATTCCAATCAATAGAAAAAGAGGGAATCCTCCCTAACTCATTTTATGAGGCCAACATCATCCTGATACCAAAGCCTGGCAGAGACACAACAAAAAAAGAGAATTTTAGACCAATATCCCTGATGAACATCGATGCAAAAATCCTCAATAAAATACTGGCAAACCGGATTCAGCAACACATCAAAAAGCTTATCCACCATGATCAAGTGGGCTTCATCCCTGGGATGCAAGGCTGGTTCAACATTCGCAAATCAATAAACATAATCCAGCATATAAACAGAACCAAAGACAAGAACCACATGATTATCTCAATTGATGCAGAAAAGGCTTTTGACAAAATTCAAGAGCCCTTCATGCTAAAAACGCTCAATAAATTTGGTATTGATGGAACGTACCTCAAAATAATAAGAGCTATTTATGACAAACCCACAGCCAATATCATACTGAATGGGCAAAAACTGGAAAAATTCCCTTTGAAAACTGGCACAAGACAGGGATGCCCTCTCTCACCACTCCTATTCAACATAGTGTTGGAAGTTCTGGCTAGGGCAATCAGGCAAGAGAAAGAAATCAAGAGTATTCAGTTAGGAAAAGAAGAAGTCAAATTGTCCCTGTTTGCAGATGACATGATTGTATATTTAGAAAACCCCATTGTCTCAGCCCAAAATCTCCTTAGGCTGATAAGCAACTTCAGCAAAGTCTCAGGATACAAAATTAATGTGCAAAAATCACAAGCATTCTTATACACCAGTAACAGACAAACAGAGAGCCAAATCAGGAATGAACTTCCATTCACAATTGCTTCAAAGAGAATCAAATACCTAGGAATCCAACTTACAAGGGATGTAAAGGACCTCTTCAAGGAGAACTACAAACCACTGCTCAGTGAAATAAAAGAGGACACAAACAAATGGAAGAACATACCATGCTCATGGATAGGAAGAATCAATATCGTGAAAATGGCCATACTGCCCAAGGTAATTTATAGATTCAATGCCATCCCCATCAAGCTACCAATGAGTTTCTTCACAGAATTGGAAAAAACTGCTTTAAAGTTCATATGGAACCAAAAAAGAGCCCGCATCTCCAAGACAATCCTAAGTCAAAAGAACAAAGCTGGAGGCATCACGCTACCTGACTTCAAACTATACTACAAGGCTACAGTAACCAAAACAGCATGGTACTGGTACCAAAACAGAGATATAGACCAATGGAACAGAACAGAGTCCTCAGAAATAATACCATACATCTACAGCCATCTGATCTTTGACAAACCTGAGAGAAACAAGAAATGGGGAAAGGATTCCCTATTTAATAAATGGTGCTGGGAAAATTGGCTAGCCATAAGTAGAAAGCTGAAACTGGATCCTTTCCTTACTCCTTATACGAAAATTAATTCAAGATGGATTAGAGACTTAAATGTTAGACCTAATACCATAAAAATCCTAGAGGAAAACCTAGGTAGTACCATTCAGGACATAGGCATGGGCAAAGACTTCATGTCTAAAACACCAAAAGCAACGGCAGCAAAAGCCAAAATTGACAAATGGGATCTCATTAAATTAAAGAGCTTCTGCACAGCAAAAGAAACTACCATCAGAGTGAACAGGCAACCTACAGAATGGGAGAAAATTTTTGCAATCTACTCATCTGACAAAGGGCTAATATCCAGAACCTACAAAGAACTCAAACAAATTTACAAGAAAAAAACAAACAACCCCATCAAAAAGTGGGCAAAGGATATGAACAGACATTTCTCAAAAGAAGACATTCATACAGCCAACAGACACATGAAAAAATGCTCATCATCACTGGCCATCAGAGAAATGCAAATCAAACCACAATGAGATACCATCTCACACCAGTTAGAATGGCGATCATTCAAAAGTCAGGAAACAACAGGTGCTGGAGAGGATGTGGAGAAATAGGAACACTTTTACACTGTTGGTGGGATTGTAAACTAGTTCAACCATTATGGAAAACAGTATGGCGATTCCTCAAGGATCTAGAACTAGATGTACCATATGACCCAGCCATCCCATTACTGGGTATATACCCAAAGGATTATAAATTATGCTGCTATAAAGACACATGCACATGTATGTTTATTGCAGCACTATTCACAATAGCAAAGACTTGGAATCAACCCAAATGTCCATCAGTGACAGATTGGATTAAGAAAATGTGGCACATATACACCATGGAATACTATGCAGCCATCAAAAAGGATGAGTTTGCGTCCTTTGTAGGGACATGGATGCAGCTGGAAACCATCATTCTTAGCAAACTATCACAAGAACAGAAAACCAAACACCGCATGTTCTCACTCATAGGTGGGAACTGATCAATGAGATCACTTGGACTCAGGAAGGGGAACATCACACACAGGGGCCTAGCATGGGGGGGGGGGGGGGGGGAGGGATTGCACTGGGAGTTATACCTGATGTAAATGACGAGTTGATGGGTGCAGCACGCCAACATGGCACAAGTATACATATGTAACAAACCTGCACGTTATGCACATGTACCCTACAACTTAAAGTATAATAATAATAAATTAATTTAAAAAAAGAAAAAATATAAGGCTTAAAAAAAAATGTGTATTCCCTTAATATTTTTGGATTTTAAAAAAGAAGTTCTAGAAATCAGACACTTCCTGTCCTCTATTGAGATCCTCAATCCTAAAAGAACTGTGATCCTCAGTCTCCCTATTTCACTCCACTTTTACATATATTCTCATGCTTGCTAAATGTTTCATGGTCACCTCTCCCTCATCAGTGTCTTTGCTAAGCCTATGGGAAAAATCAGGCCTCTGTGTACAACTATCTTGTTGACGATAGTTTCTCACAATAGGAAGTAGCAGTTTATGAAGAAAAACAGCACATGCATTACAAAACTGAATTCAGACGGAAGGTGGTCCAGATGCCAGCTGACTTCTGCCGTTTATTTAACACCTGTCTCCTAGCTTCCATCTTTCTACTGCTGACCTTCTTTCCTTTATTTTCCCCTTTATCATCCAAATGTTTAATATTCATTTTTGTAGTGCTAGTGTATTTGCAAAGGTTTTAGAGAGACTCGGTATTATCAACTTGAGGCACTTTTTTTTTCTTGGTTTTTTTTTTTTTTTTTTTTTTTGAGACACAGTCTCACTCTGCACCCAGGCTGGAGTGCAGTGACATGATCTCAGCTCACTACAACCTCTGCCTCCCGGGTTCAAGCTTTTCCCGTGCCTCAGCCTCTCAAGTAGCTGGGACTACAGGTGTGCACCACCAACCCGGTTAATTTTTGTATTTTTAGTAGAGATGGGGCTTTCAGTGTGTTGGCCAGGCTGATCTTGAACTCCTGACCTCAAGTGATCTGCCCACCTCTGCCTCCCAAAGTGGCTGGGATTACAGGCATGAGCCACTGTTCCTGGTCAACATGATGTCCTTTTGTGGCCAGCTCTTAAAGAGAAATCTAGCAAGAGTTGTGGACAAGTGAAATGCCTTAAAATAATGAGATAATAGGTGAAAATGGACCAAGAGTCAGCCAACTCCTGCCCTCAGCCAGAACTTGCATCCCAATTTTCGATTTCTATAACTGCCTGTCACCTTTCTTTTCCCCTTCACTATCCAGATTAGCTTTTTTAAAAAAAATTTGTATACATGTATGGGGTATAAGTATAATTTCGTTACATAGTTAATTTTAAAACTCTACTGTCAGGAGTGGGATTGTTGAAGGTTATTTTTGTTGCATTAATCCCACCTCAAGGTCTCTGTGTAGCCACTTCTTGCAAGAAACGAATTCTGGCAAGAGTTATGAACAAATTAAATGTCTTAAAATAATCATACAAGCAGAGAAAGTAAACCAGGAGCCAGCCAACTTCTCCCCTGAATCAGAACATTTCTCCTAACTTCTATCATCCTATCACAACCCTCCCTGCCATCCCCATTTTATTTCCCTTTTTATATACTCTGTGTTTTATAGTGTCCTATTCTGTTTTAGTACCTTTACATTGATTTCAGGGATACATGGCCTCAATATAAACACCATGAGGGTTTTGTGTGTCCAACGACTAAAATCTAACATGCTATGGAAACGTATGGTGCCTTAAAATTCAATAGCAAAGAGGACCAGGAGCCTGACACCTCCTGCTCTTTAGCCCAAAACCATCTCTTGCTCTCTTCTCTCTTACCGCTTTCTCCCCTTCCTTATTTCCTGTCTACTTGGTGTATGTTTGCTGGTCAGTTTTGTTGCATTAGTTATTTTATTAAATCTGTGGCTAGACTCAGGCCTCAATTCACAATTTTGCCAACCATGGTTGTACATGACAACAGCCTCTAGCAACTCGTTTTAGAAGAAAAAAATTCCATGTTTTCAAAAAATGAAATAGATGTAAGAGGTTGAGAGAAGCCAGCAAAATCTTCCTCCTTGGCCATCTCTTCTCTCCTAACTTCCATCCATCTATCTATATATTTGGTGCTCATCTCTTTTATGTTAGTGTCTTTAGGGAGGTTTTAAGAAACTCAGCTTCAGTTTTATTACCTTGAAAACTGATCCAACAGCCTAAGGAGAAAATCTAACAAGAGGTTATGGGGTCAGTAAAATGCCTTAAAATGACAAGATACTGTACTAGGAGAAGGAAGACAAGAAGCCAGCCAGCTCCTCTACGTTAGCCCACAGGTCTCTCTTAACTTCCATCTTCCTACCACTGACCCTTACCCTTTTATTTACTCTATTTTTCTTTCTGGATATTGTATCATCACCTGTGCTGTGTGAGTGTCTTTACATAGGTTTTGGGGGATAATTGGCCTGCCTTAGGGTTATAAGTGCCATAACCATAAAAATCCATCGAAGGTTATTATGGAAAGGAGTAACGTCTTAAAATGTTGGGATAAGAAGTGAAAGAGACCTAGAAGCCAAACAAAGCCTGCCCTTGTACAGAACCTCTCTCCTAATTTCCATCATCCCTCTCTACCTTTTCTCCTTTCCCCTCTTACTGTTGAATTTCAGCTCTGCTGTGTTAATGTCTCTGAAGAGGCTGTGGAGAGAATCAGGCTTTAATTTTTGCAATAACATGGACTGTCAGTGGTCACTTAAAGAGTGGAATTTAGCAATAGTTGATGCAAAAAGGAAAGTCTTTATAATAAAAAAGGTATCAGAAAAGGAAAGATGACCAAGAACCAACAAACTCCTGTCTTTGGCTTGACGATTTTCCTTATATCCACCTGTCTATTACTCACTTTCTTTCTCTTTTCCTTTTCTACTTCTTTGATATTTATTAATCAGTTTTGCTGCATAAGTGTTTCTTCAGAAGGTTTAGGGGAAAATCCAGCCTTGATCATCTCAACCTTGAGGACTGTTGGTTGCCCTATCTAAATGCTGGGAACCAGAGTGACAAACAAGCCATAGAATCTGAAGAAAGATAACAAGCAAAATGTACACAAATGAGACAGAGGGAGAAGTAGGACCAGGATTCAGCTAACTCTTGCCCTTTAGTAGCAAGATCTTTCCTTTCACCTCCCTGAACGCCTGTTACCTTCTTTCTTTTTTCACCTCACTTCTGCTGTATTCACCTTGCCAAAGAGGCTGTTAGTGCTTTCTGTCCATGTGGCCTGGTAAGCTGTCACGGCCCTCAGTAGGAACTAGTGGTGTGGAGGTCTTGCCAGCTAAAAAAACAGGTTGTGATGACCTCCCCCTGGTTTAATCTGTGCTGCTGTGGACACATTTTATCCCACGAGTACAGCCAGGCTAATACCAATTTGCAATGTGCCAGAACTCATTCCCAGGATGTCTGTCATAAAACATTAGTTGACTGAGAGACTTCTAGTTCCTCAGTGATATGATTGAGGTTGGGTGTAGAGATGAGTGCACTGTATTCCTATAAAGGTGTTTCCAAATCACAATGTGTTTATTGGAGATCAAGACACCCAAGTGGGAATTTGTGGGGTGTATGTGGCAGGATGAAGCTTCCTGGAAGCAAGGGGTGGTAATTTTTGAGGTATATTTGAGGTGGACATCTTTTAGTTTCTCTGCCAGAAAAAGGGTAATTACGACAAATCTTTAAGAAAAGAGTGGTACAGTAGACAATAACCAGACTGAATTGCTGGCTCTTAGGCCTTAAGGCAGAAAGTGAGATTTGAGGGACCCTTTCTCCCTCTCTTTTGCTAATTCTATGTTACCATTTTAACATGCTATGAGTATTAGGTAAACAGGAGTATGAAGCTTATCAAAGTGAGAGATACTGCTTTCTAGTGCATGCTGTGTCTGCTGACCCTGAGGACCATAATGGTGGCAGAAGCATTTGCAACCCCTTTTTCTCAAGAAAGATGGCTCTACTTTTCCAGCCCAGGCTTTTAAGATACAGGCCAAGCACAAGAGAGCCCATCTTTCACCCACAACAGCAGGTCAATGGGCAGTTGGTCGATTTTCTTATGTAATGTTTGTTAACTGCCAAATGTGGTTAGGCACGGTAAATGAATTAAAGCTATTCATTAAAGATTTTAAATGATACATATTTGAATATATTTATGGGGCAGATGTGGTATACTGTCACATGCATAGAATGTGTAATGATCAAATCAGTGAATTTAGGATATCCAACACACATATTTATTATTTTTACGTGTTCAGAACATTTCAAGACTCCTCTTCTGGCTACTACGATATATACAATACATTGTTTTTACTATAGTGACCCTACTCTGCTATTGAACAAGATAAGTTTTCCCTTATATCTAACTGTATGTTTGTACCCATTAACCAGCCTCTCTTCATACTGCCCCTGCTCTCACCCTTCCCAGCCTCTGGTAACTATCATTCTTCTCTCTACTTTCATGAGATCAAAATTTCTAGCTCCCAGATATGAGTGAAAATATACAATATTTGTCTTTCTGAGCATGGCTTATTTCACTTAACATAATGACCTCCAGTTCCATCCATGTTGCTGCAAATGACATGATTTCATTCTTGTTCATGGCTAAATAGCATTCCATTGTGTGTATATACCACATTTTTTGAAGGCCATTAAACTTAAGTTTTTTTAATCTTTTTAAATTTTTTTTTCAGCTTTTATTTTTAGTTCAAGGGTACATGTGCAGGTTTGTTATATAGGTAAACTTGTATCACAGGAGTTTGTTTTGTAAATTATTTTGTCACCCAGGTACTAAGCCTAGGACCCAACAGTTATTTTTGTCCTTTTTGGGGTTGTTTGGGTTTTTTGTGTAAATTTGTTTTAATTGCCTATAGATGCTGGATATTAGACCTTTGTCAGATGCATAGTTTGCAAATAGTTTCTCCCATTCTGTAGGTTGTCTGTTTACTCTGTTGATAGTTTCCTTTGTTGTGCAGAAGCTCTTCAGTTTAATTAGGTCCCATTTGTCAATTTTTGCTTTCGTTGGGATTGCTTTTGACATATTCCTCATGAAATCTTTGCCTGTTCCTATGTCCTGAATGGTATTACCTAGGTTGTCTTCCAGGGTTTTTAAAGTTTTGGGGTTTACATTTAAGTCCTTAATCCATCTTGAGTTGATTTTTGTATGTGGTGAAAGGAAGGGGTCTCATTTCAATCTTCTGCACATGGCTAGCCACTTCTCCTAGCACCACTTATTGAATAGGGTATCCTTTCGCTATTCCTTGTTTTTGTCAGCTGTGTCAAAGATCAAATGGTTGTAGGTGTGCAACCTTATTTCTGGGTTATCTATTCTGTTCCACTAGTCTATGTACCAATATCATGCCATTTTGGTTACTGTATCCCTGTAGTATAGTTTGAAGTTGAGTAGTGTGATACCTCCAGCTTTGTTCTTTTTGCTTAGGATTGCCTTGGGTATTTGGGCTCCATTTTTGGTTCCATAGGAATTTTAAAATAATTTTCATCTAGCTCTGTTAAGAATGTCAATTGTAGTTTGATGGGAATAGCATTAAATCTATAAATTGCTTTGGGCATTATGGCCATTTTAATGATATTGATTCTTCCTAACTGTAAGCATGGGATGTTTTTCCATTTGTTTGTGTCATCTCTGATTTCTTTGAGCAGTGTTTTGTAATTCTTATTGTACAGATCTTTCACCTCCCTGGTTAGCTGTATTCCTAGGTATTTTATTCTTTCTGTGCCAATTGTCAATGGGATTGCATTCCTGATTTGGTTCTTGGCTTGGCTGTCGTTGGTTATACATTTTCTTTATCCACTTGTTCATTGATGAACACTTAGGTTGATTCCATATCTTTGCTATTGCTAATAGTGCTGCAATATACATAGGAGTGCAGGTATTCCTTAGACATACTGATTTCTTTTCCTGTGGATACATACTCAGTAGTGGGATTGCTGGATCATATGGTAGTTCTATTTTTAGTTTTTTTATAAATCTTCACATTGTTTTCCATAGTGGCTATACTAATTTACATTCCCACCAACAGTGTACATGAGTTCCCTTTTCTCTTCATCCTTGCCAGCATCTTGTTATTGTTGTTTTTGTTTGTTTGTTTTTGCCTTTTTTTTTTTAAATTTATTTATTATTATTATACTTTAAGTTGTAGGGTACATGTGCATAACGTGCAGGTTTGTTACATATGTATACTTGTGCCATGTTGCTGTGCTGCACCCATCAACTCGTCATTTACATCAGGTATAACTCCCAATGCAATCCCTCCCCCCTCCCCCCTCCCCATCATAGGCCCCGGTGTGTGATGTTCCCCTTCCTAAGTCCGAGTGATCTCATTGTTCAGTTCCCACCTATGAGTGAGAACATGTGGTGTTTGGTTTTCTGTTCTTGTGATAGTTTGCTAAGAATGATGGATTCCAGCTGCATCCAAGTCCCTACAAAGGACTCAAACTCATCCTTTTTTATGGCTGCATAGTATTCCATAGTGTATATGTGCCACATTTTCTTAATCCAATCTGTCACTGATGGACATTTGGGTTGATTCCAAGTCTTTGCTATTGTGAATAGTGCTGCAATAAACATACGTGTGCATGTGTCTTTATAGCAGCATAATTTATAATCCTTTGGGTATATACCCAGTAATGGGATGGCTGGGTCATATGGTACATCTAGTTCTAGATCCTTGAGGAATCGCCATACTGTTTTCCATAATGGTTGAACTAGTTTACAATCCCACCAACAGTGTAAAAGTGTTCCTATTTCTCCACATCCTCTCCAGCACCTGTTGTTTCCTGACTTTTGAATGATCGCCATTCTAACTGGTGTGAGATGGTATCTCATTGTGGTTTGATTTGCATTTCTCTGATGGCCAGTGATGATGAGCATTTTTTCATGTGTCTGTTGGCTGTATGAATGTCTTCTTTTGAGAAATGTCTGTTCATATCCTTTGCCCACTTTTTGATGGGGTTGTTTTTTTCTTGTAAATTTGTTTGAGTTCTTTGTAGGTTCTGGATATTAGCCCTTTGTCAGATGAGTAGATTGCAAAAATTTTCTCCCATTCTGTAGGTTGCCTGTTCACTCTGATGGTAGTTTCTTTTGCTGTGCAGAAGCTCTTTAGTTTAATGAGATCCCATTTGTCAATTTTGGCTTTTGCTGCCGTTGCTTTTGGTGTTTTAGACATGAAGTCTTTGCCCATGCCTATGTCCTGAATGGTACTACCTAGGTTTTCCTCTGGGATTTTTTTTTTTTCTGATTTATTTATTATTATTGTACTTTAAGTTGTAGGGTACATGTGCATAATGTGCAGGTTTGTTACATATGTATACTTGTGCCATGTTGGTGTGCTGCACCCATCAACTCATCATTTACATCAGGTATAACTCCCAATGCAATCCCTCCCCCCTCCCCCCTCCCCATGCTAGGCCCCTGTGTGTGATGTTCCCCTTCCTGAGTCCAGGTGATCTCATTGTTCAGTTCCCCACCTATGAGTGAGAACATGTGGTGTTTGGTTTTCTGTTCTTGTGATAGTTTGCTAAGAATGATGGTTTCCAGCTGCATCCATGTCCCTACAAAGGACGCAAACTCATCCTTTTTGATGGCTGCATAGTATTCCATGGTGTATATGTGCCACATTTTCTTAATCCAATCTGTCACTGATGGACATTTGGGTTGATTCCAAGTCTTTGCTATTGTGAATAGTGCTGCAATAAACATACATGTGCATGTGTCTTTATAGCAGCATAATTTATAATCCTTTGGGTATATACCCAGTAATGGGATGGCTGGGTCATATGGTACATCTAGTTCTAGATCCTTGAGGAATCGCCATACTGTTTTCCATAATGGTTGAACTAGTTTACAATCCCACCAACAGTGTAAAAGTGTTCCTATTTCTCCACATCCTCTCCAGCACCTGTTGTTTCCTGACTTTTTAATGATTGCCATTCTAACTGGTGTGAGATGGTATCTCATTGTGGTTTTGATTTGCATTTCTCTGATGGCCAGTGATGATGAGCATTTTTTCATGTGTCTGTTGGCTGTATGAATGTCTTCTTTTGAGAAATGTCTGTTCATATCCTTTGCCCACTTTTTGATGGGGTTGTTTGTTTTTTTCTTGTAAATTTGTTTGAGTTCTTTGTAGGTTCTGGATATTAGCCCTTTGTCAGATGAGTAGATTGCAAAACTTTTCTCCCATTCTGTAGGTTGCCTGTTCACTCTGATGGTAGTGTCTTTTGCTGTGCAGAAGCTCTTTAATTTAATGAGATCCCATTTGTCAATTTTGGCTTTTGCTGCCGTTGCTTTTGGTGTTTTAGACATGAAGTCTTTGCCCATGCCTATGTCCTGAATGGTACTACCTAGGTTTTCCTCTAGGATTTTTATGGTATTAGGTCTAACATTTAAGTCTCTAATCCATCTTGAATTAATTTTCGTATAAGGAGTAAGGAAAGGATCCAGTTTCAGCTTTCTACTTATGGCTAGCCAATTTTCCCAGCACCATTTATTAAATAGGGAATCCTTTCCCCATTTCTTGTTTCTCTCAGGTTTGTCAAAGATCAGATGGCTGTAGATGTATGGTATTATTTCTGAGGACTCTGTTCTGTTCCATTGGTCTATATCTCTGTTTTGGTACCAGTACCATGCTGTTTTGGTTACTGTAGCCTTGTAGTATAGTTTGAAGTCAGGTAGCGTGATGCCTCCAGCTTTGTTCTTTTGACTTAGGATTGTCTTGGAGATGCGGGCTCTTTTTTGGTTCCATATGAACTTTAAAGCAGTTTTTTCCAATTCTGTGAAGAAACTCATTGGTAGCTTGATGGGATGGCATTGAATCTATAAATTACCTTGGGCAGTATGGCCATTTTCATGATATTGATTCTTCCTATCCATGAGCATGGTATGTTCTTCCATTTGTTTGTGTCCTCTTTTATTTCACTGAGCAGTGGTTTGTAGTTCTCCTTGAAGAGGTCCTTTACATCCCTTGTAAGTTGGATTCCTAGGTATTTGATTCTCTTTGAAGCAATTGTGAATGGAAGTTCATTCCTGATTTGGCTCTCTGTTTGTCTGTTACTGGTGTATAAGAATGCTTGTGATTTTTGCACATTAATTTTGTATCCTGAGACTTTGCTGAAGTTGCTTATCAGCCTAAGGAGATTTTGGGCTGAGACAATGGGGTTTTCTAAATATACAATCATGTCATCTGCAAACAGGGACAATTTGACTTCTTCTTTTCCTAACTGAATACCCTTGATTTCTTTCTCTTGCCTGATTGCCCTAGCCAGAACTTCCAACACTATGTTGAATAGGAGTGGTGAGAGAGGGCATCCCTGTCTTGTGCCAGTTTTCAAAGGGAATTTTTCCAGTTTTTGCCCATTCAGTATGATATTGGCTGTGGGTTTGTCATAAATAGCTCTTATTATTTTGAGGTACGTTCCATCAATACCGAATTTATTGAGCGTTTTTAGCATGAAGGGCTCTTGAATTTTGTCAAAAGCCTTTTCTGCATCAATTGAGATAATCATGTGGTTCTTGCCTTTGGTTCTGTTTATATGCTGGATTATGTTTATTGATTTGCGAATGTTGAACCAGCCTTGCATCCCAGGGATGAAGCCCACTTGATCATGGTGGATAAGCTTTTTGATGTGTTGCTGAATCCGGTTTGCCAGTATGTTATTGAGGATTTTTGCATCGATGTTCATCAGGGATATTGGTCTAAAATTCTCTTTTTTTGTTGTGTCTCTGCCAGGCTTTGGTATCAGGATGATGTTGGCCTCATAGAATGAGTTAGGGAGGATTCCCTCTTTTTCTATTGATTGGAATAGTTTCAGAAGGAATGGTACCAACTCCTCCTTGTACCTCTGGTAGAATTCAGCTGTGAATCCATCTGGTCCTGGACTTTTTTTGGTTGGTAGGCTATTAATTGTTGCCTCAATTTCAGAGCCTGCTATTGGTCTATTCAGGGATTCAACTTCTTCCTGGTTTAGTCTTGGAAGAGTGTAAGTGTCCAGGAAATTATCCATTTCTTCTAGATTTTCCAGTTTATTTGCGTAGAGGTGTTTATAGTATTCTCTGATGGTAGTTTGTATTTCTGTGGGGTCGGTGGTGATATCCCCTTTATCATTTTTAATTGCGTCGATTTGATTCTTCTCTCTTTTCTTCTTTATTAGTCTGGCTAGTGGTCTGTCAATTTTGTTGATCTTTTCAAAAAACCAACTCCTGGATTCATTGATTTTTTGGAGGGTTTTTTGTGTCTCTATCTCCTTCAGTTCTGCTCTGATCTTAGTTATTTCTAGCCTTCTGCTAGCTTTCGAATGTGTTTGCTCTTGCTTCTCTAGTTCTTTTAATTGCGATGTTAGAGTGTCAATTTTAGATCTTTCCTGCTTTCTCTTGTGGGCATTTAGTGCAATAAATTTCCCTCTACACACTGCTTTAAATGTGTCCCAGAGATTCTGGTATGTTGTATCTTTGTTCTCATTGGTTTCAAAGAACATCTTTATTTCTGCCTTCATTTCGTTATGTACCCAGTAGTCATTCAGGAGCAGGTTGTTCAGTTTCCATGTAGTTGAGCGGTTTTGATTGAGTTTCTTAGTCCTGAGTTCTAGTTTGATTGCACTGTGGTCTGAGAGACAGTTTGTTATAATTTCTGTTCTTGAACATTTGCTGAGGAGTGCTTTACATCCAATTACGTGGTCAATTTTGGAGTAAGTACGATGTGGTGCTGAGAAGAATGTATATTCTGTTGATTTGGGGTGGAGAGTTCTATAGATGTCTATTAGGTCTGCTTGCTGCAGAGATGAGTTCAATTCCTGGATATCCTTGTTAACTTTCTGTCTCATTGATCTGTCTAATGTTGACAGTGGAGTGTTGAAGTCTCCCATTATTATTGTATGGGAGTCTAAGTCTCTTTGTAAGTCTCTAAGGACTTGCTTTATGAATCTGGGTGCTCCTGTATTGGGTGCATATATATTTAGGATAGTTAGCTCTTCCTGTTGAATTGATCCCTTTACCATTATGTAATGGCCTTCTTTGTCTCTTTTGATCTTTAATGGTTTAAAGTCTGTTTTATCAGAGACTAGTATTGCAACCCCCGCTTTTTTTTGTTCTCCATTTGCTTGGTAAATCTTCCTCCATCCCTTTATTTTGAGCCTATGTATGTCTCTGCGTGTGAGATGGGTCTCCTGAATACAGCAGACTGATGGGTCTTGACTCTTTATCCAGTTTGCCAGTCTGTGTCTTTTAATTGGAGCATTTAGTCCATTTACATTTAAGGTTAATATTGTTATGTGTGAACTTGATCCTGCCATTATGATATTAACTGGTTATTTTGCTCGTTAGTTGATGCAGTTTCTTCCTAGCCTCGATGGTCTTTACATTTTGGCATGTTTTTGCAATGGCTGGTACCGGTTGTTCCTTTCCATGTTTAGTGCTTCCTTCAGGGTCTCTTGTAAGGCAGGCCTAGTGGTGACAAAATCTCTAAGCATTTGCTTATCTGTAAAGGATTTTATTTCTCCTTCACTTATGAAACTTAGTTTGGCTGGATATGAAATTCTGGGTTGAAAATTCTTTTCTTGAAGAATGTTGAATATTGGCCCCCACTCTCTTCTGGCTTGGAGAGTTTCTGCTGAGAGATCTGCTGTTAGTCTGATGGGCTTCCCTTTGTGGGTAACCCGACCTTTCTCTCTGGCTGCCCTTAAGATTTTTTCCTTCATTTCAACTTTGGTGAATCTGGCAATTATGTGTCTTGGAGTTGCTCTTCTCGAGGAGTATCTTTGTGGCGTTCTCTGTATTTCCTGGATTTGAATGTTGGCCTGCCCTACTAGGTTGGGGAAGTTCTCCTGGATGATATCCTGAAGAGTGTTTTCCAACTTGGTTCCATTTTCCCCCTCACTTTCAGGCACCCCAATCAGACGTAGATTTGGTCTTTTTACATAATCTCATACTTCTTGCAGGCTTTGTTCATTTCTTTTTCTTCTTTTTTCTTTTGGTTTCTCTTCTCGCTTCATTTCATTCATTTGATCCTCAATCGCTGATACTCTTTCTTCCAGTTGATCGAGTCGGTTACTGAAGCTTGTGCATTTGTCACGTATTTCTCGTGTCATGGTTTTCATCTCTTTCATTTCGTTTATGACCTTCTCTGCATTAATTACTCTAGCCATCAATTCTTCCACTTTTTTTTCAAGATTTTTAGTTTCTTTGCGCTGGGTACGTAATTCCTCCTTTAGCTCTGAGAAATCTGATGGACTGAAGCCTTCTTCTCTCATCTCGTCAAAGTCATTCTCCGTCCAGCTTTGATCCATTGCTGGCGATGAGCTGCGCTCCTTTGCCGGGGGAGATGCGCTCTTATTTTTTGAATTTCCAGCTTTTCTGCCCTGCTTTTTCCCCATCTTTGTGGTTTTATCTGCCTCTGGTCTTTGATGATGGTGATGTACTGATGGGGTTTTGGTGTAGGTGTCCTTCCTGTTTGATAGTTTTCCTTCTAACAGTCAGGACCCTCAGCTGTAGGTCTGTTGGAGATTGCTTGAGGTCCACTCCAGACCCTGTTTGCCTGGGTATCAGCAGCAGAGGCTGCAGAAGATAGAATATTTCTGAACAGCGAGTGTACCTGTCTGATTCTTGCTTTGGAAGCTTCCTCTCAGGGGTGTACTCCTCCCTGTGAGGTGTGGGGTGTCAGACTGCCCCTAGTGGGGGATGTCTCCCAGTTAGGCTACTCAGGGGTCAGGGACCCACTTGAGCAGGGAGTCTGTCCCTTCTCAGATCTCAACCTCCGTGTTGGGAGATCCACTGCTCTCTTCAAAGCTGTCAGACAGAGTCGTTTTGCGTCTGCAGAGGTGTCTGCTGCGTTTGTTTAGTTTACTGTGCCCTGTCCCCAGAGGTGGAGTCTCAGTTGAAAATGCAGAAATCACCGGTCTTCTGTGTCGCTCGCGCTGGGAGTTGGAGACTGGAGCTGCTCCTATTCGGCCATCTTGCCCCCTAATAACTTTAAGTGACTGTTTTTGCCTTTTTAATAGTAGCCATTCTAACCAAGGTAAGATATTTTGTTGTGATTTTAATTTGTATTTCCCATTTGATTAGTGATGTTGAGCATTTTTTCATATACCTGTTGGCAATTTGTATGTCTTAAGAAATTTCTATTCGTGTTCTTTGCTCACTTTTTAATGGGATTATATGTTTTTGTTTTTGTTTTTTATTGAGTTGTTTGAGTTCCTTCTATATTCTGGATATTAGTCCCTTGTTGGATGAATAGTTTACAAATATTTTCTCCCATTCAACAGGTTGTCTCTTCACTCTTTTGATTGTTTCCTTTACTGTGCAGAAGCTTTTTGGTTTAATATAGTCTCACTTGTCTATTTTTGTTTTTGTTGCCTGTGCTTTTGAGGTCTTAGCCATAAAATCTTTGCCTACACTAATGTCCTGAAGTGCTTTCCCTATGTTTTCTTCTAGTAGGATTATAGTTTCGAGTCTTATGTTTAGGTCTTTAATGCATCTGGAGTTCAGTTTTGTATATGATGAGAAATAGGAGTCCAGTTTCATCCTTCTGAATATGGATATCTAATTTTCCCAGCACCATTTACTGAAGAGGGTACCCTTTCCCCAGTGTATGTCCTTAGAAATTTTTTTGAAAATAAGTTGACTGTGAATATGTGGTTTTATTTCTGGGTTCACTATTCTGTCCCATTCATCTATGTGTCTGCCTTTATATGAATACTGTGTCATTTTGATTACTATAGCCTGGTGACACATCCTGAAGTCAGGTAGTAAGATGCTGCCTCCAGCTTTGTCCTTTTTGCTCAGGGTTGCTTTGGCTATTTGGACTCTTTTCTCGTTCCATGTGACTTTTAGGATTGTTTTTTCTATTTCTGTGAAATATGACATTGGTATTTTGACAGGAATTGCATGAAATCCGTAGATTGTTTTGAGTAGTGTGGTCATTTTAACAATATTAATTCTTTCAATCCATGAGCATGGGGTGTCTTTCCATTTATGTCCTCTTCAAAATCTTTCATCAGAGATTTCCTTGTAAAGATCTTTCACCTCCCTGGTTAAGTTTATTCCTAGATATTTCAGTAGCTACTGTAAATGGGATAGCCTTCTTGATTTCTCTTTCAGCTAGATCAATATTGGTGCATAAAAACACTACTGATTTCTGCATATTGATTTTATATCCTGCAATTTTACTGAATTTAATGGTCAGATCTAAGAATTTCTCGGTGGAGTCTTTAGGTTTGTCTTGATATAAGCTCATGACATATGCAAAGAAGGACAATTTGACTTCCCCCTTTCCAATTTGGGTGCCTTTCTTTTTCCTACCTGGTTGCTCTGGGTACGACTTCCAGTAATACATTGAATAGGAGTGATGAAAGTGTGCATCCTTGTCTTGTTCCATTTCTTAGAGGAAAGGTTTTCAGCATTTTCCCATTCAGCCTGATTTCAGCTGTGGGTTTGTCATGTATGGCCTTCATTATGTCGAGGTACAATCCTTCTATGCCTAGTTTGTTGAGAGTTTTTATTATGAAGGAATGTTGACTTTTACCAAATCGTTTTTCTGTGTCTATTGAGATGATCATACAGATTTGGCGTTCATTCTGTTGATGTGATGTATTACATTTATTGATTTGCATATGTTGAGCCATTCTTGCATCCCTGGGATAAATCCCACTTGATCATGGTGTATCTTTTGGATAGATTGTAGGATTCAGATTGCTAGTATTTTGTTGAGGACTTTTGCATCTATGTTCATCATGGATATTTGCCTGTAGTTTTTTGTTGTTGTTGCATCCTTGTCTGGTTTTGCTGTCACAGTATTGTTGGCCTCATAGGATGAGTGAGGGAGAATTCCCTCCCCTTAATATTTTTGGAATAGCTTGAGGAGGATTGGTATTAGTTCCTCTTTGTGAATTTGGTAGAATTCATCAGTGAAGCATTCAGTCCTAGACTTTTATTTGTTGAGAGACTTTTTATTACTGATTCAATCTCATTACTCATTATTGGTCTGTTCAGGTTTTCAATTTCTTCCTGATTAAATTTTGGTAGGTTGCATGCCTCCAGGAATTTATCCATTTTCTCAAGGTTTTCCAGTCGGTTATCTAGTTGTTCATAACAGTCTCTGGTGATCTTTCATTTTTTTCTTTTTTGAGACAGGGCCTCACTCTGTCACCCAGGCTGGAGTGCAGTGGTTCGATCTTGGCTCACTGCAACCTCTGTTCCCTGGGTTCTAGCAATTCTCCTGCCTCAGCTCTCCCAAGTAGATGGGATTACAGGTGTGTGCCGCCACCACACCCAGCTAATTTTTGTATTTTCAGTAGAGACAGAGTTTCACCATGTTGCCCTGGCTGGTCTTGAACTCCTGACCTCAAATGGTCCACCTGCCTTTGTCTCCCAAAGTGTGGGATTACAGGCATGAGCCACCATGCCAGGCCAATTTTTCATATTTCTATGGTATCAATTGTAATATCTCCTTTCTTGTTTCTGATTTTATTTATTTAGGTTTTCTCTCTTTTTTGGTTCATCTAGCTAGTGGTTTCTTGATTTTGTTTATCTTTTGAAAAAAATTTATTTTGTTGTTCTTTTGTGTTTTTCTTTAGTCTGTTTCATTTAGTTCTGCTCTGATCTTCATTGTTGCTTTCCTTCTACTAATATGGGCTTTGGTTTGTTCTTGCTTTTCTAGTTTTTGAGGTGCATCATTAGATTGTTTACTTGACATCCTTCTTGATGTTGGCCATTATTTCTATAAAATTCCCTCTTAATATTACTTTTTCTGTACTCTTCTCTTCCTCATTTGTGTGTTTGCTCTACCAGTGGGTTTTATACTTTCATGTATTTTCATTATGGTAGATTTTTAGTATGTTGCATTTCAATTTCTTTTGTGTCAAGAATTTTTTAAATTTCCTTCTTAATTTCTTCTTTGATCCAGTGGTCATTCGGGAGCATGTTGTTTAATTTCCAGGTATTTTTATAGTTTCCAAAGTTCCTCTTGTTATTGATTTCTAGTTAAATTCCATTGTGGTCTGAGAAGATATTTGATATGATTTTGATTTTTTTAAATTTTTTGAGACTTGTTTTGTATCCTAATGTATAATCTATCCTGGAGAATGTTCCATGTGCTGATGAGAAGAATGTGTATTCTACAGCTGTTGGATGAAATGTTCTATAAATCTCTGTTATGTACATTTGGTCTCAAGTGAAGTTTAAATTCAGTGTTTCTTTGTTAATCTTCCTTCTAGATGATCTGTCTAATACTGAGAGTAGGGTGTTGAAGCTCTCACCAATTTTCGTACTGGAGTCTATCTCTCTGTTTAGTTGTAATAATATTTGTCTTGGTGCTTTGGTGTCAGAGGCATATATGCTTAGAATGGTTATATAGTATTATTGGATTAATCCCTTTATCATTATATAATGACCTTCTTTTTCTCTTTTCACTGTTTTTGACTTAAGTCTGTTTTTTCTGACACAAATATAGCTACTCCTGCTTGCTTTACATTTCTGTTTGCACAGAATGTCTTTTTCCATCCCTTTACTTTGACCCTATATGTACATTTACATGTGAGGTGAGTTTCTTGTAGGCAGCATATAGCTGGATCATTTTTTTCAAATCCCTTCAGCCAGTCTATATCTTTTAAGTAGAAAGTTTAATCTATTTATATTCAAAGTTACTATTGGTATTTGAAGGTTTATTTCTGTCATTTTATTGATTGGTTTCTGGTTATTTTGCATATACTTTGTTTCTTTCTTCCTCTCTTACTGTTTATCATTGTGGTTTGATGGTTTTCTATAGTGGAAACATTTGAGACCCTTCTCTTCCTCATTTGTGTGTTTACTCTACCAGTGGGTTTTATACTTTCATGTACTTTCATTATGGTAGATATTCTCCTTTTTCTTCCAGGTGTAAGACTCCCTTAAGCATTTTTTATATGGCTAGTCTAGTAGTTATGAATTCTTTCAGCTTTTGCTTGTCTGGGAAAGACTTTATTTCTCCTTCTTTATGAAGGACAACTTTCTTCAGTATAGTATCTTTGGTTGCCAAGTTTGTTGTTGTTGTTGTTGTTGTTGTTGTTGTTTTAGAACTTTGAATATATCAGCCCATTCTCTCCTGGCCTGTAACATTTCTGCTGAGAAATTCACTGTCAGTCCAATGGGAACTCCCATCAGAGTAAGTGACTAGATGCTTTTCTCTTGCTATTTTTAGAATTATCTTTGATTTTTGACAGTTTGACTACAGTGTGCCATGGAGAAGACCTTTTTAAAGGTTTTGGGATCTCTGAGCTTCCTGTATTTGTATGTCTAAATCTTTTGCTACATCTGGAAAGTTTTCAACTATTATTTTATTAAATAGGTTTTTTTTATCACTTTCATTTTCTCTTCACTTTCTGGGACACAAAAATTCACATTTTTGGATCATTTTACGGTGTCCTGTATGTCATAGGCTTTGTTTAACCTTTTTTAATCTTTTTTCATTTTTGTCTGACTGGGTTATTTCAATGACTTGTCTTCAACTTCTAAAATTCTTTCTTCTGCTTGATCTAGTCTAGTGTTGAATCTTTCAAATGTATTTTATATTTCATGCAATGAATTATTCAGCTTTAGAATTTCTGTATGTTTTTCTTTTTATTTTAGGTATCTCTTTGGTAAATTTCTTACTCATATTCTGCATTGTTTTTCATTTGTATTGCTGTTCTGATTTCTGTGCTCTCTTGTATCTCACTGAACTTCTTTAGTATCATTATTTTGAATTTTTTCTGGGATTTCATACATTTCTTTTTGATTGGGATCTATTGCTGGAGAAGTATTATGTTCCTTTGGAGGCATTGTATTTTTTTAACTTTTTCATATTTTTTGTGTCCTTGCGTTGATATCTGCACATTTGGTGTAACAGTTACTTCTTTCAATATATTAAATTTGCTTTTGTAGGGGAGGACTTTTTCCTGAAGATTTATCTATGGTGTTGGTTGGGTAAGACACTTTGGTTTTGATTCTCAGTATGTGCAGTAATATAGTCTCCATGATGATTTATCTGGCTGTAAACAGCATCAATAGTATCCGTGATTTCCTTGGTAGTATAGGGTGCAGTTGTTGGTGGAGGCTGTGGTGAAGTTTTGCTGGAGTTGGAGACATCAGATGGGTCAGTTCTTGGGCACCAGTGGTAGCAGCAACAGGTCAAGCATACCTGTCCATGGGCCTCAGGGAAGTGTACATGGGCACCAGTGTTCGTGGGTCCAGTTAGACTGATTCTTGGGCCTCCAGGCAGCTTGCTCAGATGCCAGCAGTGGCAGTGGTGGGCCATATGGATGGGTGGGTCCTTGGAGCCCTAGGAAGTGGGCATGGCATGGGCAATGGTTGTAGCAGAGGCAACACAATCCTCTGACTCCCAAATGGTTTGTCCTGGTGATGATGGTGGTTGCAATAGGCTAGGCCAGCCATTCTTGAGGCCTGTAGGTAGCACGTGTAGGTGAGTCCCAGCCACGGTGGTAGTGACAGGCTAAATCAGCCTATCCTCAGGTTCCCAGGAGGAGTGCTAAGGTCCAGTGGTGGTGAATGGGGCAGAGCAATTTCCAGGCCCCTGGACAGTGTACTCAGGCACTGAATTTAGGGGAGTGGAGCCAGGCCATCTGGTGGTGCATGTGGGTGCTGGCTGTGGTAGGCAGGGCTGAGGTGATCCCTAGGTCCCCAGTAGAATGCTCAGGTTGGGGCTGAAGTGGCTGTGCTGCAGCCCTACTGCTGGAGAAGGCATGGTTGCTTTCAGTGGTAGCAGCCATAAACAAGTAGCTTAGGAGCATGTGCTTTGGCCCTGATATAAGCAGGGGAGCCTTTCCTCAGAGCTCTTTTAAATATGTAGCAGCACTGCTACTGGAAGTGACAGGGTCACTGCCAATGACTCGTGTTTCGCTCTGGCAGCAGCAGCCAACAAGGCCCAGCCCTGCATTCAAGGTATTCGACCCCATTGATGGGGTCCCAAGGATGTGGAAATGTAGGGGCTGTTGGGCCTCTGGTCAGGATGTAGTCTGGTGGGGGCTGGGCTCTCAAAATGGCACCCTACTGTGGCTGCTTGGGACTCTGGGGTATGTAGGACCCACCCAAGCTGTCTCTCTAGAGAAATGCCATTTTACAATCTCTAGGCAACTCCTTCAAAGCCCATGTGGGTTGAGGGCTCTCCCAGGGCTAAGATTGCAGGAGTCCACATTGGGAATATGGACTGCTAGGGGTCTCTCACTTATCCTTTACCCACACTGGGGCACCTCTCCAGGCTTCCAGATGATCCCAGCCAAGCAGGCTGCCTTACTTCTTTCTCATTCCTTAAGTCAGATGTTTCCTGTCACTTCTCTATTGAATTCCAGCATTCTCTCTTAGGAAATATACTCAAAGTGTGATTATCTACTCACTATTTTATTTCTTCTTTGTACAGGAGGTGAGTTCTGGATGCCTCTATTCAGCCATCTTGAAGGCCCTTTCATTAGAGTTTTATCCTCAGCATTTTATTTGAATTTAAGTTTAAGGAGTGAGAATGGAGACTTGGGTAACAGTTAGGCTTAAGCCCCAGTGGTAGCCTCTGCTAGACTTTCTACACAAGTGAGGCTCTCTGCTGAATTTATTATAGGGGGAATAAAATGGGAGAAACACTGTGTCTTATTTTCTCTCATGAAGAAAGCCTTTAGGAGAAAACTCATCATGATGAATTAATGTTAAATTTTAAAATGCTTTATGGTTATCAGAATGAAGGAGTGATTCTCAGTGATGTAAACTATTTGACTCTTTGATCCGGCCTCCATTGACTCATATCCCACTTATGAAAGGAAGAGGAAGGGGCTGTAAGTAATAACTGAAAAAGCTGTTTCACTAAAATGTTTTCTAAGACTGTCTTGTTACCCATAGTAAACAAATGTAAAATTAAGAGAAACATGGATGGAGGTGCTGACTCTATATATATTGTTTATGTTTACTTTGTGAATAAATTCACCAAGCTATACACATAAAGATATGTGCACTTCTCTATACAACTATTACACTTCAATAAAACCTTTTTTAGACTATAAAAAAAGAGAGGAAACATTAAAGAATTGATACAGACTTGGGTAATAAAGGTGTATGCATTTATCAAAACTCATCAAGTACATTTCATTGATGTAAATTTTACCTTCAAAAAATGAAGAAAGAAAAAGAACTGTAAACAAACACTGAATTTTAGTTAATGACCTGCGTGCTGAAATCTTTTAGGGTGAAGTATACTAATGTCTCCAACTTACTTTGAAATGAACCCCAAAATGAAATAGTTTGATAGATGAGTAGAAAAAATAATTGTAGAATCTGACTGTGACTATGTGGGTATTCACTGTATAATTCTTTCAATTTTTCTGTATGTTTGATCATTTTTATATTAAAATTTTGGAGGGTTGTAAAGAAGGGAGGAAGAATTCTACCCATCTGTTTATGAATACAAATGATGGCTTCAGTTCATTGAAAACCCTAACACATTAATAGTAATTAGCAGGATATAGTTATCCAGCAAAAGTAGCAGCAATTCCTGGGCTGCTACTTGTCCCAGAAGATAATAATGCCCAATGGAGCTGGCAGAGCTCACATGGAGATACTCCTGCACAAGGCTTAGGTGGCAGAGGCACCAGATGGTAGCCAGAGCAAATTAGAAGAAAATGGTGGATGCTATGTAGTAGTTGTTAAGATTCATTTATTGCCCTGGTGCAGTGGCTCATACCTGTAATCCCAGCACTTTGGGAGGCCGAGGCGGGCAGATCACTTGAGGTCAGGAGTTTGAGACCAGTCTGGACAACATGGTGAAACCTCGTCTCTACCAAAAATACAAAAATTGGGTGGGCATGGTGGCATGCACCTGTAATCCCAGCTACTTGGGAGGCTGAGGCATGAGAATCGCTTGAACCCTGGGGGTGGTGCGGAGGTTGCAGTGAGCTGAGATCTCACCACTGCACTCCAGCCTGGGCGACACAGCGAGACTCTATCTCAAAAAAAAAAAGTGATTCATTTATGGATACATGTGAGACATACTCTGGGATTTGTACCATCATATCCAACCAAGCTGTCAGTTTCACTCATTGGCATTTCTGTAAATCACAAATTTCCAAAGTACTCATCACTAGAATCTGAAGCAATCCACTGTGTTTATCACGTTAGGCTGAAGAAAAGTTTGCTATAACACCCACTAGGGTCAAACTTTTTCAACATTTTCCAATTACATAAAGCATTGTATTTTTACTCAATGAAGAAAGACTAAAAATACAGGTAAATAAAACAAATCAAAATATTTGTTTAAAGCTGGCACCTATGTTTGTCCATGTGGCAGCCACATTACATAAAGACACAGGAACTAAAATGAAAGAATGCATATTTTCTCCATTATGCCTGCAGTTTCAGGGACATAGTGTCCTAACAATTAATTTCATATTCAAGGCTGTCTTGATTGCTAATAAATGATCACATTATCTTTAGCACTCTAACAGATATGGTGAGTAAGAATACACAACCTCCCACAATCATGATCCTTTCAATGTCTTCCCAGGGTTTTACTGATATTTTACTGGAAAGAGTCATGCATGGGGGAGCCAACATTACAGGTTTCCAGATTGTCAACAATGAAAACCCTATGGTTCAGCAGTTCATACAGCGCTGGGTGAGGCTGGATGAAAGGGAATTCCCTGAAGCCAAGAATGCACCACTAAAGGTAATGTTCCATGGCGTGTAAAAACCTAAGGCCAGCTTTTCAATGTATCTCCGTATGGTCTTTATACACTAACAGTCATCTTATGATCAAATGATTTTCCTCAGAAGTGATTCAAAGATGCCACAAAACAACTGCAGGTGATGCTATTGCGTTTAAAAACTAAACCCCTGAATAAAGAAGCTGTTGAGAATGAGATCTTTTAAAATCCAATGCTTGGAAATAAGTTAACTTAATTTTTAATGAATTTTATTTGTAATATGCTCATAACAATTTATAATATTACAAGAACCTGAGCCAGGCGAAGGGTGGGGGCAGTGGGAATAGGTAAGGAAGATTGATAGTCTGAAACAGCAAATTAGATTTTACATTATTTATGTGATTGCTTTGTTTTAATAAGTTCCATGAATCTCAGTACACCCAAGTGAATTAGGCTCTAATAAAGAGTGTACATTGCCTATATGTATATTGAATGGAAATGTTTTCCTGCCTGCTAAAGTATCTTAGAAAATAATTAAATTACTTAGGTTGCTCATTTTCACAAAATCAAGATAAGAATATTAAAAGCAGAAAGTCGTGGTTAAAAATGCACATTTTTCATATGCATTCCCCTATGGCTAGAAATTCTATTATTTAAAAACCAGGAATTAAACAGATAAATTAGGGGAAAGTTATTCATGTTACACAAAGGACCCTTCAAATATATTTTTTAAGTAACTCATTCCCTCAGTGTATTGATTCAAATATGAAACTGACTTTAAATTCTTCCTTCCTGATATAGTGAAAGTATGTACCATAGCTGTGGTACAAAATGGGGGATCAAAACAGAGTCAAGACCTTTTCCTAAAAAAGGAAAAGGGGAAAACATCTTCCTCATTGTTTTAAGATACTCATCCTCACATCCTTCCTCCCAGGCAAGAATAGAATAGGGGATAACAGGGTGGGCATTGTAGCATGCACCTGTAATCCCAGACACTTGGGTGGCGGAGGCAGAAGAATGGCTTGAACCCATGCAGCAGAGGTTGCAGTGAGCCAAGATCATGCCACTGCACTCCAGCCTGGGCGACAGAGCAAGACTCCTTCTCAAAAAAAAAAAATAATAATAACAATAATAATAGAGAACAGTAGGCAACACAGACCAGAAAAAAGATATAGAGATACATTCTGTACCATCTATGCAGCTCCACCTTAAATGCGTTACATCAGAACATAATTCAAGTGAAACCTTACTTTATGCAATTGGTGTGTTCTAGAAAAGTTATGGGTTAAACATACTTTTTTCGTTCAGTTGAGCCACTTACTAGTTAAGTGGTATCCTGTGGTTGTAGTGATTATGCCTGCCAGATTTTTCCAAGATAGTCTTGTTTTAAAAAAACATTCTGTTTTAGGGTCTGATCAAGTGTCCTAATTTGCTTCAGTAAATATGGTCACAATCCCTATGATGAATCCTTTGTAATCAAAATTTTTTTAATGTATTAAACTGATATTTACTGGAAAATAATCCCAAGTGAATTAGGCTACAATAGAGTGTATGTTACCTATATGTATATTGAATGGAAATGTTTTCCTGCTTGCTAAAGTATTTCTGAAAATAATTAGATTACCTAAGTTGCCCATTTTCATAGAAATCAAGATAAAAATATCAAAAGCATAAAGTCATGGTTAAAATGCACATTGCATTACATTTAGGTGAGCTTATTCAAATTTAGATTTTTCATAAAACTGCCTACCCACACTGCTTTATGATCTTTAGATTTACCAGGTAATAGGTAGAAGAGAGAAATTCATTTATTCAATATTTTAGTGGGTTAGTAGTCTGGCACCTACAATGTGCCAGACACTGTGTTAGGCATGAGAAAATGAGTGAGGGTAGGAAGTATGAAAAGGGTACTGAAGAGTAGTTTATGCCTGTGCTGAAGTTGTAGAGCCATACAAAAGAGAAGGAAGCCAATCTCAGCTCTGGACTCTTCATTGATAATACTTGGTGTATATAATGTAAAGTTCTAGAACCCACTGAGAAGAAATGTTCATACTTATAAGTAAAAACCTTTAAATAACTTTTTAAAAATTGAATATTAAAATAGATGTTACAACTTTCACATTACTTTTGCTTAGTATTTGTCATTATAGAACCTTGCACAATATCAATCAAACCAAAAGCCCACTTTAAAAATTGATGTACAATATTTTTGATTAGGAGATAAAATTGTCTACAGATTAAAAATCCTGATAATTTACTCTATAAACATTTTCTTTTAGGGCTTGGAGGGGTATTCTCACACATTAATAAGTAGAAACTGAATAAAGCAAAAACTAAATAGCTCTTTTGGCATGGTTTGGAAAGGACTACATTAAGATATGCTGACAATTTATGCAGTCAACTGAAAAGAAAATCATCACCATGTTGGCTTCATGTATTGCAAAGATGTACAGACACAAAGATTTTTCTTCATGAAAGAACATATTCCCCCTGTTACAGTCACACTTGATGATTTGCTTCTAAAAGAGAAGTAACGTGAGAAAAGTCAGAAAAGCTAATTGATAGTTGTAGAGGCAATAATCTACTCACTCCCAATTGTATTTGGACATACTGTACTAAAGAGAGAGAACTCCCCCTGGGACATTTTGCTACATTTTTAAAAAGTCAACAACATTCTATATTCTACCAGTATTTGTCACTCCTGCAAAACAGGGGCCAGCTTATTCTAACCATAGTTTCTTATGTTAATTCATTTAATGAAAAAGCATCCACCATTTCAAATTGCGGATAATCAAATCCCTTGTATTAAGTGACTGACCTCATCCCTAGTAGAGCATATCACTATATCCAAGGAATAGAAAGTGTTCTTGCCTGCAGGAGGTAGCATCATGAAGTATTGCCTATGAATTGTCAACATTATCAGATTTAAAACTCAATAATAATTGAAATTTTCTACAATTGAAAAACAGCTTTGGTTTTTGCTACCCCCCAGGAAACAAAAACTGATTTATTGCTGGCCAGAAGTCCTGGCTTGCCAGAAACATGGGCCAGACAGAAGTGATTAATGTTCTCCTCCAAATTAATTTCAAGCTGTCTAACTTAGCTATTTCCATTTTCCCCTAAGTAAACACTGGATCTCAATTTTCTATTACAAACAGCAGTAACCCAGTCTTGCTTTAGGATATGCTGTTTCCTCTCCAGTCTATACATGCCATCCTTTAACTTCATACATATTTCTTCCTCTATAAAGGACCCAGCCTTTTGGTAGTCACTCACTCAGTATAAAAAAGAAACAGTATTGAGAGCAAGAGAGAGATTGCCTTGAGCCATCTGATTGTAATAATCGTAACACATGCACACATGAGGTAAGACGTATCATTGTAGAATGAATCAAATTCAGGCTTGCCCAGAGAGATCTCTTAAATAATTGGGGGGGGGGGGTGACTGCATAGAACAATAGGTAGAAATGAATGAAAATTATAAGAAACAAGGCAAATTTTGAGGGTATCATTTATCATGATATCCTGTTTTTCATGCATCCATTTCAGTATACATCTGCATTGACACACGACGCAATACTGGTCATAGCAGAAGCTTTCCGCTACCTGAGGAGGCAGCGAGTGGATGTGTCCCGGAGAGGAAGTGCTGGAGACTGCTTAGCAAATCCTGCTGTGCCCTGGAGTCAAGGAATTGATATTGAGAGAGCTCTGAAAATGGTAAAGACCACAATGGGTTATTGGGGTGGAAGAAACTTATAAAGACATTAAAACGATGAGACCTAAATCTTGAGAGAAGACATACTAAAAGGAATAGGACCAGATTATGTAGAATCTCAGAGTATGCTAAGAGGATAAGTATAGCCATTTCTATAAATCATCCAAATCTAGAAATCTAAAAATTGGAGGTCATTTCTTGAAGCTTGAAAAAAAAAGAGATAAATTTAGGGCAAATGAATTTTTGGTTATGCTCTATACTGTGGCTAGTAAATGAAACTTAGTACTCTCAAAAGTTATGGATTAAATATGTAAATAGCTTCAAAAAATTCAAACCTTTCAAACATATGACATTCCTTAGGGAGATTAGGATATTTTAGAAGATGCTCCTAACTTCAAGATAGACATTACAAAGGACAGCATCTTCTGGCTCATCAGACAAATGATTAGCCTAGACAGGCTATGGAACTTAGCCAGTGTGATGGTATTTCTGTTGTCAAAAAGAACACTCATGCTATTCTACAGGATGAAATGCAGGAACATGATACATTTCTAGGCCTACTTAAGAAGCTTTTGCCCAATGCTGCAAAGAAAAAGCCTAAAGAAAAATAAAAGGAATCAATGGATAGACAGTCAAATAGGTCACTTGTTTTTAGTATTTGCTGGGTAGGAGATCATTTAAGGCTTCAAGCAATGTCCTTTGAACAGATTTCGTTATTTATACCAGAAGTAGCATCACCCATTCATTGCAGTTTTCCAAGCAAGAGCTCTGTTCTGAATATTTTGCTTTATGCCACATGTGCCTGCATGTATTAAAATGAGCTTTCAAGAGTACAAGAATCTCTTATTTCTACTTATTTAATGATCCTGATGTTTGGGACATCCAAATCAACAAAGAGATGGGCAAAGATAAGATAATTCTGTGTGTAATCCAGCAAGGAAGAACTTGTAACGGCCTCATAGCATACATCATTTTGTGTAGCTGGCTCTGTTATTGATGCCTGAAATTTGCCAAGTTGGAAGCATTCAATCAAAAGGGGTTAGTAGCCCTTGTGTCTCTCTCCAAGAAAGAGATATGACTCATTCTCCCATCATGCAGATTTTTATGTCATTATGTCAGTTCTTTAACAAATGCCCTAAGTGTAGTTTTATGGAGGTAGCACTGTACAATTTTGAAGAGCAGTTAATTAAATTCAACCTTCATAGCAGTTACAAGATTTGTATTGTCAGGTGAAACATAATGATGAGTGAAATATAAAACTCCCTCAGAGTGAATCAAAAGGAGTTTTCATCAACAAAACCTCAGGGGGCAGGAGCCAGCATCTCCAATTGACTCCCTATTTATGACACAAATAACTACCTTCCCAAATAGAAAACTGGCTAATGAAGGATAAGATACCAATTGGGCTAGGAAAAAAAATAGATTGATCATACTACCACCCAGAAAAGTTTCTGCATGTCTAACTCACTGACAAAGCTCTAGTTGGAAACCAGGTAACCTTCCTCCCCAGGCCCTAATGACCAGATACTCAACCAAAACGATACATTACCTCTTTCCACAGGCCAATCTCCATTGCTCCAGAGAGGCTGGAAGGCATCAATTTTTTCCAAAAGTAGACAGTGCCTCAGTAAAACTGCTCTACTCACAGGGACTGCAAGGGAGGCTAGTCTGAAGTACTAAATGTTTTACTACATTAAAAGAAATCCCATTTTATTTCAGTTAATTAAAATTGAGATTGCATAATGTAAAGCATCCTTCATTGTGACTAGCACATAGTTGTTTCTCAATAAATTATTCTCTTCCTTCAAAAGAAATCTGGCAAACAAAATCATTGCCTGGCAGAGGCTCCTAAGGGGCCTGTTTTAATGAAAAAATAAGCACAACATTCATTCAGTAAATATTTATTGAGCACCCATGACTATGTATCAGGCTCCATATTAGTATGCAAGCATGAAATAAGATGAGTAGTGCTCACATTTAAATTGTTAATATGTAAACAAATGCTTTAAAATATATTAAAGCCACTTGCAAATTGGGTAATCATTCTCCTCACAATCTGCAAATAACGCGAAGATCAGCCTCAGCACAGTCTACTGACATATCTGTCACAGATTCTAAGTCATTGAGACTTGTTCAATCAACATTTATTAAGGATCTGCTCTATCCCAGGCACAATATTAGTTGCTGAGAACAGAGGCAGAAAAAATGTCTCTCATCTCGAGATGCTCCTAATCCAGTAGGAAAGCCAGAAATACATAATTATAAAAATATTATGTCTAAGTCTTGCACAGGATGCTATGAATTAAAGAATCTATCCCAGATGGAATGCTGGGAAACTGTCACTAACATTCAATACTGGACCACGTCCTTAAAAATAGATTTCTCTCTGAGTGGTAGTCCAATTCTACTTCTGGTCACCAAACGTTCAAATCATGGGGTCTGGAATTTATTGGACTATGCCTTGACTATTCTCCAGTTCATATATCATATTCAGATGGGTTGGGTTTAGAAATAGATGACTCTTAATGAGACTTAAAGCCCTAGCTATTTTCACAATGAAGGCTTTCCTTAATAAGTTCCTATTGCCCTTGTCCCTGCCTAACTCTTCTATCAGAATTCAATGCTCAAAATAGAGTATAAAGAGCCCTTCGTGCTCATATTATATATCAGTCTCATCCCGCTGGATAAGTAATTTCTATCTCAACAAAGGTCCTTTCTCTAACTAGAAGTGTGATGCCACCTTCTCTGCAAGCCTAAGCTAACAACAGTGCTTAGCTTTGTTGGAACCATTGGACAATCATCTTGTTTTCAGTTCATCACATTGGAGCATTTTCCTTTCCATAGGAATTCCACAGTCTCCTACTGGTGGTGAATAAGCCCCTTTCCCTTTAAAAAAATGTTCCCTAATATTTGACAACATTTTTCTTTCTGCAACACAAACCCACTGCCACCTCTGACTTGTTTGACAGTTTGTCATTTTCTATAAGTGATGAAAAACAATTCCATTCTTTCATACTAGGAAAATGAGATATATTCTTTCTCTTTGAAGCAAAGTATTTGACCTTTACTTGCCAGATGAGTAATGTAAGTGGTTAACAATAATGACTTATATTTGTAAAGGGTATTTCATCCAGTGTCCCTGCACTGTAAACTAGGTAAAGAATCTCTCTACCTAGAAGAGATGGCCTTTTATTAATTCATAATACTGAGCTCAGGCCTAGGAAAAATTGTGCCATACATGAAATCAGCATTTGGCATCCCAAACAAGTGTTCTGGCTTCCAGTTCTTCTATCTTTCTTGTCTAGTGCTCCATACTCCTGACCCCTTAGGCTTAATAAATTTTATCAGTCTTTGAATTACCCCTCCATGGCTTAGCTCTCTTGTCTGTTACCTGTCTGTAGCTGAGTGTAGGTCAAATAAGAGGGAAAGCTCATCCCTGTCACCGTAGTAGCTGGTAAATGTGTAACTCTCTCAAGAAACAGAACTAAATCTATTTGGTTAATAATAATTAATATAGCTAGCATGTGTTCTGATGCTTAATAGATAGATAGATATAGATATATATACACACACATATATATCTTCTCTAATCCTCTCAATAACTCTGAAAGATAGGTACTACTAGGATTTTCAATCTTACAGATTAAGACACTGGGGTAAAAAAGCATTAAGAACATGCCGAAGGTCATTCAGTTAATAATTGAAGCTATGATATGAGTCCAAGTGCAACAGTGCCCATGCTACTGAAACCAGATTATGTTCAGATATGGGAAATATTAAGATAAGACACAGCCATGGTCCCCAAGGAACTCAGTTTAGAATATATTACCCTAGTTAAGGGGATAGCCTGCAGAGTATTCTCCGAAAGGGACTAGTGGAAATTTCAGGTCCTTGAAAAAGTGGCAGTAGAGCCCTCATTGTATTATGTAAGTAACAGCATCTTACACCTACTCAATGCTTCAAAACTAAAAGGCATACCAAGAAAATACTGTGGAGGAAATGAAGATCTGTATAGACTTGATCTGGTGGATAGAACTCAATGACTTGCAATAATAATTCTTCAAGATTCCAAGATCTATCAGTAGACCTCATCCCAGAGACTTAGAAGGCAATAATGCCACGTTATTTTTAAATTTTAAATTTTCTCTTTCTACCAGGTGCAAGTACAAGGAATGACTGGAAACATCCAATTTGACACTTACGGACGTAGGACAAATTATACCATTGATGTGTATGAAATGAAAGTCAGTGGCTCTCGAAAAGTAAGTAACCAAAACAGACATTTAAAGAAAAGGGCTCTTGAAAAAGGACAGCATTTGGATGCAAGAAAATAAGTGTTATTATTTTACAAAATATCAGTAAGGGTGAGTGGAATATGGGAACCTCCAGGATGAAGGAATAGCACATCTGTGTGTGTGTCAGTGTTGGGGGTCCTGATGGGAATGACAAGACACGGGGAGACAGGATGTCAATCCTTATAGAACTCAAGAAAGTTTTGTTCCACAACAGCACTTGAATTTCATGCACTACTTTTTTGAGGGAAAAATAGGCATCCAGGTCAAATGTCTTCTGTTTCTAGGCCGGCTACTGGAATGAGTATGAAAGGTTTGTGCCTTTCTCAGATCAGCAAATCAGCAATGACAGTGCATCCTCAGAGAATCGGACCATAGTAGTGACTACCATTTTGGTAAGTGTGAACAGTAGGTAGGTGGGTTTTCTGTCCAGCAAGACTTCTGTTTTCTGAAAAGTATTTTTCCATCAGTAGAAAAGACCTCAAGTTCAAACAGTAAAAACTTCCAACAGGGAAGCTCAGGAAACTCTCAAAGTATCTTACCATGATGATGAACAGAATGTCATTTAACAAAAAGAAAGAAAGAAAAAGAATAGGAATTTAGAACAGTTTTAGATTATCATTTTCCTCTTTCTCCCCGCCTCCATGCCCGCCCCCATAGGACTGATGCTTCATCTGGACTTGAAACCTAATTCTTCATTGTGGGGGAAGCAGCATTGTGTGGAGGAGAGAGTACATTAGGATTCTAAAATTAGGTCTACCACTAACCTGTAAAACTGTGCAAGTCACAACTTCTCTGAGCCTCAGGTTGTTTTTTCTTCATTTATGAAAGGGGTATAATACTCATCACCTACCCATATCATAAGCCCATTTCAAGGCACAATTCACTACATGAAAAAGTTTTCTGCAAAACTCAAAGCACTTAAAATGTGAGATAGTATTCTCATTTAGTTTTAAAACACTTTTCTAAAAGCTGGTTTTGTTTTACTGAATGAAGTACAAACCTGGGTTAAAAATAAATATATCACTAGGTGTGAAAGTATGATTTTCTGAATTAGGCTGAAGTTTGCCTTTCGTCTAAGCATACGTATCAAATACTCCCTTTGTCTTAAGTACTATACTAGGTCCTGGAGATATAAAAATGTAAATGCCACGGACCCTGACCTCACAAGGATCACAGTGCTTTCCCAGGGCTTTGCCTCAACTACCTGTGATTCCTACATAATAAATCTTGAGAAATCAAAGGCACTTCAGCATCATGTAACTAACTCTGCAAAATTTGATGAAATCAAAGACTTGATAGGTGAAAACTGGGCCGTCTTTCAAACTCTCAAAAAGAACTGAAATCCTTCTCTGCTTCCTTAAATTATCAGTTAAGCACTTCCTCCCCACCACCAAAAAAAAAAAAGAATATGACCGAATGAATACTCAAGGCTCTTCTGTTTACTGAGTAACAATTTAAAGACCTTTTTCACATACCAAACCTCAATAGTTACAGAGGGGAAAAATTATTACATTTATCTTCTCTTAGAAAAATGTATAGTTGTAATCCTTTTATCTTGCTTCTGGTCCCAAAGGAATCACCATATGTAATGTACAAGAAGAACCATGAGCAACTGGAAGGAAATGAACGATATGAAGGCTATTGTGTAGACCTAGCCTATGAAATAGCCAAACATGTAAGGATCAAATACAAATTGTCCATCGTTGGTGATGGGAAATATGGTGCAAGGGATCCAGAGACTAAAATATGGAACGGCATGGTTGGGGAACTTGTCTATGGGGTGAGTTTTTTCTAATTCTGTTTTCATTTACTCTGTGCTTTCCAATTAACGAAGAAGAGAGAGTATTTAATTTTCAAGTGCAGTATTTATCCAATTGTATCATTTACATATAGTCTACAAGAAAAATATATTCTTCTACAGTTGCACTCTGTAAAGGTAGGTTGTCAGTGGTATCCTTTGGACAACAGGATTATGTTACCAAAAGGAAAATAGAATTGGGGGATTTTATTTGGCAACATTAAGCACAGCCTGCCCTCTATTTAAAATCTGTTCCTTCTGTGTTCTCTAGCTCAGGCAGCAGAATTACCACCCACATAGTTGCCTAAGCAACTTTGCCTAAGCAACCTCATCATCTTTCCTCATTGTTCCCCTCTTATCTAATCAGTCACCATGTCCTATGAATTCTACTTTTAAGTCTCTCAAATCTAGACACACTCTTCACCCCCACCACCATCACCTTAATTAGGGTTCTTAACATCTATCAGTCATTTAACTTGTTACCCTGCATCTTTTCTTACCCTGGCAAATTAGATCTCCACATTACTGTAATTTCCCACTTTAAAAATCAGGATAAAATTCAAATTCCTTCACATGGCAAATAAGGCACTTTATAATCTAGCACCCGCCTACCTCTCTAGCTTCCTCCTGTACTCTTTCCCCCTCACACCCAATGTTCCAGCTATAGAAAAGTAAGTGTTGTTCCCTGAAGGTGCTGAGCTCTCACTTAGTATAAGCCTGGAAGTACTTTTGCGTCTCTTCAGCAGCTAATACCACCTACTAGTCCTCTGAAACACAGCAGTGATACTTGTTTCAGAAAACCTTCTCTATTCGCATCTACTTGCCTGCGGTCTGGGTTAGGTACCCCTGCTTTTTGCTTCCTCCCTTTCCATATTCATATAGGACTTCTAAGCCTGTATTGTAATGATCCATTTACAAGTTCCACTGTTCTACTAGACTATGAACTCCTCGAGGACAGAAGATGTAGCGGATTCATTTCAATATCACACAGTCTGAAACATAGACGTTCAATAAATACTTGCTGAATTAATGAATGAAAAATGAACAGAATGGTTCTGCCAGGGGCTTATCTATAGTCAAGTGCAAAATAATTAATATGGGCAATTAGGGCTTTTAAGAAAGGTACAGTGGTATCTTCAGAGCTCCTGGGTCACTTAGTATTAAATGGTTTTGGCCTCTGATTGTGAATGTTATATCTTGGGCAGCTTAATGAGGCACAGGGAAATAAGCAGAACTGGACAGAAAAACTGCCCATTCAGTAAACCAGTCACTAGAGAACTAATCCAAGTGCAGGGGGTGGTGGCAAAGGTTTAGTTCTAGCAAACAAAGATTACCTGTAATAATAACTTTCTGTCTAGACAATAGCTACACTAAGTAAGGGGAAGACAGAGGAATCTAGGAGGTGGAGATACTGAGAAGTCCTAGCTGGCAAGAAGCAAACAACCAGGTTTATATTTATTGGACTGAGGTTCTGGAGAAGGACTCTAGTGCTTGGGATGGAAACCAGCAAGAATAAGGTGTAGCTCTCCAATCATACGAGAGTACTGGGGTTGCTAAATCAGTTCTTGGAACAGACCTTTGGGAGGAACCACAAAGTCAGAAGCTCATTTCTAAAAATAAGGGCACAGAAAGGTAACAAAAATGAGGCTGGACCCCAGATATAAAAACTGGAGCACCATCCTCTAGTCAGACAAACAGCAAGGCAACTTGAACCTCAGCCCCCATCTATGGGCCTGGAGCCATTATCTCCTGTCTTGGGTCAAGATTGGTCCTGGGAACTGGGGCAGGGCTAAGTGGCAGATGAGATTCAAGTGAATCCAGCAGTAAGAAAGAGAAGAATTTCCAATGCCAGTGCAAAGAGGGCTGAACAAGCGGCAGAGCACCCAGTCATGATTTCTGAGGACTCTGAGAATCTCTGAACCATCTTGACACAGTTCTAATCTTTTACAAGTCGTTGATAAGGTTTTCTTCTCTTTCCTGTTCCTCATCTCCCCAACACTTAGGCTCCAAGAGGTCTTGTCTTGCTTACAGCTCACTCTTGCTCTTAGCACAGTACCTGATACATAGTAAATGCTCACTTTTTGCTTTAATGAATCAACGTCTGGCATACAGTAATACCTAAGCCAATATTCATTAAATTGAGTACATGGTGGGATATAATCTTATAATATCATTATTATTACTATTACTACTACTACCATTACCACTACTATTACTACTACTACTACTACTACTACTACTACTATTAGCTACCATTTGTTGCATATTTACTGGCTGCCAGATACTGTGCTAAGTGCTTTATACACTTTATGTAATTTAATCCTCACAACATGCCTCTGGAATGTGCCATTATTAAACACTTTCCACATGTGAGAAAATTGAAGCCTAGAGAGTTGAAGTCACATGCCAAAGACCAAACAGTTTACAGTGACTATCTTAGTTTGTTTGGACTGCTATAATAAAACATCATAAACTGGGTCACTTACAACAGGAATTTATTTTTCACAGTCCTGGAGACTGGGAAGTCCAAGATCAAGGGAGATTCATTGTCTGGTGAGGGCCACTTTCAGGCTCATAGATGGTACCTCTTCCTGTGTTCTCACATGATGGAAAGGGTAAGGGGTCCCTCTTGGGCCTCTTTTATAAGGATACTGTAAGTTTCATTTAGAAGGGCTTCACTCCCATGACCTAATCACCTCCCAAAGCCCCACTTCCTAATACCATCACCTTAGGGTTTAGGATTTCAACATATGAATTGGTGGGGGTGGAGGGACGTGGGGACACAAATATTCCAACTGTAACAGTGACACAATAACTTTAACCCAGGTCTTTGACTCTGAAGTCCATGCTTTTTAACCATTACACTCTGTCCAACAGCCAAAGTGTGGTTTCAGGCCCATCCCATTCTGAAAGATAGCTGAAATTTATTAGAAAGGCTTATGGTGCCTTAGTCATTCTGGAGAGAAGAGTGGTTGGCCACAGCAGCATGGCAAGAAATTTAAGGCATAAGTGTCTTTTTATTTCATTTATTATTTATTTATTTTTGAGATGGAGTATTGCTCTGTCACCCAAGCTAGAGTGCAGTGGCATGATCTTGGCTCACTGCAATCTCTGCATCCAGGGTTCAAGTGATTCTCCTGCCTCAAGTTCCTGAGTAGCTGGGACTACAGGCACCTGCCACCATGCCCATCTAATATTAAAAATATTTTTTAGTAGAGATGGGGTTGGCCAAGCTGGTCTCAAACTCCTGACCTCAAGTGATCCACCTGCCTCAGCCTCCAAAAGTGTCGGGATTACAGGTGTGAGTCACCGCACCCGGGCTAAGGTGTAAGTTTCTACTAGCCCAGGTTATCTGATGTGAGCTATACCATGAACTCTACCACCCCATCACAACTGAATGACCATATTTCACCTGTCACTCTCTGTAAGTAGATCACTGCTCTCCTGGCATTGAGGAAGACATTACACACAGTGACATAGAGCAAGGCAGATTTATTGACATTGTTCAGACAAAGACTAATTTTCTCACTGGATTTGGTTTCTCCTCCGGCATGTTCCCTGTACTGCACTCATTTAATCTCCACATATCTCTTCCTCATTCCAGTTTGTCTATTTGTGAGTGAGGGAGCTTGAGTATTAGAGTCCCTTATTTGTTTAGCAACTTAGATGCCTTCTCTCCACTTCTGAATAGGAAAAGTGTTCCTATAGGAACCTTCCCATCTTTTCCTTTTAGTTCTTTCTACTAAAGACAAAAGCAATAGCCAGGGAGGCTCTTACAGAAATGTCCTCCTCCTTCCCCTGCCTAAAACAACTTTCTGATGCTTTCTGGGCTTGTAACAGGAGGTGATTCCAGAGAACTACAGCAAACCAACCCATCGGAGAAGACGGGTTGGAAAGCCAAATTCCATTTTCCTCTAAAACCTGTGGCTATGAAAAATAGACGTTCTTATCATGCTTGGAGTAAAAGCTCTCTGTTAAAGAGGATGATCTCATGAGCTAAATGTGTCTTCATCTTCATTTAGAAGTTTTAGTCTTTTGGCATTGGGAAGTTTTCAATTTCTCTATCAATGACAGAAATGGAGAAAAATGAAAACACAGGCTTTCATTTCTGGCAGGCCTGGCCTCTTGTGGTTTGCAAGTTGCTTTAAAAAAGAAGAACTGAAAACCCCTAATGGTTTCTCTAAGTTCTTAATGAGTAAAAAGATGGAGAACAGGGAAATATTTCTTGCAGTGAACATGAAACCTACACAGATAGGCACTGCTTTATCTTAAGGGTATTTCTCTTATGCTTTTAGTATGTAAAACAGAGCAGAGTGGAAAGAATGAAAAAAATCAGAGATGAAGAAAGCTCTGCAAGGGAGATTTCAGTGTCAGTCATAAAGTCTCAAGAAAGAATCAAAATGAATTAAATTTGTTAAAGAATAAAGAAGCCAATCAGCCTGTTTTCAGATGATTTATAAATAGGTTTTTCCTAAAGAAATTCAAATCAGGTTGATGTTGGGGCACCTTGTATCTCTAAGAAGGCTATTTTTGAAACAAACCTCAGTAGGACACAATGTGCCCCATTATGTAAGCCCTTCAGAACATTATGGACTTGAAACTGTCCACCTGCTTTTAGCAGTTTTGATTTTGAGTTGGATGTCTGTAACACCACTACATGGTAACAGTCCCAGATCAAATGGCTTACAGACCACAAGTTTTTATGGCTTCTAAATACCATATGTTTTGAGGGCACTTTAAAACAGCATTTTTTTTGCTAGCAGGGCTCTTAAACATCCTGAATCCTACCTTACCATTCATTTTTACAAATGCATATGGGGACCAGCCAAGACAAGACATCAGAACTGCCCCTCAGGTAATCAGGAAACCAAAGCCTGATAGAGGACACAGGTACAGGAGTGGCAGCAGGATTGGACAAAGTCACAAAATCCCACAACTTGGCAACACAGGTTTTGTGACTCATGGTCTAGTGCTCTGTCCACTGGGTCACACTGGCTCAGTTCACTAAACTTGTCGGATTATGGGAATATTGGTGTTGTATCAATCGGACATAGCATCCCCACCTGGCTCTAAGGGGCTTACAATCTAGTTGTATTATAAACTTTTCCATCTAAGATACTCATTTTGCTTTTTTTTTTTTTTTCATCCAAGATACTCATCCTGCTTATTTATGGCCTCCAGGATAATGTAATCCACATTTCTAGTTATCACTTGAAATATTTGAAAACCCAATATAGACAGCTGGGGGTTCTGCCCTTGTAGAGGAGATAGGATCTAAGAGAAAAAGAGAGTCAGGAGAAAGGCTAAAAGGAAATTGAGGCTCCAATTAACAGAACACCTCCCAGTGGGCAACTGCCATGTTCCTTATGTTCCTAGCACTTACAACTAAGGATAAAGAAGAGGGGGGTTGCTTTGGGAAAGGCTTGACAAGCTGCTGCTTAAATTGCTTCTTCTGACTTAGAAGATAGCAGAGAGCCTGGGGGTAGTAATGGGGTTGCAGGGATGGTTGATTATAGGTCATATTCCCTGGGTGTCCCCAGACTCCTTCACGCTCCCAGGACACATGGCAACTTTACAGATACTATTTGCGCTGACATTTCTCTGCCTAGAAGAAATTATCTCTTAGGTTGTCACTATCCTAAGCTGGATTCATTTTCCATTAAGAAAGGCAGAGAGTCGATTTGTCCTTCCAGCTAAAAGTCAGAGAAGCAAGGGTCCAGTAACAGATGCCAGATATTCTTCAGGTGATTATACTGGGCTTTGGCAGAAGGGCCAATGATTTGATAAAAGTGCCCCCTCCTTCAAATGATGCATGTGAACTCCAGGAAGGAGCATTAAGGACACATGAAGTATGCTGTTCTAAGCAGAAAAAGTGGGGAAAATATTTCCAGCTAAACGTAGTCTCACAAGGCCTTCATCCAGCTTCAGGGACACTTTTTTATCTTCATATTATCTTTAACTCTCTCAACACCCCAAGAACAAGGAGCCCTAATCAATAGATCCAGTCTGGGATACCTGTTCTGGATAAAGAAATTAGGATATTCTGTTGTGACACTGCTTGATGTTGCACAGATTTAAATAAGCCTCATTCTTTTCTCCAGATCTTATCAATTGCAGACAGTAAATGTCCCATAGAGTACTGCCAATAAATCAGTTTAAGTCTTGTCCCCCAGCACACAGCAATTATATTCCTATTGTCTAGCTTGATTCTGCCCCACTCCTGTTTTCAACACATATCAACTTTCCAAAGGAAATGTCTGCCAAAGGCAGCTAGAGCCTTGTGGCTGATACAGGGACAAAGGGTCAGGTCATGTCTGCTTCTTCTCTTGGATAACATAACATATAGTACATTATGATTACACATCAATACATTGTCTACTCCCTCTCTCCTATCCCCTTCCTTGCTTTCAGAAAGTGCTTTAAAATGGTATCTGACAAGCTCCTGCTCATTCGTAGTCTCAAGGTGGGTTACAAGTTTTGTATCAGATAATCAGATGAAAATTCTTAAAGATATAACAAGCTTGCAATCTCAAAGAATTTTTTAAATTACGTTTAAAGTCAGCATCATCTCTGGCTAAAATCTGTCAGATTCTTAAGTGCATCAGCCCTACACATATGAGTTTGTTGGTTTTTAAGTTTTATAACATTTACAACTTTGACAACCCACCTATGAAAAATAAATCCCCTCAAGTAAAATCCTCTCCAATAATGCAGTTGTTCCATGTTTGCAACTGGTGAGTGGAAAATTCAAACCTAATTCAGTGTGTTTACTGAGCCCACACAGCCACACTTAGGCTGCTTGATTAAAATACTTTAAGTAGTCAAGATGCAAGCAAAAGCACTAACAAACTCTTACTCTGTGCTCTTTCCATTTGCTTGATTTTGTCTGTCAATTGGAGCACCCTCATACCACTACCACGCACTTACCTACCTAGGTTTCTGAAAATAACTTGCCTACTGCTATTACCAGTGCAAGCAATGGCTTGAAGACAACTGGCCACTGGAGTGATTCAGGACACCCCAAGAGAGGCACTTCATTATTGAGTCAGAATTTCACCTACTACCTAGCCCCATCCATAATTCTTACCACTCTCTCTCTCAGCCTCCAGCTGGCTTTCATAAGAGCAGAGACTAGGAAAGGAATTCCATTTGAAGACTTACCTTTTTCAGTTTTTCATCAGTGTGGGCCTCCTCAGTCTTTAAGTTGCCTTGAAAGTGACCACTCCCTTTACCTTCTTGCTATGGCAATCCCAGGAGAGCTCAATGGATATTTTTGGATGTTAGTTAGTTACAGGGAGGAGCATATAACTAACTAGCATCCAAAATACATATTGAGCTCTCCTGGGACTGCCATAACATGATTGCTCCACACTAATTATGACAAGCAGGTCCTATGCTCTGAAATCATCAATTATCACAACAGCATTTTTTGACATTTATTTTACGTTCAGGGGTACATATGCAGGTTTGTAACCTAAGTAAATTGCATATTACAGGGGTTTGGTGTACAAAAAACAACCCCATAAAAAAGTGGGCAAAGGACATGAACAGACACTTTTCAAAAGAAAACTTACATGCGGCCAACGACTGCCTGTGGGGATAGTGGTGATAGAGGGCAAGGGCTTCTCCAAGGCTGGCTCTGAGCTGACATGAGTTCTGCTGCTTGGTTTCTTACCAAACATTCAAGAAAGGAGAAGAGTTGCTAAGTCTCCTACCAATAGAAGGAAAGGGAGCTACACATTCTGCCTCAAGCTGTCCTTGAGCCTTCTTCCACCAGTTTTTTGCTATTCCTTTGTCTTTTTCCATCTGTAATAGGTCTTTTTAAGGTTCATCATGGGGAATTATCCTTTTGGAGTCAGGTCTACATCAAATGAAGTACAACTGAGCACAGATTTAATGCCATTCTTGATTAGGAGAGCACCCTCCAAAACATAGATAAATTCCACATTTTTTGAAAAATCTCCTTATAAAGAAACAATCCAGAAAAAAATATGGAAATGCCAGGCTGAGGGGAATAAAAGGCAAGTGCCTAAGGGGAGCAGATTCTTCCTGTTCTCTTTTGTGATTTCAGAAGTACTTCAAACTAGGAATGGCCTTTTTTGGGAATCTGTTCTTTTGATGAATGTTCCTGGGACTCAGACAACACAAAGTCCTGCTTTATCCATCTAGCCATGTCTTGTTAGTATTTAGTGGTGCTTACCATGTAGTAGGTGCTTCAATTACCGAGTTAGAGTTTTTTTAAAGGGGTCAAGATTCTCAAACTCCTTTCTGTACCTGCTAGAAAAGAGCCCAAATTCCTTAAATTCATTCCAAAATAATTTTCTTAGGTGAATGCCTTCTTATTTCTTTTTTCTAAAACAAACAAGTAACAATTTCTCCTAGAACTATCTTTTAGACTTAAAAGATGAAAAATACTGGTTAAATTAAGTAATTAAATTCAAATGAAATCAAGTGAGAAATGATACTAGAGGGGTATTTGCATGCTCTGAGCAGGAGGCAGACATGTTGGCAAAGAGAGGAAGTGGCTTTATCTGTGAATTCTTTTGGCATGACAAGACTCTTTGTAACTGATTCAGACTCTCTCTGCCAAAAAAAAAAAAAAAAAAAAAAAAAAAAAAAAAAAAAAACCTCTGCTAGCTTTCTGGCCAACTCATTCTCATTCTCCTCAGTAACCTTTTTTACTATGACCAGGTCTAGCTTCAGGCAAAAGGGTAAAATAGATGAAAATTTGTCTTTGGCTCCCTTCTAGCTAGTAACATGGAATTGGAAATTAAGAAGTTAGCCACAATGAGATGAGAGTTGAAACCATAGGTAATAATACTGAGGGATGAAAGTGAAGGACAGAACCTTAAAGAACAAACCTTCATTGATTATCTCCTAAGACAGGCACTCTGAATAGTCTCTTGGGGTACAGAGGTGCACCTTGATTGAGAGAGCAGAACTAGGAAGGAAAGTCAGAGAAGGAACATTCAGGGAGGTAGGAGGAGAATCTGGAGTCTTTCATAACAGAGAACTAAGGAAAGAGGGTACATACTGCAAAAGGCCAATGGCGTCGCACAAGCAGTTAATGTCTGAAGGAAGATCTTTGGATTTAGTAGTCAAGTATATAGTTCAAGAAACAATTTCAGTAATTTGGAGGTGCTGGAAATTAAGTCTCAGGGGTATAAGGAGAAAGTGGTGTTGATATCAAGACAGTAAAGCTGTATTTTTTCAATAATACTGGTGGTGTTAGGGAGAGATGTAATGTGGTTAAGAAGACAGCAGGATCAAAAGGTGGGAGGAGTGTTTTCTGTTTCATTTTTGTTTGTTAGTAAACAGGATTACCTGAAAATGCTTTTAAGTGAATAAAATAGATCAATGATTTTCAAATTATAGCAAGCATTACAACAAACTGGAAGGCCACATGAGTCTCATCCCTCCACAATTTCTCATCCCATACCTCTGGGGTGGAGCCCAAGAACTGGCATTTCTTTTTTTAATTATACTTTAAGATCTAGGGTACATTTGCACAATGTGCAGGTCTGTTACATAGGTATGCATGTGCCATGTTGATTTGCTGCACCCATCAACTCGTCATTTATGTTAGGTATTTTTCCCAATGCTATCCCTCCCCCAGCCCCCCACCCCCTTACAAGCCCCAGGGTGTGGTGTTCCCCCACCTGTGGCCATGTGTTCTCATTGTTCAACTCCCACCTATGAGTGAGAACATGTGGTATTTGGTTTTCCGTCCTTGTAATAGTTTGCTCAGAATGATGGTTTCCAGCTTCAACCATCTCCCTGCAAAGAACATGAACTCATCCTTTTTTATGGCTGCATAGTGTTCCACGGTGTATATGTGCCACATTTTCTTAATCTAGTCTATCATTGATGGACATTTGGGTTGGTTTCAAGTCTTTGCTACCGTGAACAGTTTCACGATAAACATACGGGTGCATTGTGTCTTTATAGTAGCGTGATTTATAACCCTTCGGGTATATACCCAGTAATGGAATCGCTGGGTCAAATGGTATTTCTAGTTCTAGATCCTTGAGGAATCGCCACACTGTCTTCCACAATGGTTGAACTAATTTACACTGCCACCAACAGTGTAAAAGCGTACCTATTTCTCCACATCCTCTCCAGCATCTGTTGTTTCCTGACTTTTTAATAATCGCCATTCTAACTGGCAAGAGATGGCATCTCATTGTGGTTTTGATTTGCATTTCTCTGATGACCAGTGATGATGAGCATTTTTTCATGTGTCTGTTGAACTGGCATTTCTAACAAGTTCCCAGGTGACTCTTTTGCTGCTAATCTAGGGCCCATACTTTAAGAACCACTGGGATAGATTAATGGAGAAGGGAAAAATTAAAGATGTAAAAGAGACAGTAGATAGAGCTGGGTTTTAAGAAGCAACAGAGAAATATAGAATGCATGGAATAAGTTGATCAAATCTTAGAAAGTGTCACTTTCTGTGAGATGGAAACACACAGAAGAAATGTATAAAGATGCTGCAATATGTTGACAAAGTGTAGGGGGGGCACTGAGATGATAGAGCTTATGTCAAATGGCTTCTATCTTCTCAGTAAAGAAAGAGGCAAGATCATCTGCAGAAAGGATAGGACTGATAAGGATTAGGAACTGCGAAAAGTTTGAAATAAGCATCATTCACAGACACAGAGGAGAATCTACTTTTGGGGGGATAGATGGGTTTAATTTTAGAAATGATGAGTTTGAAATGGTTGAGCCTCCAAGGAAGATTTGATCAGTAGGCAGTTGGCTTCAATAAACCCATGCTTTCTGCAACTTCCACTAGGATGTAAAGGATGTAGGATGCCCTCCATGCAGGTAAGTATTTTTGTCTGTTTTGTCTGTCTTGTTCACTGCTTCATTCCTAGCACCTAGAATAGTGCTTGGCACAGAATAAAGACTCAAATTTGCATTGGAATGAACCTAAGAGGGGTTGGCTAAGGTTGATAATTGCAGATAAAAGTAGTGTATAGTAGAAACCTGCAAGTATCTATGAAGTTAGAACATTATGTTCATTAAGCAACTGGGTTCTGGAATCTGAAGACCAGGGTTCTAATCCCAGCCTCTCTGTGCTTTAGTTTCTCCATCTCTAACACAGGAATGGTGATTGTACCAACATCAAGGTTACTGTGAGAATTAAATGAGATAGTAAGTATAATGTGCTTAGCAAAGTGCCTCACATAGAATAAGCACTCAATAAATGTTAGCTAGCTGTTCGTCATCTGCATTTCCCCTTAAACCAATTAAGGAGTATTTCTCAACTGGTTTATCATATGTAATTCAAAGGAGTAAAATTTCATTTCTTTGAAAATATACTCTATATCAGACTTCCCTACCTCTCTCCTTTGGTAGGGGTATTGAGGCATAGCTGTTCTGAACATAGAAAAAAATGATCAAAACTGGTGTTTTCACTTCATATATGATATGCCATCCAAAAGCCTTTCCTTAGTCAGAAGGATTTTTCTTTGTGTGCATTTTAAGGCCTGGCTTCAGGTTAAGACTTACTACCATTGGAAAGGAACAATTGCAAAAAAACAAAAGAAATAAATGTAGAAAATCCTAGTGCCTATTTTCAAGGGAATAATATAAAAACGTTGCCTGCCTTTGCCTGAGTTAATTGTGCAGTGCACTACTGACATTTATTTTATTGATTCAATACATGTGAGTGCTACACTGATATTATCACTAGAAAATATAGCTTACTGTATAAATTAATATGTGTTCTGACAACTGCTTTACCCTTGTTATTGCCCAGGCAAAATTCTTTCATGTTCGCATATGTCATATACAATAATCAACAACTCATGTTTTAGGAATCTACAGTTTCTTTAGTTTAGAATCTGTTGCAGTGATACATACAAAAATAGAAGACTGAGTCTCTGCCTTCAAAAAACCTGTTTTAATAGATATACTCTCAAAAAAAATTCAAGAATAATATAAGATAGCAAACACCTGAGAATTAAACTGCTGTGGCCCTGTGTTGCACCTCATGGTATAGAGTGAAGCAGATATAAGAAGTATATGATATTATGCCTGCTCCACAAGAATTTTCAGTCAAGTGAGGGAGATAAGACATAAGAACATGAAAATTAAAATAAGAAAACAAGAGGTAAACAGTGATATGTTGCTCTAAGCCAATGTGTCTCAGAGGACAAAAGGCCAGCATCCTTTCTTTAATTTACGATCAAGTTAAAGCACTTTAGAACCCATTGAACACTACCACTTTTCTAACCTAAGCATTGACAATTCAATTGTTTGTAAAGATTTAGAACTTGACATTTTCACCAAAGAAGTATATTAAGTAACAAATAACTGATTAAAAGACTGTCTCTAAAAGTCATATATGTTTTCTTTTTTTTTTTTCAGAGAGCTGATATAGCTGTTGCTCCACTCACTATAACATTGGTCCGTGAAGAAGTCATAGATTTTTCAAAACCATTCATGAGCCTAGGCATCTCCATCATGATAAAGAAGCCTCAGAAATCAAAACCAGGCGTATTCTCATTTCTGGATCCCCTGGCTTATGAAATCTGGATGTGCATTGTCTTCGCTTACATTGGAGTCAGCGTAGTTCTTTTCCTAGTCAGCAGATTCAGTCCTTATGAATGGCACTTGGAAGACAACAATGAAGAACCTCGTGACCCACAAAGTCCTCCTGATCCTCCAAATGAATTTGGAATATTTAACAGTCTTTGGTTTTCCTTGGGTGCCTTTATGCAGCAAGGATGTGATATTTCTCCAAGGTTTGTTTTTGTGGCATACTCAATGCCTCATTGCATTTTATGGCCATACTCCATTCATGTGCATATGGTATTCATCCATCTCAACTCCAAATTTTTTTCATTTAACATTCCATCAAATGACAAATTATCATCCAGCCATTGTGTTTGCTTACATCCATGAAGTGAGTGTGTCATTGGTGTTGCTTTGAATGTCTTTTTTGCATTTCTATGGTATTGTATATACATTAAAACAAACATTTGAACTCTGGATAAAGGCAACATTGCCACTAATATTAATATTACTCAGATAAAGCAAATACTAAATCTTCATCAGATCAAACAGACATGGTTTCCTAATTAATTGTACTAAAGTGTTTTCTCATTTGTCAAGAGATTGGATCCAGACAAAATTTAAAAGAACATAGAACTCTTCTTTAAATCCCTCCAACCTTCTCCTTTCAATGCCCTCCCTTTTTCGTTTTGCTCTCAGACTGCCTACAATTATCCATTGTAGTATCCCATCTAAGTTTTCTAGTTAAAACTATAAAACTTCTCAAAGAAAACATAGGAGAATATCTGTTTCACTTTGGATTAGACAAAGTGCTCTTAGATAAGACACAAAAAGCACAATCCATTAAAAATTTGATAAACTGGACTTCATCAAAATTCAAAACCTTGCATTTAAAAAGACATATTAAGAAAATGAAAAAAAAACCAACTGGGAGAAAACATTAGTAAATCATATGTCTGATAAAGGACTTATATCCAGAATATATGACACCTCTTACAACTCAATAAAAAGAAGACAATCCAATTTTTTTAATGAACAAAAGATTTGAATGGACATTTCCCCAAAGAAGATATACAAATGGCTAATAAGCACAACAAAAGATACTCAACATTGTTAGCCATGAGGGAAATGCAAATTAAAACCACAATGAGATGCTTCCATACATCCTCTAGAATGGCTGCAATCAAAAAGATAGGCAATACCAAGTGCTGATGACAATGTAGAACAACTGGAACTTTCATCTACTAGTAGTGGGAATGCAAAATACTACAGCCACATTGGAAAATAGTTTGGCAGTTTCTTATCAAGTAAGATATATACTTAAAATATAACATAGCAATTCTATTCTTAGCTATTTACCTAAGAGAAAGGAAAACATATTCACACAAAAAATTACACACAAATGTTCACAGTAACTTTATGATATTAAAAAAGTAGAAACAACCCAAATGTCCATCAACTTGTGAATAAATAAACAAAATATGATATATCTATATAGTGGAATACTATTCACCAATTAAAAAGAACAGACTACTGACACATCTACAACATGGATGAACCTTAAAAATGTTATGCTGGGCTGGGCATGGTGATTCATGCCTGTTATCCCAGCACTTTGGGAGGCCAAGGCAGGTGGATCACCTGAGGTCAGGAGTTCAAGACCAGCCTGGCCAACATGGTGAAACCCTGTATCTACTAAAAATGCAAAAAATTAGCTGGGCATGGTGGTGGGCACCTGTAATCCCAGCTACTTGAGAGGCAGAGGCAGGAGAATCACATGAACCTGGGAGGCGGAGGTTGCAGTGAGCCAAGGTTGCACCATTGCACTCCAGCCTGGGCAACAAGAGCAAAACTCTGTCTCAAAAAAAAAAAAAAAAAAGTTATGCTAACTGAAATAAGCCAGATGCAAAAGGCCACATATCATGCCATTTGAATCCCATTTATTGAATATCTCACATTGTATGATTCTATTTGTCCAGAATAGGTAGTCTACAGAGACAGAAAGTATGTTAGTGGTTGCCAGGGGCTTGAAGGGAGCAGAGAGGGGATAATCAGGGCCAGTATTAGGGTGAGGCAATCGAGCCTGAGTAAAGCAAGTACAGGGATCACATCCAAGCTTTATTTAAAATTTTGATATTATGCATTAATTTTTTAAATATTGGACTAAAATTCTGTTCATCTTGATTAATGAGATTTTGATGCCCCTTTAAACTTTGCATGTGGGGGGGTTGCTTCACTTGCCTTATCCTAGTCCTAGGCCTGCAAGGATTAACTGCAAATGAGCATGAAGGAACTTTTAAGGGTGATAAAAATGCTCTAAAATTGGATTGTGATGATAGTTGCACAACTATGTTTACTAAAATCACTGATCATACACTTGTATTGGTGAATTGGTATGCAAGTTTTATCTAAGAAAAGCAAAATATTGAACATGAATGTCCTGAGCCTCACAAACTTAGTCTAAACCTAAACAAATATGGCGGTGAATTCTTAATCATAATACATTGTAAGTGAATGTAACATCTTTATATTTTGAGACCAAAAAGTTGTAGGTTTTGGTAAACTTGAATATTAATCCAAATACTGACCAGAGTCAATTATATAAACATATTAGGGATTTTCATGTGAAATATAAACACTCAGAAGATTCCTACCATGTTTTTACAGCATACTTCATTTTGAGATTATCCACTTGGAGCATAAAACATTTAAAAAGAAGCTTTGCAGCATAACTAATTGGTAACCATATTTGGCAGCTTTTTAAAAGAGTCTGTATGGGGTATGCCTCATTTATCGAAGTCACACATTTTTTGGCTTTTCTCAATCTGCTTGATTACATTCTCCAAATTATTTCACTCCCTGTTCCTTTTGTGCTTAGAATGTGTGTCATTTTTTGTATTATCTGGGAGTTTGTTTTGCTAGTTTCTTTATTTTTTGAAATGTTCACTTCAAGAGATTATGGTTTCTGAATGATCCTATAATTGAATGATTTTTAACATGGCTGGTAATCTATGTTGAGACAATACTAAAGAGTCATTAAGGCTAAAGATCTTATTGGTTGCTGTAAGTGAATTTTTAGAACTAAGTTTGTGGTATCCCCATTGGAGTGCTGCATACTACTCTGCATACTCAAAAAGTCTCTTCTCATTTTTAGAAGTACTTATGTATATTGATTCATTAAGTAATAACTTAAAGATTATGGCCTGAAAATGACAAGTTGAACAGGTTTGTTAATGTCTTATAGTAGAATTTAAGCTGTGGCTCTTCCTTGGCACTGAGATACATCAAGTGCTTTTTTTCAAAGTATATGTTTTATTATACTACACTAGACACTGTCATAAAGAGCAATGGCTTTCAAAATGTTTTGCCATGACCCACAGTAAGAAGTAAATTTTCCATCACAACTCAGTATACACATATGTATATAACCAAAAGTTCGCCATACTTTACCCTTACAATGTGCAATGCACTCTGATATTTTCTATTATGTCATTTTTTTAAAATTCTGGTTACAATTCAGCCCAGAAATAGGGCACACAACCTACAGAACACTAGCCTAGAGTAACAAGTATTATTCTTACTATACTTTTAAGTAATAAATTATTGCCTTTATGAGCTCTATGTTTTCCACCATATGGGTGATCCTTCCTCCAATACTGTCTTTTGTGTGTCCTTCAAAATAAATTATACCTTTAAGCCTTTTAATAAAATGTTATACTTCTTAGCATATTTCTTATATATACTAGTGAAGAGGAAACATGTTCCTCCTTATCTTGAGAGCTCTACTCATTGTATGTTTGTGCTCAATTGTATAACAGCAATCACTGTGATGTGTTTCTAGAACTATTAACAGATTTAGAAATTTCTGATAATAACATAGTTGTTACTGTAAGATTTGTGGTTGCCTTGACTGCAAACACCAGCAGTATACTTTATTTCTGTTTAATGGCCATGGTTGGAACACAAACTCTTCAGAAAGCCCAGAATATGAGCATGCATTATACACTCTGACTTTTCTCAAAACTGAAGCAATTCAAGAAATTATGATACCACATTTTAAAGCAGAATTTAAGTATTAGAGCAGGAGGAAATGTCAGACATAAATTAGTCCAACTGCTTCCATCTACTGGGGGCAGAGGAAAAACAACCACCTTCCCTCAGCTTCCACTGTGTGTAGGCACTTTACCTGCATTATCACGTGGATTTTAATCCTCAAAACACCACTGCAGAGTGGGCATTATACTTATTTTTAAGTTGAAGAAGGTGATAGTCAGATTAAATAATTTGCCCAGTCACACAACTAATGGCAGAGCCTGAGTACAAACCAAGCTCCAATTCCAAAACTCATGCTCCTTCCACTTCATGCTGCTTTTTCCCACATCACAGACAAGGGAACACCACCCAAAGGATGATGTGATGAAATCCAAGGTCATGGAGGTTTTCAGAGGCAACAGTATGATTATTTCCACTATACTGCCTCCCACTACCAACCTGAAGTTACACTGTTTGTTCCATTCCTCTCCTCATGCTCAGGCACAAGAGCTGTTTTCCATTCTCTCAACCTCTAAAGAAATTCTACCTTTTTTCTGGTTTTCAATGAAAGTAGGCAGTGAGCATTTAAAATATTATCGAGTGTGTGTATGCTCAAAGTAAAAGACTGGGAAATCAGAAACAAGACATCATGAGAAAAATTGATGGCATCATTACATTTCCACCAAATTATTGACAGCTACCTAGAAGCTTAAAGAGTCTATGTCAATATTAGGTTTGAACTACCATAATTGTTCAGAGGGAATAAGTTTGTTCTACATGAAGCCGGAGGCTGAGCTAACTCTAGAGAAGGTAATCAATATAATAAGCTGAGGCTTTATCCACATACAAACTGATTTATTAGGAGGAGTCGGTGGAAGGTGCGAGGAGATTCAATTCAACCTTTTTCCCCCTCAGTGGGGAAGGAGAAGACAGGCAGTGGAAGAAGCATAGTGGTTAAGCACACGAGCACTGGAGTTAGCCTCACTAGATTCACAATCTGCTTAGCAGTTGTGTAACCTGGGGCAAATCACTAAATCTTGCTAAGCCTCAGTTCTTCATCTGTAAAATAAAAAGCACAGTGCCAGACATGTAAGTTCTCAATAAATGATAGCTATTGTCATTATTAAATTGGCTGCACATAATCATGCTAGTTTCACAAATACTAACAACTAATATAACATTTCCATTTTAGTTCCTAAAACTCCTTGGGAATACAGTTGAAATACCAGTTAGTATCAAAGAGCTGACCTCTGATGAGAAATAACCAGCAACATTCCTTCTTGAACTTGCTTTTGTTAAAGATTACCCCTCTTGCAAATATTTTTATTGTATTATTCTACTATGTCTTACTGGTATTGGCTGAAGGTTGTAACTTTATTTTTAATACGAAATTTATTTCCTTTGTAAAACTTGGATAGAACCACTAAGCAGTCCAGAGTCCAAGTCCTTCCAGACAAATGCTCCCCCTGCTGACTTTCTGTGCAGCTGCAGGGACATCTGAGGGCTAGACAAATTGAAGACATGAGAGTTGGGGGAATTATTACAGAGAAAATGGAAAGAACAGATGAACTTGAACCTGATAACTGTGTACAGATGTTTCCAAAGGTGTTACTCTCCTGTTAAGTTTTCAAGATATCAAGTACTTTGTTGAAGAGGGCAGGGGATCTGTCCAGATTAGTTGACACGTAGATCCTCCTTTAAAATGTGAAGTATGTGCAGAATAATAAAAGACATGAAGGATATAAAATAAATGAGATCAAAGACAATAGTAATTTGGGCTATGTTTTAAGCATACCATTTCCTCTGCTGATGTATGACCACTGTCTTCATCTTACTGCACATTCACTTCAAAGTAGTAGTGATGTGATAATAAATTAATGAGGTAATAGCAGAATTTTTATTACAACCATTTCATGGCTTTTCTGGCTAAAAGCTGTAGTTTTCAGTCTTTGGGACATGGTTACTTATTCCCATCAGAGAAGACTATAAGAACCAAAGATTGATTCTGCACATTTTAAAAAATCTGTCACAGACATGGCATTAAATGGAGTGTAGAAATGATGCATACTTTGGAAGAAAGAAGAGAAAAAGAGGAATGATAAAGAGTTTGTACAAAAGAGAAGCAGTTTTCAGTCCCAGCTCTCCATCTTGTAAAGCTAGTAAAGTGAAGATTATAAAATTTACTTACAAGATAAAGGTTATAGCACATAGCTCACTTTTATTATCATTTCAGAGGTCATAAAATACATTTATTATTAACTCAGAAACTCTAGTTCTTTATTATTGCAGATAACAAGAGCATTGTATATTATTTGATGTACGTATTTTGCAGTGCTTTTATATGTCTGTTTTCCTCTTGTTGCTAATTTACTTTCATTAACTTCACGCCTCCTCTTACATTTCCTGAAAAGGTATGATACGCTTCTTATAATGCACTTTTATAAACACTAAATGTGCAGCATTTTACAGCCATTTCATTATGCTAACCTTGAAATCTGTCTTGTGCAACAAAACCATTTGAAATGAATGTTAAACATTTTGTAGCTGCATTAATGGAGGGAAAGATACTGGAAAATGACAGGTCTTTTTAACTCAACTATAAAGTCTTGTCTTATTTTAATAGATCCTTTATAAAATGTGATGGAATTGACCCATAAGTCACTTTTTATATAGCCTCCATGTGAAATGTGGGTTTAAGTGGCTATAGTTTCCCTAATGAGAAAAGGTAAATGTAAAAATGCCTATGGAGCTTCTTCCCTGTAGGTTCCTCTGCACTTTTTCTCAGTGAAAGGATTGAGGCACTTATGCTAAACAAGGGAATAAAGTGGTGGAAATCCCATCAAATCTTTTGTCTAAGCTACTACTGTTTTGAGGGGAGAATGTTGAATGCAAGCTTGTGCATTCTATACTGATTCCACTGAAGCTCCTTTTCTATCTCTGCTGAGGTATGCAGATACTGTTATGCCATTTCTATGTGGGTAATCACCCAAATTCTCCACGCTCATAGGTATATCATGATATTAACCACAAAATTGCCAAAGTCAATAACCATGTAGACAAGAGGCCACGAAAATGACCATTTTGCATTTAGGTTTATTTTCAGTCATGTCAACAACCAACAGCTGAGTCATTCAGATAACCACATGATGATCTGAATCAGTACTAAAGTGGCCAAAATAACCAGATTATGATGTGCAGGCTTGATTTTAGATCAGACTGACACAGCCACAGTCCATTAGCCTCAATACAATGGCACAGTGTAATTTCCATAAATTACTGTATTTTTCTCCACATTGTCAAGTAGACAATGTATGAACTACCATTAGTATTCACAACAGCAAAATATACCTCTTTCCATAGCAAACTATGATTCTGGAATTACTCCAAAGTCAGTTTTCTCCTTGGTCTGGCAAAACCTCATCATTCCAAATAAAAATGACAGTCACAGTTCTGTCCCAAATGAACAACAGATAATAAACAATAATTATACAAATATGTTTGGTTTTCATGCTACTATATTTCTCAGCATTTGTAGAAAATTTGTACCTTCTATAACTTACACACCACTTTGGATTTTCTTATACAAAATACAGGTATTTTATATTACAAAAATGTGGGTATTTCTTTCCTAGTGTATAAGTTTAAATGTTTTATTTTCTATTCCTCCTCTCTGTGCCTCAGTTTCTTTACCTGTAAAATACCTCTGTTTGCTTATCTTTAAAATAGTACCTAACCATAGGGATAGAGAATTAAAATAGTTGGCACAGGTAAAGCAATTAGAACAGAGTCTGGCCCCCAAGAAGTGCTCAGTAAGTATTAGCTATAATTGTTATCATTTTTGTTCCTCTATTACTATGGATGTTTCTTTGGAGTGTTAATCTTTTATATAGCAAAATTATTTCTAGGGTCAGATCAGTTCAGAATAAATTAAATGTATGTAGCAACAATGAAGAAAGACTCTGAAAGGTATAAATGCATAATCAAAACACTCTGTATACTTCTAACATTCAGAAGTGTGACACATTCTTCTGTGATTCATCCAGATGTTTTTACTTCTGGTTAAAAGAGAAATGTTCCCAGATGAAATCCTGAGATAGTGTAACTGTTAGAAAAATCTGCTGCAAAGCAGATTTTCAAATTCAAAAAGCTAAAAGTGATCATGCTCAGGAAATAAATAAGGGTTGTCTTAGGAATCCAGGGACCAACAGGAACTGCAGATTTTAAAAAAATCAAGTCAGTTTGTTATAGTTAACCAATAATAAATATTTATCAAAATACCTGCCAAAATTATTCAATCAGAGTGTAGCATCTAAAACAACTGAGTTTTCCAGAGGCCAGAGAAAGGTTATCTTGGGACAGAGGAATTTAAATTTGCTTCAAAGTGGTGAAATGCTGGTACAGACAGAGAAGAGCTTGATTTGCCGGCTCTCAGCCCAGAACTACCCTCTTCCCACAGAGCCTAGAGATATGCCAGGCTCCTACGCCTATTCTTGACTTTATGACAGAGTGGGTTCTCTTCCTGTGAGCTTTTCTGGGCATGGGAGAACATAGCATAACTAGGATGGAGCTCTGCCACACAGCAGAATTATCCTAAGGATGATGTGGCAATGTTTTATAAAACCTAGGGAGCAGATTTTCATTTCTGCAGACAGAGCCAGCCTTCAGCAACACTGTGAAAGAGATGAAGTTTCCTAAATACAAGCCATTACCCATCACTGAGCATTCAATTCCCTCACACTGTCCAATAACTTCCTATGGTCCCTGTCTCTGAGGAACACTCATGATGTAGGACCAAACTTGCAACGCTGTCTGCACCTCGAGAGTGTTATAAACTGCTGCTGCTTAGTCCCAACCCCCAGGGTTAGGATTTAATTGATCTTGGATGAAGCCTAGGCAAGGTTTTTTGTCTTTTTGTTTAGACATGTTTTGACTGAAGCTCCCTAGATGATATTGATATGCAGGCAGAACTGAGAATCACTGATGTAGAAGAACAATGTTTCTCGGTTTGGTCTGCAGACCACTTGCAGCAGAATCACCTGTGATGCTTAAGAAGTGCAGATTCTTGGGCATTCAGCTATTCTGAATCTGCATTTTAACAAACACCTCAGGTAACGTTGATGCACAGTAACATTTAAGAACAAAAATTTCACCTTATTAAAACTTACTTTCCCATTCCCTACTAACTGAATAAACAGTGGGTGCTGTTGAAGTAATGTGTTACGTTTTGACCAAGCCTCCTGAAAACAACACAGAGGGTGATTCCAACAGAATTTCTCCATCAGACCAGGAAGATGATTTTGTTTTCATTTTCTGTGCGTAGGGGTGGAGAGGGGTGTGGAGGAAGCAAGCCTTTTAATGCCTCTAGTCCGACTATACAGGTAGTTTCCTACTTCACTTGGAGTCTGCCTTGTGTGGTTAAGGCTTAGTTGTCAAAGGAGAAAGTTTCTAATCTCCTGGACCCCAACAGCTATTTATATGAAGATGATAATAAATATTATCGTCTAGCTCCTTGCCTCTTGGGTGATCAACTCCACAAAATGGCAATGTCTTTGTTAAATTTATTAAACTCAAAGTGAATAGTGCTCATTTTCCAGCACCTACCCATTTATCTTCAAGTGAGAAGAGGTTTTCGACTATGTTTCTCTCATGACATTACCTTATAGCAGTGGTTTTCAACCTTGGTTGTGCTTTGTAATCACGTGGTGAGCTTTTAAAAATCTAAATGTCTGCGTCCTACCTCCCAAGTTCTGATTTAATTGGTGGGCCTGGGCATGAGTTTTTTTTTAAGATTCTAGGTGATTTTAATGTGCAGCCCAGGCTGAAAACCACTTGCTTCTACAGGTGTGCCCAGCAAAGTTCACAGGAAGAGAACTCAGTAAGTTAAATTATTACCTATGGAAGCAGGAGATGGTAAAAAAAAAAAAAATATATATATATATATATATATATATATATATATATTCTTTCCTGTAATTAAAAGGAAAAATCCTGCTGGGAGTACACTTGCAGTCCCAGCTATTCAGGAGGCTGAAGCTGGAAGATAGCTAGAGCCCAGGAGTTCAAGTCCAGTCTGGGCAACATAGAGAGACCCCACCTCATTTTTTAAAAAGAAAATCCTGCTTTGAAACGTGTATAGGCCTGATGAGTATTATGCATGCACCATCATAATATGCCATCATGACATGGGGTATTGTTGTTAACATGTGACCTTTGTTTAATGTTTTAATTCCCTTACATCATCTATTTCCCTCCTTCATCAGCTATACTTAAGCCACTCCTCTTTCCAGAAATAAAGACAAGGATTTCTTAAACTTAGATCTGGCCCCTCTGGGTCTGGATTTGTTTTTGTTTTGTTTTATAGATCACTCTCCGGGCGCATTGTTGGAGGGGTTTGGTGGTTCTTCACCCTGATCATAATTTCTTCCTATACTGCCAATCTCGCTGCTTTCCTGACTGTGGAGAGGATGGTTTCTCCTATAGAGAGTGCTGAAGACTTAGCTAAACAGACTGAAATTGCATATGGGACCCTGGACTCTGGTTCAACAAAAGAATTTTTCAGAGTAAGTGCTTTGCAGTTAATTGAGCCTGCTGATTTTTATTTTATCATCTTCTCACAAAGGCAAGTTCACAGTGCTTTTAAGGGAGAGTTGGGAAGGAGTGGGAATGTTATCAAAGGAGAGCATCTTAAATACTGGGCTGCTTGGTTGGTGATCTACTTCATTGTCGTTTAGAACCAAGACTTGAGTAAGACATAACAAGTTGCATGTCGAGGGCACTGAGTTTGGACTACCAGGTTTGAATCCCAACCCTGACACAAAGTGATTGTTTGTCCTTGGGCAAGCCATTTAACTTCTACCAGCTTCAGGCCCCTCACTTGAATAATGAGGGGATTGAACTAAACAATATTTATTCTGCTTTCTAGCTTTTACAAAAGCAGTGTTTTTATGTCTCAGAGGTTCACAGAAGTTAGGCAATTGACTGTAAGACTCTGAGGAGTAATGGACTATAAGAAATTATATATTCTCTTTTAAATGTTGGTTGTCTATTGAGATGTATTACAATTGTATCAAGTATTTGTGTATATGGTGATAATTTCATTTTCAGGACAGCTGATAATTGTTTTAATGTCTTGGGTAGACTTATTCCCTCTGCTCCTCATAAGCAAAATCTTATTGGGGAAACAGTAAATTTTTCACTAGCAAAAGTTAATAAAGCTATGTAAAGTCTGTCAAGAGGAAAGATGAAAGGAGGAAATAACAGAAGGATAATACGAGGGACAAACCACTTTTACATAAACCATCAAGATCTTTGTTCTGTGGTAACAGGACTATTAAGGAAGAATACTAGTAGAGTTTTTAAGAACTAAAATGTTTTTTCAGTTACCCCAACAAGAAAAACATGCTGATTTGGATTAGAAAATGGACACATTCTATAATATTACTACTGCCTGCTACTGTAACCACAGTAACTAGTTGTAGCAATGATCCAGAAGCCACTTGGGTAGTAGGTGGAGTAGTTAGTCACTCTCTTCAACCAATAATCAAGTTATTCGATGACAGATATAATTGCTGATTTTTCCTCAAAGGCCCAGAGTAAACAGATGGTGGTTCTAAACCTGCTTTTTTAAATAATCAATAAGAAATAATTTCTACATGTATTGTCATGAGATTTGTCCAATTACTTCACAGTAAACCAGGAAGAGTGTGTTTCTTGATATTATAGCAATTAACCACAAACTGTTTTCACTCCCTGAAAGAGAATGTATTAGTCCTGGGACCCTTTCAAGAATTCTCATTGATTCAAAATATCCATATCTCACCTCTACCACCTGTTTACTGAGCAGATCATAATCCCCAACTGGGAAGAAGGGTCCAATGTTGGGAGCATCAAAATGACATGAAGACCCTCTGGAACTAATCTGGCCTTGACCCTCACAACTATGGCAGTCCCATAAGCTTATTTAGAAACAATTTCCTGCCCCCATGAAATCACATTTATCAGGGCTAGAAGCCAGGGATTTCCATCTGATGAGTAGTCAACACATAATCAGTTCCATGGAAATCTGGTTTGATATCAACCTTCAACAGAGCTTATGATCACCATCCCAATAGGCATGAAGTTTCTATATGAGGTAATTAACCACTTAGGCTATCAAGACACCAGAAGTTTCTATATGAAGTAATTAACCACTTTGGATATCAAGACACCAGAAGTTTCTATATGAAGTAATAAACCACTTAGGACATCAAGACACCAGACTTGGACCCTCAGATAAGAGATACTTGTTCCACTGGAAAGCATTTTTCTTTCAAAAACAATTAGAGATTAGAAAGTTGTGCTTTAAATGGTAATCAATAAATGGCATCAATCCCCATTAGACTTTCAAAGGCCATTCATCCATATTGCAGGCAAAAGGAGGCTCTCTGAAAAGATGAAGAGATTTATTAGCACAGAGGCAGAAAGTGTGACCAAATATTCATTGCCCCCATGCCCAGATCCCATCTCCCACTTATTTTGTGTCTTTCTCAAAAACTAGGAAAGCATCTACTAAATCATTCAATGATGATTTCATTAAAGGGCATCATATTACCAGAGCTGATTTGAATCAACATTTAATTCTGAGCAAAGCTATTGCCACATTCTGATTGGTTTGTGGTTTCTAATGCTTATCAATTCCTAGCCAATGAGTAATTTGTATGGAAATTGAGTTGTTTTGAAAATCTGATTAGACAGGGAACTGGATATTTCTAAGCATAAGGAAGTACAAATCATTTTCTAGTTCTGGCATGCCACTTTTTCTGTTTCCCCAAATGGTCACTGGTGGCATCATTAAGGACTTGGTGAGGTGGTTCTTCAGGGTAGCACACAAATGTTGATTATCTAAAAGTGGAACTATAAAAGCAGCATAGAAAAATCAACTTCTTTAACCTGCTTATACTGAAAATGTTATCTAGACCCAACAAAGGCTACCCTTGATATTCGTACAATACAGGGTTGTGGGGCCGGCGGCCAATTGGTCTCCAAGCCATTTAAATCCAATGGGGCAAAGATGCCAGCCAGCAAGAGCACATCATCCTTTATTTAGGGACTTGACTGCCACAGTCGTGTCACTTCCCCTTCAATCTTCAGTGACGTCAAGTCATAAAGGCAATTTTAAAAACTAACTTCTGGCTGGGTGTAGTGGCTCACGCCTGTAGTCCCAGCACTTTGGGAGGCCGAGGCTGGCGGATCACGAGGTCAGGAGATTGAGACCAGCCTGGCCAACATGGTGAAACCCCATCTCTACTAAAAATACAAAAATTAGCTGGGTGTGGTGGTGCATGCCTATAATTCCAGCTACTCGGGAGGCTGAGGCAGGAGAATCGCTTGAACCAGGGAATCAGAGGTTGCAGTGAGCCGAGATCGTGCCACAGCACTACAGCCTGGTGACAGAGTGAGATTCCATCTCAAAAACAACAAACAAAAAAAAATAGTAACACACACACACACACACACACACACACACACACACACATTGCGCATCTCTGATAGCCTGCCTTATGAACTTCAGAGGATGAAACAAGATCACACGCAACATTTACAAACATAATATGAACTCATTTCTTCCCAAGCTCACTCTATACTAATACTACGGGGACCAAATTGTAATAACATAAGACAGCCTGGGGCCAGCCCTCTAGTCCTTCTACTAAGAGATAGGAAGAAATAAAATAAAATTCTTTTCTAATTGCCCTGCAGACATTTTTACTTGTCCTGAGTAAGGCTGCCATTAAAATGATGGTATTTTTAAGTGATTCATTTGTTTCTCTCATTTTCTGAGCTTTCCCTAGCTGTCATCTTACAATCCCATAATCAGTGGAACAGAGGGACCTCTTCCATCAGGAAAGGCAGGGAGCAAAATGCATGCTGCTAGAAGAGACATCTGGAATATTACTATTAACTCTCTTGATTTGAAAACTGATTTCCTTAGACAGCAGCTCTAAGGAAAGCTCTTGGGATATAACCATATATCTCAACCAGAGGTAGAAGCACATATGCCAAAAACACAAGTGGACGGCTTTATTGTTGTTGCCAGAGAAATGCTACAATGATTTGGAAAGCTGCACCGAAATGATCATTCTCCACTAGGTTTTGGAAATTTAACCTGATACAGATTCATGTTAAAAGGTGGAACTGGAAGAAAAAGTAATTCCAAAGTTCTCTCTGCCTGCAGACCTTTAAAAGTATTAGAAAATAACTAGGATTCTGGATTTCTGTTTTGTGAAAATTGATATTAATATTTTATTAAGATGCATTCAAATAATTATTTATACATTTATATGCATAAACACCCAAAACAGTTTATACATGGAATCATATAACACAGTATTCTCTTGCCATTATTTGTTTGTTTTTTAAAACTCAAATAAGTATAGATTCACTTCTTTTTTTACTTCATAGTATTTAACTTTACTTCAACTCTATTATTTCCTTTATCAATTTCCTCTTGATAAATGTTTAACCTTTTGAAAATATCTTGGTGTTGTTAATCGTGGTTCAATAAACATTATTTTCCATTGATGTAACAGAATTATTTTAAAATGTTTTTAAATATTTATCCTTCAGTTAAATCCCTTAAAGTACTTAGCCTGTGATGTGACATAAGCCATGTAATGCCCAGCTGCAGACAAAGCTGGCTTAACAAAGTTACAGAATGTAGTAGGCACCTGGCTAAGGAAAATTCTACCCCACAAAATATTTTGCCCCCAATAGGCACTTTAACAGGAATCACATTTTTCCCCTTTTTACATTAAATGTCTGATGGTGGAAGAAGGGGAGACGTTTGTTCTAAAGTTAATCCTAATGGAAAAGTTAAAGGTCCAATATTTTATTTATACCATAATGGACAATTTTTCTTTCTCATTTGTTGAACTTTATGCAAGGCTCTTGTGTTTATCTGGGCACAACTCCAGAGGCCTTCTTTCTTATTCACACCTGAGTGAATGGCCCTGACAGGTCGTGTATAACCTGTGATATGCCTGTGCATGTACCTGTGTGCGTAGGCTGCTGAGGCCGTGGTGTTTGGTTTAGTTTGTTTCTTGCTTTGCCGCTTCTTGGTTTCATGATTCTCTGAAAGAACACAAGGCAGAAAAACCCCAGAGAGATATTTCAGAGTTTCAGAACAGTACCAATGAAGACACTAGTCACAATGAAGTTTACAAAAGTTACATATAAGAGAACAAAGACTTCTTTTATCATTTAGACAGAGTTGGTTTGACAAAGGTTTTCACCAAATCACATCAACAATAAGAAACTAAACTTGCTGACTCAGCCTATTGCACTAACCACTAAACTCAGCTTCCTCCCTTACCTACACAGGGCAGAAACATGGGGGAAAATGCCACCCTTTCTGAAACAAGCAAACTTTTGGAAAATGGCCAGGTCTGGAGGCTGACGTGTATAGTGCATTCTTTTATGAGATGTATACCACACCCAGAAACCTTGCAGAAATCATCATAACAGAGATGAGATAATCTCAAAACTTTCGGATTTTATGTGGAGATCATTTACCATGCTGGTAGAAGGTTTTATGAGAACTTAACTGCTCTCTTCTGGAAATAGGCAGTAATTCTAGAATCCCAAAAAATTTAAATCCATGTCAATTTGATATGTTTGGACAGTTGATGGGGAAATGGTACTGTTTTAATTCCATGTATATAGGGCATAAAGACACATATTAAAATAAGAAATAAGGCACCAGACCAGAATGAGGCACCGTAATGTCAATGAAGGCAATAAGTTCAAAGGATAATTTTATAAAACTGTCATTAGAGTATTTGCCAAGGAGAGAGTTGCATTATCTCTATCGTATCTCTTATTTCACTATATCAGAGCCTGCATAACTACAGTGATTATTTTAGGACTTAAGACAAATACTTTATTTATTCTAAGAACGTACTGATATACAACTTATATATCACATATAAGAAGTCAATTGTCTCTTTTTGTATTAGTTTTGATCAGTTAGCTGATGAGGTCTTTGAGTCTTACCCCAATGCCAGATGCCAGATTTCTTTTCCAGATATTTGGCCATATCCCCATTACAGATAGTTTGGGGGATAAAAGGAATTCTTTTTAAAAAATGAAGTGTTTAACATTAATTTAAACCTCTTTAAGAAAGTAAATATAAAAGAAGAGGAGTAGAGAGAGTGGCAACTTGCTCCAGTGCCCTAGGCAAGGCAGAAGAATTGAACTTTATTAGGAGACCACAAGGGGACTGTCCTATCTCGTGAGTTACAGGCGTTGTAAGCCCTGTGAAGCACAGCTGAATTACTCATGAAGAATATTTTGTCTCAACACAAGACTCTTTGATTATTGTCTTTGTCATTATAATTTTTAATTTTTTTAAGCACAGGCAGCAAAAGGAGGAGTTCTTCCATGCTGATTTGAAAAGTAGTCCCTGCTAATAGCATTTAGATTCTGCTTCCACATTCACAACCACACACACACACAAAGCATTTTCAACTGGATCTACATTTCTTCAATATTTATTGGTTATCTATAACGGGGCTTTTGAAGTATATGCAGGAAGGGAGAAAAATCTTTCCACAAGTGCACCTATGCAGAGTATGCTGACATTTTGACATAATCTGGAAAATCAACCATTAATCTTTAAGCTTTATTATAACTGAGCTATGTACACAACAGACCTCCCTGACAACTTAATCCATCCCCTTGCCTTAGGAAACACATCAAAATGTAAAAATCTTTTGTTAAAAATTTTTCTCACCAAACACCATGGTGAATTTAAGATCTTAACAGACAATATACCTGGAAAACTACAGCCAAATTTTATTTGTTTGAAGACACATATAATGTGACGAAATGTTTGAGGACACAGCCAAACCATGCACTAGGGGAACACATAACAGCAACAGCAACAGATGAGTTCATACTAAGGGTAGCAGGTCAGGAACATCTGCTGTACATACTACTTGGCAGTTTTAAAAAAAGAAAACTGTCTTTCAATTTTGACATGGCTGTTTTGATGCTTATTTTTTTTAAAGTCTTACTTTCCTATGTTATATAATATACAGCAAGAACCATAGACCTTATAGGTCAAGACTGGAGATAGAGCAACAGCCACAAGTGAGGATGCTGAGGCCAGGCCAAAAAGGCCTCTGGAAAAGGGAAACATGCAATGAGACCACCGTTAGCTTTTCCCAGCAGCTAGGAATCTGTGACTCCATAGCTCTTCCTTTCAGGCAAGTCTCAGGCTGTCTGGAAAGGACAATCTCCAAAAAAGTAGAGGTTGACCTGACAACTGTGCACACAACTGAAAACACATCTAATATCTGCTTCCAAGAGAAAGGAAAACATTTAGCAATAAAGACAAGCTAATAATATGCCTGATATTCCATTGTTTATTCAGCAGTCTTTCAGTAACTTTTGAGCCAAGCTTCATGCTAAGCACTGACGATCATACATCTTATAAACAAAATTAAATTCCTCTCTTTTGCCAAAGTACCTGAAAATACCTAGACAGGCTTTTTCACCATGTTTGGAGATAGATTAACTTAAAATCTGGGTATCTCACATAGCTAGATGATTTTCCCTCCAGGGAAGCTGATAGTGTTTATTTCTATGGAGCTACTTCCCAGCATGGGCCAATCTATGGGTATGCTCCATGATGACTTAGCAGCAGGGTTAATGATTCCCTGTAACCTCAGTAGGAAGATCAGCTAGTTTATGAATAAAATAGAAATGGCCTCTGCCTTCTTGGAGCTCACAATCTAGTGGACCATTAATTTTCAACACACATTCACATACATTACCACATAATCCACACAACAATCCTGGGGCAGCCAGAACAAGTACCATTACACCTGTTTCATAGAGGAGACAAATGAAGTTCATGACATTGTGATTTGCTGAACGCCACTCAGCTCAATGGAGAAAAGGCAGCACCAGGATCCTGCTGCTCTGAGTCTCTAATGCAGCACATGTTAAGGCATCTGTATCATCTACTGGTTGATCTATGTTTTTATTCCCCTTTATGGATCAATTAGAAAAGGAAATCTATGCCTACTTTTAAAAGACATTTCCCATGCTCTGACAACTTCAAAGGGTTCCAAGATAAGAAGGCAAAGAAAGACATCTATAAAGCTAGAGTGAATGCCATAAATGCAGCAAACCTCTGTTATTACACAGCTTGTTATAGTTTCTGACATGCTAAGGGTTATGTCATGTGTGTGGATGAAACTAGAAAGAACAAGAGAAAGATGAAAATTGTTTCTAGTTCCACATCCACTGATGACTTTCTTGTTTTTCTTTGGGTAATGAATATTTGATCTCAGTTTCTTCATTTATCAGGGAGAATATTCCTTGCTCTACTGTCCTTATGGGGTTGGTGAGAGGCTAATATCACAAAAGCTCATTAAAAGTATGAAGGTGTCTACAAATCCCAAGAAACATTAGGAAAAGGGCCCAGCAATAGAGCAATTAAAACCTAAAGACTCAAGGGGAGGGAGAGCATCAGGATAAATAGCTAATGCATGCAGGGTTTAATACTTAGGTGATGGGTTGATAGGTGCAGCAAACCACCATGGCACACGTTTACCTATGTAATAAACCTGCACGTCCTGCATATGTATCCTGGAACTTAAATAAAATAAAATAAACCTAAAGACTCTCCAGACACAGCTCTGTAGAGATGTGAGGGGTACTTCACAAAAATAAAATAAGATAATCTCTCTGCTTTCTTGATGGAAGAGATGTGTTTGTTTTCTTTTTCTGGCTTTGGGAAGAGAAAGAAAGCTCATTCAGTATTTTCCCCTTCCTGCTGATCCCACTACTACCCTTAATTTTAAAATATTACTATTGTGCTCATCTCCTAGTTGATCCATCTTTAGCTATTCCTTTGTGGCCTGCAGATTCAACAACTTCAATATGCACAATTTAGAGCTGCCCTTGAAGACCATCTAGAAACTTTAGGTGCTTGCAAGGTGGCATGCCGGCCATCTGCCCAAAGTAACCAACCATATGGATTTTATTAAACTATCTCCATTAGTCCTTCAAGGTAACCTACTTGTTTATGAGAGCGTTTCACAGCCCAGAAAGCCTAAGGGGGTTAAGTCTCCATTCTTTCTGAGGCTGCCAGTTCTCACAGATAGCATCAGGGTAATTAACATCACACAAGACCCCCAGATCTTTGTGAGAACTCTGAAACTCTGTTTCCTAGAAAAACTCATCTAAGGATCTCACTTTCTTTTCTTATCTGACACAGTCAAATCATCTAATAGCCTTCCGGTTAAAGGAATGAGGCCCATCTGTTCAATTAGATTTTACTTGAGTTCACCTGGCAAGCCTGTGTAGGTTAATTATTTGCAGTCCTCCATCATGCAGCAGCCTAAAAACTTGACCGTAAGGATCAAGTAAAATTTCGACTTACGAAAACTCAACTAACAAGGACAATTAACTAGAATGCTTGGTTGCACTCCACTTTTGAAAGGAAAAGGCAACTTAGACACACAAAACGTTGATAAGAATTTTTTCCCAAAAAGCCTACTAGATTATGTCCTGCAGTCAGATTCATTCTAGTCTTCAACATCATTCACATTTTGGTCAGAGAGTAAATGTATTGAATGTTTATCATAGCAATTTAGGCACCAGGTATACAGTACAGGAAACATGACAGAATCCTTACCTTCAAAGAGCTTGCATTCTGTTGGAAGGAGACAAACCATAAATACATTAAAACAATAGATGTATAGAATAATTCCAGGTACTGATAGGTGCTCCAGGATGCAATGATAAAGAATGACTTAGGGTTAGAAAAATATTTTAAACTGGGAACTCGGGTTGGAGGGAGGGTTTAGGGAAAGCCTCGTTAGGGAGGTAACATTTTCTTAGAGATCTAAATGATAAGAAGAGAGGTAGCTATGTGAAAATCTGATGGAAAAGTATTCCAAACAAAAGTCATGCTAAGTACAAAGGTCCTGGGGCAGAAACAATCCTGGAATGTTTAAAGGAAGGAAGATAACCACTGTGGCTGAAGAATAGTAGCCTACATTAGAATCATAGTGATGGAGATTGTGTGAAGGGATCAGATTTACGATTCATTTTGGAGGTAGAGTCACAGAATTTGCTGATGGATTGGACAACATTTATGAGCAAAAGGAAAGAGCCAAGGATGACTCTCAGATTTTGGGCCTACATCCCTTTTCAGTAATCACTAATGAAATCTATAGTCATGAGGGCTGAAAAGGTATACTAGGACTGGTTAAGAAATTTTCCAAAGCGTCGGAGAATGTTAGCTGTGTGAAGGGAAGATTGTCTCTGTTATAACTGTTTTAAACAGATCTATTGAGATATAATTCATATATCACACAATTCATCCATTTAAAGAGGGTATAATGGTTTTTGTTATATCACATTGTTAGTTTTTTTAAGTTGTGATAAAATATATTTGACAAAATTTGCCATTTTAACCACTTTTAAGCACACAATTCAGTGGCATTAATTGCATTCACAATGTTATGCAACCATCATCACTATTTCCAAAATATTTTCATCACTTCAAATAGAAACTCTATAACCATTAATCAACTTCTCATTCCCTCTCCTCCCAGCCCCTGGTAACTTTTAATCTATTTCCTGTCTCTATGAATCCGCCTATCCAAGTACCTCATATAAATGGAACAATATGTCCTTTTGTGTCTGGCATATTTCACTTAGCATAATGTCTTCAAGCTTCGTACATGTTATAGAGCTTCATTCCCTTTTAAAGGCTGAATAATATTCCATTGTATGTATATGCCACATTTTGCTTATCTATTCATCTGTTGATGAATACATGACTATTTGTGAATAATGCTGCTATGAACATTGGCATACAAACATCTGTTCAAATCTCTGCTTTCAATTCTTTGGATATATACCTAGGAGTAAAATTGCTGGATCATATGTCAATTCTATGTTTATCTGTCATAACTTTTTTTTTCAAGACAGAGTCTTGCTCTGTCACCCAAGCTGGAGTGCAGTGGCATAATCTCAGCTCACTGCAACCTCCGCCTCCTGGGTTCAAGCAATTCTCCTGCCTCGGCCTCCCTAGTAGATGAGATTGCAGGCTCATGCCACCAAGCCTGGCTAATTTTCATATTTTTAGTAGAGATGGGTTTTTACCATGTTGGCCAGGCTGGTCTTGAACCACTGACCTCGCGATTTGCCTGCCTCGACCTCCCAAAGTGCTGGGATTACAGGCATGAGTCACCACACCTGACCTGCTATAACGTTCTAAAAGTCTATTTTGAAATAAAATAGATGAGGGCATCTTCTCTTCTGTTTTCTTCTCATTCCTGCTTAAACAATCTCAATCTTGAGGCAATAGTTGTTTCTGCTTTAGTAGGAAGAGGGATGCTGGATAACTGGTGTGGAGGGCAGATCTGTAGTTAATATCACGAAGTTTCATCTTGATATTATGAATGAAGTTGAGGAGGAGGTATATGTATGTATGCACGTGTCAAAAAAGATCTAAAGTCTTGTTTACACCACACATTTATACAAAGCCTTGGCTATTTTAGTTAATGGCCCCAGCTTTTAGCAAAAACTTAGGGAAGCATGCTTCCTTTTTCTGTGTTTGGGTTGCAACCCTGGTGCCTCAGCAGAATTGCTTTAGCATGCAGGCAACGGATGATAAAAATGGAACTCATTATCCTCCCTCTGTTCTAACTGGTTTAGAATGTTACCTGTTGGAAGAGAGGGGCTTGGATAGAGATAATCTGTTGCATTTCTCTCCAGTTCTGATTGCAGGAATCTATCTGTAAGCCGCCCTCAAAATTGATCTTCTATCTGTATACTCTGTGGTGACCTAATGAAGATGTCGCTGAAGGTGGTTATCTTCTATGCCTAGAGAAATCTGAATTCCAGAACTGAGTCTTAATTCCCAGTTTTATCAAAATTCTTATGTGTTCATATCCTGATTTATTTGACTCTTAACTTTACTTCCTTTGAGTCTGGTCTGGGTTACAGACTATTATTTTTATGAGAAATATTTTATTTTGTTTTTTTAAAACTAAGGTATGTTACAAATAAAACTTACATATCTTGTCATTCTTGGCAATATGAATCCACCTTGAGGTCACTATGCTAAGAGAAATAAGTCAGGTATTGAATGAATTATCTAATACCTAAATTTAATAAGCAAAAATAGTCTGTTATCTCTGTTAGGGGTATGCTTGTTACACTCAACTCGTATTCCTGTTCTTATTTTTTTTTTAATTTTCATTTTAGGTTCGTGAAGGTTTGTTATATAGGTTAATTTGTGTCAAAGGGGTTCGTTGTATAGATTATTTCATCACCCAGGTATTAAGTACAGTACCCAATAGTTATCTTTTCTCCTCTCCTCTTCCTCTTCCAACCTTTCATCCTCAAGTAGACCCCAGTGCCTCTTGTTCTCCTGTATGTGTTCATGTGTGCTGATCATTTAGCTCCCACTTATAAGTGGGAACATGTGGTATTTGGTTTTCTGTTCCTGCATCAGTTTGCTAAGGATAATAGCCTCCAGCTCCATCCATATTCCCACAAAAGGCGTGATCTCGTTCTTTTTTATGGCTGCATAGCATTCCATTGTGTATCTGTACCACATTTTCTTTATCCAATTGGTCATTGATGGGCATTTAAGTTGATTCCATGCCTTCGCTATTGTGAATAGTGCTGCAGTGAACATTCATGTTCATGTGTCTTTATGGTAGAATGATTTATATTCCTCTGGGTATATACCCAGTAATGGGATTGCGGAGTCAAATGGTAGTTCTGCTTTTAGCTCTTTAAGGAATTGCTACACTGCTTTCCATAATGGTTGAACTAATTTACACTCCCAACAACAGTGTGTAAGTGTTCCCTTTTCTCTGCAACCTCACCAGCATCTACTATTTTTTGACTTTTTAATAACAGTCATTCTGACTGGTGTGAGATGGTATCTCATTGTGGTTTTGATTTGCATTTCTCTAATTATCAGTGATGTTGTGCTTTCTTTCATAGGCTTGTTGGCTGTATATATGTCTTCTTTGGAAAAGTGTCTTTTCATGGACTTTGCCCACTTTTTAATAGGGTTATTTTTCTCTTGTAAATTTGTTTAAGTGCCTTACAGATGTTAGGTATTAGACCTTTGTCAGATGAATACTTTAGAAATATTTTCTTCCATTCTGTAAGTTGTCTGTTTGTTGACAGTTTCTTGTGCTGTGCAGAAACTCTTCAGTTTAATTAGATCCTATTTGTCAATTTTTGCTTTTGTTGTGATTGCTTTTGGTGTGTTTGTCACAAAATCTTTGCCTGCTCCTATGTCCAGGATGGTGTTGCCTAGGTTGTCTATCAGAGTTTTTATAGTTTTGTATTTCACATTTAACAGACTATTTCTTGTATCAGTCGGTAACATCGATTTTCCAACCCACTGAGTAAAGAAGTCTGCCCTAGACACTCTGGGAATAAAGGAAATGCCATTCATACCCCTGAGTCCAATATGCAGAAAATAAACAAGTCAGGTGATTTCATCAGGGATGGTTTCTAAAAAAGAGGGCAATTTAAAATTATTTGGAGAGAGAAAAGAATTCAAAAATAGTTCAAGGGGGATGTGAGAATATTTTTGTGGTCAAGAAAAAAAAAAAAAAAACAACGAACAATAAGACCATGGCTTTATATCACATTAAACCATGGCCACTATTGACTGAGGTAGTTTTCTCTAGTGTTCACATTAAGATTTGTTTGTGAGAAATAGCATATGTATACATGTTTGGGGGAGAGAGATTTAGGCGAGATAAAAAAAATTAGTTTCTGAGAAAGAAATTATTGTTTTGGAACAACTGTATCGCAGTAGAAATCAATATATAGATTGCCAAGGGTAAATTTGGAATCATTCCTAGAGACCAAGGTGCTCTGGACATGGTCTTATTTTTAATTTTAAAACTCACATTTTGCATGTGAATATGAGGTTCATTAAAAATGTGCTCTCCGAAGAATACTTTGCTTTCCTTTAAATGAGTTTGAGGAATCAATGTTGAAAAACAAAATCCATCTACACTTTTGGCATACGATATCAAATGAAAGAAGATTTTATAGCAAATCTTTCATATTTAAAAACAACCTCATTACATTAGACATTGTTTTAGATAAAATAAACAGCCCCTTTCCTGAACATGCTAGTATGAATAAGATAATCATAAAAAGAGTCAAATTAAAGCCCCTTTGCCAAGAAGTTTGAAGTTTGATTTCCAAATGTTTTATTCACCACCTTCCTCTGAACAGACACACACACACACACACACACACACACACACACCACACAATTGAGTAATTATGATTAGCATATTATTGAAGTTTATTATATATGAACGTCAGAGAGAATAAACTGCCCCAACAGCCAGATTCTTAAGAACACTTTTGCTCCATTTTCTTAGCCTGGGATTTCAGCCAACTGTACAAAGAGGAAGGTCGGGAACACCATGGTCAATAACTGAGGAAAAATATAAATAAATTCAAGGAGGCTTGGATAAATTCATACAATACGGATATGTGGAAAGTTGTTAAAGTTAAGGGACAGGTGCTTGAAGCACATTTCCACTTAGAGAGTTGACATCCAGAAGACAACCATGGCTTCCCATAGTCCATAGTCCTGTCTTAAAACTTTCTTATCTGAAACTACCCAAAGAGCAGACCTACAGGGACAGGACTATAATTTTTTACAAGATTGTTTACAAACACAATTGTTTCTCAGTTTGCAAGAATTGAGACTGTTTAGCCTGAAGAAGATATGTAGCAGCAGAATATATCATAATTGTCTTCAAAAATTTGAAGGGTAGACATTTTAAAGATGGACTGGACTGTTCCGTGGGGCCCCAAGAGACAGAACAAAGATCAAAGAGTGGATATTACAGGGATAGAGATTTTAGATCAATGTAAAAAGAACATTCTAATATAGCAATCCACAGATAAAATGAGCTATATTCATAGATAGTGAGGTGTTCATCATTGAAGGGATTCAAGAATAGGCCACTTATCAGAGATGTTGAATAGAGGACTCAGTAATCTGATGAATGACTGTACTCAACCAGTGTTTTCCAACACTGTGTATATAAAGTCATTTGGGGAACTATTTTAAAACATAGACTACTGGGTCTCATGCCCCACCTCAAGATGCTAATTCCATGCATTCCAATAATCTGTGCTTTTAAAGCAGCTTCCTAAGTGATTAAAACACAGGTAACCAAGAGCCACTCTTTGAGGAATATTTGACGATTTTCTGCTTTGCTTTTTTTTTTTTTTTTTCTTTTTTCCTATGCAAAGGATGCAGAGGGCAGGTTGGTGCCTGTGGTGCAGAGAGAAGCCTGAGTAGAAGTAGCTGGGGCCTGTCTGACATGAAGTGGTGTCTTGAGAGTGATCACAGCTGACTGGCTGAGGTCGAGCCGCCAGTTCTGTGTGTTCCTGTCAGGGATGGAGAGAAAGGAAAAACTTTTCCTCTAATCAACAGGGACCAGTAGGAGATAATTGTTTCAGGGGCTGGAATCTGAGGTCGAATTGGCACTGTTGCATTGATGCTTTGCCAAAGGTTTAGGGAGCCCCAAATGAAGATCTCTACAGGGAAGCTCAAGTAATGGTATCTGGCTGAAGACTATGAACAATAAAACACCGTGAAAACTAAAAGTAAGAGCAAAATTAAACTGCAAAGAGAGAAATCATGGCCAAAAGCCTTGAAAGGTTTACAATTTTGACCTTCTACTCCTCTGATCCAGATAATGCCCTTCCTTTTCCACTGCCCGTTTACTGGGTGAGTCTTGGGTGACCAGGACTGTTGTATTCATGTCTTTATGGATCCTTCAGAGAGCCCCCCGATTCCTATCCTAGAGGACGGCAGGTGGCCAGGTCCAAGTGCTGGTTATCAGTGGAGATCTTCAATTAGTATGACCTAGGTAAAGACTGTGGGTAAAAGGAACTTCTTAGAAAAATATGGAGCAGATGACAAAGATAGATCAGTACCCTGGAAACTCCTACTCTTTGGAGAGAAGCTCTCTCCTACTTTCCTTGACCCCACCCTTACTTCCTTTTCTCTTTCCTTCCTTTACCTGCTGGGTCTTGGGTAGTCAGGACTGTTATGTTAGTGTCTGTACAGAGGCATCAGGGAAACTCCCCACAAGTACCCCTACCTGATAGAATTTAGATGAATATCCATAGATATTAGTCAGCATGGGAAACTAAAAGCCACAGAACCTGGAAAGAAGTAGGGACATAAGCAACTTCATAAAAAGAAAGAAGAAAATAGAGTAGAGGAGCAGACTGGACAGGAGCTTGGCAACTCATGCCAACCTAAAGAAGCTGTCCCACTGGCCCTTTCTGAGACCTAAGAGTCTCAGGTGATGAGGACATCTATGTTGGTATTTTTACAGAGGCTTTAGGATGGACAAAAAGAAGAGCTGGCTTTGACATGGGCAAGTTCATTAAAGTATGGTTGGAAGCTATGGGCAAGAGAAATGTCCTTAAAAATGAAAAGGGACAGAATGAGAGTTTGCACCAAGAGCTTTGAAATCTTAGCTTTTAGCCAAAGATCTCTCCTACTATCATGTTATCCCTCCTCCCCCTCCTTCCTTCTTTGTCCTTACACCTGCCTTTTATGATGAGGCAGCTCTACTATGTGACTGCATTTTGGAGGCTTCAGGGAGCCTCATGCCTCCAAGTTCCCAACCTAGAGGACTGTAGCTGGGAGACATAAATTTGGTTGCCAGGAAGAGCTCAAAATTAGGAGGATGTAAATGTTATCAGGAAGAGAAACAGATTTTAAAACTGATACAGAAGGGAAAGAACCAGGAGCCAGGAAATTCCTGTAGCCAGAAGTACATCCGAAATGCACAACTCCTTATTCCTTACTCGCTTTCTCTTTGCCTATTTGATCTGCTGGGTGTGGGCACTGGGTAATCAATGCAGTTGCATTCATTTACAAAGGCACTGAGGAGACCAGGAGTCCTACCTTCCCCACATAGAAGACTTGTGGGTGGACAGCCCCAAGTGACAAAATGGCAGGGTGAAGCCTCCTGGGAGTAAGCGGAGGTGATATGTGAGGAGAATATGAGCTGCATACCCTCCTTTAGTATCTTTACCAGGGAGGGTTAGTGAGGGCACATCTTTAAGAAAAGAGTGGTATGGTGGTACCCAGACTGAAGTGCTAGCTCTTAGGCCTAAAAGAAAGAAGTAGGATTTCTGTAATCCTTTCTGCCTCCCTCCCTTCCTCCCTCCCTTTTGTTAATTCTACATTGCCATTGCCATTTTAACCTGCTATGGGTATTAGGCAAACAGAAGTGTGATCATAATCAAAGGCACCCACCCATGGAGTGGGCATAAGGTATCTGTTGAATACAGGCACCGGGGTGGCAATAGGAGAGTTCCAATTCTCAAGCAGGAGAGAAATGCTTTCCAGCCCAGAGGCCAGATTGCCCAGCCTTGATCTACATCAGCAGTTGGGCACAGTTGATCAATTTTCTAATCAGTGCAGCCTTTGCTGATTAAGGTTATACTGTGGACATTGCTCAGCTTCATACGTGGTTAAGCTGGACCTGTTAACAAGGTACATAGAGTATTTCCACCACAAATTATTTGGATATCTGTTGGATATTTAAGAGGAACCATTCCTTCTTTCTAACTTTCTTTGGAAGTGCCATCATCTCCCAAACATACGGATCCTGGCTACTGCCGAAAAGAGAACTCTGCCCTCTCCCTCACTGGAAAGTAACTTCTCCGTCTTTTATGAAGACCAGATCAGTTTTTATAAGGCTAGAGTTCAATCTTTTTTCACTCTTTTCTACTAGGACCCTTGCTATGACCATGGATACCTATTTTGGCCCTTGACACTTTGGAGATACAGTACAGTATTCATTGTACCAGGATCTCCCACCTTGAAGCTCTTTTTACTGGTTTTGTTGTTGTTGTTGTTGTTGTTTGTTTGTTTTGTCTTCCAGGCAATTTCCAGGCTTGCCTATCTTCCAGACCAAAGATTACCAAAAACTAGTTAAAAATATTTGGTATCTTTAAGGCTTTCCCTTTCTTCCAAAATCTTTGACTATACAACGCAGCCGGACCCTACCTTAAGTAATCCATTAACCAGACAATTCACAACTGATGAAAGCAATAAATAGTAATTACTCATTGGAAACATAATCTTCTCTAGAAAACAGAGATCCCTTAGTGCATTTGGGTGCTAACAGATCACTACTTGTCAGAGAAACCTAGGAGGAAGGCTTTCAGAAATAAACATAAAACAGCCTATGTATCAATAGAAAAATAAAATTTGATTTTCAAAAATGAATCTAATTTATGGCACAGCTTTTTCCTAGGAATTCCTCTGTTATATAATGGAAGACATACTCTTTTCTAGGCAAAGCAGCACAAATCGGGGAAAGGAATATTTAAAGATGTTGGAAAACTTACTTGCCTATGTTGAAGCAATCTCTGTAGGTATGGTTACATCATTCTAGAAGTCTGGTAGTCAATCTCGGCGTCTCCTTTACACACACTGGTCATTTTTTCAATACTTTTGGATCCATGTCTTCCTAATGCTGGACTAAATATTCAGCATGTACCATGTTGCTAAAACACAAACAATGAGAAACCTAAATGTCCTGTATTCCTTGATTTTGAGTTTAAATTTGTAGCGTTAATATTGCATTAATAACCTATTTTGCATATCTGTTTGATTGTACCATCTTAAACATTCATTTAAACCCAGGGAGGTCAGCATGACTCCTACCTGCTTCTCACTAATAACATACTTTTCAGCGAGTAGATAATGAGTGACCTGGATAGAAATCAGTGGAAATGCAGATTGCCATCAGGTGGAGAAACAGGCAGGCAATCCACTTTCTCCACAACACTCACAAGCAGTTTTGAGGCTGAAGGTAGAGAAAGCAAGCCTCAAAGAGAGACGACTGTCTAGGAAGGCTCTTAATAAAATATTCTGTTGTCTTTACATGTGGGAGTATGACGGAAAAGTCATCCTAATGGAAATTAAATCTTGCAAGTGACTTTAAAAATCTTGGGTTAATAGAAATAAAGGATTTAATTATGGAGAAAAAAACGGATAACTCTTGGCTAATGATTATCCTAATGGGTTACAGGTCTGAATAAGCATTCCTTAGTTTGTTGAATTAACTACTGTTAGTGGCACACAGGTAAGGATAGGGGTGGGAAGTAGTGGGCAGTCAAAGGTCTGCCGTTGATTGATCAGAGCTGGGCTAGAAGGCAATCAGGTGAGTCTTAAAGGAAACCCACTTAACTTTTTTTAAGTACTAATGGCCCACTCCACTTTTCTGGAATAACAAAATATATTAACAATAATGCCCTTGCTCAAGATATAGAGGGCCTGTTTTTCAAGTTACCATATTTCTTTGGTAATAAGGTACTGGCACAGAAACAGGGACTTATGTGAAATGTATTTCAAACCAATGTCTGCTAATAAATTATCCCACAGGCCATAGGTTTCACAGGTATTAGAAAATACAAGGGAGAGATTTGGGCCAGGTGCAGTGGCTCATGCCTGTAATTCTAACACTTTGGGAGGCCGAGGCTGGCAGATCACTTGAGGTTAGGAGTTTGAGACCAGCCTGGCCAACATGGTGAAACCCCATCTCTACTAAAAATACAAAAATTAGCCGGGCATGGTGGTGCACACCTGTAATTCTAGCTGTCTCAAAAACAAAACAAAACAAAACAAAAAACCCAACAAACAAAAAATAATACATGAGATTTGAAAATGCAACCTGGGCTTTCAGTTTCTCTCTTCTAAGTTCTTTACGATTCAACATGGCTTCTTTCTGCAGTTTGACTATTTATCTTTACTGAATAAAGGTGATAGCTGTATCAGAAATTCAAGTCAAACGAAATAATGGTATGATTTGTTTACTATGGAGGGTTTTCAGACTTTGGTTTTGTTTCTGTTCAACAGTGGTAATAAAAACACAGGTCTGGATATAAAACAATCTAGTTTTCTACTTGATTCTTTAAAAAGAAAAAAACTTTACTTCAGCTCATGAGTCTGTTTCTTATTTTTTGTTTTCTAATGGAGTTTGACCTGCAAATCTGCAATTTGGCAGCACTTATTTCTGTTTGGGACTTTTGGTATAGCTTGGCTCAAGTCCCTGGTTACTGTATGGCAGCAACCAAGCCAAATGGCTGTAACATTCAATCTGCCCAATTAAAAAGCGTTGGTCCCATGCCCCCTTTGGTGACTCAGATCAGGCAAATTTACTGTTGTGATCTTAATATAACTGTAACACAGTTTGAAAATGCAAGGCAAAGGCATTTGGAATCAGTACTTGACAAAGTTATTTGGAATTTTTAGAGAAAAGCATCTCTAGAGGTTCTACCACTTTCAATCTTCATTGTACTCAATTCTTCAACCCATCTCTCAGAGCTGATACAGAGAACTATTTTTTTAAAAAACTGGGGGAATTGTGAGTGTTGTCACCTGGCTGCTCACTCCTTTTGGAATTCTTCCCTTGGAAATAAGAGTCAGAGTAGGTCTAAACAAATTAATGTGGCAACTCAGAGCCAGAAAAAGATAATCAGGCTGGGTAGAAACTTAAGGAGTGCACTTTTGCTTTTTTCACAAATATTTTCTTGTATCTGCTCTTTTTGAAATAAAGTATGGTTCTTAAATAAGAACAGCAAGAATATTCTTCCATGGAATACCTAGACTCAGGAGTTCATTTATTTTCAATTTTACACAAATAGGATAAATTTAAAGGAAACAGTTTCTGCATGTGCCTAAGAAATTCTTGCCCATGCAAATAACACAGCTTACCTTTCTCTAGAGAGGTTTCCATAAGCACAAGCTAGGGAAGCTATTTCAGAGCTACATATTAGCTCTGAATAGAGCAGAAGTTACTTCCTCAACCTACCCCCCTGTCTCTGAACCCGGATGATAGCCAGCCCTCTGAATGGTGCAGGCAGGATGTCCATCTGATGTAGTCATCACCTTCATAATTGGGGTAAACTAGAAAAATATTATAAAGTAGGGAAAGTTGTTGTTGGTGCTGTTTTCTGCCTTTTAGTTCCTCTCTGCTTTTCCTTAAGCTGTAGACCTATACTGTTTAATATGGTACCCACTAGCCACATGTAACTATTTAAATTGAAAATAACTAAAATTAAAAGTAAATTTAAAATTCAGTATTTCGGTAGCACTAGCCACATTTCAAGTGCTCAACAGACTTGTGTGGCTAGAAGCTACCATATTGGAAAGCAGAGATATAGAACATTTTAGAAAGTTCTATGAGATGTTGCTTCCAACTATTAGTTCTTTTAGCTTCTTGAGCATAAGGAACATGTCTTCCACATCTCCATTCCTTATAGCAGGTACCACAGTTCCTGATACAACTATGGAATGGGGGAGAAACTAAGTGCTTACTATGTTGTCATGAGCTATGTCAAATTCATTATAAGCAATCTCTCATTTCATTACCTCAAGAACACTATAAGGTGGGTCCTATTACCATCCCCATTTTTCAGATGAGAAAACTGAGTCTCAGTGAGATTAAATTATTTGCCCAAAGTCACACAGTTAATAAGTACCTAAACCAGGTCTTTATAACTTTAGGACCTATACTCTTAACAACTGCTGTATACACCAAAAGAAAACTTCACATAACTACAAATTTCAACTTGGGACAGACAGGCCCCTTCCAGAGCATTGGTGACTATGTGGCTTCTCTGCAGCACTCATGCCAGCCAAGGCAGAATAAAGACAATTTGAGATCAGGGCCTGAGCATGAAGATTGAGGGTTTAAATAAGTGTGCTGATTTGTGTTTGCATATGGGTATCAGATTAAGTGGCTGACTACTTCTCTAATGAAATAACAGCAAATTAGTAGTTTTATCTGCCATTTTGCATATGGAGACCATTGCCTTCACCCCAATGGTAAAGATTAGTGGAACCTAATCATTTCATGAAGTCAACCTCACTTGCTGCACTTATCAGAAGCTTCTGTAACTTGAGCTTCCATGGCGTGCAGTTTATGCCAGGACACGCAAGTGCCAGAAAATCAATTTTCCTGCAGCTTTCACAGTCACTGTGTTTGCCAGATAAAACTGCAGCCAGCCACTTTTTTTTAAATCAGCATAGCACCTTTAGAAATAATACTTACCAGAACGCTCCTAACACAGTGAGGAAGAAAAGACTTAAATCTAAACCCAACTGTTCAAAATGGAAAGCCACAGGAGAAGGTGAAATATGAACACATTGAAATTGAACATTTTAGTGGCCCCATTTGGCACTATAAGGTATTCTCTGCCAAGCATCTGTTGAGTTAGCTTTAATTATAATCTGTGCCTCAGTAGGACTGACAACACTTAATATGATACCATACTTCCTGTCACCCACATGTGTCCAGGCCCTCACGTGCCCCTGACTTATCAGGGTGGCACTCCACACTGCCTGCCTGCCCCAAGACCTATCTTGATTCTCCTTCCTCTGGTATTCTTCTGGCACACATTCTCAAATAAACAAAACCACACAAAGGCAGTGGATGTGGGGTCATGTTACCTTCCCATTTCCCATGAGTGCATAATCTACTTTATTGAGGACTTACTACTTGCCAAAAACTGTTACGGGTGCTTTACATGAATTATCTCATTTAGTAGTCTATCTCCATTTCAGCAATAATTATTAGAGTCTTAGAGAAATTTAAGTAACTTGACCAAGTCAAACAGAAGGCATGATCTCAAATGGTAGCATTTAGGGCCTGTGACAAGCTAGTGAGTTATCATATTGGTGCCTTTTACCTCGGAGCATGTTGCACAGGCTTCAAAGCTGAACCAAGGAGGAAGATCAAGGCTATATAAAATCATGTCAAAACAACAGGTCGAAGAAGTAAACTTCACTCCATTCACTGACATTTTGGTCAATGTAGCTACTAACAATCTTTCCACTGGGAGGCAGTGCAGAGTAGTAGGAAAAAAAAACAGGTTTTGAAAGCCAGCACACCTGGATTTGAATACTAATTCTGTCCCCCTGCATCCGTGCAAACTTGGAATTATCACTTTACCTCTCTAAGCTCTGGAAGAGAGAGAAGAAGGAGAATATAGACTTTGGTATCAAATGAGCTGGGTTTAAATCTCAGCTACACATTTATTCATTCAGTTAATATTTATTAAGTACATGCTATATGACAGCCATTGTTGTAAGGGCTGAAAACCAAACAAAGTCCTTGTGATCATGGTAGTGGGTGAGACAAAATTAAACAAATTCTGTAAATAACATATATGTTTCCGTTGGTGTTAAGTGCAATGAAGAAAAAAAGCAGGTGAGGAGACAAAATGTTGGTGTGGAGGTGCTATTTCATCTTAGCTGACTGTGGAAGGCTTTTCTGACATTTGATCAGACACATGAATGAAAGGAAGGAGCAGGCCATGAAAGTGTGAGGTGGAGTTGGGTGAAGAAAAAAGCATTCCAGATGGAATAGCGTTAGCAAAGGCCATGACATGGGAATACACTTGGTAGGTTTGAGGAAGAAGGTCCATGTACTAGAGTGAAATAAGTGAGGGAAAGAGTGGTAAGAGATGAGAGCAGTGAAGAAGACAAACCATGGTAAAAATTCTGGATTATATTCTGTGTGACAGAAAGTCACTTAAAGGACTTTGAGCAGAGGAATAACATGATCTAATCTATGTGCAAAAGGATCAATCAGACTGCTATGTCAGGGCAAAAGTTGAGAAGCAGGGAGACAGACTACTTAAGAAGTGATTGTAGGCCGGGTATGGTGGCTTATGCCAATAATTCCAGCACTTTGGGAGGCCAAGGCATGAGGAACATTTGAGCCCAAGAGTTCAAGACCAGCCTCAGCAAAATAGTGAGCTCTCCACCTCTACAAAGAAATTTTTTAAAAATTAATTGGATGAGGTGGCACATGCTTGTAGTACCAGCTACTCGGGAGGTTGAGGTGGGAGGATCCCTGAGCCTAGGAGTTTGAGGCTGCAGTAAGCTAGGATCACACAAGTGCACACCAGCCTGGGCAACAGAGAGAGACCCTGTCTCTAAAAAAAAAAAAAAATTAATTCAATTTTAAAAAGAAGCAATTGCAATATTTCAGGTGAAAAGTGATTAGCTTGAATTAGGAGGAGGGTAGGGAGAAGTGGTTACATTTTGAGTATAGATTGAGCTGACAAGGTGTGGAATGTGAAGCCAAAGAGAGGAGTCAAGGATGACTAAAAGGATTTTGACCTGAGCAACTGGACAAATTGGAAGGTGCTGCCATTTTCTCTGATGGAGGACACTAGAGGAGTAGCAAGCAGAGGTGGGGGAGAATCAAGAGATCCATTTTGGCCATGCTAAGTTGGAGATACCGATGAAATATCTAAGTGGAGATATCAGTTAGGTAGATGGATAAATGAATCTAAACTTTAGCAAGGTGAGAGCTAAAAATTTAACCAGCTGTATCACCTTGGAGAAGTAAAATAACTTCTATAAGTATTAGTTAACTTCTCAGTAAAATGGAGATAATATTGGTTTCACAAGGTTGTTTTAAAGATTAGCAATCATGTATATAATGCATGAAGCACCATTCCTGTTGCATGTAAGTGCTTAATAAATGGTAGCCCTCTCGTTGTCAGTATTTATGCACTAATCGGCAGCTAGTTGTTGCAGCTGTACGACAATTGTTGATTATTATAAACACACGTTGAATATTAGAATCACTTAGGAAGTGTTATTTACAATGTTGGCCCCACCTCAGGCCAATTAAACCAGAATCACAGAAGCAGGCATCAGTAGCTTCCCAGGTATATAGTATTTCCTACTGACAAGCTTTTAACAGAACTTCTCTTCAGATTAGTTCCAGCTCACCTTTTAGGAAACTAACACTTCCCCAAAAAAACACTAAATGGAAAATTTGGGCTCTTCTGGATAACCCTGAGCAAATTGTTTCTTCTTTTCTTCATTGTTTGTTCTCCCCTTAGTATGAAAATAATTCCCTGGGGACCTGGAATTAACAGCCATAGTGGAAACTGAAAACATTGCAATTTCAGGAGATATTTTTCTTCTTCATAGAAGAACATTTTCCCTCTCATTTCCTAGGACCCGTATTGTCAGGTTTGGCCTCCCTATTACAATTGATTGATTCAAGAATAACAATAGTATTGAACTTCTCTTTTAAATATCTTAGTAATAGAAAATAAAAATACAGTTAATCCAATTGGTCAATGGTAATTGGCTTTGGATTGCTGGAGATGCTGTTTCACTGAAAAATAGAACTCTAGAAGGCTGAGGGAAGTGACCTTGGAGTGTTCAATAGTGATAGCAGTCCTAGAAGCAATCCTTGATTGAGAGTCAGGGAATTTGAGGTTTTGCTCTAGTTAGTAGTGAAAGGGTGTGGCAGACACACTTTCTTTGTGACCCATTCTCTGTCTTGAAAATAGATTCTGCAATCTAAAGGTGAGGTTACATAGCAAAGTCAGGTTTTCAACACACATACACACACACACACACACACACACACTTCTCCTCCTTACCCAATTAATGTGTCCACCATTAGGCTATCATTCCTTTAGCTGTGGTTTGATCCTGTGAGGAGATCACACTTTTGTATATTGTTCATCATTTATACCTCAGTGTGAATGTTTCCAATTCTTTTCTGAGCACAGGATGGGGTGGGGAAGGCATCTTTTACCTGATAAGGCAAATGAAAAAGAGGTGGTACTTCCCAGGTGGCGGAGTGAAAAATGAGGAGTATCTGTGAAAATAAAAGTTAACTCACAGTCTTGGCTTATAGCAGCCATATAACTTCAATACATAACGTTATACTTCTTATGTATTTTCATTCTCAAAATAAGGAGAAAAAAATAATTTGTCAACTTCTGGTTTAAAAGGTGGGGTTTTCATGTGGACTAAAGGTAAGACACCTTAGTCTCCAATCCTACATTTCAGGGAGGGAATAATAGAAATGTCATGCCCCTTGAAATGATGCTGAAGTATAAGCATCATTTCAATCAGAAAGCAGAATTTCTGTGAAGTCATCTCAACCCTACCATATGGCTTAACATATCTAGGAATAGTGTACTGTTTGAGAGCAGACTCTGGAGCCTGAATAAATGAGTTCCCAGATCCATCGCATACCAGCTGTGTGGCATTAGGCAAACTACTTAACCCCTCTGTGCGTCTGTTTCTGCATGTTTAAATGGTGTAATATATAATAGTATAATCTATTTCATAGAGTTGTTGTGAGAATTACATGAGTTAACACATGTAAAACCCTTGAAATGGACCTGGAACAAAAAGTATGTATTCAATTAAACATTAGTTATGATGGGTTTTCCTACTTAATGATGGCTTAGTCAAAGTCCATATAGCAGAGTTTCTCAACCTTGGTACCATTGACATTTGGGGCCAGATAATTACTGGTGGTGGAGGCTGTCCTGTGCATTGTAAGACGTTTAACAGCACCATTGGCTTCTACCCACTAGATACCAGTAGCACTCCTCTCCCCAAGTTGTGACAATGAAAAGTTGTTGCCAAATGTCTCCTGAGAGGCAAAGTTGTTGCTTACCCAGAGACACAGGGGTAGAGGGTACTGTTTCCCTTCCTCCCTTCTCCCAGAATAGAGCAATGATACCTTAGAAACATTTTCTGAAAGAATGTGTTGACTGTAGCTTTCAAAGTCACATGGCCACTGGCACTATTTTCAACCCATTGGAATACGCTTAGTCTGACTCAGCAAGAGAAGCAGAAGATTAATCAGAATAGTAATCTGACCTTGCATGCCAAAGAGGGACACTAGAAAAGTCTCAGGAAACTTAGCTGATTGTCACCTGCACCTTTGGAAAGGAGACATCAGAAATAGCCGTCCTTGAAGTGGAAGGAAACCTGTCCCTGGACTTGTGAACACAGTTTGAAACTGTTAAGCAAAGTCATTTGGAAAGGCACTTGACATTTGAGGGCAAAACTCAATGTCTAGGCAAAAGGTGACCTCCAACTCCAATGAAGTTATCTAAAAGCCCAGCCCTCAAAATAACTCAGTCAGGCTCATAACACACAAGTAGAAAAACTAAGAATAGAAACCAGAATTTCTTTCCCTTCCTTTCCCCTGTGTTCACCAATACACAGTCTCATGACAGCTGCTGATTGTCTGAAGCAAAAGGACACGGACAAGCAGTACTTGTCTGAATGTTAAAACATGTGCAAACCTAAGTGAAGGAAAGAAAGTGAAGTTGGGGTTTTGGCCATGCTTAGAAATGATATCATTTGTTGTGTGCCTTGCTCCAAATCAAAGTGGAAACCATTTCCTTTACTTTAGGGGGAAAATTGTAAAAATCCCTTTTCCAAATGCACTTTATTAGAGCTATTGACTTCTTCAAAACATATGTGGAAGAAAAAAATGTGTCCAATGCATTTGACAACCCAGATGTGTTTTTCTTCTTTTGCCTCAAATTGCTCTGATCACTTTACATGGTGAAGTGTGGACACTAAGGGCCTATAGCAGGGTTACAGTGAGTGACAAGAATGTTCACTTATTCCAGTGTCTTAGTGAAAGGGGATTTGGAGTTAATTTACAATTTACCCTAACTTCAAAGAAAGCATGGACAAGAAGCAAAAAATGTTTTTAGAGGTGAGTTGCCCTCTTTCATCAAAAAGGATATTGTCAGTGCTACAGCAAGTAAAAGAGGCTGGGGTTATTACGGGGTAAGATCTATCTGAAACCTTTCCAGTTGACTTAGATAGTGTCCCAGCCTCATTCCTTATAAGCTGTGTGACCTAGGATAAGTAGTTGAGTCAATAACAAGTCTTTGAATTTCTATATTGGAGACTCTTCAAGGTGGAATTCTGGTTGGGCCTTATTTGGAAACTGCTTACTTAGCAAGCACACAGCTTTTTTCAGGCTTGACTTATACCCAGGGGGTAGATTCATGGAAATGAGTGAGTAGGCTAAAGCCCAGTATGACACCTCTTGGCATTGCCACTGCACTTACCCTCCCTTACCCTCAATTCCATCTTTTATAAAATGGGAATTCATTCTTTCATTCAATATATATTTATGGGGCACTACTGGGCACACACACTGTTCTCAGTGCTGGGGAGTAAGCAGTGAACAAACAATAGCTACTGCACCCACCTTACAGGACTGCTGTGGGGTTTAAATGAGACTGTGTGTGTTAAATCACCCTGGCACCCAGAAAGCTTTATGCAAATATAAAGTTTAAAGATATTTGGCTATCTCCTGCTTCTAGTAATGACAAATCTAAGGCCTCTCTAAATAAGGGAGTACTTGAAAAGTTGTATGGTAGGTATTTCTCACCATAAAGATCTTCTCTTTGTGAGTCTAAACCAAGTGCTTGAGATTTCCACAGTAGGAGTCTTAACTTAAAGAACTTAATTTCTGTAGACCTGAGACTTGTGACTACATTAAAAAACTTGAGAATGGGACCACCCCAGCCACACCTTACCCCTCCCTTATAGTCCTACCCCACCCACTCTATTAGGACATGCAAGCACATTGTCCTCTTCCCATCCCATCAAACATTAGAAGAGGCAAAGAAGAAAGGAGGAAAAGAAGGGGAGGTCAGGAGCTCTCCAGAGCTGTGGCATCACTGGCCTTCTTTCCTTCTAGCACCTTGTCTTGTAAGGATCACCTGTCCATATCCTAGTACTTGGTCAATTCTGTGAGGTAACATTTGCTCCTGAATGTTAGAGAAGGCACACAAGGCACACAGGGGTCCTGCTGTAAGTGTTCCGTTCAGGCAGATGGAGGCCCAAAGCCACCCTTTTGAATTTTTACCACCTAGACACCTGAGCCTTTATTAAAAGCAGAAATTACAGAGGACGCTAAATAATTCAGAAGAAAAAGCAGATTGTAGTTTATATTATCTTAAAGGTACAATCTAAAGAAAAAAATGGACCAAATTGTCAAGCAAGAAGTAGTCCACAATAAACTTAGAGAAAGCAAAATGAGTGAGGAAAAGTCATTTTTGTTTGAAACTCTTGCATATTTCCCTTTCTTAGTGTCTCATACACAAGGCAGCCTTCTCCAGCCCCTGAAAGCCCCCTTTTATTTATTTTTTTTGAAACATCATAGATTTTTTATTTATTTATTTATTATTATACTTTAAGTTCTAGGGTACATGTGCATAACGTGCAGGTTTGTTACATATGTATACTTGTGCCATGTTGCTGTGCTGCACCCTCTCTAACATCACAATTAAAAGAACTAGAGAAGCAAGAGCAAACACATTCAAAAGCTAGCAGAAGGCAAGAAATAACTAAGATCAGAGCAGAACTGAAGGAGATAGAGACACAAAGAACCCTCCAAAAAATCAATGAATCCAGGAGTTGGTTTTTTGAAAAGATCAACAAAATTGACAGACCGCTAGCCAGACTAATAAAGAAGAAAAGAGAGAAGAATCAAATCGACGCAATTAAAAATGACAAAGGGGATATCACCACCGACCCCACAGAAATACAAACTACCATCAGAGAATACTATAAACACCTCTACGCAAATAAACTAGAAAATCTAGAAGAAATGGATAATTTCCTGTACACTTACACTCTCCCAAGACTAAACCAGGAAGAAGTTGAATCCCTGAATAGACCAATAGCAAGCTCTGAAATTGAGGCAATAATTAATAGCCTACCAACGAAAAAAAGTCCAGGACCAGATGGATTCACAGCTGAATTCTACCAGAGGTACAAGGAGGAGCTGGTACCATTCCTTCTGAAACTATTCCAATCAATAGAAAAAGAGGGAATCCTCCCTAACTCATTTTATGAGGCCAACATCATCCTGATACCAAAGCCTGGCAGAGACACAACAAAAAAAGAGAATTTTAGACCAATATCCCTGATGAACATCGATGCAAAAATCCTCAATAAAATACTGGCAAACCGGATTCAGCAGCACATCAAAAAGCTTATCCACCATGATCAAGTGGGCTTCATCCCTGGGAAAGGCCCCTTTTATAATGCCAAGAAGCCCACTCTCCTTTTGGGGGTACGAACCCCCTATTCAAATCAAAATGACCCCTTGCTCAGGGGTAACAGAAGCCGTTATTCTATTTGTGAACACCTCTATGCGGACCATGACTGTTGATACCAGAAAAGGGGTACAGGTTGTATCTCTGAGGGAGGCAGACAGTGAAACAGGGAGAAAGTGGTAGACGATGGGCACCCCAAAGTCAAATCTAGCCCCTTTGACATGTATGTACAAGGCTAGTCCTGTACATACAGTGATGGAAATGGACAAAATAGGCATGGTGGCAACAGTGTTCAAAAAAATAATTACATGCATAAAGCTGGCCCATTTTCCTTTGAGGAACACTGGAATACAGAGTGCCTAAAACTATCTTCCCCGGCCTCTCCTTCATTACATGTTGGGGAATAAAGATGTTACAAACACCAATACTGTCTTTACAAATTATGTAATACTTTGTCTGCATTCTGACAGTAAATTAATAGCATAAATGAATAGCATATTATGCTTCTGTTGATAATCATGCTTCCAATTTATTAGTCCATTTTGTTAATTCAGTTAATTCTGGACTATCAACATATGGGAAAGTGGATGTTGAATCCTGTCAAATTGAAGAATTGTGCTCATGTCGAGACCACGAAAAGAGATGGTTCCATTGTCCTTTATGTTAATGTCACTATATCCAGCATATTGTGCTCAATTTGGGGGGCCATATTTTAGGAGGGACTAAGAAATGAAAAGGTATCTAGAAGATTGTGACCAGAAAAGGGGAGTTGACTGGAATTTGTGTCACAAAAGTAACAAATGAAGGCCCTTAAAATGTTTAGCCTGCAAAAAAGGCAATTAACAGGTGACACTGTGGCAGTAGATTCCACGCTGTACATTGTGTCAGGAAGAGAGCATATTGATTCTGTATTGCTACAAAGGGAAAAATTAGAACCAGTAGGTGACACTTCAATTTTAATATTCACTCATTCCACCGACACGTAGTGAGAGTTTACTGTGTGCCAGGCATCATGCTAGACACCCGTGGTGCAGTGACAAAAAAAGACATGACCCTACTCTCAAAGAGCTCAGATTTGACTAGGGATAACCATTGCAAAGCAAAATAATCGGTACTCCCTACAATGGAGAAATGGAAACAGAGATGAGAGACTGCCCAATTCATGCAAGAGGCAGAAGTAGGATTGGAGAGGAGAGGCTTTCATTAAGAATATCAGCCAAACCAAAGGAACTTTCTATCAACTTGAATTGTCCCACCATGGAATAAGCTACTTCCTAAGCCTCCTCTGAGCTAGGGAGTGCCTCTTCGCCAGAAGCATTTAAGCAAGAAGCTATCACTTCATCGGGTGAGAGGCTGAACCAAATGGTTTTTAAGGTGCCTTCTAGGTCTAAAATTTTGTTATTCTACTGACTACAAGTGGATATACTATTGACCAAGTGGATATCCTATTTTATCTCATAGGAAAGCAGAAAATTTTATTCATCAAGTTTCCCCAGTAGCAGTGTTCTGGTTAATGAGGATTTTAATGTATAAGCCTCAACTTAACTACAAAACATAAATATAAAAGGAAAAGTTGCCATCCTGCCCATTCTCCCCCACCAACACAATTTTAATATACAATTTCAAATGATAGTAATTTTTGTTGATGGCATGCCATGGTCGTCCACCAGACATATGTCTAGAGATCCAAAATATACAAATAATACTTAAGCATGTGATTTCTCCCATAAAATGAAGTAATGATTCTGTAAATATGGAACTGAAGTAATTTATAATACCATTAAAATAAATTCTGTCAGTAAAACAAATTATACTTTCTTTATTATAAACATATGTAATGTTTTTCCCACTTCCTGTGCTTCAGGGATTGTTCTAAGTATGTATTAACCCATTTAATTTTTCCCAAAAAACCTTTGAAGTATACACTTAAAAAATCATCCCATTTTATGGATGAGGAAATTGAGATACATAGACACTAGATAATTTATGTGCTTAGAAAGTGGGATTCAAGGCTTCCGGTGTCCCCTACAGTCATGGCTGCCGCCGTTGCTGCTGCCGGTGCCGGGGAACCCCAGTCCCCGGACGAATTGCTCCCGAAAGGCGACGCGGAGAAGCCTGAGGAGGAGCTGGAGGAGGACGACGATGAGGAGCTAGATGAGACCCTGTCGGAGAGACTATGGGGCCTGACGGAGATGTTTCCGGAGAGGGTCCGGTCCGCGGCCGGAGCCACTTTTGATCTTTCCCTCTTTGTGGCTCAAAAAATGTACAGGTTTTCCAGGGCAGCCTTGTGGATTGGGACCACTTCCTTTATGATCCTGGTTCTTTCCGTTGTTTTTGAGACCGAGAAGTTGCAAATGGAGCAACAGCAGCAACTGCAGCAGCGGCAGATACTTCTAGGGCCTAACACAGGGCTCTCAGGAGGAATGCCAGGGGCTCTACCCTCACTTCCTGGAAAGATCTAGATTGTTACTGCTGTTTGAGCTGTCTCAGTGGGATAAGTTTGAAATTCAAGTGTTTGAATTGCTGATTATTTGGATTTTTTTTTTTTTTTTAACTTTGGCACATTGATCTATCTAAACCTGGTGGGGAGAATTCTCTTCACATTGTCTCATGGAAAGACTCAACTTGCAACTGTGCCCTCCACACTATCCTTACTTCTGTCTTCACTCTGATACCAGAGTGCAGCCACGCAGACGGTTATTCCTGCTCTGGCCACCCCACTCCTTTCACCAAATTGCTCCTAACTGGAAGATGTCACTTTCCCCTTGTGGGTAGGAACTGATGCCAGTGGGAGGGATGTGCCCCTGACCATTAACGACTGTCTTTTTTATTTTTTAATTTTTTTTTTAAAGAATGGAGCTGTTGGGGAGGGACATGCACGCAATGTGAAAGACAAAATGCATTACACCTGTAGTGTAAAGCGGCCACTCTGAATCCGTATGTATGAAGAGGAGGGAGGCTGGCTGCAGCTTCAGCCACAGAATGGGGACTGTGGAAGACAGATCAGGAGTTCATTTCCCCGGCACAGTTTGGTTGTTAGACCTGTGTGTGTGTTTAAAAAAACAGAAGTCAGTGCTCACTTTTTGTATTTAAATATTAAAAATGATTCCAACTGAAAAAAAAAAAAAAAAGAAAAGAAAGTGGGATTCAAACCCAAGCAGTCTGACTACATGCTCTTAAGCACTGCACTATATAGTTACTTTGAACTTACATAAAGAATAGTTTTATCACTAGAGAGCTACTATATGCACAATGACTAGGAGTGAACAACACCATTGCAAAGAGACACAAGGTCTAAGTGGTAGGCTTCTGTGTACTGGACTCACAGGGCCCAAGATTCAAATTTTCACATCAACAAAAAGACAAATTTCTTCATATATTTGACCTTCATGATGTATTACAAATTGTTAGAGCAAAACTGTTGAATCCATTAATGCTAAGGCTCTACCATATCTGCCATTTTGGATTAATCTGTTCCTCCTCCATTTATGTATTTCTTCTTTGGATTTCGGTTGCTAATTATCTAGCAGTGCTTGAGAATTTCTCATGGCCTTTCTTTATAAGCCTTGTTTGTTCCTTTTTAGGTACAAAATGGTGCTCTGTGGGATGAAAGAAATGAATCATGGTGGGTTGGAGAAAAATGAACTTGTTATTACACATCCTGCCCATAAATTGTTTATTTTCTCCCAGATGATAGAGCTAAGATTCAGTCCCTTTTATTACCTTCTTTATTTCAGCCAAAGGCAGAATGCAAAAAAAAAAAAAAAAAAAGGAAAGAAAGAAAAAAGAGGAAATGCTAGTTTTTTTTCTTTGTTATGGTCTGAATGTTATACTGACACTTAAATACCAGTTGGAAAGATAAACATTTCAGCTTAATTTCTCTTACTTATGAGTCCTTTCTTTTCCCCCTTCTAATCTCTTTGAGAATTCAGTCATCAAAAAGAGTCCAATCATTTCTGCCACTAACTGACTTGTCATTTAATGCATTCATTAATATCTGCCACATGTACACCACGTGCATTTAAAGGGCCTGCTTCAAGCACTGCTATTTATTCTCCTAGAAATGCATCATTACCTAAAGGAATAAACCTTTTAACCTGTATCAGCAATCAAAGAGCTCAAGTAAATGATGAAGTAAATGAGTCCAAATTATAGTGCACTTGGATCAGAAATCATGGACCCCTTTGCCCTTGGCTTATAAATTTATCTTTGGAAGCAATGGCCTGTTTGCAAATAGTGCAAAAGACAAATATGTCTGAAGTCTCCCCTTTCTGGACCCCCACTGTGTATTCAGGTCTGGTTGGGCCAAGATGAAGAACACAAAACAGCTCTTTATAAATGCACAAAAATGCATACCCACTACGGAGTTTTCTATAATGCCAAAAAAATAACTGGAAATTATCTAAGAGCCCTTCAAAAGGCGTTGGGTAAATAAAACATAATGTGTTCATAGATTGAAGAGCTATGCAGTCATTATAAAGGAAATATGCTTATTCTAGTAAAAGTATAAAAAGGTGCAAGGGAATAGTAAAGGCTAAATTCAGTATAGTGGTTACTTTTGGTGAGTAGAGAGGAATATGTATTTAGGGAGGGGTAGATCAGCAGACTTTAACTAATTTCATAATGTTTAATTTGTTAAGCTTTATGGCAGGTACACAGATGTTTTTACATTATTTTTATATATTTCTGTGTATCAAATTATTTACTATTTTTTAATTCTTTGGGTAACCGACTAGGAAATGTCTACTGAAATAAAGTCCTTGACAATGTATTTCATTACAATGTTTAAAAATTGTTTTATGTGTCAAAAGAGGATAATGTAATAGGGAATGAGCATACATGACTATGGGTGAGATTTTAATCTTAGAAGGCCTTGATTGTTAGGGATTATTTGGGGGCAAGTTATTGATGTGGGCATCAAAGGCAGACTAAGTAACATTTAAAAAGAGGATTGAAAAGCATATATCCAAATTGGTTTAGCAAGGTACTCAGTGATTTTTAGAAAAATTTCAGCTCTAGAATTCTACAGTGCTATAAAGATAGTGCTGGTAGCCATTTTTACCTGAACTTCTGATATCTTTGACCAGCAATCTGGTTGTCACCACGGTCAAGCCTAAACTTCAGTTATTAAGAAAACATATCTTTAGTCTGTCATGTATAGATTTGCTGGCTGCCAAGGGGGCTAGAAAAATTAATAAGGCATGGACTTTGTCCTCGAGAAACACTCAAGTAACAGGGGAAGAGAGACACATAGTCAACTCACCCTACTGCAATTAAGCTCTATAGCAAAGGTATGAGCAAATGGCTTTGGGAGGACATCCAAAGAAGCACTTCTGTGGGGGCAGGAAAGGGTTAGGAAAGACTTCACAGAAGACCTGACATCTGCTCTGGATCTTGTAGCTGAATAAGGTAATTTAAGCAGAAACAAAAGCATAACCAAAGGCATAAGACATGGAAGTGGCTTATTTCAGTGACTAGTGAGTAGCCCAGCATGACCTAATCACAGGAGAGTATAGCCAAGATCATAAGCACTCTTGAATATCATACATAAGAGTTTGGATTTTTTTTTCCTGTAGGTATTAGGGAACCATCCGAAGATTTTAAAGAATGAAGTAACTTGATTAAGTTTGCATTTTGGAAGAATCACTGGAGGATAAATTGAAGAAAGAGATGAAGCAGGGAGGTCAGTTAGGAAGCAAGTTAGTCTAGACAAAACAATGATGGAGCCTGACCAAGGGAGGGCAATGGTAATGAGAATGAAAAGAAGATGAGAGGACAGATTCTAAAGGCATTACCATATTAGAAAAAAATATGGCAGAATGAGGAAGTGAGGGAAAAGTAAAACCAAACCCTTTAGCTTGGAGGTTAGGTGGTTTACTGATAGAATGTAGAAGGAAACCCAGGCTTTACAAGGTATATAATATAGATTTGGTTGGGAAAAGTTTAATCTGAAAATGTCTACAGGACCTTCAGGTGGAGATGTCCATCATCACGGCTTGTTTGCTCTCTTTGCAAAACACATCGGGAATCCAGCCTCTTCTTTCCACCTCCATTGCTCCCACCCTAGTCCAAGCCACAATCATCTCTCCTCCGGACTATTAGAATAGCCTCCTAACTAATTTCCCTTTCTTCCACTCTGACCCAACTTATAGTCTATTCTCCATATGGCAAAGAGAGTAATCCTTTAAATAAGGATTTTTAAAGGATTTAAATAATCCTTTAAGTAAGATCTTATCACACTCCTCCTCAAAATCTTCCAATAGTCTCCTATAACAGGTAAAATAAATCCAAACCTTTTACCATGACCTACAGGGCCCTACAGGATCTGGCCTCTGATTATCCACCTAAGCTCATTTCCTACCGCTCTCCCTTTTTCTCATTTAATTTCAGCCACAGTGACTTCCTTTGCTATAATTTGTGCAAACCAAATGTGTTCCCATCTCAGTGAAGAGTTTCACTGACTCTGTGAGGGCTTCCATGAGTGTCTGATTGCCATAAACACAATGCTTAATGTCCATGGTGATCCAGCTGGGCGAGGTGGCTCACACCGGTAATCCCATCACTTTGCCAGGTGAAGGTGGGAGGATTGCTTGAGGCCAGCAATTTGAGTCCATGGTGATAGTTCTGGAAGTTCCAGCCCCACTGGAATAATTTGGGCAGGCCCAAGCAGGCCCCAAAACAGATGCAACAAAGCCAGCCGAAGTCTAGAGAAGGGCAACTAAATAAATAATCAAGAAAGTTGGGGTGGGGGCCAGGAAACCCCACAAAAAGACATTTGAAAACATGGTATATGTTTATGGTTTCTGCCATGCTATCTCGACCTCTGGTCAAGTATCACCTTGGAATTTTTTTCTACGATTTTCATTCCTAAGGACCTACCTCCCAAGTCAATTGGATGTTTTTGAGTCATTGAGTCTACAGTTCTTTCATAGTCTCCAGAATGACTAACATAGGGCTAGAGGCACAGTAAGCATTTAATACATGTTCTAGGGAACACCTGAATTGATATGAAATTTAATGGGATTATATGCAAAATTCAAAGAGGTAAAGATGAAGGAGACTTGACTTGGCGGAAAGAGCTGTTTTGGTTTGGCCTCAACCTGAGTTGAGGGAAAGACTCTATTCACTCTATTATATTCTTCCAGTGCTTCTCAATAAAAAAAATATTTGTTGAAAGGATAGAGGAATGGCTAAATATATTAATGCAAACTCAAGCAGCATTGGTAGAAAATAATGCTCCAGGCCATATGCTCACGCCTGAAATCCCAACACTTTGGGAGGCTGAGGAGGGAGATTCACTTGAGCCCAGGAGTTTGAGACCAGCCTGGGCAACATAGTGAGACCTCGTCTCTACAAAAAAATAAACAAAATTAGCTGGGTTTAGTGGTGCACACTTGTAGTCCCAGGTATTCAGGAGGCTGATGCAGGAGGATCACTTGAGCCTGGGAGGTCAAGGCTGCAGTGAACTAAGGTCACAGCACTGCACTCCAGTCTGGGTGACAGAGAGAGAGAGAGAGAGAAAGAGAGAAAGGAAAAGAAAGAGAGAAAAAAAGAGAAAGAAGAAAGAAAAAAGAAAAAAAAAGAAAGAAAGAAAGAGAGAGAGAAAGAAAGAAAGAAAGAAAGAAAGAAAGAAAAAGAAAGAAAGAAAGAAAGAAAGAAAGAAAGAAAGAAAGAAAAAGAAAGAAAGAAAGAAAGAAAGAAAGAAAGAAAGAAAGAAAGGAAGGAAGGAAGGAAGGAAGGAAGGAAGGAAGGAAGGAAGGAAGGAAGAAAGGAAGGAAGGAAGAAAAGAAAGAGAAAGAAAGAAAAAAGAAAAGAATGCTCTAAAACAAGAAGCAAAAATTTTGGGTTTTTTTTCATTCTGTTCTGGTCATTTATTTGGGGTACCAAGTCTATTTCTAAACACTCCAATTAGAGACAGACATTACCAACTACAATGTGCCTATGAGTGGAAAACCAAAGTTGTGAGAGTTCTGGAAACAGTATCAGAGTTTCACCTGATGAAGAGATGAGAAGGGGACATAATAAAGGCCTTTCAATAATTAAAGAACCGTTGTACATAAAAAAAGAACCGTTGTAAAAAGGGACAGAATTATTTTACATAGCTCTAGGGGATAGTACCAGGGGATTAAAATACTACCTATTGAATACAATATTAACAAACTAGGTGGCAGGATCCATACTCCATACCTTAGCATCACAAAATATTCCTATGTAACACATCTGCAAATGTACCCCCTGTGTCTAAAATAAAAGTTGAAATTGTAAAAAGGAATGGGAGCTATAGAAAAACAAAGATCATCTTAGAATAAGGAAGTACTTTCTTACAATAATTGATGTTCCATGCTGGAGTGGGCTGACTAAAATGGCTGTACACTACCTTACAATGGTCTTTGATTAGGCATATCCTGCTATGATTAGATAAACATAGCAGGATATTGTAGAGGAGATTTTTTCATTGAGAGGAAGATTGAACTAAGAAAGTGTTTTTCAAATAAGATTGCAACCAATTAGTGGAGTCATGGAATCCATTTAGTGGGTCCTGAGCAACATTGTTTAAAATGAATTAGAATAGAATAGAAAATATCAGAGAGCATCACACATAGCAAAGGTGAGTGTCGTTTTGAGAACTTGTTTTGGAAACAATGTTTACATATGTATGAATGTGTCTACTAGGTTGCAGTGTAACGTGCTTTCTATTACTGTGGATTGCAATTTAAAAAAAAAAAAAAAAAACTACTGCACTAACCCTCCTCCAGATTGAATATCTGGCAGCTCTAAGAATTCTTATCTCTTCGGTGCAGAGATCCAAAATTGCTGTGTATGAGAAAATGTGGTCTTACATGAAATCAGCGGAGCCATCTGTGTTTACCAAAACAACAGCAGACGGAGTGGCCCGAGTGCGAAAGTCCAAGGGAAAGTTCGCCTTCCTGCTGGAGTCAACCATGAATGAGTACATTGAGCAGAGAAAACCATGTGATACGATGAAAGTTGGTGGAAATCTGGATTCCAAAGGCTATGGTGTGGCAACCCCTAAAGGCTCAGCATTAAGGTGGGTGGAATAATATAACAATATCCGTGTTGTTATAGTATTCCACCTACCCTGATGCATTTTGTTGTCATTTTCTTTCTTGTGGATTTTGAGGTAACTTTTAAAAGTTTAAAATCTACAATATTCCATGGAGTTAAATAAGACGGTAAATTATGGTTTCATCTATTTAATGCATCCATTTTTTTTAATGTTCTCTCTCTGTGTTGTCCTCTCTGACTGTTTGTTGCTGTTTTAATTTTACAGTTCAACGGCTTTTTCAATTTAAATGGTAAAAGCCAAGTTATGGTGCCATATGTGACGAATGTTAATTGCATGGATGTGGTGTTCTTGTTACTTTTTTTCTCAAAGACAATTTCCCCATCCCGCACACTTCAGTTTTGAGCAAATGTTATCCTCCATGCCACCTTCCAATATTTAACCCTGTATTTGCTGTACAGACATTTTTATAGCTCCACGTTCTGTGAAATTTAGCCAATTTGTCCTCTTGTGCTCCTTTTTATACGTTAACGATTTCCTAAGCATTTGTGCATTTTCTTACAAGTTATGTTTTATCGTTTCAAGAAATGCTGTTAACCTGGCAGTATTAAAACTGAATGAGCAAGGCCTCTTGGACAAATTGAAAAACAAATGGTGGTACGACAAAGGAGAGTGCGGCAGCGGGGGCGGTGACTCCAAGGTCAGCCTCAATGTCACCACAACCGGGTACCCTTAGTGACGAGTAATCGGCAAGACTGTTATCTTATTATTGAGGAGAGAGCACAAGACTCACACATAAAGTGGAATGACCAGGTTATTCCCCTGCCTGGCAGCTTTGGGAACCAAAAAGGCTTTAGGGCACTGCCCGCATTTTTGATCTAACTTGGGTCCCTTCTTAAACTCCCAGACAGAGGCTCCAACCACACCCTTTCCCTTCCTTCACCCATAAGGCACCAGATTGGTTGCCTTATGAAAGCCATGATGTGGGTTTCAATGCCCTAGGCTTTCAAGAGTCCAAGGCTTTCCTGTGAGACTGTCCCCGCCTGCCTCATTTGAGTGGTATGAAAAATCAGATCCATCTACTGAAAAGTCAGGGCGTAGCCTTTTTTTTTCTAGGTTGTGATGGTTGCTCACAGAGGTTGGTTGGTTGAGTAAGGGTGGCTTCTTCAATTATGTGTCTGAGTGATGAGATGTTGTTCTCTATATGTGATAGCCCATTTAAGCAGACCCCACTTAACTTGAAAGCCAAATAACAAGCTCGGTTTCAAGTTAAATGGGGTCTTTCTTCAATAGGCCACCCCATATAGAGACTTTGCAGAGACATTTTGTGTATTTAAGCAAGTGCGTCGCCTAACTGTGATACTATATGTATGTATGAATCCCTGATTTAGCTTCTCCTTAGCCATGTTCTTGGTTCAGGTAGGTCTAATTGTTATCCAGGCTGCCATCATGAGAAAACCCATCTTACTTGGCATTCCTTTGACTTCTAATGCTCTTTGGAGCTAGAATGAATGAATAGCCATCATCCAAGCAACAAGAAATAGGGGCAAGCTCAGAAGCCACGATACCAAGTCATGGAAAGACACTTTGGGTAAGTACAGGAGAGGACCTGAAAACAGAATCCTCCATGGCCCAAGGGGCATGAGAATTATATTGAAGCATGTAAACTCACCTCTTGTACGACCAAGATCCCATGGGCATCTTAAGGTGAAGAACAGTGTTTCCCAACCACAGACCAACAGACAGGCAAGCCAAAACTTTTCTTCTTCAGAGACAATGGTTGCACTTCTGCTCCTCTCTTTCCCTCTCTATCCCTCAGGATCCTGATGGAAAAGTTAGTTTGCCAGTCTGCAAATATAATATGGGTTTGGAAACACTGATCCAGAATACTTTCAAAGAAATAAATTTTAAAAGAACTTTCTTCAGCAAATAATCTTACCAGGCATTGGCATGGCCTTTTATCGTAAAACCTTGATTAACCAGAACTCACCTAACCAGTACCCCAACTAACTGAATTGCCCCCTCAGTACTTCACATTGATGAGAAAGCAGCAATAGTATTCCAAAAAGAAGACTGCAAGGAATTGATTTTTTAAAAAATCACTTACCAAGAGATGACCTATGGTTGGGTCACATTCGGCTCTTTCTCCTCTATCTTCTCTCCATCTGGATTGACCCTCAAACGTTAGAGGCTGCTTCCCTGAGGCGAGAAAGTAGATAGAAGCATTTTAAGAAAAACTGTTATTAGCCAACAATGAACAAAATGAGTGTTCTTATTGAAAATTCCATTCATCCCTTATGGATTCCAATTAATCAAGGTTTTACTATGTGTCAAAAAGCAGTAACTTTCTTTCCCACCAATGTGAACTGATGACACTGACAATTTAGCCAAGCTTTTGGCTCATTTGATATTTACAATGGCCAACTTGATGGTCAAAGTATTTAGCACCTGTCTTCCCAGTCTTTTTCTCATGTTATTAGCACGGAGAACCTAATTGTATCATTGAAGTGAGTTGCAGAATGAAAATTGAGCTGGATTGGATGCATTGCTCTCACGAATTCATCATTCATACTCATCATGGTTAAAAAGGAGCCATGGACTGTAACAAGATGACTCTAAAACATCCACATGATGCCAAGTGCTCAGAAGTGTTCAGATAACCAGACGTTTGATGTTATATAAACAAACAAAAAAATCTGCACATATTTGGCTGACTTTTTACTTTTCACCCAGATGTTTTGGTACATGAAGACCCCAAAACTTTAGACCAGCTATTTTTTAATTACAACCAGCAATCAAGCATTTTTTCCTCAGCTAGTACTGCTGCAAAGTTTTTTATCAAGTAACTTTATTGACAGCTCACGATTTCCAGATTATCTGAATTTTGATATGCAAATAGAAAAATATTTCAGTAGATCCTAAATGTTTTCAACTTCTCTAACCATAGTGCTACCTGCCAGGCATCTTTCAAATCGCTTTTCTTGGTCATTCCTACAGCCAGTCTTTTGAAATAAGTCAACCCTTTTCTCAACTATGGATAATAATATGATCAGTGCTGCATACCCAACGATTGCTTATTCCATTTCTGGATTACCAAGAAGCTTGCCTTTATCTTCTTCCTTCTTGCTACCTGCTGTTTTCTGAGAGTGAGCAAGAGAAGGGGCAAGAGATGAACGTGAATCTGGTTACCACTACGTATTAGTGATGCAAAAAAAAAAAAAAAAAAAAACCAATGGAGAAGGAGGTAGAAATAGCAGTAAAACCTCATTAATTTGGAGCCCTCTGATTAATAATTTGTGATAAACTAGACAGGGACCAGTCTACAAGTTAACTTTATATTATCAGGCATGAGGACAAGAAAGGTTTGTTAAGCAAATGAAGAGTTTAGACTGGAATGTCAGTTGAATTTTTTCTTAAGAGAACAAACCCTTTTCAAATGTTAGAAGTACTTATTAGATATAATCATATTTGTTACATATCTATCTGCTAAAGTAGTTCTCACGAGGATCTCCACTAAGGCAATGTTTTATAGTCAGTTTGAATTACAAAATAGACTTAAAGAAATAAAATTGTCATTCTTCAAACCTATTTTGTAATACAGGACTTGCTTTACTCATTCAGACAATCCTTTCCCTCTGTTCCTCGAAATCAGTGAGGTTTTACTGTATTAGCAAAATGGCTTGAGATTTACATCTCTTCATTGTGTCCCATCTCGTTAACATGACAACTGACTGTTAAATATACCATCATTTCACAGAGAAAGTGAGATCCAGAGATGGTGATGACTTTGAGAAGGTCACACAGCTAATGCTGTCATAAATCTCTGCTGACTTTCAGAATCACCTCTTGTGATAATATTGCAGATGGCAATTTAGCACTACCACCTATCCAATGAGCAATGTGAATCTGATTGCATGTGATACATTTCCATAAGAATCAGGTTCATTCACAACTACCTTGGTTACTAGGCAAACGGCATATTTAAGCTGTTCCAGCCCTCAGTACTGATTACTAAAAATGACAATAATCACAACGCCTGACATTTATAAGTGCTTTTACTTTTTCAAAAACACTTTCAGACCTATTATCTCTGAAACCAGGAGAGGGAGAAATACCTGTATCACTTTTCTTTCTGTCTCTCTCTCTCTCGCAACCTTTAAATAATAATAAATGGGCAATTATGTTAAGTCATTGACTTTTTCTTCTCTGGCATGAGACATTACACATTCTGAGATTAGTCTAGAAAAGTTACCATACTATGGAAAGAAACAGCAAATTTTCAGGCTGTCGTAAACGTGCATGAGCTTAAACTAATAAAACTAATGTTTTTTATTATTTTATTTTATTTTTATGGATACAAGGAATTAAGAACAAAGTCAGTCTCTGAGGCGCCCCTGAACCAGACCTACAAGCTGGAACCAGAATACTCCTTGGCTTTCCCAATTTCCCAAACCTGAGCTAATAGGACCTAAACAAAACAGACTTGATCATTCCTTGATTAACTGTAAATGCACATGCAAGGATCATGTAAATTAGAGCTGTGGTTTGGGAATTTTTAACCTGCAAATCACCCTTTTGTGTTCATGCTTTATGACAATGTGTGTGCAGATGCAGTAATTAAGAGCCAGTAGGTTGTTTCAGTGATAAACCCAGATCACCAGGGGTTTGTGACATAGCCAGTGAAAGTCTATCACTGTAAATCACAACAGAATGGAGGATTTATGTGCAGAACTACCACATAGGCACATCAGCCTCCTTCTGCAGCTGCCTGTCCCCTCAAACGTTTATGTTCTCATTCACCCTACTTCATTCCCTTAATCTTGGGTAAAGGGCACCAGCTTTGCTTTCCCATCTAGCCTTACCTTACTAGACAGGATAGGGTCAGTGAAACCAGCTATTTGTGACTGAGGTGGAAAGTTATTAACAAACCCTACCCAACCTCACCATAGAATTATACCAGACTTTAGTCCTCTCCAGGGATTAAAATAGACTCCCAGTGTCCCTATATTCCAAGATGAAAATCAGCACATGTGTACTCTTGGGAACATTGTAACAGAATATTTAAAGGGACCATTCTGAGCCCCTTGACTGCAATGAGAATTGTAGGATAGGTGGGTGCCTTAACTTGAAAGGCATATAAGGACATGAGGGAGGAGGATGGGATGTGCAATTGAACCTCCATTATTTAAATAAATGGTAAGATGCTCGTTGTGACTTATAGAATATTGATAGAGAAATGCAGTTTTACTATGTCTTCAAAAATATATAGGAACTAGAATAAACTGACCAATGTGATGCTAGGAAAAAACATAGGGAATTTGTTTAAATCGTTTCCAAAAATGCCTGCAATTAAAATCAGTGGTGTTTATTTTCACATGGGTGCTCCTAAGGTACCTAAAAAGAGTTTGTTCTCTGAAGAAATTAAAACATGTTCTCCCTATCACTAGCTATCTTTGTTTTTTTAAATCCCATGCATTTGCTTAGCAAGTCTTCTATTCAAAGATAGTAAAAAGTTACAGTCTCAGACAGCCCATTTCCAAAATCCCTCAGCTTCATATTTGGCGGTACATAGATGAATGAGGTTATACTGTATTTCCCATTGGTATACATGAGACCTTCAGTTTTGTGTGTATTTCTTCTTCTTCTTCCATGTATGTCTACAATTCTCCTCTCCTATGCCACCGTCTCTTAACCACTTCTCTTCCACACCCAGAATTCTTTGACTTTCTTGGGCCGTGGGTAATGGATATGAATCTGCATCTGCCTTTGCCTGCAACAAAATGGACCTTTTATTGGCAGGAGCCATCCCTAAAGGTTGACATTTCGGATACTCAGGGTTAAGATGGATCCCAATGACTCTTTATTGACACTGTTATGTGTGTAGGCAAGAATCATTACAGATCGATGGCACTTCCTGGGTCTTAGCAGAAGTTCCTGTGAATCCCCAAGACTCTGGTTTGGGATCGAGGAGTAGGGTGAGTATATTGTGCTCTTCGTTGGTTTGCATGATTCTATGCTGGTACTGCCTCCTGGAAGTATGAAGAACCTGACAGTTTTCTTTCCTGGTAGTCACTAAATTTGCTCCTTGAACTTACTCAGGTCTTCCTCCCAAGAGCAAATCCTCACTTTCTCTCAAGTGGCTGCTTCAAGCAAGGGACCTGTTGCCTTAAGAACTGAACCAGTCCAATGACTGCCAAAACCATTGATTTTGCCAAATGATATTAAAGAATAAATTTTACCACCGGAAAAAAATGTAATCCAGAAAGAAAACATTTTTAAAAAGTAATTCCATTCTAATGATTTTTTAAAAAATTAACTGTGGCCTTAACATGGTTTCTATGATTACGACATTATTATTTGCCTTTGGTGTTATCCTGATAACATGAATGTGTTTCTTATTGACAAATAATGACCAAATATCCAACACCTGAGCTACAGAAAGAGCACAAGAATGAAAAGCCTGAAGGTAAGAATGCTGTTATACAATTGCCAAGAGGAAAGACGCCATTGCAGTGGCAGACAGTGAAATGATGTATGTTTATTCCCTTTCTGTCCTTTGAAGACCAAATCATTTGGTTTCCTTTCATTTGAAGAGAAGGTTATACGCAATCTCTGAAAGGTAGGACAGCCATGGAAAAGAAACATGAAAAATTGGATGCAATTGAAATATATTTGGTGAGGGTGGGAGTTGGGGTTGGTGGAGCAGGGTGTGGGCAAATTTCTTTTGCGAACAATTGAAATCCATTCTCTTTTGACTTTCTAGAGAGCGGTATAGCATTTGGCCCTTGGCACGTGAGGCTGATCCCCATTGATCAGAAGTGGCAAAAGTGTTGTCCAAGTGCTGGATTCACCTTTTTGCTTAATTTCATCTGGCATTGAAGCAAATATTTCTCAAAATATAGATCTAAGGCAATGGCATTCATATATATATATATGCGCATATATATATATGTACACACACACACACATATATGACTATTTGTATGTCCTGTCTAACATCACTGCTGGAAGGGCAGATGTGATGTGTAAATGCTAGAATGTATGCTAAAAGAGGGTGGTATATGCCCTGGCATGGCAACTAGATCTGATTTCAGATCTGATATATAGACTTCATTTGTTGCAATCTAGCTAAAACTGATTATTTTTCTATGAGTCATGGTCAAGGGATGGCTATTGGAGAATAAAGAGGATGCTGGCACACATCAGATTGAACTTTTAATGCATATTTTGTCTAGGATCAGGGGAATGAGTTAAATATCTTCAGAAACATACATCATGTGAGTTTCTGGTACAGATCTGTTTCTCTCTTCTCATTCTATTCTTCTCTAGGTGCCACTGGAATGAACTAAAGAAAACACACTTATACATAATAAAACCCAACCAATTTGATAGTTTGATTTTTCAAAGGATCTTAAGCCAGAATTTTCAAGTGAATCATACCAATTATGTATTTGAGAAAGTTTCTATGGCCACATTTTGCTCAAAACTTAGCATTTTCCCTGAGCCCCTTCTCTCTGTCAGGGACAAATTGAGTAAGAGGTCTTCCCAGACTATTGGGTTCAACTTCTAGATGGAGAAGTTGAACAGAGGTCCAGTTTGGCAGTTTAGTAGAAATCTATCAGTGAAATACACAGCCTATGGAATCAAGGGGTCTACTTCTCTGTATTTGAGAGGTTGTAATTTAGAAATGTCACTGGCTTTATCCATATGTGTAAGAGTTGCTTCTGGGGCTGCTGCTGCAGCATAGATGGTCATCAATAGATTTCAATCACTAGCATTGTTAGGCCCTTAGTGAAATGACTCACAGCTTTCAACTCTTAATGTTATATGCATGCATTATTGAATTTGCTCTTTGCACTTATGTTAAATTATTATCCCAATAGCAAGGAGTTAAATAGGTTTGAGCTACATTTGTGAACTACATGGATATAAACACTCTCTCGGAGATGGTTTCTAGCAGCTAAGCACTCTGCAAATCATTGTAGCTGCCCTTGTTAAATGAGGATTATTTGGGTTGCCAGAGTTCAGTAACGCCAGCAGTCATGTATGCACATGCTCCCAGGTTGTACAGAAAGCCCAGGCTGATCCAAGGTTAGAAGGATTGAAATAAAATCCTCATTTTCCTGGAAGCCTACATTCAGGAACCCCTATGAAAACAAAGGGATAGAGATTTGTTTTAAAGGACTTCAGACACTAGTGTACTCAAGGGCATATTTTGAACTGCCATGGCCTCAAACAGCTGCTATACAGAGAGAGAAATCCCTTCATTATACGTATTCCAGGTTAATCTACAGAAAGGAATGTAAAGTACCACATAGTAAATTCTTTAATCCAGCAAATATTCTTCTTTTGCTTGATCATCGATTGGCTTCAACTTAATAAAGCAAGACCAACCTGGGCAGAGATGTCTGTGACTGCCTGCCTGTACATGCCTGTTATGTCCTGGGTGATGCTGGGGCTTTTCCAGAGAATGCTAGAGAGGCAAGTGAGTGATTTGGAAAGATGCCTTGTCATCATGAAAACCTGAAACATCTTCAGTAAAAGAGTTAGCAAAAGAGAGGATGGCTGTTCTCCCTCCATTGGGCCAAAGATATTTCTAAAAAGTTGTTCCCAAAAGATCTAGATACCAAGAAGCAAGTGTTAGTAACTTAGAGCAAGGGTTTGGTTAAGGGACAGGGTGAGGCAGGGGCTTCCAGCTTAGGCCGTGATAAGTTTCCATTCTCATCATCCAGATAATGTGTTATCAGAGCAGATTTCTAATTGACTGTGCAAATGCACCACCCTTGCTCATGTATTTCTTTTACTTCTCTGTGATCTCCTTGTCTTTGTCCATAACCTACATATTTACACATATATCTATCTCTCTTAAGGGCACCGTTGAGGGTCTTCTGGAATCATTAATTAAACAGACATTTGCTCTTTAGGTGTCCCTGTTTTGAAAGGAGAAATGAAGCATTTAGAGTAGCATATATCCCATAGTATTTCAGGGGACTAAATCATACTGCACCCTGGGTTCTGATATTTTTCAGGCCCAGAGCCATACTGACGGTATAGATTCCTCTCTTTACCTTTCCAGGATCACCAGATTATTTCACAGAATCAACTTGGTAATTAATTCACAAGACCCAATTTTCCTTCTTTTCCCCTAAGCTCAGCACCTTCACATCATTCTCTTCACCATTTCCTTGTTCATAATAAGGAATCCAACCTGGTTCTAAGCTACTATTTACTATTTACTATTTTAGGTATTTCCTGAAATTAAAACTTTAAAATAAATTAAGCAGTTCTTTTGAAATATATCAAAAGTTTTATTTATTTTGTTTCTTTAAAAAAATTAAGTTTCAGCCAGGCGCGGTGGCTCACGCCTGTAATCCCAGCACTCTGGGAGGCTGAGGTGGGCGAATCACTAGGTCAAGAGATCGAGACCATCCTGGCCAACATGGTGAAACCCCATCTCTACTAAAAATATAAAAAATTAGCTGGACATGGTGGCGTGTGCCTGTAGTCTCAGCTACTTGGAAGGCTGAGGCAGAAGGATCGCTTGAACCCTGGAGGTGGAGGTTGCAGTGAGCCGAGATCGCGCTACTGCACTCCAGCCTGGCAACAGAGCAAGACTCTGTCTCAAAAAAAATAAAAAAATAAAAATTAAAAAATTAAGTTTCTACTTTCACAGAAAAAAAAATCAATGGCATTCTTATCCTAAAGCTGTCTCCATATGTAAGGTTGGCCATCACTAAGATAACACTGATTCTTTAAAATGGCTGGTTGGTACAACCCAGGAACTGAGCCTGGAATCCAGGCGACCACCAGCTGGCAGGTGGAGGCCTTGGATTGTGAGCAGTCTTAGTAGCTGAGTTAGTGGCAGGTGTGGATTGTAGAGATAAGCAGAAATTGTTATAATCCAATAATGTTTTCTTCAAAAACTGAACTCATTATCAAAGTATTATGAATTATATTACTATCCCCTATATAAAAAACAGACAGATGTAATTCCATGACTGTTCCCCACACTCAGGAATCATCACTGAGACACAATTCAGCATTAACTTCACATACTTTTAAATGACTATCTAATTCCCATTTCTCTCTCTCCATCTGATCAACAATCCACATGCATTTTTATGACTTACATGCCACAAAATGTTTTCTTAGGGGAACCTTACACTCTTCCACCCCACCTCAAACATTTTTTTAGACAAAATAGAACAAAGAGTGGTAGTTTATAAATATTTACTCTTTGTTTCATTTCCCATTTCTCAGAAAGATTTGTATTTTAACAAAGCATGTCACTTAAAGATGTGAAATTCTCACAGTGGAATTTCAGCTGCCAGTGAGATAAATATTTCTAGACAGAGGGATGTTCCCAGTCCTCCTGAAATTATGTCACAAAGCACTCCTGTTTTCTCCCTAAGCCTGCTGACCCATGTCTTTGTCTTAGGAGGGCTCTACTCAGCAAAAAGTTCATAGCAAGCCCTTCAGAGGGGAGAATGCCTGACTAATTTCCACGATAGGAATCTGACCTACTTTGTTTAATTCTTTCTGTTCTCTATTGAGGTGAGTACAATAAATATTTCTGACTTATAATTCTCTTAGGTACCAGTTAAGGGCCTGCAGTAATTGCTGTGAAACATTACACTGGAGACATATTGCTGCACCACAGTAAAAGGCCCCAGCTGCAAAATATGCCCTTGCTAGATTGATAGTTATTTGGAGTATGGGGGTCCCTAAAGGAAAATAAAATCATCACAAATATCTAAGCCTGAAGAGCAAAAATAAAGAGGGTTGCTACCCTTTTGTGTATTCCATTGGAGAATGTACAGAACACAGCTCAATGTATATTAATCAGCCTTTTGACCTGCCCCATAAGTTGCTGCAGAGGCTTGTGCAAATTGCTTAACCTATGTGTGCCTCAATTTCTTTATGTATCAAATAGACACCATAAATCTACCTTCTTAGGGTGATCATGAAACCTGACCAATAATTATAATCATAATAATAAGTATGTAAATATACTAGGTTGAAAAACAAAATGCTAAAAGAGTTATTGATTTGACAAGTATTTATTAAGAAAGATATCCTAAATGGAGATACAAATACACAAGCCATGTTCCCTGCCCTTGAGAAGCACACAGTGTAGTGGGAGACGTAAGACATAGGCATAAATAATAAGGCAAGGTAGAAGTGATGGAGGAGACAGAAAACATTGAAGAGCAAAAATGGCTTCATGGAGAAAATGACATTCAAAATGATCAAATGCCCACCTATTTCCACTTCCTTCAAAATACCAATGTGTAAGAGTGTGTGTGTGTGTGAGTGTGTGTGTGTGTGTTGGGGAGAGGGTGTCAGTACCTTCAGTTGGTTAGGATTGGGCTAGATAACACATTTAATAAGGTACAGTAAGAAATAAAACTATGTGGACAAAACCAGTTTTCCTCTGCCATCTCAGAAATTTAGTCTACCCCACAGCAACATAGAGTTCTAGGAGATTTGGATTTTAAAGTACTTTCTTTTCTTGGCATCTATTGTAACCTTGTTAAGTGGTATTATCTGTGATTTCTGATTACAGCTTTTATACTTGTTGGCTGTGCTGCTGCTTGAAATGTTTGTTTTTCTCCCTCATTTTTATTTAGAAGTTCCCAAAAGCACATTGGTTCCCTGCCAGGTTTCATAAACCCTGTGATTATTTTTCTGATCCAAGGCTAAACTTCTAACAGTAGGTCATTTGTCAAAATTCTCTAAAGTCCTATGGTATCTCACAGGAGGTCTGGATACTCAAAGGCAGGATTTCTCAACTTTGGCACTACTGACATTTGGTGCCAAATAAGTCTTTGTTGTGGGGGTTGTCCTGTACATTGTAGGATATTTAGCAGCATCCCTGGCCTCTCCCAACTGGATGCCTGTAGCATCCCCCAGCCCCCACCTAGGTGTGACAACAAAAAATGACTCCAGACATTGCCAAATGTCCCCTGGAGGACAAAATGGCATCTGGTTGAAAACTATTGCTCTAAAGTAACCTACACTGTAATGGTGTAGGCCATGGGAGTGAAGAGCAGTTACCAGAGCCAGTTCGTGGAAGCCACTAGATGGCCTAAGGCAGGGATAAGCCATTGTTCAGAAGTGGGATGCTAAGTCACTGATGTACTGAGCCTGGGTTTTGGCAAGAGTAGACAGTGGCAGTCCAGCATGGACCCCTAGCACAGAAATAGCCTTCCCTCCTCCGAAACCTGTGTTTCTGAAATGCTTTGTTCCAGGACCTCTCTACACTCTTAAAAATGATTAAGAACCCCAAATAGATTTTCTTTATGTGTGTTACATCTGTTCATTTTTACCAATCAGAAATTAAAACTGAAAAAATTTTCATGAATTCATTGATTCATTTTAAAAAATAATAAACCCAATATATGCTAACATAAATCATATACTTTTATGAAAAATAACTATTTTTCTAAAACAATCAAAAGAATAGTGAGAAGAATGGCACTGTCTATATTTCTGTAAATCTCTTTAATATCCAGCATAATATAGAGAATGGGATTCTCATTTCTACTTCAATCAATCTATTATAATTTCACCCATCATATGGCCTCCAGGAAACTCCACTGTATATCAAGAAGGAATAATAGTGAGAAGGCACTTAGTATTATTATAAAAATAGTTTTGACCTCACAGATCTTTTGATGAAAGGGGTTCAGGGATCCTCCGGGGGTTCCTGGACCACACTTTGAGAACAACTGCTCTAAACTGACATGCCACACTTTTATGAATGCAATTCACTTAAGGGTTGATAAATTTCTTTTGAAACTAGGATCTCTAGGGGCAGTGAAATCTCCCTATTAGACCTTAGTGTGAGTACCTAAGGAACAGAGACTGCTCTGTTCCTAAGATCTGGTGAGCAGCAGTACTGAAGAAAATGAATGACGTAATTTGAAGAACATATTACCTGGAGGGAGGGCAGGACCGGGTAAGGGCTTAGTCAGTAGCAGTATGAGGACACTGGGCCCTTTGCAATAAGAAAAGAGGAAGCACAGAAAGGAGGAAGAATTTGTTTTGTAGTTTCTCCTGTGGTCCTGATGAGCCCAGTCACTCATATGCCATTGGAAAGCATCTTCCCCTATATCCTGAGCTAATTGCCACGTTGCTGAGCCTGGTGCCAGTGCCTGGCTTAAGGCATAGCATTGCAGGAGAAGTGGTAGTGATGAGACAACAACAGGGGAGAGGAAGAGCGAGAAGAGCATCAGACGGTGGAGAATAGGGGAGAAGGCAGCGCCAACACTAAACTCAGGGCCATCGATGGCCTGTCTGTCATTTGAAAGCCTGGCTTAACTTTCACTGCCAATAATATCTTAAAGAGGCTCAAAATTTAATCTGAGTATATTTTTGTTGTTTTGCATTCCAAGCAATTGGTTAGCATTTGAGAAACCCGGGGTTCCGAGCATTGGATGAAGGAACTTGTTTAGAGTATAAAAGGATCTGAATTTCTTGGCGAGATACAAAATCCAAATATTCTGGCTGCCAGGCCCTAGGCTAACCAAGAAAGTTAACTCCCTGACACTAAAGATTTATACTTATTCAAACTGCAAGTACTCTGAAATTGCATTATTTTTAAATGACTATATCTTTCTCAGAATATCTGAAGATAAGGTGGCCCCTCTGTTTTAAACAGCAAATGGGGGAAGAAAGGAAATAAGTTTGGGGACTTTGTATGATAGAGACCAGATCTCTGTGACTATAGCAAGTCTTATTAGTGACTGGATATGTTAGTGGGTTCAACTTATCCAAAATAGGCTAAGAAATCTTTACGGCATGTTCACAGTTCCATAAATTTTTCTGCTTCCCTCTTTTTAAGTTAGTGACATTCAGACCAACATGCACTAATATTTGGCAATATTGCTCTCATGAATGTGAACACATAGTTTATTGCCTCAGAATTATGCCACCCTCTCTACATGGTGCATTTTTTATCCAAAGTCATTAAAGTTTCTTCATTTAAAATCTAATAGCTCTAGAAAGAAGTCAGGATAAAGGTCATTATTCCCATTTTATAGCTGAAGACATTTATAAGGGAGAAAATCTTTATCCTAGAACCAGTAGGGTTTCAGGCACTTGCCCAGTGGCTCTGAATGCAGTCCTTATATTTTTAAGCAGTAAAGGACTAAGGAGCAGTGGCCTGGCCTCCTGGGGATATGTATTAGCCTCTTAGTTGAGGAAGTCTTATCTTACTAGAACAATTAAACTATTTCTCTACAGCATTACCCAATAGTGGCAGAGTCATTTTGCTGGTTTAGGTCCTGCCATATTAATAATCTATTTTGAAACAATCTGGTTTGCCCTCTGGTGATCTAAGTTGACCACAGACATATGGCCATATCAGAGGAACAGCCAATCAGTAACTCAAAAACAATTTGTAGACCAGTTTTTACATTGTTGAAAATACTCCCCTTATCCAAAACGGAGGTCCACAATATACCTTTAATACTAAGACTAGTATGTCCAAAAGAATTTAGACTACGTGTTTGTGGAGTAAGGACACATATGTAGTACAGTTCTTTCTGAGATCATTTTCAGCTGGGCAACAGACTTGTGTGATAAAGGACAATTAATTAGAAGGCATGTTATTTATGTAGAATCTATTTTCAATTCTGTTCGGATTTATCCATTTGTCTCGGTCCACAATATGGAAACACTTCCCCTTCTGGGTCTGTCCTTTTCCCGACTCCTCCATAAAATTTGCTTTCTGTCTGGAAGTACAACAAGACACCCAGTTAGATCAAACTTAACACACCTCCTTCACAAAGCTACTGCAAGCTGCCGCCGACGATTGTCACCCGAGGGGAGACCCTCCTCACCACACACAGCCTATCTGAGGAGTGCCTTTTTTTCTATCCTCATTATTTAACAGTGTGTGCCGATTACTCAAAGCGATATGGGCAGGCCCTGGTAAATATAGCGTTGCTGTAGTGTTAACTTTTTATAAGGTAATGCTCAGGTTGCCTGCAGTGTCTAAAATTACTCTGTGGCCAGGGCCCCCTGCTTTATCGCTTTCTATAGTTTTAAAGTAGTTTGAAGCTTGAATAACATAAAATAACATAATATAATGTTATTTATGTTATTTCCCACGTGAAGAACGCCTGTAAACCTTGCAGTATTGAAACTCAGTGAACAAGGCATCTTAGACAAGCTGAAAAACAAATGGTGGTACGATAAGGGGGAATGTGGAGCCAAGGACTCCGGGAGTAAGGTCAGTCGCTGAAGGTCTTTTTGTACTGATTAGCAATCACATTTTGACCCACTGTTTATTTTCTATCCTAAAACGGCTTTCCTTCCCAACACACACTCCCTGACACAGTGGGACCCCTTTTATAACAACAGCGCTAAAGGGATAAGACAAATGCCAGCCTCAGAGGCCTGCCATGTGACATCAATTGTTGACTCTATAGAACTGTTATTATGATTAGGAAACTCAGTCTGGTCTATTGCATTTCCAAAGTTATAAAATAATAAGCTGTGTTATAAGGGGGTTTTACTGTATTTCACATTTCAAAAGTTCAAAGAGAAAATATAACAACAATAACAACAACAACCAAAAAAAAAAAAGATTTATTTGTGACAGTACTTTTTCTTAACCTCTTACAGTGTCAGAGACTTTGTAGTTATAAATGCATTTGGTTATTAATATATTATGTTGATCCCATCTGAAAACAGTCAAACGAATAAATAACAAAGACTGGTCTCTGTAAGCAGAATGATTAGCCTCCTGCCAGCTGCTGTTGTATTGAGTTCAGCATTAATTTGGATCTCGAATCTCATTAAGTCTGTCACACTTCTCTCTTCCAAAGGTGTCATTTGAATCTCTGTACGTAATACTTTTAAAATTTAGTCGCATGCTCCTTAAGGGTTTACATTGTCAGGATAACATCACATTGATAAGCATGAAACACTCTTCCCCGCCTCCTTCCTGCCCCCCTTCGCTCCCCTAAGAAAGTTCTTTTTAGTTTCAATTTTTGCCTTTCCTTTTTTTGGACTAATATTGTGGTATCAGTTAATTCATTTCATGAAATGCCACTCATTTTCCCCGTGCAATGAACCATTTTGCTACTGGTTTTCTACATCCCACATCAGGGAATTCTATAACTCTTGTGAAACTTAAATAATACATGAAACATGAAACTATTCTTCTTGTCACAGCTGACATGGGCTATGTCAAAGGACCTCCCCCCCACCCCACCGTTAAATATCACATACGTATAAAAATCTAATGGCAGAGGAAGGGTTACCAGAAATTGATCTATTTCCCAATGGACTGTGGAACATCCTTGCAGATAGCCTCACCAGCCTCCTTAAAGAGATAATCCAATATTTCATATGTGACAGAAATTATTACTCCTTGTCTAGCTGTCATTCATCCTAAAAGAGTGACTATTTGCAAGGTTGTTGTGAATATGAGGCATTCCCACACCCTGTTTCTGAATGCAATTCAATTTCAATTGGACCTTTTATTAAGGTAAACAAGTACAGGACTGGCTTCTATGAAAATAGGATCAGAAGGACATGGTCATATTGTCTTTACTTTTAATTATTTAAATGATACCAAGACCAGCTGAACCAGAGTGTTGAGTGTCAGCAATGGCCATCATCTGTTCACTGTGTTGTCACTTAAATAAGATGCTCAAAATTCACTGGCTTAACAATTTGGGTATTCCATTCAATTACATTCAGCAGCAAAATGGTTACATTCCCTCTAAAAAGACTACAAAATGCTATTTTATTTTATTTCTTTTTCAAAGAAAGACTCCTGGCCCTTGGTGTGTCCTACCTCAAGGTAGGGCTCAAGACACCAACTTTTTTTCTTTCCATTTTTCAGCAGTTCAGTTTTTGCTTTTTCATACAGGCAGATAGCTTAGTCAGATTTGCACAGTTTGACCTGAAAGTCACTGACCGGCTTCCTCAACTTTTCCCCCTTGTTACAAAGAAAGCAAATAAGTGTCATTTTTAAAAATTATTCTCTACATTCCCTGGAGTAAAAGTTAAAAATGAGCTGGATTTTTTTAAAAAAATCATCAGCCTCCTGGAAAAGCTTTCTGATTTGTATGGAGCCAATCTAGGACCCAGTGGATCCTCCTGACACTTTCCTTAAACTCTCAGGAAAATGGAACGGAGCCAATTCTTTGTGCTGTGCCCTTGTTCCAGCAACACAAAGACTTGCTGCCCTGATTTTAACTAGGATGAGGATTTAGCAGCCAATCTCCAAAGGGAGCATTTTCTCAGTCACTGGGGGAAAGAGGAGAATTAACCCTTTTTAAGCAAACCCTTGCAAAATAACTCCTCAGATAAGAATAGCAGGAACCTCTAATACTATCATGTTGTATCTTAAAGACTAGTTGTTCACAAAGTTTGTCACAGGGAGAGCAAGGGAGAAAGGGGTGTTGCGGGGCAGAGAGGGGAAAGAGTGCTTCAAGTTCCCAAATGAAAAGAGTATTACATTTATAGAGATTATGTCACAGCTCAACTCTGGCAAATGGTGTTTATCCAGGCTGGCAGAGGAATAAATTATGCTTGTGTTTACTCTTTTGTTCCCATGGCCAGTGCTGTTTTATTAATTGTTGAACATCATTTTGAGGCACTAAGGGATGTAAGGAGTCAAGGTGGAAGGAAATTTAGGTGAGGATCAAGACTGTCAACAGAGGCACAATCTACCATCTTGCTGGTCATTGCAAAACATTAGCCAGTTGCCAGAATTGAGTCATAACACTTACATCAATGTTTAGTTATTTTACAATTTAGAACTACCCTATACTGTTGTAATATATTATAATGTTCCATTGCCTTTGTTTTCTCCAAGATCTAATCACGTTGTTCATTTCTCTTAGGACAAGACCAGCGCTCTGAGCCTGAGCAATGTGGCAGGCGTTTTCTATATACTTGTCGGAGGTCTGGGGCTGGCCATGATGGTGGCTTTGATAGAATTCTGTTACAAATCACGGGCAGAGTCCAAACGCATGAAACTCACAAAGAACACCCAAAACTTTAAGCCTGCTCCTGCCACCAACACTCAGAATTATGCTACATACAGAGAAGGCTACAACGTGTATGGAACAGAGAGTGTTAAGATCTAGGGGTACGGTTAAGGTCTAGTAAACTAATCAGCTTTACATTACTGTATGTCAATCTCTTTTTTTCTTTTTTTTTTTTTCTTTTTTTAAGTTTGGTTTATTGTTTAAACCATTGTCTCTTTGCAACCATTTGATTCTTTGAAAACAATGGTTGTGCTTTCTTGTCAGGCAGTGGTGCTTTTCTAATAGAATGGTTGTAATTAAATTGTGGTCTGTGACCCAAAAGGAAAAACAATTCTCCAGAGCATCATTGTTCAATAGAAAACATATGCAAGCCACATATATGAGCCACGTGTGCAATTTTAAATGTTCTAGTAGTCACATGTTAAAAAGTAAAACAAGTGAAATTAATTTTAATGATATATTTTATTTAACCCAATATATCCAAAATATGATCATTTCAACATGTTATCAATAGAAAAAAAATGAGAAATTTTACATTCTTCATGCTAATTTTGGAAATCTGGGGTATATTTTATACTTACGGTACATCTCGACTTATACTAGTTACATATCAAATGTGCAGTAGTCACACATGGCCAGTGGTTATTTTATTGGACAGTGCATCTGTAGAGAAAGCAGCTGCTCTGGAACAGATATTAAAATTAGGGGCAGGGCCCAGTGGCTCACGCCTGTAATCCCAGCACTTTGGGTGGCCGAGGCGGGCAGATCACGCGGTCAGGAGATCAAGACCATCCTGGCTAACACGGTGAAACCCCGTCTCTACTAAAAATACAAAAACTTAGCTGGGCGTAGTGGCGGGCGCCTGTAGTCCCAGCTTCTCGAGGGTGGCTGAGGCAGGAGAATGGCGTGAACTCGGGAGGCGGAGCTTGCAGTGAGCGGAGATCGTGCCACTGCACTCCAGCCTGGGCGACAGTGAGAGACTCCGTCTCAAAAAAAAAAAAAAAAAGTTTAGGTACACAGGTGAGACACTGCCACCTCAAGTAATACAGCGCTTCCATAGGGAGAGGTAGTTCTTTTAAGTAAACAGTGTATAAGTCTGAGAAAATTTTCTTAAGCTTTGAGTTCTTTTGTTGTCCCTTCCTTGGAACTGGTGCACAGGTAAGTGTCTATCAAAGGACAGTCTAGGCTCCCTGCTGCTAGCCAAGCCCTAATTCATACTTCAATGAAGCTGAGTGTTGCCACCTTGACTCTGGCAACTACAAACACCACCAATAATTCAGACATGTTCAAATGCAAGCTTGAATTTGAATAATGTCTCTATTCTGGACGTGTTCAAAAGAATATAGACTTGTACTTTAAAGTGCATCTGTCATCACTAAAATGCCTATCTGAAGTGGAACAGAACAATAAGCAACTTCATACCCCTTATTTTAGGCAATTTTGACCTCATGAGTAAATGTCAATATGCTGGGATTTCTACAAGTGCATTTGTGGTTGTTTGTTGTTGTTGTTTTGTTTTGGGGGATTTTGGGGGTGTTTTGTTTTGTTTTTGAGGCAGAATTTTGCTCTATCGCCCAGGCTGGAGTGCAGTGGTGTGATCTCGGCTCATTGCAACCTCCGCATCCCGGGTTCAAGCAATTCTCCCGCCTCAGCCTCCCAAATAGCTGGGATTACAGGCATGCGCTACTATGCCCGGCTAATTTTTTTGTATTTTTAGTAGAGACAGAGTTTCACCATGTTGGCCAGGCTGGTCTCCAACTCTTGACTTCAAGTGATCTGCCCACATCAGCCTCCCAAAGTGCTGGGATTACAGGCGTGAGCCACCATGCCTGGCTGCATTTGTGTTTTGGCCTTCTTATAGTTCACATTGCGGACTTACATTTAGCCAATTTTAAAATAATATTTCATTCAAATAAATCATTTGTCTTGGTCATGGAAAACATCATTTTGTCCAATGAAGTTGCTGGTTGTTCTTTCTTCCTGCCTTTTGCCACAACATATTCAGCACACTGCACCAATCAGCTGACAGTGTTCCCATTGCATTGGTGGATGTACAATACATGGATTCATCTGTAATTGCATTGTTTGCATGCAAGCATTTAATGTTTCAATGTGCTTAAAATGTTTCACTCTTGAGTAGGTGCTATAGGCCCATTACAATTTGGGGCATACATTTTTATAGGATAATATCAATACATTATTCATAATCCATTTTCAAAGTGATCCACTTTCTTTCTGTAGCCAACACATAGACATGCTTGCTAGACATGAGCAATTTCAATCTAACTTAATTATCCCAAATTTTGAGGTGGTAGCATCCAAATAAATAATACACCTTAAATTTGTGTAGCAGTCATCAAAGTGCTCTCATATCTATTGGCTCATTTGAGATAAGATGGATCAGACAGTTATCAGTAAGACCCAGCCCATGAAGTGAATTACTCAAGGCAACACAGTTAGGTAGTGGCAGTTCTGGGACTAGAACCCAGCCTTTCTTCTGCCTATAGCCATATCTTTGCTAAACCATGCTACTTCTAACCACCCATGGCCTGATGTCCTCCAGGAAACTTGAAATCCTAATGGGATCCTGTCAAATGGAGAGCAGATCTTGAGTTTCTGTTCCACTTTTCCACAAAAAAACGTCTTGAGGAACTTCACCAAGCCTCCATATGCCCCATTCCTTATGCACTCCACACAAGATTGAATATTCAATCACTCCTACTTTCCCCAGAAAGAATCTTTCTGAGGATTATATCAAGGCTCAGGGTGACATGACCTCCAGACTTTTTTTATCAACTATTCCACCTGAGAATTTATGTCCCTACTACCCAATTACTACAGCCTCAGACTCTTGTTAAAGCCCCAGAGCAGTATTCATGAAACATTAGTGTGCATGTGACTCATGTGGGAACCTTATAAAAATATAGATCCTGATCCAGCAGGTCTGGGATGGAGCCTGAGGATCTACATTTCTCACAAACTCCCAGGTCATGCAGATGCTGCTGGTCCCAGGAGTAGAAAGATTCTAGAGGAAATAATATCAAAGAATGTAACTTAATAAAAGAAAGGAAGGAAGAAAAGAGGGAAGAAGAGAAAGAGTGATAGAGATACAGGAAGAAAGAGGAAGAAAGGAAGGTGGGAAGGAAGGAAGGGTGGAGGGAGGGGAAAAAAGAAAGGGAAGGAAGGATGGAGGGAGGGAGGGAAAGGAGGGAGGGAGGGAGGAAATCAAAGGAAATGAAAGGAAAGAAACTGTGTCAGCAAACCTTTGTTAGGACATAATGTTGCCATCCAAAAGTAGAGGCCTGGAACATCAAACCTGAGGGGAAAATCTCAGAAACTAATATGCCACAACTTCTGGCTTTCCTTTACTCATCTGAGTTGATTCACTTTTGTGAAGCAAAATTCAGGCTAATTGAGGCAACAGTCACATTTTAATAGACTCCAATGCCAATGTGGTTACAACCCAATTACCTAGCACCTTGGCAACCATCTCCAGGGTGAAAGAAGGCTTAGGAAGAGCGTCTGCAAACAAATCTGTCCTCCAAGCCTGTACAGTCTCCAGACAAGAAGCAAAAGCCTCATACAATGCCAGGAAAACCTCACTTGTGTTAGTCAAGAGGCATAAAGCAAGCTGCTTTGAAACTTCTCTGTTGTCCTCAGCCAATTTGGTGATGTGACATTAGGGGAATGTTGGTTTAGTGAAGAGTGAGATCTTCACCCATTCATCTTTTATTTCTCAAGAAGATCTGGAATATCTCCTGGTGACTTCTAATTTGTTACCTAGTTATTAGGCTTCCAGTTATCTGAGTTGGCCTAAATCTGTCAGGGTCTATCCAGGGGCACCGACATCAAGAGGTACCCTGAGATTTTACTTCTATTACTAATTATCAGAGCCCACCTTGGGGGTTTATAGTACCAGTAATTGTTCAGGAAAAATGACTCAGGGCAAATCACCTGCAAAAATATGATCTAGTGAAATCTGGTTAATAAAAGGGCATCCTTGAAAGATGAAGGAGTTGTTTCTCATTTTCTATGGGTGATAGTCACATCAGGATTACTGGACTTATTGTGGGAACATGTGCCTCGGTCTCAGACCATGTTTAGCTCCCACTAGGGAGAAGAAAGCCTCTCGACTACCTGGTGCCTGTCTGGGTTACTGACCAGCCACTGGAAGTGTATCCTCCCAAGCATGCCTTGGCAGGTGACTGCCCATCAAGTGCTCCAGATTCATTGCACCCTAGGGTTGACTGTGCTAATTGTTTTAGGAAATTATTTCTAATTTCCTAATTGCAGTTCAGAACTACTTCTGGCTTCTTTGGTTTCTTCAAAAATATTTTTGAAATCTCTGTCCTTTACAAGACTTCAAGATGCCTGAAGTTAGGGGAAAAGATTTTCATTTTTCCTGCAGGAGTTTTCTGTTTAGTCATCCTAAAAATATTAGTGATCCACTTTCCTTCGGAAGCCTATGCATAGGCTTGCTTACTGGAGATATTTTTCTGCTTAAAAGAATTCACTTTATGTTAAATAGAAAGAAAAAGCATTCTGGATAACTAAGGTGATGATGTTCTTTCCCCCAAGGGACTTTTACCTCAGTGATAATAGTTCATTTGACCCCCATTTGAAAGCAGGAAATAGAGGCACTGAGAGGTTGGGACCCTTTCCCAAAGTCATGCCGCTAGTTAGTGATGTTCCATGCCCACTGGGGAGACAGAAGGAGACTTTGATCTTTCTGCCAGATATGAAACTTCTCCAAGCTTCTGCGATAGATATGACTTAGGACTTAGGGGTGACAAGGAAGAGGTTTGTCTACTTTCATGTTAGTCTTATTCTACCCTCCTTGGATGCTTTTGGCCTTCAGGTACATATTGGAAATTCTTCTTACAGATACTTTTACTCCAGGGCCAGTGGCAGATCATAATTATGTCATTCTTTTGGGATAAAATTCAGTGTTAGATTAGAAGAAAAAGAAGTGTTTGATTAGTGTAGAATGAAAGGATAAAGAGAGGGATGTAAACTTGAAGAGGAGGTAAGAAAGTGTCCTACAGTATTCAGAGTCAGGGGCAAATGAATCCCTTGCACTAGTTAGTGCCTCCAAAAAGAAGACACGATCAGCATTTCAATCAGGCCTATATGTCAGGGCAAAGACCTCATTGATGCCAAGTCCCCTTCATAGGTATCACTGCTCTGGCCTCTTCCTGGAATCTGCTGTCTCTTTAAAGTCCCAGTGCTATTTTCAGACTTTAATAACTAAGGTTGTAGGTATTCAGAGAAACAATTGCTCACCTTTCTAGCAATAAGCAAAATATTTTCTTCTCACAGTTAAAATGGATTTCAATTCAGTAAGCCATAGAACACTGTTTACCCTCTGTCCTGGGTGAACAATTCTTTGTCACAGGTTCTGCAATCAGAATACACTCTTTTAGTCCTCGTGAATATCTGTATTAAAATGCCATGGAAACTTTCTGGTATACCTACATCATAAGTGATTAAAACATTGAATTAAACTGCATGCAACACCTGCATATTCCTTAGTACAATACATATAGTAGAGAATGTAACCAGACCTGTCACCTAAAGCCAGTCAAATAAATGAGGTGCAACCCCAGAAATGCCAATTTCAGAAAACAGCCATAGTTTTGTCCAAGATACACTGAGCCATTATAAACTTCTCAATTCCTAATAGGAGGCCCCTTCAATTTTAAATATCCCCTTGCCTTTGCAGATCCCTTCCCACTGGAGGCATGTGATGAGAGGAAATCACCGAAAACGTGGCTGCTTCAAGGATCCTGAGCCAGATTTCACTCTCCTTGGTGTCGGGCATGACACGAATATTGCTGATGGTGCAATGACCTTTCAATAGGAAAAACTGATTTTTTTTTCCTTCAGTGCCTTATGGAACACTCTGAGACTCGCGACAATGCAAACCATCATTGAAATCTTTTCTTTGCTTGAAAAAAATAATTAAAATAAAAACCAACAAAAAATGGACATGCAAGATTCCAGTATGCGAAAAAAAAAATCTTATTAAGTCAATCCAACAAAAGCCATTCTTTGATACCACTGCAGAGTATACAAACACCATGTTCTTTAATACATACACACACACACACACACACACAAAAATTTAAATTCCAATTCAGCAAAGAGGCCCATCTAAGCTAAAAGAATTAATTCTTCCTGATTAAAAAGAAAAAATCTGTCTCCCAGTGTTTGGGAAGACGGACTGGCATTTCTTCTAGGATCTGCTGACCAGATGTTTTTGGTATTTCCTGTTGGTGGTGATGTTCTGTGCACCCTATTTCCTTTCAATGTTGCTGAAATGTGTATATCTTTAGAATGTAAATGCAACACTTAAGAAAATTCAAACACTTTGGAAAAGGGACTAAACAGTGACTTCTCTGTGTTCTCGAAATGGTTTTGTGAAAACACTTTGATAACTTCCCACTCAATGAAGAGATTTACAGAGCTTTCGAAATTGACTTTGTGTGTAGCAGGGACGGGGCACTATCAGGATACCTCTTGGTGCTTTCCTAAAGTGGATCCCGGGGTTTTCCAAGGAGCCTGGAATTTCAGCTCACAGATCTGTTTTTCTTGCTTCAGTGTGCATTTTATGTCAATAGAGCTGAGTATCTAGCATTGAGGTGAGGGAAATGCTGCCTATACTCCCAGATGTGTTTAGAGTATCTCAGAAACAACACTGTGTTTAGCTCGGCTTTCTCTGCTAAGTATGCCTTTCAAGTGTACACCACGGAGACAGGACTGCGTTGCAAGGCGGGATAGCAGGTTCAGACCACAGTTCTCAGTCTGACTTTACTCTTGCTAGGTCTGTCCTACTAGCTGTTGCCTGCTACCGCCCATGGCTCTCCATCGGACTGCATGTGTCCTTTTCTAGTTTGCAAAGACTAAAATGCATTCCCAAACCTACTGCTAAACTGAGGGCCTCAGCATCATTTCCAGATCTTTGCTTGGAGCAGTCTCTCTATTGACTCTCTCAGATCACTCCACTGCTCCATGGGCTATCAAGTAACTAACTGCATACCTGCCGTTGGCATCATCAGAACAGTCCGAAGAAATAGTCTCCACTCACTAATTACCTCCTATATAACGACGTATGCTTCCTGTAGTTCAGTAGTTTGCTCTCATCAGTAACGTGCATTGGGAAGTTTCCAGACTGCAAAAACTAGGAGCTCGCATTCATTTCCCAAGTGTGACCCTTAGATGCTTAGTTGACTCACTGCATATTTGCTCTTGTCTTCAGAAAAGAAAGGAAGAAGTATCGTTCCAACGAAATGTTTCCAGAAAAGTGTAATATAAACTTTCATTCCAAAAATGGTGTTATAAGCAAACAACTCACTTGTCAAATTTCAAATGGTATTTAACAAAAAAAGAAAGCTGTTGTGTTTTTGTTTTGTTTTGTTTTCATGAAACTGTGATTTTCAACTTATGAATGCTATAATGTCCCAGCGCGGGAAGCTCACGCTGTGTGAACACGAAGTTGTATAAAACAAACCAACCAACCTACACACAAACGTTTTCATAGGCACTGTATAAAGAAAAATGTATGTTTATTAACTCAAATCAGTTTTTCAGAGAGGAAACTTCACTGAGATGAAGAGGCGGGTAAATTGGTTTGTTATTTTTTAAAAAACTTGCATGTTTAAAAAAACTGTTGATTGCTTCAAATTTCTGCTACTAACTTCAAGCTATGGGAGTTTGGCAGTAGTCACTTGAGGATTTTTTTTCCAATTCTTTTCTTTTTGTTGTTAAAGCTATACTTCAGTGAACAGAAAAATTGCCAAGCAAACTAATGGCTATAAAAGGGTAAATTGCATGTGTGGGCATAAATTACAGAGCCTCATTGCCATGAGGTATTGTACAAAGTTTTAATACATTTTGTAAATAAAATTGTAAAGAAAGAATTCTGTTTCTGTGCTATGGCTAGATGTTTAAAATTTACTTGGATGCAGATGCCAAGAAGTTACTCACTAACTGACTTCTGCTAGAAGCTTTGCCAGTGATGTAACAGTCACCTTACTCATGATTTTCAGTCAGGTGCAGACCCCTAGCTTAAGCAAAACTATACATCCAAGACCTTAGATTAGTTTAACTTTAGGATCTTCCATTCCCATTCTGTCTCCTCCACCCTTTGGGACTCCTTTCCAGAGGCCTGTCTTGGCTCTAAACTTGGTCTTCAATTCTCCCATCTCCACAACTGACCTCCCACAGAACTGCCTAAATTCAGGAGTATTGACCTTCAAAAACACTTCCAATTACTTTCCTATGCCATCATAACATATATGTCCTAGTACTCTTAATTGTTTAGCTAAGTTTTGTGCTGCTGCTTCAATGACCAATAATAATTCCTAACTGGAAATCGTTTCTTCCACCAAGGATCACTAATCTAGAGTGGGAGAAGAAATAATGAATTTAGGACTACACTGATTTTAGAATAGTTCTGACAGAGAAATGAAAAGCTAATCATCTAGTCTGATTTGTAGATTCTGAACATGGAATACAACTTCATCCAATAAATAAAGCAAGTGTTTAAATGTACACCAGTTTATATCATAACCACCTTAGAGAACAGGGGATAATGATAGGAGGAAAGGAGAGGGGATAATTTGCAACTGAACCAAAAAAGAAGGAAAGTGCAGCTGAGATGCTAGAGAGATAAAGGAAAAAAAGATATCTGGGGTTAGGGAGTTAGGAAGCAAGGAACGCAAGAGCTTAAAGAAGAAGAAAGATGGGAGTGGGAAAGGAAGACTGAGAAAATTCTGAAGTGAAGGCTGATATAATCACACTGTGGACAGCTTGGCTTACCGTAGGCATCATCATAATTACTACCATTTTCACTGTGCTCTGAAATGCTAAATAGCTGTTAAACCACTCACACTTCATAACTCTTCAACTGCTTTTTAAAATTAAGACACCTGTCACAGTCCTACCAGAAGACTATTGATTCTCCGGAGCAAGTTCAGGGACTGGATTAGAGTGATGAAATCAGTTCAACTACCAAACAATGTCCCTGGATCTTCCAAAATAATAGATTTATATTTTAACAGCCACTTCAATTCCTTATCCCCAAAGAAGAAGCTAATCTCAGTTGCTGTTGCAGATGATAATGGAGCACTATTTTGGTTTAGGTGGGATTTGGGGGTTTTTTTCTCCTCGAAGGAAGGAGGAAACAAAAGGGGCTGCTTTTAGTATTTCTCAAATTGGACTATAGGTAGTTAGATATTTTGCTTATACATACAGTCAGCCTTTACAATCAGGTCTTCAAAAAGGCCTTGCATTTCAAATGCCACACTCTCCCTGTGCACAAAAGAAGAACACCTCTTGGTCTCCACATCAGTATTCTTGCCCTGTTAAGACTCATATCTGATCACACTCAGTCAACAGAACAATCTTCAAACAGGAAGGAAAAATGTATTTAAGGAAACCTTAGTAAGATCATGGCAGACATATTGCAGCAAAATGTCTCCCTCCTATTGGATGAGGGAAAGGGTCAACTGTGACTTCAGAAGATGAACGTAGAGGAGAACAAATTGAGAAGCAAGAAGCAAAACCATTATTCCTCAGAATTCAGACTCAATCAAGCAGAAGATGCATTAATATGCTATCTCACAAGGGTCAGAAACCATTTGTAACACGAACACTACCAAAACCTACTGTTACTGAGAGAGTTACTTTCAAAACCTGAGCTTTTTAGCTACTCTGAACCATAACCCTCTCCTTTTGTCCTCACTCTGTTGAACTGAGGTTCCTGGGACCAATTTATTATCAGATCACTTGACAGACATGAAACTCAGTAGCTGAAGTGTGGGAGTTCTGTGCACTCCCACAAGTGAATTCAGATTCTCTCTTAGGAGAGAATGGTGGGTTGCACTAAGAATTAATGAAACCTGCCTCCAGAACTAAAAGTGCTATGAAGTGCTAGAAGACTTCCTGCACACCTAAGATCAAGAGTCATAGACAAGCAATTTACATTCAGTGAAAACATGGAGCACTCAGACTTTCTCAAAAGGTTTCCAGGGAGAGCACTGTTGTCAGGAGAGGATTGAGGGAGGCTTTAGGGAGTTGATCACTGTCCCAAACCTACTGCCACATTCTCAACATCCTCAATGCTGAGGTTCACAAATTCATTCGAATGGGTGAGATTCCTCAAGTTCTCTGACAGCCATTGTTATTGTAACCATATGTCACCTGGACAGAATGGTTCTGAGAAGGCATACACTCTCTACCTCTCTTTGCTAGATGAGGAAGGAGCAATCTTGGCCCCTGCCCTCATAGGGCTTACAGTCTTGGTACAAGGTAGATGATGACTAAAAAGAATCTGCATTCATTTATGTCTATTGCTCTGCTCAGAAAAAATACTTTTAAAAGCCCAAAAGGAAGACTTTCCCTTTGCCCCTTCACTTAGACTTACTCTTCCTAATACAATCAGGGGTGGCAGAGTTAACTAAATTTTTCTTCGTGCCCAAAAGCTGCGAGCCTTTGCAACTGAGGAGTCATACCTGGCTCCTGAAAGCATATAGCTGCTGAGAACCTCAGAATTACCACTTTCTTGACAGCCTTTCCACCTTCTGAGCAGGAGGTATTTGCTTATTTGTTGATTTACAATGTCCTAGCTATAAACGTGTAAAAGAACCTACAATGACAGCCTAAGAAATAATCTTCTCCCCATGTCAGCAGCTTTGGAAAAATTACCCCAGGAGTGGTTTCACTGAGCTTCAATCCTATAGCAAAATGGTTGATTTACAATTTTCCTAATAAATATTCATTAAGCCTGAACAAGTCAATTAAATCTCTGGTGGCAGCTCACACGAGGCTTGAATATAAGCAGACAGAAGGAAACAATTTTTGTAAATATTCCCAAATAACATTACAGTCTTCCCCCATGAGAGTGCAAGAGTTTATCTGAAAGACTGAAAACCGTCTCTGAACCCAGTGAAGCCCTCTAAGGTTCACATTTCCTCCCATTTACTGCATAGCTTCAGAAAAGCTTGTTGCATCCTTGGTCTCCACTTCCTCAATTATTGCAATATGGTTTCTGCCACCACCACTGTACAGGAAATTCTCTTGACAAGGTCATCAATAAACTGCAATCCATACTTTATAGCAAGAGTTGGCAAACTTTGGCACACAGGCTAAATCCAGCCCACCACTTGTTTTTGTTAATAAAGTTTTATTGGAACACAGCCACAGTCATTCACTTATGTATTGTCTGTGGCTTCATTCACTCTGCAATGGCAGAGTTGACTAGTTGCAACAGTATTGCCTAAAAAATCTAAAATATTTACTAACTTGCTCTTTACAGAAAGTTTCCCAATCACTACTTTACCCTACTTGATAGCCATTATTTTATTTTATCTCTTTCCAGAATTTGATGTTATTAACCTCCTCCAGTTTGGAAATCTCTATTATTTTGACTTCCATGACAGCACTCTTTACTGGGCTTCCTCCTACCCTGCTACTGGTAATTTTTCTTCTGCTTCCTGGTCTCCTCCTTTCTCTCTTAATGTCAATGTTTTCCCAAGTTCTACCACATTTCCTCCTTTCTTCCCACTCTGTATTCTCTTCTTGTGTGCTATCCCATGGTTTCCATCTCCACATACATTATGATGTGTTTCAAGTCTTCATTTCTATCTCAAAACTCTCTCGTGAGCTCCAAACAAGTATAATTAAATGTCTATAGGACACCCCCTCACTTGGATTATGCTATAAGCATGTCAAACTTGACATTTCCAACACAGAAACTATTGTGTGTTCTCTTGCCCTCACCCCACTGCTAAACCAAAGCTCCCTATAAGAGTCCCTATCTTGATTTAAAACACCATTGATGGGGAGTCAAATAAAATATAAAAATAAATCTAATGAACTTTAAAATTGGTGGATATGACAATCTGAGAAAAACAGACTTGCACCCAAAAGCAGAAGCCACAGTACAATGACAATGGAAAAGCAGATGGGTTAGGTTAACACCAACTTGTATAGCTATAAGATGTAGTGAAAAGTAAGCATATGGTTCTTTGTATCATCTTTTGGATCACCGAATCATAATATGATTTGCACTCTTGTGGAGGAAAACTATCTAGGGTTATCACCAAGGAAGGAATGTGCAAGCCTTGAACATGCTAGCCAAGGGTCCCAAATCACTCACTCCCCAGAACATAGCAATACAAGGAGGTGGTTCTGGTCACTCTTAGGGAGATATTAGATGAAACCTGGGTGGAATCATAAAAGGAACAGGTGGAGAGTTTGCGTGTTCAGTTTATACATACCAAGTATGTGCATTTCTGTAAGTGTTCAGAGGACTCTAAGCAACCCATGTTTTTTTTGGTGCTGGTTGTTTGTCTGTTTGTTTGTTTGTTTGTTTGTTTGTTTTTAACCTTTTGCTATGGACTGAACTATGTCTCCTCCAAAATTTATATGTTGTACTCTAATCCCCAATGTTACTGGATTTGGAGATAGGGCTTTTAGGAGGTAGTTAAGGTAAAATGAGGTCTTAAGGGTGGGGTACCAATCTTATAGGATTAGTGGCCTTAAAAGAAAAGGAAGAGACAGCGATCTCTCAGTTTACATGCATCCTTGGAGGAAAGGCTGTGTGAGCACACAGCAAGAAGGTGCCCATCTACAAGTCAGGAAGAGAACTCTCACCAGAACTTGACCAGTCTCACACCTTGATGTTGAACTTCCAGCCTCCAGTACTGTGAGAAAATTAATTTCTGTTGTTTAAGCCACTCCGTCTGTGGTATTTTGTTATGGTGGCTAGAGAAGACTAAAATACCCTTTCCACTGTCACAGAGAGTTGGGTCATACAGACACGATGGTGGGACAGGGGAATACTCACCACTGTAAATCTAGTCACCAAATTCAGAAGCCTGGAAATCAGCTCTGCCTGCTCCCTCCCTCATCCTTATCTTGAGTCAAGTTCTAATGATTCAATCTCTCTGATATCTCTGAAATCCATCTACTTCTATGAGTCCTTACCTCATAGAAGTAACAGTTTCTTTTCTACCTCATAGAACTTGTAACAGTTTCTATGTGGCCTAATATAACAGCCTCTTAGCTGTCCCTCTTGTTTCCAGGTTTTTGTCCCTCCAATTCACCCTCCACACTGCAACCAGAGTGACTTTTTCTGATCTCATCACTCCTCAGCATCAATGGGTCCCTATTGCTCTTTGGCACAGGAGTAAGCTCTTTTTTATTATTATTTATGTGTTTAATTTTTGTTTTAGAGAGACAGGGTTTTTCTCTGTTGCCCAGGCTGGAGTGCAGAGGCATCATCATAGCTCACTGTAGCCTTGAACTCCTGGGCCCAAGCGATCCTCCCGCCTCAGCCTCTTAAGTAACAAGGACCATGCCTGCCTAATTTTTTTTAACTTTTTTAGTTAAAGACTAAGTCATACTATATTCCCCAGACTGGTCTTAAACTCTTAGCCTCAAGCAATCCTCCTGCGTTGGACTCTCAAATTGTTAGGATTATACGCATGAGCCACCAGCTCTTTATTTTACCATAAAAGTTGCTTATAATCTGCCACCTGCCAATTTCTTCACCCTTGTTGCTATTCACTAAGACCTAGTCATATGCAACTTTTTATTTTTATTTTTTGTTCCAAACTCATTTTAGGTCCAGGGAGTATATGTGCAGTTTTTCTATGTAGTTAAATTGCATGTCATTTTTAACATGAAGGGTTTGGTGTACAGACTATTTTGTCACCCACATAATAAGCATAGTAAGTGATAGTTTTTTCACCCTGATCCTCCTCCCACCCTCCACCCTCAAGTAGGACCCAGTGTCTATTGTTCCCTTCTTTGTGTCTATGTATACTCAATGTTTAGCTCCCTTCATAAGTGAGAACATATGGTATTTGGTTTTCTATTCTTGCATTAATTTGTTTAGTATAACGGCATCCAGCTCCATCCATATTGCTGTAAAGGACATGGTCTCATTATTTTTTATAACACTATAGTATTCCATGGTGTATACATAACACCACTGATAAGGATTTAGGTTGATACCATGTCTTTGCTATTGTAAATATTGCTGCAATGAACACACATGTGCATGTGTCTTTATGGTAGAACAGTTTATATTCCTTTGGGTAGATGCCCAAAAATGGGATTGCTGGGTCAAATGGTAGTTCCGTTTCAAATTCTGCAAACTGCTTTCCACAGTGGCTGTACTAATTTACTTTCCCATCTGCAGTATATAAGAGCTCCTTTTTTCCTGCAACCTCACCAGCATGTTATTTTTTGACTTTTTAATAATAGCCATTCTGACTGGTGTGAGATGGTATCTCATTGTAGTTTTTATTTGTATTTCTCAAATTATCAGTGATGTTGAGCTTTTATCATATGCTTGTGAGCCACATGTATGTCTTCTTTGGAGAAGCGTCTGTTCTTGTCCTTTGCTCATTTTTTAATGGAGTTGTTTTTTGCTTATTGAACTGCTTAAGATCTTTATAGGTTCTAGATATTACACGTTTGTTTGATGCACAGTTTGTGAATATTTTCTCCCATTCTGTAGGTTGTCTATTTTAGTGATAGTTTATTTTGTTGTGCAGAAGGTCTTTAGTTTAATTAGGTCCCATTTGTCAATTTTTGCTTTTGTCGCAATTGCTTTTGGAGACGTTGTCATGAAATCCTTGCCATGGCCTATGTCCAACATGGTATTTCCTAGGTTTCTCCTAGAGTTTTTATAGTTTCAAGTTTTATATTTAAGTCTTTAATCCATCTTGGGTTGATTTTCATATGTGGTGAAAGGAAGGGGTCCAATTTTTATCTTCTGCATGGGGCTACCAATTTATGCCAGCATAATTTTTTGAATAGGCAGTCCTTTCCCCATTGCTTATGATTGTCCACTTTGTTGAAGATTAGATGGTTGTAGGTGTGTGGCTTTATTTCTGAGTTCCCTAACCTGTTCCATTGGCCTGTGAGTCTGCTTTCTTACCAGTATCATGATGTTTTGGTTACTGTAGCCTTGTAGTAGAGTCTGAAGTCAGATAATGTGATGCCTCCAGCTTTGTTCTTTTTGCTTAGGATTGCTTTGTCTATTCGAGCTCTTTTTGTTGTTGTTGTTCCATATGAATTTTAGAATAGGTTTTTCTAATTCTGTGGAAAATGTGGTTGGTAGTTTGATAGGAGTAGCATTGAATCTGCAAATTGCTTTGGACAGTATGGCCTTTTAATAATATTGATTCTTCCAATTCATGGAATTTTTTCCATATATATATATATGGAGTCTCGTGATGGAGTCTCGCTCTGCCACCCAGGCTGGAGTGCAGTGGCGCGATCTCATCTCACTGAAACCTCCGCCTCCCGGGTTCAAGCAACTCTCTTGCCTCTGCCTCCCGAGTAGCCAGGACTACAGGTGCCCACCACCACACCCGGCTAATTTTTTGCTTTTGGGTAGAGATGGGGTTTCACCATGTTAGCCAGGATGGTCTGGATCTCCTGACCTCGTCATCTGCCTGCCTCGGCCTCCCAAAGTGCTGGGATTACAGGTGTGAGCCACCGTGCCTGGCCTTTTTTCCGTTTTTTTTGTATTATCTCTGATTTCTTTGAGCAGCGTTCTGTAATTCTTATTACCTCCCTGGTTAGTTGTATTCCTAGGTATTTTATTCTTTTTGTGGCAATTGTGAATTAGTCTGCATTCTTGATTTGACTCTCAGCTCAGATGTTGTTGGTGTATAGAAATGCTGCTGATTTTTGTATGTTGATTTTGTATCCTGAAACTTTGCTGAAGTTGTTTATCAGATCTAGGAGGTTTGGGACTGATACTATGAAGTTTTCTAGGTATAAAATCATATTTTCTGTGAAGAGAGATGATAGTTTGACTTCTTCTCTACCTATTTGGATGCCTTTTATTTATTTCTCTTGCCTGAATGCTCTGGCTAGGACTTCCAGTACTATGTTGAATAAGAGTGGTGAAACTGGGCATCCTTGTCTTATTCCAGTTCTCAAAGGGAATACTTCCATCTTTTGCCTGTTCAGTATGATGTTGGCTGTGGGTAGAAATGGTACCAGCTCTTCATTATACACCTGGTAGAATTAAGCTGTGAATCTGTCTGGACCAGGGCTTTTTCTGCTTGGCAGGCTTTTTATTACTGATTCAATTTAAGAACTCGTTATTGGTGCATTCAGCATTTCAATTTCTTCCTGAGATTCTTTCCTTAGCTTGGTCCATGTTGCTGTTTGTACTTCTGATTGTATTATGAAATTCTTGTGGTGAGTTTTTCAGCTCTATCAGATTAGTGTGGTTCTTTCTCAAAATGGCTATTTCATCTTCCATCTCCAGTATCATTTTACTGGATTCATTAAATTCTTTGGATTGGGTTTCAATTTTCTCCTGAATCTTGATTATCTTCATTACTATCCAGATTCTGAATTCTGTGTGTCATTTCAGCCATTTCAGGCTGGTTCAGAACTGTTGCTGGGGAGTTAGTGTGGTCACTGAAAGGTAATAAGACACTCTGGTTTTTGGGGTTGCCAGAGTTCTTGCACTAGTTCTTTCTCAATTGTAAGGGCTGACGCTCCTTTAACCTTTGAATTTGCTGTCATTTTAATGGGGCTTTTCCTTTTATATTCTTTGATGCCCTTGAGGGATTGACTGTGGCATAAGTTAGTTTCAGTTGACTGGCTTCATTTCTGGATAATTTCAAGTGGCCAAGGCTCAGCTCAGCACCCCTGGGCTGCGTGCTATAACAGTGGGGGCCTGGGATCGAGGCCATGGCTTTGTTCTCTGGACACTCGAGGTTGAGCATCTGCTGTGCTGGAGGGGCTGAGGTGTTTCCATTCCACTAACAACACTCCAATAGGGAAGGGGGATGCTGGCAAAAGCATTTCATTGGGGCTGTGGCAGGGGGTCTATGTGCATGTGCTGGTGGAAGCAGGGCAGTAGCACAGTGAGATCTACATGCACGCACATGCTCCATGAGTGGCAGGGTGGTGGGGACTGCATGCATGCACTTGCATCAGCAGTGGCGATGTAGCAGGGTCCATGCATGTGAGCACTGGCAGCAGCAACACAATGGGATCCACTTGTATGCACTGGCAGCAGCCGCATGGTGGGATCCATGTGCACAAGTGCACTGCCGGTGGCGGTTCAGCAGAGTCTACATGCATGCCAGTGGCAACAGGGCAACAGTGTGGCAGGATCCACCATGGGTCAGCAATGGGGCAGCAGTGCGGCGGGGTTCATGTGTGTGTATGTGCACTGGTGGCAGGACAGTGAGGTCTGCATGCACATGCTCACACCAGTGGTGGTGAGGCAGTGGTGGCAAAGTCCATGGGCACTGGTGGCAATGGAGTGAACAGCAAGGTCCATATGCACACAAGCTGGCAAAGCAGGGGGGGTAGGCTGCGAGCAAGTGTGTGCTGGCAAAGCAATGAAGGGAGGCTGTGGGCTAGTGCACGTTGGCAGGGGCCCATCTGCTCAAACTCTCTGATGGTTAGCAGGGCCTGCCGGTGAAGGAACTATGGCAGCAGCCACAAGGAAGTGCACCAGTTTGGCATCCGAGGCTGTGCTGCAAACAGGTGCGGCCATGCAGGGATATGCCAGCAGATAGGAGGGTGTTCAGATCAGACTTGCCCATTCCACAATCAAGACAACCCTGTTCTGTCCAGGTCCAACAGTCAACAAAGGCCAAAGCCACCTAGAGGACCATGGCAAGCCTCAGGAGATGGGCATCCCTGGCCATGTTCCATTGTGGCCATTCTCACGGCAAATCCTCCAGGCTCTGCACAGTCTGGAGTCCTGTCCCTGCCACATCTCCAAGTACCTATCCCTGTCAGCTTAAATATCTTTTGGAGTCTTGGGTCTCCTGCAACTAAGATTCCAATGGTCCTTCATGACAGTGGGTCACTTCTCACCTATTTAACTCATCCTTTCCCCAGGAGCCACTGGGGGCCAGGAATGAGTCCTGATGTTTGGCAGCCCTGTGCAGGGTTCCCAGCTTCCTCCCCCTTCAGCCCAGGGTCTGTGTCCTCCCTCTGTCCACTCTCAATGCTTTCCTTCTGAAGATTCACTCAGAGTGTGCCAGTCTTCTTGATGGTCTCATCTCTCGGTGGGTAATGCTCTTCCTAGCTGTGTCTTGTTGGCCATCTTGGTTCTCCTCCATATTCAGCTATTTCAAATTCCCGGCCTTGCCATGTCTTTTCATGTTTTCATGTTTTTGCACATGCTTCTTTTTTTTTTTTTTTTTTTTTTTGAGACGGAGTCTCGCTCTGCCGCCCAGGCTGGAGTGCAGTGGCCGGATCTCAGCTCACTGCAAGCTCCGCCTCCCGGGTTCACGCCATTCTCCTGCCTCAGCCTCCCGAGTAGTTGGGACTACAGGCGCCCGCCACTGCGCCCGGCTAGTTTTTTGTATTTTTTAGTAGAGACGGGGTTTCACCGTGTTAGCCAGGATGGTCTCGATCTCCTGACCTCGTGATCCGCCCGTCTCGGCCTCCCAAAGTGCTGGGATTACAGGCTTGAGCCACCGCGCCCGGCTGCACATGCTTCTTTATCTGCTTTTATGCCTGACTAGCTTGTACTCTGTCTTTAAGACTAAATTAGCATTGTTTCCTCTGGAAAGCCTTGTCTAACTGTCCTCTCCCCCACGGATTGTGTTAGGGACCTTTCCTTTTTGCTCCCACCACAGGAGTACTTACCTATCTCATAGCGCTGTAATGAAATATTGTTTTCTCTACTGGGTCATGCACTGAGACCACAGGCAGAGTCTCTTATAGTCATTTACATAGCTGCAACAGAGTTGTAAAGGTTTGATGAGCAAATGAATGAAATGTGGAAGTGGGGGAATAAACAGGTATAACTTAGAAAGTGGTGTTGACAGAGAAGAGGTGCCACCTTATACCATACAAAATGCAAAATCTCCCAGACTTTCGGTCCAAAAAGGCCCACCTTCCACACAATCAATCGGTCAGCAAAAGCAGTTATCCATAACCGGTCATATTTTCCAGGTCTCTCTTCTCCCAAAAGAAGCCCTACCTTGTCTCCCACCAGCCAGGCAGCCTAACCTTCAGATTCCCTTGGATGTGGAGGATATCTTGCACCACCACTATGGATGCCCTCCCTGGCCAATGCCCAAGCTACTGCACTGCAGCTAGGTCCTAAATTGATTCATAGGACACTGAGGCATGCAAATCTAATCTCCTTTGTGAGGTTTACCCACTGGATAGTGGAGGAGAAATAGAAATTGTAGTCTAAATTAATAGATTTAGCTCATACACAGTGGTATTAAGTTCAGTCAGTGTTGAAGACATAGTGATCCATCCCTCATATTCCTCTTCAATCAATGACGTACTGCCCAGCTATAAGGAGTGTAGTTGGCTGACAGCTGTTAGCATCTTCAGAATCTGCCAGGGCTTTAGAACATGGATCACACTCTTCTTGGGACATCTAGCAACTAATGACTGAGCAAAGTGGTGATAAGCAAGGTCACACTCCCTGGGGGTGATCCCCAGCGAATAACCAAGCAAAGCAGTGGTACAAAAGCCCAGCTATTCCCACCCAACATGGGACTTCTCTAATGAGCAATCTTGGCTCCAGAAAGCCCCCTCGGGCTGGCAGAGACTTTATCAAGTCTGCATATCTTCTGATGGCTCCCCCTCCTCAATCCTTCTTTGTCTCTATTTCTTCACAGGTGTTATTCCCTAATAAATGTTTGCACTCCTAATTCCTCTGCATCTGCTTCTTTGAGAAGCCAACCTATAACTTTTGGTGCCAGAAGTGGCCCAAGAAAGGAAGCCATAAGATGCGGTGTGGATATTGGATTCATCAGCACCTATCTGGCATTAAGGACCCCATTCCTGGTGGAAGATTATGCACAGAGAGCCCCTGTCACAAGACAGAGTCCTAGTGTTTAAATATTTCTCCTGTGGTGTTTCAGGAGAACATACCAGTAAGGAGAATTCAATAGCTCATGGAATGACTCAAGCATTTCAAAAGTATGCGAGAAATATAAGTATAAAGAAAATGGAATCTTACACTTTTATTTAGTTACATTGATGCCCTGCTGAAAGGAAATAACAACTAAAAACTAAATGTGCGAACACAAAGTCTCTTTAGTAGCTTACAAAGAAGACCTAATTTCATGCAATGGGTGAGCATAAAAAGTTGAAGATAAAACCCAGGATTTGATCATTAGAGTGGCTGAACTTCAAGGATAGCTGAATGCTTAACTGAGGCAGGTATGTTATGCCAAAGTCGGGGTCCTAGTTGTGAAAACTCGGGACCCTGACACAGGAGATGGGGACATCTAAGAGGATGCTCCTGAAGATTTTGACTCTGCAGCCCTCTTAAAATCTTCTGAGCCAGTGGAAGTGCCTCATGCTTGTCCAATAAGAGCTGGTACTTCTTCTATATAAGAAGACAATACATAGGTCTTTCCACCACAAAGCAACAGGTCTATAAGCAGCAAAACATTTCCACAATTAAGCTGGACTTGACTGGGGAGGAAAAGGACTATATCTCAAAGGAAGTGCCAGCATGTACTGAGAGGAATCAGGGGAGGTCCCATGGGACTATGTTCTGAAGGTGCTTGACCAGGGAGAGCTTTATCGTAAGACCAGATAAGGGAGAGTTTGTTGGTTTGGGGGAACTCTCTTAGAATACAAGACTTAACACTCTAACAGAGACACCAGAAGTTAGTGTAACTTGCTGCTAAGGTGGCTCCTATAAGCCTGGAAAAAAAACAGCCCACACTGAGTGACGTTAAAATTCCTGAATTGCTGTGGTATATGCCAGAGGAAGAAATTAAAAGGCTGAGAGAAGTGGGCATGCTGGAGTGGAAATGAAGCCAGAAGATCCACTGGAGGATTATGTCACATAGGAGAACCCAGAAGACACATCATTCACCTAGGCCATCAGGAATACTGGTGAAAGTGGCAGCAGGATCACCAAGAAGTTCAGTGGTGGCTTTCCTCTGCAGGCCAGAGCAGATGATAAGAGACGTGGTCCCTTGATTTGTTTATAGAAATGGAAATGATTGTCAAACCTCCCAACCCTGGCAATAGAGACCAAATGATAGCACTCCTCCACCAGAAGCCAAGGGGTTTGTAATTATTATAACAACACACACAATTAGATCGGCAACCAAGTGGGCCTGATATATAGAGATGGTTAATAGAACACTGCATCCCTAAAGTCAAAATAGATAGCAGCCAAAAGCATATTGCTTAACATATATAATTTTTAAAAGAGTAAGCATAAATGAGCAGGAACTAGAGGTCAGTCTCCCCAATTAAAACACCATAATTTCTAGTTTAGTTTCCAGACCTGAGCTAATTTTCCATCCCAGAACACACCTACTGGAGAGATGGCCCTCCAGTGGGAAGAGCCCTGCATTACAAGTCTTTTCCCTAGTCCTTACCAAAAGGACCCCACAGTCATCTACTTGGCAAATTTACTGTACATTTATTGTATATAAGGTACATTTACTATATACTAGAGAAAGAGGCATATCCAGATATTAGATCTGGGGTCTGAGTTGACACTGATACTTGCAGACATGAAGCATCATCATGTCTGCTTGTTAAAGGGGAGTCATCTGGGTGTCAAGTAGTAAAAAAATCCTAGCCAAAGCCTCACTTACAGTGGAGCCACTGGATCTGCTGACTCACATGATGGTCATTTTCCTGGTCCCTGAATGTATAGTTGGAATTGACATATTTGGCAGTTGAAGTAGCACCCACATCGGGTCCTTGGCCATACTGAAGATTAAATAGGAGTTTCTGAAGCTGCTGCTCCTCCTCCTGCAAGAGACTAAGATAATAAATCAAAACCAGTATCAAATCTGAAGGAGGATTATGGAAATTTTTCTCCCTTGTAAAGATTTAAACATTGCAAGGGAGAGCAAGATGGCCAAATAGAAGCCTTTACCAATTATCCTCCCCTACAAAAACACCAACTTGGCAACTATCCACACAATAAAGCACCTTCATAATAACCAAAAATCAGGTGAGTGATCAAAGTACCTGGTTTTAACTTCATATCACAGAAAGAGGCACTAAAGAGGGTAGGAAAGACAGTCTTGCATTGCTGATGCTACCCCTCCCCAATCCCCAGGTAGCAGCCGGGTAGCACGGAGAAAGAATCTGTGTCCTTGAGGGAGGGACAGCACAGTGATTTGGGGACTTTTCATTGGAACTCAGTGCTGCTTATCACAGCAGAAAGCAACACCAGGTAGAATTCAACCAGTGCCCACCCACAGAGGGAGCATTTAGACTAGCCCTATCCAGAGGGGAATTGTCCATCCCAGCAATCACAACCTGAGTTCCAGCAAGCCTCACTACAGCAGGTCAAAGTGCTCTGGGGTCCTAAATAAACTGGAAAGGCAGCCCAGGCCACAAAGACTGCAATTCCTAGACAAGTCCTGGTTCTGTGCTGGGCTCAGAACCAGCTGGGGTAGCCAAAGGAGTGCCTGTGCCATCCCTCCTCCAACCCTCAACAGCAAAGTTGCAGCTCCAGAAGAGACTCCTTCCCTCAGATTGAGGACAGGAGAAGGAAGAGTAAAGAGGACTTCATGTTACAAGTTGGATACCAGCTCAGTCATAGTAGGATAAGGCACTAGGCAGAGTCCTGAGGCCCCCAGTCCAGGCCCTAGCTCCCAGACATTTCTAGGCACTCCCTGGCCAAGAAGGGAGTCCTCTGCCTTGAAGTAAAGGACCCACTTCTGGTAGCATGCATGATCTGCTGACTAAAGAGAGTCTTTGGACCCTGAATAATCAGCAGTGACACCAGGTAATATGTCAAGGGCCTTAGATGAGCCTCAGAGATGCACTGGCTTCAGTTGTGACCCAACACATTCCCAGCTGCAGTGGCTACGGAGACCAACTCCTGTTCAAGAAAAAAGGAAAGAATAGTAAAGGGAACTTTGTCTTGCAGCTTAGATACCAGCTGAGACACTGTGATGGAGGACCTAGTGGGCCCCTAGGGTCCCCCATTCCAAGACATGGCTCTTATGAGGCATTTCTGGACCTGTCCTAGGCAGAAGGGAGCCCAGTACCCTGAAGGGTGAGTCCCAGTACAGGCAGCATTCACCACAATCTGACTGAAGAGCCTTGAGCTTTAAGGGAACATTGGTGGTAACCTGGCAGCATTCCCCATGGTCCTGAGGTGGCAGTGACCATGAAGTGAGGCTCCTCTACCTTTGGTAATGGAAGGGAAGAGTGAGAAGCACTGTGTCTTGTGGCTCAAGTTCCAGCTCAGCCACAATACCAGGTAGAATACCAGGTAGACTTCTAAGGTTTTTGACTCTAGTCCCTGACTCCCGGGCATCCATATGCAGAAGAATGAAACTAGACTCCTATCTCTCACCAAATACAAAAATCAAATCAAAATGGATTAAAGACTTGAATCTAAGACCTCTGACTATAAAATTACTACAAGAAAACATTGGGAAAACTCACCAAGATATTGGTCTGGGCAAAGACTTCTTGAACAATGCAGCAGAGCCACAGGCAACCAAAGCAAAAATGGATAAAGGAGATCATTTCAAGTTAAAAAGCTTCTGCACAGAAAACAAAAATCAACAAAGTGAAGAGGCAACCCACAGGATGGGAGAAAATATTTCCAAACTACCCATCTGACAAGGGATTAATAACAAGAATATATAAAGCACTTGACCCAATAACAAAAAAAAACTAATATTCTAATTAAAATATGGACGAAAGACCTGAATAGAAATTTTTCAGAAGAAGGCATACAAATGGCCAACAGGTGTATGAAAAAATGCTCAACAACACTAATCATCAGAGAAATGCAAATCAAAACTACAATGAAATATCATCTCACCCCAGTTAAAATGGTTTATATCCAAAAGATAGGTAATAACAAATGCTGGTTAGGAATTGCTGAAAAGGGAACACTTACACACTGGTGATGGGAATGTAAATTAGTACAATCACAATAGCAAACAGTTTAGAGGTTCCTCAGAAAACTAAAAATAGAGCTACCATGTAATCCAGCAATCCCACTGCTGAGTATATACGCAAAAGAAAGGAAATCAGTATATCAAAGAGGTATCTACACTCCTATGTTTGTTGCAGCACTGTTTACAATAGCTAAGATTTGAAGGCAACATAAGTGTCCATCAACAGATGAATGGATAAAGAAAATGTGGTACATATACACAAGGGAGTACTATTCAACCATAAAAAAGAATGAGATCCTGTCATTTGCAATAACATGGATGGAACTAGAGGTCATTATGTTAAGTGAAATAAGCCAGGCCCAGAAAGACAAACATTGCTGTTCCCACTTATTTGTGGGAGCTAAAAATCAAAACAATTGAACTCATGGAGATATAGAGTAGAATAATGGTCACCAGATGCTGAGAAGGGTATTGGGGTTTGGGCGGTGGAAATGGAGATGGTTAATATATAAAAAAACATAGTTAGAACAAATAAGAGTTTTGGTTGCAAAACAGGGTGATTATATTCAATAATAACTTAGTTGTACATTATAAAATAACTTAAAAAGTATAATTGGATCGTTTGCAACATTAAGGATAAATGCTTTAGGTGATGGATATCCCATTTACCCTGATGTGGTTATTACACATTGTATGCCTGTGAAAAATAAAATAAAATAGCTAAAAGAGTATAATTGAATTGTTTGTAACACAACAAAATGATAAATGCTTGAGGTGATGGATACCCCATTTACCCTGATGTGATTATTACAAATTGTATGCCTGTAAAAAATAAAATAACTAAAAGAGTACAATTGGGTTGTTTGTAAAACAAAGAAAAGATAAATGCTTGAGGTGATGAACACCTCATTTACCTAGATGTGATTATTATGCATGTATCAAAATATCTCATATAACCCATATATGTATATAATATACATGATTGTGTATATATATATATATCTACTATATATGATGTGATTATTATGCATGTATCAATATATCTCATGCAACCCATATATAAATATTATATATATGTGTGTATATATATGTATCTACTATGTACCCACAAAAATTAAAAAAGAAAAAAGAAAGAATAGGATGTAGCTAAATAAATACATAAATAACACAAGGGAGGCAATTCCTATAATATCCTCTTTAACTGAAAAATCTGGCCCTTCAACATCAGCTGACATAGGGCAGGAATGAACCTGTCTTAGTATCTCTGCCATGCCCAGTCATTGGTACATGGCTTCACTGCAAACACAGTGATGGATTTCAGGGCCCAGCAGCTGGGGTCTTTGGTCAGTTATGCTGTCATGGTTGAAGGTCTTCCAGGCCATTCTCATGGCAGCCATAATATATTTTTGTAAGAAATTTGACTAAAGCCAAATATGGTTGAGGTAGGTATCAAAAAAAATCTGGCCCCTGAAGAAACTAAATAGATCTTGGAAAATGACTGTTGACTAGTGCAAACTCAATCACAGCATAGCCCCATGGTTTCATGTACATGATATACAGCTGTTGGTTTGGTAAATTGGTAAAGAAAATGTGGTACATATACACAATGGAGTACTATTCAGCCATAAAAAAGAATGAGATCCTGTCATTTGCAATAACATGGATGTAACTAGAGGTCATTATGTTAAGTGAAATAAGACAGGCACAGAAAGACAAACATCGCTGTTCCCACTTATTTGTGGGAGCTAAAAATGGTAATTTTTGGTAATTTGGTAAATGCCTTCTTTCCTATCCCAGTCAGAAAACAAGATCAGAAATATTGAGCATTCACATGGAAGAGACAACAAGTATTTATACTTTTGCCTCAGTACTATGTTAATTCTTACACCCTCTGTCATAATGGAATCCGAAGAGATGTGGATCCCTCAGAATACGATATTAATCCCTTACATTGATTGACACCATCATGCTGATCCAGTAGGATGAGCAAGATAAGACTAACATATTGGAGGCCATGGTAAGACACATGCTCCAGAAGGCAGAATATAAACCCTTTAAAGATTCAGGGACCTGATACTTCAGTATAGCTCTTAAGAAGACTATTATCAAGGGCATTCAGGAACATCTCCTTCTAAGTAAAAGACAAATGGCCAAATCTTGTAGACCCTACCATGAAGACATAAACACAATGCCTGATGGGTCTCTTTGGGTTCTGGAGGCAACACATTTCATACCTAGGAATATTGCTCTGACCCATATAGTGGGTAAAGCAGAAGGCTACCAGTTTTGAGTGGCGCCCAGAGCAGGAAAGGGCTCTGCAGTAGACCCAAACTATGGTGCAAGCAACATTGCTATTTGGGCCATACATCTGGCAGACCCTATGTTCTTGGAGATTCTGGTGCTGAAAAAAAGTACACAAGGTGGAATTTATGGGAGAGATGTGGGAGAATCAAAGTGCAGGCCCCTGGAGTTCTAGGGCAAGGCCATGCCAAAGAACATACATATCACTTGAAAAATAGCTCCTAGCAAGCTATTAGCCCCTGAGAGACAGAACAGTTAATCACAAAATAATAATAATGATCATGCATTTAGAAATGCCCACTATGAGCTGTGTCCTGTTACACCCACCAAGCCTTAACATCAAGTAGGCTTAGCAGCAATCATGATAAATGTGGAAATAGTACATCCAGAACCTAGTGCAAGCTGAACCAGCAGACACAAGCAAACTGCATGAGAATGTAGCCCTGACTGCCATATCACCCACTATAGTTGCTCTAGTGCCCTTCCTTCAACTCACACCGATGATCATATTGGAGGGTCCCATATGACCACCTGGAAGAGAAAGAAAACTTCTGAATTTGGTTTGTGGATGGGTTAGCTTGGGGTATGGATGCAAGCCAAAAATGAAAAGTGGCTGCATTACAGCTTCACTCAGGAGCAGCCTTGAAAGACAGTGTTCTTCCCAGTGTAGACTCAAGAAAAAGAAAGACTGTGAAGAGGGAAAAATGTACCCAGTGAGTAGAACTATAGGCGGTGCACCTGATCATCTGTTTTGTATGAGTGGAGACATGGTCCAAGGTTAGAATAAATACAGACTTATAGCCAGTGATGAATGGCTGGGTCAGGGCCTCGAAAGAAAAAGATTGGAAAATTGGAGGAAACAGCTTCTAGGATTATTGGCATATAGAAGTGGACACAAATTGTGACAACCTTCGTGTAAAATGTTAATGTCCATTAGAGGAGATCTACCATGGAAGAGGGACTAAACATCAAATAGTCTAAATGGTTGGTCAGTTGATGCTAACCAGCCTTCTTCATCACTCACCCCAACACTGGCAAAATAGGTTATGAAAGAAGTAGCATGGTGGCAGGGACAGGTCTATGCATGGGCCCAAGGTATATGAACTTCCACACACTTAGGGTGATCTAGGTACTTTTAAATGTCTAAAATGCCAGTAACAGTAATTGGTGCTGAAGTCCTCGTATGACACAATTCCCCAAGGAGAACAATCAGCCACTTGGTAGCAAGTTGACTACAGTGGGCTACATCTATACTGGAAGGGCCAGCAGTTCTTCTTCACAGGGCTAGATACCTATTCTGGGTATGGGTTTACTTTTCCTGCTTGTAGAAACTCACCCAGAACCTGGGATTTTATGAAATGCATGATCTACAACTATGGAATTCCACACAGCATGGCATTTAATTAGGAGACCCATGTTACAGCAAAGGAGTTATGGGAATGGGCCTATGACCATGGGATACATTGATCATATTGTATACTACACCATCCAAAAGTAGCTGGCCTCACAGAAAACTAAAATGGCCTCCTAAAGGCACCATCTCAGAGGCAACACTCAGAAGGTACGAATTAAGTCAGAGACCTCCATATGGTACTGTGTTCTCTACAGGAATAATAGAAGGCTCAGAAAGCAAGGAGTGGAAGCAGGAATGGCCCTACTAAGCATCACTCCCAGTGACCCACTGCAGAATCTTGTGTTTCTGGTCCCTTAAACTCTTAAGTTTTATAGTGTTAGAGGTCCTAGTTCCCAAAGGGAGTGCACTCTTACCAAGGGACACAACAGGATACCACTCAACTACAAGCTATTACTGACAACTGGACACCTGGGCTCCTTGTGACCAGCAGCCAAGAAGAGAGCTCACCATCCTATCAGGCATAATTGACATTAGTCATCAGGAGAAGTTATGGATAATATTTCACAATGAGAACAGAGAGGAGTAAGTGTGGAGTTCAGATGACCCACCTGGGTGCCTCCTGGTACTCCCCTAACCCGTTGTAACTATGAATAAACATATGCAGCAAATCCAGTCTGAGAAGGGTATGGTTACCAGGGACTCTGATCTTTTAGGAATGAGGGTTTGAGTCAGACACCAGACAAGCCACCAACACCTGCCAAGTTGGTAGCTGAGGATGAGATGAATTTAGAATGGATAGTGGAAGAGGGAGGAAATGAGTACCAGTTGAAGCCCAAGACCAGCTGCGGTAGGGTTGGAGAGCTGTACTTTATCCCACTAACACTTCTCTTCTAAGAAAGGCTCATAAGAGCCCTGAATGAACTTCTCCATGAACATGTATGGAGAAGCGGAGCAGCATGATATAAGGGGTGGACGGTGGCAGACCTAGAGATGTGTCACTCAGATCCCTCTTCAAGATAGGACTCACTTCACAGCTGCAAGGAGAGTAATTATTTGATAGCCACCTAGCTGTTAGCACCTTCAGGGTTGGCCCCAGTTCTTGGGCCAAGGTCATGCTCTTCTTGGAGCAGCCCCTAGTCAATGACTGAAAAAGGCTGTGGTGCACGGATCTAGCCATTTCTGTCCAGTGCAGACGCTTCCAATGGGAATCTGTTTCAGAATTCCCCACTGGACTGACAGAAACTTTCTCAGGTGTGCATTGAGTCTGATGGTGCCTCCTGCCCAATCCTGCTTCCTTTTCAATCACAGGTGTCACTCTCTAACAAATCTCAGTGGCTACTTCCCAGAAAACCCATCCTTCCTGCAACAGTCCATTTTAAAATAAAGTGCTCCATCTTTAGGAATTGTGCCCCTTGCCCCTACTCCAAATATTGGGGAATCTTTGTGGCTTAAGTCAGCTTGTAGTAGCAGAGGGTAGACAAGACTGCCAAGAGTAAAAGTGTTACTTTTACTCTTCACTTTGCCTTTGACAAATATCCTGGTGAAATGCCAGGCTTCTCTAAAATGACTCAGGCATTAAGTGTCCTACCATGGGCCTTCCTTTGCTTCTAACTCCTGTCCCATACCTGACCCTCATCGGGGACCATGCCTTAACACTGATCATTTTATTGTGGTAATAAAAAGCCCTAAAATCATCTGAGAGAAACAGTTGGCAAGTCTTAATGTGGCTTTCCTCTCTTCTATTTTCTCTGGTGGGATTTACTTACAGGCATAAATATGAAAAACACATATCACATACGATGATTCACAATTATTAAAATTAAATAAGAGGAAATCTTTGGCATTCACATTCATTTTCTTATTCAGAAGAGACATCCCATTCTACTGATTGCAATATAAATAAGTTTGGAATAATGATTGTGATATTCCATTAAACTAATGGATTCAATCTCATAAGTCATTTTTATGGATAAAATTTAACATACTGTATTAATTCCAAACAGAATACATTTGCAGTTTGTTACGGGAAAACAGATTACTACATGTAATGTCAACAGTCATTACTTCCTGGTGTTATTTACCTGATCCCAATTCCCTAGCTAATACCACTGTGTGTGTAATGAATAATGCACTGTGGAAATGTACACTGCAAAAACACATTATATATAGTACAGTTATTAGTGTGGACATCACCTAATAAAATAGTTTGCATTTCTTCCCTGCCTCCCATCCCCTTTCCACTATTTTTAATGTAATATATACCTGGAAGAAACACTTCAGAGGTGGGGGGAAGGATGTCCAAAGTGAGCAACTTTTTATAATTACTTATTTACTATTAAGATATAAATGAGCATACAAGTAATCACCACCCAGAGTAAGCAAGAAATGGAAAGCTTTCAATATCCCCAGAAAGCTCCCTTGTGCCCCCTCACCATCCATACCTAGGAAGTAGCCACTATTTTAATTTGTATCACCATAGATTTTTTTCAAAGTGAGCAACTTTTAAAAACTGTAAATTCAGTGCTTAAAAATCTCCTAAAGCAAAGATCGAAGTTATGTGTCACTATTGCAAAAACAGGAAAAGTCCAGCACTCAGCAGTGAGGCTTAACAACAATGATTTTCAGTTTTTCAGGAGACTGACTGGCTAGTTGAAAATTATCCAAACCTCCAACCTTACTTCTCCCTTTAGAGTGTTTAAATCAGTAATCAGATCCTTTGATTTTTTTTTTTAATGTCTGCCCTTCCTTATCCCTCCATTCTGCCTCTCTGGTCACCACTTCCTACACCAAGTGTAGTTCTGGTTTTTGATAGTTAATTGTACACATCTCTTCTGAACTCCATATTCACTGATGTTCAATTGGTAGCTTAAAATTGGTAGCCATAGTGGAAGTATTTACACAACAGAAAAAATTACAAATGCTATACCTCTGGGCCCCACTGCCCCCAGTGATGACTGCTAAATGTTTATCAAGACACCACCAGACCACTATAACACACACACATACACACACACACACACACACACACACACACACACACACACAAAAGACATCCAAATTATGCCAAATGCCTCAAAGAGCTTTGGGGATTGAAAATGCTATCCAGTCACACAAAACAAAACCAATCACAGAAGATTAGTAGGAGCAACTTTCAACTCAGCCAGTCTTTTCAGATTCATAACAGCTTGCCACTGGTGGTGGTTTGGTTTGGCATCAATTGTCATTTCGTGAATTGGTCCTACAATATGTAAATGCATAGTAATTTCCTAATTGAGGTAAACTATTGCTAACCTCACCTGAAATATTTGCAATAGCCTTAGAGACACAATAATATATTGCAGAAATAGTTGAGAATTCACTGTGTGAAACAGAATTTTAATAACTTGTCTCTGTATTACAATCTCTATCTGTTATTTATGGCTTCAGGCATATAATACTTTGCCTCCGAACCAGACAGTAAGTCCATTGGGATCAAAAATAGCATCTTCTTCTTACTTTAAATTCTTCACAGTGCCTAGCATAGTGTTAGGTTTCAAGCAGATGGCAGGTAGCAATGTATTAAATTCACTGTTTCCTCTCCTATTTCCTTCTCTATTTCATCCCCCTAATCAGTTACCCTATACTTTCTCAGTTACTCCCTACCATCTCTCTAATTCACCCAGTCACACAAAACAAACCCTACCACAAAAATATAAATCATGCTGCTATAAAGACACATGCACACGTATGTTTATTGCGGCACTATTCACAATAGCAAAGACTTGGAATCAACCCAAATGTCCATCAGTGACAGACTGGATTAAGAAAATGTGGCACATATACACCATGGAATACTATGCAGCCATAAAAAAGGATGAGTTTGTGTCCTTTGTAGGGACATGGATGCAGCTGGAAACCATCATTCTTAGCAAACTATCACAAGAACAGAAAACCAAACACCGCATGTTCTCACTCATAGGTGGGAACTGAACAATGAGATCACTTGGACTCGGGAAGGGGAACATCACACACCGGGGCCTATCATGGGGAGGGGGCAGGGGGGAGGGATTGCACTGGGAGTTATACCTGATGTAAATGACGAGTTGATGGGTGCTGACGAGTTGATGGGTGCAGCACAGCAACATGGCACAAGTATACATATGTAACAAACCTGCACGTTATGCACATGTACCCTACAACTTAAAGTATAATAATAAAAAATAATTTAAAAAAAAAGAAGAGTATTATAAATATTCTGTATTTCAGAAACAGAGTACATTCATTTGACCAATATTTGAGCACTAACACAAGGGGCATTGTTCTAAATATTGCAGGTACACACAAAGATGATTTAGACACAAACTTTGACTCAAAGGAGATTCCAGGTGAAAAGAATAGATTATACACTGTCTTAGTTCCTTTTCTGTTACTTATAACAGAATATATGAACTGGGTAATTTATAAAGAAAAGGAATCTATTTCTTACAGTTATGGAGGCTGAGAAGTCCAAGGTCAAGGGGATACATCCAGTAGCTTGTGGGGACTCTCCACAGGGTATCACATGGTAAGGGGGCTGAGTGTACTAGCTTGGGTCTCTCTTTTAATTTTTATAAAACCAATGGTCCCACTCCCATGACAACTCATTAATCCATTAACCCATAAATTAATTACTCTATGAACAGATTAATCCATTCATAAGGGTGGAGCCCTCACAACTCTATCACTTCTTTTTTTTTTCCCCTTCCTTGTTTTTTTTTTAATTTTTATTATTATTATTATTATTATTATTATACTTTAAGTTCCAGGGTACATGTGCATAACATGCAGGTTTGTTACATATGTATACTTGTGCCATGTTGCTGTGCTGTACCCATCAACTCGTCAGCACCCATCAACTCGTCATTTACATCAGGTATAACTCCCAATGCAATCCCTCCCCCCTCCCGCCTCCCCATGATAGGCCCCGGCATGTGATGTTCCCCTTCCTGAGTCCAAGTGATCTCATTGTTCAGCTCCCACCTATGAGTGAGAACCTATCACTTCTTAAAAGCCCCACCTCTTAATACTACCACATTGGGGGTTGAATTTCACCATGAGTTTTGGAGGAGACAGACATCCAATCCATAGCAGATACATATATAAGAAACTCTGATAGAAGTAAGAAAATAATCCAGATAAAGTGCCATGGGAGTGAAAGGAGGGAGAAACTACTTTCCACTGGGATAGTCTTTGGGCATGCTGAGTTGGAAGTAGAGGTAGAGCAGTAAATAACCAAAGCAGGAAAGCACAAGAGCACACACCAGAAACAGCAGTTTGTCTGGAGAGTAGGATGTGGAAGAAGGAACAGCTTAAAATAAAGTAGGAAAGTGGAGGTCAGATTATATGTAATTATCAGTATTTTACTACAGAGTTTGAGCTTTACCTTTGGTCTTTGTGTTACTCAAAGTGTGCCAGATTATGTTGCAGTAAAATCCACAAAACCAACGACTTAAAACAACAAGATTTATTTCTTACTCATGCTACATGTACATCATGAGTACTCTGGGGGCCCCTATCCCTTGGATCCAGGCCAACAGAGCAGCCACCACCTGGAGCCAGAGGGACAAACAATGGGGCAAATTGTACACGGGCTCTTAAAGCTTCTGCCCCAAGATACCACACATCACTTCTGCCCACATTTCATTCACTATAACAAGTCACATTGTTACTAAAATATCAAAGGTTTGGTCTAGGTCCCATTGCTCATAGCACAGAAAACCAATCACTGAGACAAGTATTGCCAGGGAAGAAGGCTTTATTCAGGTGCTGCACCTGAGAAGATGGAAGATCAGTGTCAAATCCATTCCCCCGACCAACTAAAACTAAGGTTTTATATAGCAGGAAAGAAATGTAACCATGCGTGGGAAAACAGGAATTAGAGAGGAGATAAAGAAGAAGAGTTGGTCAACAGGAAGCAGGTGGTCGGTTAGGCAATAATGATGGGTGAGGGATCTGGCATCTTATTGTCCAGATGTGGTGATCTGGTAAGTTTCAGTTTCTTGATACCATCTGAGGGGCCTGATGGTTGGTCCTGAGAAAGGAACTCAGATAAAACAAATGTAATTTTCTCAAGTTTTAAGACTGGGAGGGTTAATTTCTACATGTATTCAAAAGAAATCATAAACATCAGTTCTAAGGGACAATTGTGCCAGTTTCAACATGACCACACCTAACTTCAAGGGAGTGGAGGAACTGCAGTCTTACCATGTGTCTAACAGAGTGGAGAGCAAGCCAGACATATTTAATAGCACTAATGACTACCGGAGTCTTTAAGAAGAGGTTGGATATGGTCATATATAGATTTCAGAAAAATCACTTTAGCAGTGAATATTGGATGGACATGAGGGATGCTAGCTTGCAGGAAGAAAACCTAGTCAGGAGACTGGTGTAGTATTCCAGGGGCAAGATGATGGTGGTCTCCTCTAGAGCAAGGTGGAAGAATTAAAGAAAAAGGAACAGATGCATGAGACATTTAATGAGATACTAAGGAGAATCAACAGCACTAAGCCAGCAGGCCATGAAAGTAGGAATAGGGGTAAACAGAACTGCTGCTGTTAGAAATGTCTGTTGGGCAGAGACTGTGGCGGTTCCCAGGGCTGTTGAGGTATGACTGGTGGTGGAACAAGGCTGGCAAGTATGGCTGATGGTTTTTCACTATTGGTGGTGAGCTATGGATAGTGGCTGGTGGGTGTGGGTGGTAAAATTCAGTATAACTGAAGCATATATAAGGTGGGGAGTAGTAGGAATTTACAATGAATGGGAAGGTAGCCAAGAGTCAAAGAGGAAAGTCTTTGACTACCATGGTACGTGGTTTGGATTTTATCATAAAGACAAAAGAACCACTTCATTATTTTAAACATATCATCCTGATGATGCTTCAAGTACATGGCAGTTACAAAATAAGAAAATTATTGCCAAGACCAGTTTGGTCAGGGAGACCCTAACCCAGCGGCGCTAGAGGAATTAAAGACACACAGAAATATAGAGGTGTGAATGGGAAATCAGGGGTCTCACAGCCTTCAGAGCTGAGAGCCCCGAACAGAGATTTACCCACATATTTATTAACAGCAAACTAGTCGTTAGCATTGTTTCTATAGATATTAAATTAACTAAAAGTATCCCTTATGGGAAACAAAGGGATGGGCCGAATTAAAGGAATAGGTTGGGCTAGTTAACTGCAGCAGGAACACACCATTAAGGCACAAATCACTCATGCTATCGTTTGTGGTTTAAGAATGCCTTTAAGCGGTTTTCCGCCCTGGGCCTGGGCAGGCCAGGTGTTCCTTGCCTTCATTCCTGTAAACCCACAACCTTCCAGCGCAGGCATTAGGGCCATTATGAACATGTTACAGTGCTGCAGAGATTTAGTTTATAGCCAGTTTTGGGGCCAGTTTATGGCCAGATTTTGGGGGGCTTGCTCCCAACAAATCATGTGGTAGAGTAAGGCCAAGGATAGCTGGCCAACCAGTATATGTATGAATTCGACAAAGTTCAAGAGCAGAGGGGTGGGCTGTGTAATGTAGACTGCATCGTCATAATTCATATCTATCTGATGTTTGACAACTGTCTAGACAAAGGTGAATTGGAATGCTTCTTGTTTTCTCAAAAAGGATTTTAATTTTCCATTTTTATTTTATTCTCATTTTTCCAATTCATTTCCACTTTTGAGTATGCCCACAGGGACACCAAGTTTAGAGCAGGCTCTACTTGCTAGAAACTTCCTTCATGTATTAACTTCAAAATCTGGCCTTAGTGGAAAAACTGAGTTCAGAGAAATGACAAACGATTTGGTGGCTGCTATGAAAGAAGTCTGAGAAATTAGCGCAAGTTTAGCAGAATGGGTTGAAACTCTGCAGAGTGAAAATCTCAGACCTGAAGTTGCCTTCATGAGGAATTTAAATGCTACCATCATCTCCAAGATTTATGTTAATGCAGGCTTCATTGCACTTGAAAGTTCAGAAATTTTAGCACCAAAATGCAAAGATACCATAGACATGAAATAAAAATCGTCACAAGGATATTTATATTTAATAAAGTTCAACAACCAAGTTATAGACACGTGGCAATCCACATATTGTAGAAATTGAAGCAAAATGAAACAGGTAAGAAGCTGCTAACTCACTACATTAACAATTTTAGAGCCCTTTATAGAAAAAAATACTTAAAATCTACCACTGAAAGCTAAATATTGGAAAATAAATCAGAAGATATTCTATGTGGAGTTCTTAATGTAGTCTAAGAGGATGGGGAGGAAAAGGAAAGAAAAACATTCCAGTTAGTAAAGAACTATTTAACATAGGCAAGGTAGATACAGAGAAAAGGCAACAGATGCACGAGACATTTAAAGCAACCCACAAACACAGCACTACCACTTTGTGAGTGCTTGATGTGGGCCAGGCACCATATTATGTAATTTGCATACATTATTTCATTAATCCTTTCAGCTTCCTTTGAAGTAGGTACTTACATCAGATATTGTCTGTGGGTACTTGAGTCCACACCTGACTTTCTGTCTGTAATCTTCCCTGTATTGTCCAGGTTGGGAGCCAGAAAACCTACGTTTCCAAGACTCTCTTGCCAGCTAGATTTTGGCTAGCTTTTGCCAGTGGAAGGCTCTCTCATGAGGTAATGAAGTAGGAGAGGAGAGAGAAGCCATTCTGCATCTGGCTTTGGCAGTGGAAGCACCCCGTGACTGCAGGTGATTACGGGCTCCAGCAGCATCAGTGGAGTTCTAGGAGCCCCAGCAGCACTGTCAGCAGCAAGTGCATGCTCACAGACTCTAGGCCAGGGGTGTCCAATCTTTTGGCTTCCCTGAGCCACATTCGAAAAAGAAAAAGTGTCTTGGGCCACACATAAAACACACATTAATAATATCTAACGAGCTTTAAAAAATCACAAAAATTTCATAATCTTTTAAGAAAGTTTATGAATTTGTGTTGGGCTGCATTCAAAGCCATCCTGGGACACGTGGCCCATGGGCCGTGGGTTGGACCAGCTTGCTCTAGGGATATTCATTTTCCACATTTTTGCTCCTCCAGCCTTAGAGAGCTATGGTTTTCTATAGTTACTGACATCTAGGTTATATCACCCTCTGCCTTTTGCAGCTCCAGCCCTTCCAACACTTTTGTAATCAATTTCCCGTATTAAATCTCCCTCTGTTTGAAGTACCTAGAGAGATTTCTGACTTTTCCTTTGGCAACACATCATATCATTTAACCTTTTCAACAACCCTTTAGGCACTATTATCCTTATTTCAGACATAATCCAAATATCACCTGGCCTAAACAATCTTTTAGATACAAATGAATTCATGTTAACATCTATTATCCAGAATTTCTTTTTCTTCCCTCCCTCTTCCTTGAACCCCTAGAATTGTCTACCACCCCTCTGAAAAGCTCCCCCCAGTATTTTGGGGAATTTTCAAAGGGAAGTATTATATGTCTTTCAAGTTATTTAAGACTCTAAATTGCATGTGACAGAGACCTGCCTGAAATTAGCTGAAGCAAAAAAAGTAATCTGATTGGCTCACATGACTAGGAAGTATTTTGAGTTAGACCAGAGAATTGAAGGAAGAGATGCAGAACCAGGGCCTTGGCTGAAACTTAATGCCATCAGAAATTTCTCTGTCTTCATTTTTCTCTTATGTCTGCTATTTTCTAATTGGCTTCACTCTTTCCTATTGCAGATTGTCCTTCTCTACATGGAAGGGAAGAGAGCCACTGGCAGCTCCAACATCACACCCTTAGAGTATGGCCACAGAGGGTGACCCTAGAGGCTAGATGACATTTCCTCCAGCCGCAAGTGAAGAAATTAGGGCAAGGATTCTGATTAGCCATTTTAGAGCATGTACTCATGTCAGTTTTATTTTGTTTTGCTATTTTGTTTTTGCTTTTGTTTTGTTTTTTTCTTGGAAAGGAGAGAAAGGCACAGCATGACACCTGAAGAAGGAGAATGAAAAAAGCCTGTCAGGCAAACAGAAACAAAAACAACCACAGACCACTATAGTTATGATCCCCACCCAGCCATTTCCCCTTCCAATGCTGCTCTGACTTGCAACTGTCAATGCCCACTGCCTGAAAAGCCAGTGGACTTTCAATTTTTTGTTAAACCTCAGGAAGGTGAAAAGGTGCATGAGAACAACTGGGGGCCTCACAACCATGTGAGTTTTTTCGTTAGGTCATCAGTGTCCTTTCTCCCTGGATGTAATTTACATCAGGGCAGGGATTTTTTCTTTTTTTGTCTATTTTCTTTTTTATTATTATTAACGCTGGTTATTTATTTATGGACCTACTCATTTTAGGGCGGTAAAATGTACTTAAAATAACATTTACCATTTTTTCTTCAACTTTTATTTTAAGTTCCAGGGTACATGCACAGGATACGTAGGTTCGTTACATAGGTAAATGTGTGCCATGGTGGTTTGCTGCATAGATCATCCCATCACCTCAGCATCCATTATTCTTCCTGTTGCTCTCTCTCCCTCCACCTCCCACCAATGACAGGCTCCAGTATGTATTGTTCCCCTCGAAGTGTCCATGTCTTCTCAACGTTCAGCTCCCACTTATAAGAGAGAATATTTGGTGTTTGGTTTTCTGTTTCTACGTGAGTTTGCTGAGGATGACGGCTTCCAGCTTCATCCCTGTCCCTGCAAAGGATATGATCTCATTCCTTTCAGTGGCATTAAGTACATTCACATTGTTATTCAACCATCATCACCATAAATCTATCTTCAGAACTTTTTCGTCTTCTCCAGCTGAAACTCTATGCCCATTAAACTATAATTATCCATTTCCCTCTCCCCTAGTCCCTGGGAACCACCATTCTACTTTCTGTCTCTATGAATATGACTATTATAGGTACCTCATATATGTAGAATCATATAGCATTTGTCCTTTTGTGGTTGGCTTACTTCACTTAGCATAATATCTTCAAGGTCTACCAATATTGTAGAATGTGACAGAATTTCCATCTTTTTTAAGGCTGAATAATATTTCACTATAAGTTGATGCCAAGTTATGTTTATACATCCATTCATCAATGAACATTTGGGTTGTTTCTATATCTTGACTATTCTGAATAATGCTGCTATTAACATGGCTTTAAAAATATCAGTTCAAGTCCCTGCTTTCATTTATTTTGGGTATATAACCAGAAGTGGTATTGCTAGACCACATGGCAATTCTATCTTTAATTTTTTGAGGAACTGCCATACCGTTTTGCACAGTGGCTACACCATTTTACACTCCCACCAGCAAAGAAGGGTTCCAGTTTTCCCACATCCTCACCAATACTTGTTATTTTGTTTGTTTGTTTTTTCATAAGATACCCTAGTTGGTATGAAGTAGTATCTTATTGTGGTTTTGATCTGCATTTTGCTAATGATTAGTGATGCTGATTATCTTTTAATGTGCTGATTAGTCGTTGATATATCTTCTTTGGAGATATGTCTACTTAACTCCTTTGCCCCTTTTATAACCAGGTTGTTGTTTATTGTTATTGTTGTTGTTGAATTGTATGATTTCTTTATATATTTGGAATATCAATCTCTAATCAGATATATGATTTGAAAATAGTTTCTCACATTCCATAGGTTGCCTTTTCACTCTGTTGATAGCATCTTTTGATGCAGAAACCTTTTTTATTTTGATGAGGTTCAAGTTATCTATTTTCTCTTTTGTTGTCTGTGTTTTTCATGTCATATCCAACAAATCATTACCAAATCTAATATAAGGCTTTTTCCTATGTTTTCTTATAAAAGTTTATAGTTTTAGCTCTTATGTTTAAGTCTTCAATCCATTTTGAGTTAATTTCTATATATGGTATAATGTAAGGATTCAATTCATTTTCTTGGATGTGGATATCCAGTTTTCCCAACACTATTTGTCAAAAAGACTCTACTTTCCCCATTGAATGATCTTGGTACTCTTGTCAAAACTAATTTAGCCATATATGTAAACATTTATTTCTGATCTATATGTTTCTACTCTATTGTTCTAAATGTCTGTCTTTATGCCAGTATTATACTGGTTTGATTACCATTGCATAATGTACTGTAAGTTTTGAAATTAGAAAGTATGAGACCTCCAACTTTGTTTGTCTTTTCAAAGATTACCTTGACTATTTAATGCCTCTTAAAATTACCCAAGAATTTTGCAATGGATTTTTCTATTCCTGCAAAAAGCTAAAAACATCCATGGGTAAACAAGGTACCCTGGCACATGCCTGTTGTCTCAGCTACTGGGGAGACTGAGGCGGAAGGATCACTTGAGCCCAGGAGTTTGAAACTCCTGGACAACATAGCAAGACTCTGTCTCTAAAAAAAAATTAAAAGTAACACCATTGGAATTTTGATAGGGATTGCATTTAATCTGTAGATAACTTTGGGTAGAATTGACATCTTAGCAATATTACCTCTTCCAACCTATGAACACAGGACATATTTTCATTTATTAGTGTCTTCTTTGATTTCTTTCAGCAGCAATTTGTAGTTTTCAGTGTACAAGTCTTTCATCTCCTTAAGTTTATTTCTAAGTATTCTGTTCTTTTTGATGCTATCGTAAATGACACTGTTTTCCTAATTTCCTTTTAAAACTGATTTTAAAATTAAAGCTAATTCTGTACACTGATGTTATATCTTGCAGCTTTGCTAAATTAGTGTATCTCTTCTTAACACCTAGATTCCTAATGTCTATAGCCTGTAACATAGTGGGTACTCAATAAATGTCTATTGAATAAACAAAGAAGTCTCTTGAAAGAGCCTCCCTCTTGCTACTGCTAATGGTGCTTCTCATGAGAATGCTCATTCCAATGATGTTGTTTCACTAATGAGAAAAGCCTTCTCCCAGATATTGTAATACTCTTTGTTATTGGAGCCCTACAGTAGCATTACTCATTTCTAGAATCCATAGAGCCTCTCAGTCAGGATTCAAATGCAGCTTGTATGCACCAGTACCTGTGTCTGTTATTTAACAACATGCCTATTGTTAAAACATTGAAATACTTCCATACCTATTGATAAATAATGACTTCTTTCCATATCTCAAGTGGCCCCACTACTAGATTTATCATGTGGTAAATTGCTTCGGTAATGATGTGACTGATGAATCACACTTGTCTATGTTCTCTCTCTTATGTGGTTTCCTTCCACATTGACTCTGGGCTTGGCCATGTGACTTGCTTTTGCTAATGGGACATCGGCAAATGTGATGTGAGCAGAGGCTTGAAATGGTTTGTGTATTGGAGTTATTCATTGGAAACTAGCCACCATATGAAGCAGCCCAGGCTATCCTACATAAGCTATATGGCCCAGACAACAGACAGAAACCAACTATAAGACATGTGAGATCATTTTAGACCACACAGTCCCAGTAAAGCTAATAGCTGACTGTAGCCACATACATGACCCCTGCAAAATAACTGCTCAGCCCAAATCACTCAGACCCGTAGATTTGAGAGCAAATAAACTAATCATGGCTTTAAACCACTAAGTTTTGGAGTGGTTGCTTGTGAAACCAAGCTAACTATAAATGAACAAAACTACTCCCTCAGGCTCCAAAGATGCGAAATAACAGGAAGTTCACAGCATGCAAATGCTGGTTACTCCATACCTGAGACAATAGCATTCACTTTTAGGAAAAATATACAGAAACATCTCCCAACTAATTGAAAATATATTCTGCCTGTTTGAAAAATTTCAATTACTAATCAGGTGGTAGATTTTTTCCCCTTGAAGGAGATGAGAAGTTATCTTCAAAGACTTTCACTTTATGATTTATTGCTTCAATCTCCCTTAGAAGACAAATAAATATTTAATTCTAACAGGAGCTTAATTCTTTTTGTACTTTCACCTCCTATCTTCTCAATTATAAAGAGAAGTAAATCTTACTTGCTAAAGAATTACATCTCTAAGGTCACCCTTTAAACTTCCAGCTAAAATAATTAGTACTCTACTTCTTTCATGTTTAAATGGTGCACATTTCCCAGTGTCTTCAAGGGGGTGACACAGCTAACGTTTCTTAAATCCACAATTCTGCTTTCATGAAATCAACAAAGGCCTTCTGTAACTTTCTATGAAGACAAAAGATTCAATTTCTAGCCACCTAAAGAAAGAATAGCTTTCCTGTGCCAGAGAGATTCAGAATTCCTTGAATCGATTGTCATGAGGTCTGGTAACTTTTTGACAACCTAGGTTTTCTTTGCTCAAGAAAATCTAAAGCTCTAATAAACCAGTCAAGTGACATTTCCCATAGAATACAATCTTTAGAGACCATAGAATCAAGTTAGAATGACAAAAATGTGACTTTTCTCTTCCATGTCCAAGATCTTTTATCAGAATTGAAACTGTTTTTGCTTCACCATTATTTTTCAACAAAATGTGTCATACTCTCAGGCTTTTTTTTTTTTTTTTTTTTTTTTTTTTTTTTTGCCTGGGATCATTACTCAATTGATTTGTGCTTATTGCTAATGAGGCTGCAATCTTCATGTACTCAGTCCCAGTATGGGCCAGTTGGCTTTCCATAGAAATGGATTGCACCCTTGGCTTCAGTGCCAATCTCACCCCTACCCTCGGCCAGATCACCTTGCACTCAAGAAGGACAAGTCATATTACAGCTACATATGTGTGAACATTCCCATCATGAGAACAACTCAATCTTTGTTTAGGGGTGTAATGAGGTTTGCCATCACTTGAACAAGATTTAACTGGAAAAAAAAGGTTCTAACTTGAATTTGGTGTTCTGGTATGAGTCCATATAGAGCACATTTACAGTGTTTTAGAGCGATGATGAGCTGCTATAAAAAACAATACTAAAAATATAATGATTTTATTTTCCTTGTACTAAACATTTTTTAAAAACCAGTTTGTTAAGCTATAATTAGCATGTAAAAAGCTGCACTTATTTAATGTATACAACTCGATAAGTTTGGGGATAAGTAAACACCTGTGAAACCACCACCACCATCAAGGCCATATTCATATCCATTATCTCATGAAGTTTCCTCCTGCCCCTTTACTGTGTGTGTGTGTGTGTGTGTGTGTGTGTGTAAGAACACTTAATATCTACTCTCAAAAAATTTTAAGTATACAATATTGTTAGCTATAGGCACTATATGTATAGTAGATCTTGGAACTATTTATCTTGCATAACTAAAATTTTGTACCCTTTGGTCATCATCTCCCAATTTCCCTCTCTGCCAGCCCGTGACAACCACCATTCTACTCTCTGCTTCTATGAATTTGAATATATAGATTCCATATATAAGTGAGATCATACAGTATTTGTCTCTGTGTCTGACTTATTTCACTTAGCATAATGTCCTACAGGTCCATCTATGTTGTCTCAGATGGCAGGATTTCCTTTCTTTCTAAGGCTGCAGAGTATCACATTTTCTCTATTCATTCATCCATCAATGGATACCGTATCTTGGCTATTGTGAAAAATGCTGACATTAACAGGGGAGTACAGGTACTGCTTTGAGATCCAGATTTCCATTCCTTTGGATAAATACCCAAAAGTAGGATTGCTGAATCATATGGCAGTACTATTTTTAATTTTTTGAGGAACCTCCATACTGTTTTCCATAATGGCTATACCAATCAACATTCCTGCCAACAGTTTACCAGAGTTTCCTTTTCTCTACATCCTCACCAACACTTGTTATCTTTTTTTTTAATAAGAGCCATTCTAACAGGTATGAGGTGATATTTTATTATGGTTTTTATTTACATTTTCCTAATGATTAGTGATGTTGAGCATCTATTCATATACCTGTGGCCATGTGCATGTCTTCTTTGGAGGAATGTCCATTCAGGTAATTTGGTCATTTTTATTATAAACTGACAGTTATAGTTGTATATATTTATGATATATAAAGTGATATTTATAAAGGCAATGTGGAATCAAGTTAATTAACTCTCCATTGCCTTAAATACTTATGATTTTTTATGACCAGAACATTTGAAATTTACCTTTGTGGAGATTTTGAAATGTGTAATATACTATTATTAACTATATTTACCATTCTGTGCAATAGATAACAAAAAAAAATTTTATTCCTTCTGTCTAATTGAAGCTTTGTACCCTTTAACTCCTCACTCTCCTTTTCCCCAACCTCTAGCCTCTGGTAACCACCATTCTACTCTCTGCAACTATGAGTTTAATTGTTTTAGATTCCATATATAAGTGAGAACACGCAGTATGTGTCTTCCTGTGCCTGGTTTATTTCACTTAGCATAATTCTCTCTAATTCCATCCATGTTGTTGAAAATGACAGAATTTTTTTTCTTTTTAAGGCTGAATAGTATTTCATTGTACATATATATCCCACGTTTTCCTTTTCAATTCATCTGTTCATGGAAACTTAGGTTGATTCTATAACTTGGCTATTGTGAATAATGCTGCAACGAATATGGGAGTACAGATATCTTTTTGACATACTGATTCCAATTCCTTTGAATATATACACAGTACTGGAATTGCTGGGTCATATGGTAGTTCTACTTTTAGTTTCTTCTTAGCAACCTTCATACAGTTTTCAATAATATCTATACTAATTTACATTACCACTAACAGTGAACAAGGGTTCCCTTTTCTCAACATCCTCACTGATACTCGTTTAGCTTTCAGTCTTTTTTTTCTACAACTTTTAAGTTCCTGGGTACATGTGCAGGATGTGCAGATTTGTTACATAGGTAAATGTGTGCCATGGTGGTTAGCTGCACAGATCAGCCCATCACCTATGTATTAAGCTCAGCATCGATTATCTATTCTTCCTGATGCTTTCTTGCCCCCCAGCCCCCATGACAGGCCCCAGTGTGTGTTGTTCCCCACAATGTGTCCATGTATTCTCATCGTTCAGCCCCCGCATTTAAGCGAGAACATGCGGTGTTTGGTTTTCTGTTCCTGCATTAGTTTGCTGAGGATAATGGCTTCCAGCTCTATCTATGTCCCTGCAAAGGACATGATCCCCATCCATTCAATGGCTACATAGTATTCCATGATGTATATGTACCACGTTTTCTTTATCCAGTCTATCATTGATGGGCACTTAGGTTGATCCCATATCTTTGCAATTGTGAATAGTGCTGCAATGAACAGTCACGTGCATGTGTCTTTATAACAGAATGATTTATATTCCTTTGGGTATATACCTGGTAATGAGATTGCTGGGTCAGGTGGTATTTCTGCCTCTGTATCTTTGAGGAATAACCACATTGTCTTCCACAATGGTTGAACTAATTTACATTCCCACCAACAGTGTAAAAGTGTTCTTTTGTCTCCACAGCCTTGTCAGCATCTATTATTTCTTGCCTTTATTGTGAATAATAATTATCATTCTGACTGCTATGAGATGGTATCTCACTGTAGTTTTGATTTGCATTTCTCTAATGATCAGAGATGTTGAATTTTTATTCAAATATTTGTTGGATGCATGAATGTCTTCTTTTGAGAAGTGTTTGTTCCTGTCCTTTGCCCACTTTTTAATTGAGTTGTTTGTCTTTTTCTTGTAAATTTGTTTAAGTTCCTTGTGGATGCTGGATATTAGACCTTTGTCAGATGCACAGTTTGCAAAAATATTCTCCCATTCTGTAGGTTGTCTGTTTACTCTGTTGATAGTTTCTTTTGCTGTGCAGAAGCTCTTCAGTTTAATTAGATCCCATCTGTCAATTCTTGCTTTTGCTGCAATTGCTTTTGGTGTTTTCATCATGAAATCTTTGCCCGTGCCTATGTCCTGAATGGTATTGCCAAGATTTTTTTCTCGGGTTTTTATAGTTTTGGGTTTTACATTTAAGTCTTTAATCCATCTTGAGTTAATTTTTGTATAAGATATAAGGAAAGGGTCCAGTTTCAATTTTCTGCATATGGCTAGCCAGTTCTCCTACCACCATTTATTAAATAGGGAATCCTTTCCCCATTGCTTATCTTTATCAGGTTTGTCAAAGATCAGATGATTGTAGGTGTATGGTCTTATTTCTGTTCCACTGGTCTATGTGTCTGTGTTTTTACCAGTACCATGGTATTTTGGTTACTGTAGCCTTGTGTAGTTCGAAGTTGGGTAGTGTTATGCCTCCAGCTTTGTTCTTTTTTGCTTAGGATTGTCTTGGTTATTCAGGCTCTTTTTTGGTTCCATATTAATTTTAACATAGCTTTTTCTAATTTTGTGAAGAATGTCAAGGGTAGTTTAATGGGATTAGCACTGAATCTATAAATTACTTTGGGCAGTATGGCCATTTTCATGATACCGACTCTTCCTATCCATGAGCATGGAATGTTTTTCCATTTGTTTGTGTCCTCTCTGACTTCCTTGAGCAGTGGTTGTAGTTCTTCTTGAAGAGGTCCTTTACTTCCCTTTGTAGCTGTATTCCTAGGTATTTTATTCTCTTTGTAGCAACTGTGAATGGGAATTTATTCATGATTTGGCTCTCTGCTTGCCTCTTGTTGGTGTATAGAAATGCTAGCAATTTTTGCATATTGATTTTGTATCCTGAAACTTTGCTGAAGTTGTTTATCAGCCCAAGAAGGTTTTGGGCTGAGACAATGGGTTTTCTAGATATGAGATCATGTCATCTGCAAACAAAAATAATTGACTTCCTCTTTTCCTATTTGAATACCCTTTATTTCTTTCTTTTGCCTGATTGCTCTGGCCAGAACTTCCAATCATATGTTGAATAGGAGTGGTGAGAGAGGGCATACTTGTCTTGTGCCAGTTTAAAGGGGAATGCTTTCAGGTTATGTATATTTAGTATGATATTGGCTATAGGTTTGTCATAGATGGCTTTTTTTTAATTATTTTGAGGTACGTTCCTTCAACAGCTAATTTATTGAGAGTTTCTAACATGAAAGAATGTTGAATTCTATCAAAGGCCTTTTCTGTGTCCATTGAGATAATCATGCGTTTTTTGTCTTTAATTCTGTTCATGTGATGAATTACATTTATTAATTTGCATATGTTGAACCAACCACGCATCCTGGGGATGAAGCCTACTTGATCATGGTGGATAAGCTTTTGATGTGCTGCTGTATTTGGTTTGCCAGTATTTTGTTGAGGGTTTTTGCATCGATGTTCATCAAGGATATTGGCCTGAAGTTTTCTTTTTTGTTGTATCTCTCCCAGGTTTTGATATCAGGATGATGCTAGCTTCATAAAAATAAGTTATGAAGGAGTCCCTTTGTAGGTGACCTGGTCTTTCTCTCTGGCTGCCCTTAACCTTTTTTCTTTCATTTTGACCTTGGAGAATCTCATAATTATGTGTCTTGGGGTTTATCTTGTCATGGAGCTTCTTACTGAGGTTCACCGGATTTCCTGAATTTGAATGTTGACTTGTCTTACTAGGTTGGTGAAGTTCTCCTGGATGATATATCCTGAAGTATGTTTTCCAACTTGGTTCTATTCTCCTCGTCGCTTTCAGGTACCCCAATCAGTTGTAAGTTTGGTCTTTTTACATAATCCCATATTTCTCAGAGGTTATATTCATTCCTTTTCATTCTTTTTTTTTCTATTATTGTCTGCTTATCTTATTTCAGATAGGTAGTCTTCAAGCTCTGAGATTCTTTCCTCCACTTGGTCTATTCTGCTTTTGAAACTTGCAACTGCATTGTGAAGTTCTCATGTTGTGTTTTTCAGCTCCATCAGGTCAGTTATGTTCCTCTCTAAACTGGCTATTCTGGTTATGAGCTTCTCTATTTTTTTTTTTTTTTTTTTTTTTTTTTGAGATGGAGTCTTGCTCTCTCGCCCAGGCTGGGGTGCAGTGGCCGGATCTCAGCTCACTGCAAGCTCCACCTCCCGGGTTTACGCCATTCTCCTGGCTCAGCCTCCTGAGTAGCTGGGACTACAGGCGCCCGCCACCTCGCCCGGCTAGTTTTTTGTATTTTTTAGTAGAGATGGGGTTTCACCGTGTTAACCGGGATGGTCTCGATCTCCTGACCTCGTGATCCACCCGTCTCGGCCTCCCAAAGTGCTGGGATTACAGGCTTGAGCCACCGCGCCCGGCCAATGAGCTTCTCTATTATTTTATCATAATTCTTAGCTTCTTTACATTGGGTTACATCATGCTCCTTTAGCTCAGTGAAGTTCATTATCATCTACCTTCTGATGCCTACTTCTGTCAATTTAGCCATCTCAGCATCAGCCCTGTTCTGTGCCCTTGCTGGAAAGGTGTTATGATCATTTGGAGGAGAAGCCACTCTGGCTTTTTGAGTTTTCAGTGTTTTTATTTTGAGTCTTGCTCATCTTTGTGGGCTTATCTACCTTTGATCTTTGAGGTTGCTGACCTTTGAATGGGGTTTTTGTGGGCCTCTTTTGTTGATGTTGTTGCTGTTATTGCCTTCTGTTTGTTTGCTTGTTTTCTCTTAACAGTCAGGCCACTCTTCCACAGGGCTGTTGCAGTTTGTTGGAGGTCTGCTCCAGACCCTAGTGGCCTCAGTTTTTCCTGTGTCTGGAGGTATCATCAGTGAATGCTGTGAAAGAGCAAAGATGGAATCCTGCTCCTTACTCTGGGAGCTCCATCTCAGGTGGGTACTGACCTGTTGCCAGCCTGAACACTCCTATAGGATGTGTCTGGAGACCCCTGTTGGGAGGTATCACCCAGACAGGAGGAACAGGATCAGGGACCCATTTAAAGAAGCAGTCTGACTGCTTTTTGGTAGAGTAGGTGTGCTACATTTGGGGGAACCCTTCCTCGTCCCAACCACCTGGACTCTCCAGAACTGGCAGGCTAGAACAGTTGAATTGACTGAACTTCAGAGATGGCAGCTGCACCTCCCCCTGGGGCTCCATCCCAGGAAGAGACCAGAGTTCTGTCCATATAACCCTGGCTGGAGTTGCTGAAATTCCCACAGGGAGGGCCTGCCCAGTGAGGAGGGATGGATTGGGGTCCCAATTAAAGAAGCAGTCTGGACACAATCTGGTACAGCAGCTGTGCTGCCTTGTGGGGGACTCCTCCTCATCCAAACCTCCTGGACTCCCCAGAGCTGGCAGGCTGGAATGGCTGAGTTGACCAAACCAGAGATGGCAGCTGCCCCTCTCCCCAAAAATGTGGTTCATCTCAGGCAGTCTCCAGCCTGTTGCCACTGACTGACTGGAATTCCAAGCTAGTGGGTCTTAACTTGTGAGGCGCCCTGGTAATGGAGCCCACAGAATGATGCTGCTTTTCTCCCTGGTTTCAGTCGTCTTCCTAGGGGAATGTACAGACAGAGCTTCCACCTTGCTAGGATTCCAGGGGCCAAAGTATGTAAAATTCCTGGGTCTCTGTGTGTGCCTGAGTGGCTGCTCTGCCAAGACTCCACAGCTGTATGTATTGGACCCAAGGCCCTGGTGGCATGGGCTCATGAGGGTATCTCCTGATTTGTGGGTTGCAAAGATCTGTGGGAGAAGCATGGTTTCCCGGGTGGGGTCGCACAGTCACTCACCACATCACTTGGCTGGGGTTGGGGATTCCTTTGGCTCTGTGCCAATCCCAGGTGGGCCATTGCCCCACCCTGCTTTTCTTCATTCTCTGTGGGTCAAGTTATCCATCTAGTCAGTCCCAATCCAAGAACCTGGATATTTCAGTTGAAGGTGCTGAATTCACTCGCCATTTTCATTCCTCTCCGTGAGAGCCATGGACCACAGCTGCTTCTAATTGGTCATCTTAGTCCCTCCCTCAATCTTTTTAATAATAGTCATTCTAACAGATGTGAGATATCTCATTGTGGTTTTCATTTGAATTTCCCTAATAATTAGTGATATTGGGCATTTTTTCATATGTCTGTTGGCCGTTTGTATGTCTTCTTTTGAAAAATGTCTATTCAGGTCGTTTGCCCACTTTTTTAAATTGAATTATTTGTTTTCTTTCTATAGAGTTGTTTGGGTGGCTTACATATTTTAGATATTAACCCCTTATCAGATGTATGGCTTGCACATATTTTCTCCTCTAGGTTTTCTTCTATTAATTATTAGGTTGATGCAAAAGTAATTCTGGTTTTGCCACTAAAAGTAATAGTTGCACAGTTTCAGGTCTTATGTTTAAGTCATTATCCATTTTTATTTTGTATATAGTGTGAGATAAGCATCCAATTTCATTCCTCTGTATACGAATATCCACTTTTCACAATACCGTTTATTGAAGAGACTGCCCTTTTCCTGTTGTGCATTCTTGACACTTTTGTCAAACGTCATGTGTGGGTTCATTTCTGGGCTCTCTATTCTATCCATTGGTCAGTATGTCTATTTTTATGCCAGCAACATGCTCTTTCAATTACTTCAGCTCTGTAGTATAGACTGAAATCAGGTAGTGTGATACCTCCAGCTTCGTTCTTTTGAGTCGGGATTGCTTTTGCTATTCAGAGTTTCTTGTTGTTCCATGTGAATTTTAGGATTGCTCTTTCTTTTTCTGCGAAAAATGTCACTGGAATTTTGACAAGGAGTGCATTGAATATGTAGATTGTTTGGGGTAGTATGAACATTTTAACAATATTAATTCTTCCAGTCCATGAACATGAGATATCTTTCCATTTATTTATATCATCTTCAATTTATTTTGTTAAATGTTTTATAATTTTCAGTGTACAGGTATTTTACCTCATCGGTTAACTATTTTCTTAAGTATCATATTTTTTTTTTTTGCAGCTATCATAAATGGGATTGTTCTCTTGATTTCTTTTTTGGAAAGCTTTTCGTTAGTCTTTGCCCAATTTTTTTAATCAGGTTGCTTGTTTGTTCACTAAACCGTAGTAGTTGCTTATGTATTTTGGATATTAACCACTTATCAGATATATGGTTTGCAAATATTTTCTCCCATCCCATAAGCTGTCTTTTCATTTTGCTGATTGTTTTCTTTGCCCTGCAGAAGATTTTTAGTTTGATGTAATCCCACTTGTTTATGTTTGCTTTTTTTTACTTGTGCTTTTGGCATCATATCCAAAAAAAATATTGCAAAGATCAATGACAAGGAGGATTTTCTCTATGTTTTCTTCTATCAGTTTTATAATTTTAGGCCTTAAGTCCCTAAACTATTTTGAATTTATTTGCATCTGTGGTATAAGATATAGGTTCAATTTCATTCTGTTGCATATGGATGATATCCAGTTTTCTCAACACCATTTGTCAAGATTATCCTTTCCCCATTTTGTGCCTTTGTCAAAATTGTTAACTGTATATATGTCTGTTTATTTCTTGGCTATCTATTCTGTTCCATTGTTCTATGTGTCTGTTTTTATGCCAACATCATACTGTTTTGATTACTATAGCTTTGTAATAGAATTTCGTCAGGAAGCATGATGCCTCCAGCTTTGTTCTTGCTCAAGATTGCTTTGACTATTTGGAGCCTTTTCTGGTTCTATATAAATTTTAGGATTTTTTTCTACTTCTGTGAAAAATACCATTGGAATTTTGATATGAATTTCATTGGATCTGTAGATTGCTTTGGGTGGTATTATTTTAACAATATTAATTTTTTCAATCTATGAACATGATAGATCTCTACATTTATTTTTGTCTTGTTCAATTTTTTTAGCACTGTTTTATAGTTTTCAGTGTACAGATCGTTCACTTTCTTGATTAAATGTATGCTTTCATATTTTATTCACTTTGGTGTTATTGTAAGTGAGATTGTTATTTATATTTCCATTCAGATAGTTCATTGTTAGTGTATAGAAATTCAACTGATTTTTGTCTGTTGAGTTTGTATCCTGCAACTACTGAATTCATTTATTTGTTCTGTTTTTGGTGGATTCGTTACAGTTTTGTAAATACAAAATCATGTCATCTGCAAACGGAGACAATTTTGCTGCTTCTTGTCCAATTTGGATGCCTTTTATTTTTTTTTCTATTTCTTGCCTAGTTGCTCTGGCTAAAACTTATAGTATCATGATGAATAGAAGTGGCAAAGTAGTCATCCTTGTCTTCTTCCTGATCTTAGAGGAAAAGCTTTTAACTTTTCACCATTGAGTATTATGTTAGCTGTGGGTTTGTCATATATAACCTTTGTTATGTTGAGATACTTTCCTCCTATACCTTATTGGTTGAGATGACAGGGGTGACTGGTGAAAGAGGCTGAGTAGGGTCGACAGAACGGGTCATTCTATCCACTTGATTATTAAAATTATCTTCTCCTGAGGTCATCCATTGGTGTAAGCTTAGGTTATTTATTTATTCTTTTTTCTTTTGTAGGTGTTTATCACTATAAACTTCCCTGTTAGAACTGTTTTTAATGCATCCCATAAATTTTTGTATGTTGTGTTTCCATTTCATTAGTCTCAACACGCTTTTTTGTTTTCTAGTTTTTCCTTTTGATTTCTTCTTTGGCCATCGGTTGTTCAGAAGTGTATGGTTTAATTTCAACATATTTTGTTAACTTTCCTTCTGCTACTGATTTCTAGTTTCATACCATTTTGATCAGAAAAAAGTACTTCATATTATTTTAATCTTCTTAAATTTATGAAGTCTTATTTTGTGGCTAATGTATAATCTATCTTGGCAAATGTTCTGTGTGAACTTGAGAAGAATGTGTATTCTTGCTGCTGTTGGATGCAATATTCTGTATATGTCTTTCAAGTTCATTCAGTCTACAGTGTTGTTCAAGTCTTCTATTTCCCTATTGCTTTTCTGTCTGGATGGCCTATCCATTGTTAAAAGTGGGGTATTGAAGTTCCCTACTAATATTGTATTGTCATCTATTTCTCCTTTCAATTATTTGTGTTTGCTTTATTTATTTATGTACTATGATGTTGGGTGCATATATTTACAATTGTTATATCGTCTTGTTCAAGAGACCCATTTGTAATTATATAATGATTTTCTTTTGTCTTGTGACACTTTTTGACATAGTCTATTTTATTTAATATTAGTATAGCCACCCCCACTCTCTTTTAGTCACCACTTACGTGGAATATATTTTCTTTTTTTTATTATTATACTTTAAGTTCTAGGGTACATGTGCACAACGTGTGCCATGTTGGTGTACTGCACCCATTAACTCGTCATTTACATTAGGTATATCTCCTAATGCTATCCCTCCCCACTCCCCCAACCCCATGACAGGCCCCGGGTGTGTGATGTTCCCCACCCTGTGTCCAAGTGTTCTCATTGTTCAGTTCTCACCTATGAGTGAGAACATGCGGTGTTTGGTTTTCTGTCCTTGTGATAGTTTGCTCAGAATGATGGTTTCCAGCTTCATCCATGTCCCTACAAAGGACATGAACTCATCCTTTTTTATGGCTGCAGAGTATTCCATTACATAGAGTGGCTAAATAAATAAAAAATCAAGATCCAACTGTATACTGCCTACAAAGGACATACACTGACCTTAAGGACACACATAGCCTAAAAGTGTCTTTTAATTGGAGAAGTTAATCCATTTACATTTAAAAGTAATTATTGCCAGTGAAGGACTTACTATTGTCATTTTGTTCACTCTTTTCTGACTTGTTTTGTAGTTACCTTGTTTCTTTCTTCCCCTCTTGCTGTCTTCCTTTGTGAATCAATTATTTTTTAGTGGTGTGTTTTGATTACTTTCTCCTAATTTTTTGTGTATCCACTACAGGTTTTTTCTTTATGATTACCATGAGTTTTACATAAAATATTTTATAGTCATAACAGTCTATTTTAGGCTGATAATTTTGATCTCATATAAAAACTCCACACTTTTACTTATCCCCTCACACACATTTTATGTTATTGATGTCATAATTTACAACCTTTTAGATTGTGTATCCATTAACCAATTATTGTAGCTATAGTTTTTTTTTAATTTTCTTTTAACTTTTATACTGGAATTAAAAGTGATTTATGTACCATTATTATAGTATTAGGGTACTATGAGTTTGACTATGCACTTACTTTACCAGTGAGTTTTGTACTTTCACATGGTTTTATGTTAGTAATTAGCATCCTTTTGTTATAACTTGAAGAACTCCTTATAGCATTTCTTATAAGGGAGGTCTAGTGGTGATGAACTCCACCAGCTTTTGTTTGTCTGAAAGAATCTTTATCTCTTCCTCATATTTAAGGATAGCTTGGACAGGTAAAGAATGCTTGGTTAGGAGTTTTTCTTTTTATTTCAGCACTTTGAATACATCATCTCACTCTCTCCTGCATGCAAGGATTTTGCTGAGAAATCTGCTGATAGTATTATGGGAGTTCCTTTGTATGTCATGAATTGCTTTTCTCTTGCTACTTTCAAACATTTCTTTTCCCTTTTCCTTTTTTTTTTTAATTATACTTTAAGTTCTAGGGTACATGTGCATAACGTGCAGGTTTGTTACATATGTATACTTGTGTCATCTTGGTGTGCTGCACCCATCAACTCGTCAGCACCCATCCACTCGTCATTTACATCAGGTATAACTCCCAATGCAATCCCTCTCCCCTCCCCCCTCCCCATGATAGGCCCCGGTGTGTGATGTTCCCCTTCCCGAGTCCAAGTGATCTTGTTGTTCAATTCCCACCTATGAGTGAGAACATGCGGTGTTTGGTTTTCTGTTCTTGTCATAGTTTGCTGAGAATGATGGTTTCCAGCTGCATCCATGTCCCTACAAAGGACACAAACTCATCCTTTTTTATGGCTGCATAGTATTCCATGGTGTATATGTGCCACATTTTCTTAATCCAGTCTGTCACTGATGGACATTTGGGTTGATTCCAAGTCTTTGCTATTGTGAATAGTGCCGCAATAAACATACGTGTGCATGTGTCTTTATAGCAGCATGATTTATAATCCTTTGGGTATATACCCAGTAATGGGATGGCTGGGTCATATGGTATTTCTGGTTCTAGATCCTTGAGGAATTGCCATACTGTTTTCCATAATGGTTGAACTAGTTTACAATCCCACCAACAGTGTAAAAGTGTTCCTATTTCTCCACATCCTCTCCAGCACCTGTTGTTTCCTGACTTTTTAACGATTGCCATTCTAACTGATGTGAGATGGTATCTCATTGTGGTTTTGATTTGCATTTCTCTGATGGCCAGTGATGATGAGCATTTTTTCATGTGTCTGTTGGCTGTATGAATGTCTTCTTTTGAGAAATGTCTGTTCATATCCTTTGCCCACTCTTCGATGGGGTTGTTTGTTTTTTTCTTGTAAATTTGTTTGAGTTCTTTGTAGGTTCTGGATATTAGCCCTTTGTCAGATGAGTAGATTGCAAAAATTTTCTCCCATTCTGTAGGTTGCCTGTTCACTCTGATGGTAGTTTCTTTTGCTGTGCAGAAGCTCTTTAGTTTAATTAGATCCCATTTGTCTATTTTGGCTTTTGTTGCCATTGCTTTTGGTGTTTTAGACATGAAGTCCTTGCCCATGCCTATGTCCTGAATGGTATTACCTAGGTTTTCTTCTAGGGTTTTTATGGTATTAGGTCTAACATTTAAGTCTATAATCCATCTTGAATTAATTTTCGTATAAGGAGTAAGGAAAGGATCCAGTTTCAGCTTTCTACTTATGGCTAGCCAATTTTCCCAGCACCATTTATTAAATAGGGAATCCTTTCCCCATTTATTATTTTTCTGAGGTTTGTCAAAGATCAGATGGCTGTAGATGTGTGGTATTATTTCTGAGGACTCTGTTCTGTTCCATTGGTCTATATCTCTGTTTTGGTACCAGTACCATGCTGTTTTGGTTACTGCAGCCTTGTAGTATAGTTTGAAGTCAGGTAGCGTGATGCCTCCAGCTTTGTTCTTTTGACTTAGGATTGTCTTGACAATGCAGGCTCTTTTTTGGTTCCATATGAACTTTAAAGCAGTTTTTTCAAATTCTGTGAAGAAACTCATTGGTAGTTTGATGGGGGGATGGCATTGAATCTATAAATTACCTTGGGCAGTATGGCCATTTTCACGATATTGATTCTTCCTATCCATGAGCATGGTATGTTCTTCCATTTGTTTGTGTCCTCATTTCACTGAGCAGTGGCTTGTAGTTCTCCTTGAAGAAGTCCTTTACATCCCTAGTAAGTTGGATTCCTAGGTATTTCATTCTCTTTGAAGCAATTGTGAATGGAAGTTCATTCATGATTTGGCTCTCTGTTTGTCTGTTACTGGTGTATAAGAATGCTTGTGATTTTTGAACATTAATTTTGTATCCTGAGACTTTGCTGAAGTTTCTTATCAGCTGAAGGAGATTTTGGGCTGAGATGATGGGGTTTTCTAAATATACAATCATGTCATCTGCAAACAGGGACAATTTGACTTCTTCTTTTCCTAACTGAATACCCTTGATTTCTTTCTCTTGCCTGATTGCCCTAGCCAGAACTTCCAACACTATGTTGAATAGGAGTGGTGAGAGAGAGCATCCCTGTCTTGTGCCAGTTTTCAAAGGGAATTTTTCCAGTTTTTGCCCATTCAGTATGATATTGGCTGTGGGTTTGTCATAAATAGCTTTTATTATTTTGAGATACGTTCCATCAATACCGAATTTATTGAGCATTTTTAGCATGAAGGGCTGTTGAATTTTGTCAAAGGCCTTTTCTGCATCTATTGAGATAATCATGTGGTTTTTGACTTTGGTTCTGTTTATATGCTGGATTACGTTTATTGACTTGCGTATGTTGAACCAGCCTTGCATCCCAGGGATGAAGCCCACTTGATCATGGTGGATAAGCTTTTTGATGTGCTGCTGGATCTGCTTTGCCAGTATTTTATTGAGGATTTTTGCATCGATGTTCATCAGGGATATTGGTCTAAAATTCTCTTTTTTTGTTGTCTCTGCCAGGCTTTGGTATCAGGATGATGTTGGCCTCATAAAATGAGTTAGGGAGGATTCCCTCTTTTTCTATTGATTGGAATAGTTTCAGAAGGAATGGTACCAGCTCCTCCTTGTACCTCTGGTAGAACTCAGCTGTGAATCCATCTGGTCCTGGACTTTTTTTGGTTGGTAGGCTATTAATTATTGCCTCAATTTCAGAGCCTGTTATTGGTCTATTCAGGAATTCAGCTTCTTCCTGGTTTAGTCTTGGGAGAGTGTAAGTGTCCAGGAAATTATCCATTTCTTCTAGATTTTCTAGTTTATTTGCATAGAGGTGTTTATAGTATTCTCTGATGGTAGTTTGTATTTCTGTGGGGTCGGTGGTGATAACCCCTTTATCATTTTTTATTGTGTCTATTTGATTCTTCTCTCTTTTCTTCTTTATTAGTCTTGCTAGTGGTCTGTCAATTTTGTTGATCTTTTCAAAAAACCAACTCCTGGATTCATTGATTTTTTGGAGGGTTTTTTGTGTCTCTATTTCTTTCAGTTCTGCTCTGATCTTAGTTATTTCTTGCCTTCTGCTAGCTTTTGAATGTGTTTGCTCTTGCTTCTCTAGTTCCTTTAATTGTGATGTTAGAGTGTCAATTTTAGATCTTTCCAGCTTTCTCTTGTGTGCATTTAGTGCTATAAATTTCCCTCTACACACTGCTTTAAATGTGTCCCAGAGATTCTGGTATGTTGTATCTTTGTTCTCATTGGTTTCAAAGAACATCTTTATTTCTGCCTTCATCTCGTTATGTACCCAGTAGTCATTCAGGAGCAGGTTGTTCAGTTTCCATGTAGTTGAGTGGTTTTGATTGAGTTTCTTAGTCCTGAGTTCTAGTTTGATTGCACTGTGGTCTGAGAGACTGTTTGTTATAATTTCTGTTCTTTTACATTTGCTGAGGAGTGCTTTACTTCCAATTATGTGGTCAATTTTGGAATAAGTGTGATGTGGTGCTGGGTAGAATGTATATTCTGTTGATTTGGGGTGGAGAGTTCTGTAGATGTCTATTAGGTCTGCTTGCTGCAGAGATGAGTTCAATTCCTGGATATCCTTGTTAACTTTCTGTCTCGTTGATCTGTCTAATGTTGACAGTGGGGTGTTGAAGTCTCCCATTATTATTGTATGGGAGTGTAAGTCTCTTTGTAAGTCTTTTAGGACTTGCTTTATGAATCTGGGTGCTCCTGTATTGGGTGCATATATATTTAGGATAGTTAGCTCTTCCTGTTGAATTGATCCCTTTACCATTATCTAATGGCCTTCTTTGTCTCTTTTGATCTTTGATGGTTTAAAGTCTGTTTTATCAGAGACTAGTATTGCAACTCCTGCTTTTTTTTGTTCTCCATTTGCTTGGTAGACCTTCCTCCACCCCTTTATTTTGAGTCTATGTATGTCTCTGCATGTGAGATGGGTCTCCTTAATACAGCAGACTGATGGGTCTTGACTCTTTATCCAGTTTGCCAGTCTGTGTCTTTTAATTGGAGCATTTAGTCCATTTACATTTAAGGTTAATATTGTTATGTGTGAACTTGATCCTGCCATTATGATATTAACTGGTTATTTTGCTCGTTAGTTGATGCAGTTTCTTCCTAGCCTCCATGGTCTTTACATTTTGGCATGGTTTTGCAATGGCTGGTACTGGTTGTTCCTTTCCATGTTTAGTGCTTCCTTCAGGGTCTCTTGTAAGGCAGGCCTGGTGACAAAATCTCTAAGCATTTGCTTATCTGTAAAGGATTTTATTTCTCCTTCACTTATGAAACTTAGTTTGGCTGGATATGAAATTCTGGGTTTAAAATTCTTTTCTTGAAGAATGTTGAATATTGGCCCCCACTCTCTTCTGGCTTGGAGAGTTTCTGCCGAGAGATCTGCTGTTAGTCTGATGGGCTTCCCTTTGTGGGTAACCCGACCTTTCTCTCTGGCTGCCCTTAAGATTTTTTCCTTCATTTCAACTTTGGTGAATCTGGCAATTATGTGTCTTGGAGTTGCTCTTCTCGAGGAGTATCTTTGTGGCATTCTCTGTATTTCCTGAATTTGAATGTTGGCCTGCCCTACTAGGTTGGGGAAGTTCTCCTGGATGATATCCTGAAGAGTGTTTTCCAACTTGGTTCCATTTTCCCCCTCACTTTCAGGCACCCCAATCAGACGTAGATTTGGTCTTTTTACATAATCCCATACTTCTTGCAGGCTTTGTTCATTTCTTTTTCTTCTTTTTTCTTTTGGTTTCTCTTCTCGCTTCATTTCATTCATTTGATCCTCAATCACTGATACTCTTTCTTCCAGTTGATCAAGTCGGTTACTGAAGCTTGTGCATTTGTCACGTATTTCTCATGTCATGGTTTTCATCTCTGTCCATTCATTTATGGCCTTCTCTGCATTAATTATTCTAGAGTTATCAATTCTTCCACTTTTTTTTCAAGATTTTTAGTTTCTTTGCGCTGGGTACGTAATTCCTCCTTTAGCTCTGAGAAGTTTGATGGACTGGAGCCTTCTTCTCTCATCTCATCAAAGTCATTCTCCGTCCAGCTTTGATCCATTGCTGGCAATGAGCTGCGTTCCTTTGCAGGGGGCAATGCGCTCTTATTTTTTGAATTTCCAGCTTTTCTGCCCTGCTTTTTCCCCATCTTTGTGGTTTTATCTGCCTCTGGTCTTTGACGATGGTGACATACTGATGGGGTTTTGGTGTGGGTGTCCTTCCTGTTTGTTAGTTTTCCTTCTAACAGTCAGGATCCTCATCTGTAGGTCTGTTGGAGATTGCTTGAGGTCCACTCCAGACCCTGTTTGCCTGGGTATCAGCAGCAGAGGCTGCAGAAGATAGAATATTGCTGAACAGCAAGTGTACCTGTCTGATTCTTGCTATGGAAGCTTCCTTTCAGGGGTGTACTCCACCGTGTGAGGTGTGGGGTGTCGGTCTGCCCCTAGTGGGGGATGTCCCCCAGTTAGGCTATTCAGGGGTCAGGGACCCACTTGAGCAGGTAGTCTGTCCGTTCTCAGATCTCAAGCTCCGTGTTGGGAGATCCACTGCTCACTTCAAAGCTGTCAGACAGAGTCGTTTGCGTCTGCAGAGGTTTCAGCTGCTTGTTGTTGTTGTTGTTGTTGTTGTTGTTGTTTAGCTGTGCCCTGTCCCAAGAGGTGGAGTCTACAGAGACAGGCAGGACTCCTTGAGCTGCTGTGAGCTCCACCCAGTTGGAGCTTCCCAGCCGCTTTATCTACTTAAGCCTCAGCAATAGCGGGCGCCCCTCCCCCAGCCTCGCTGCTGCCTTGCCGCGAGATCGCAGACTGCTGTGCTAGCAATGAGGGAGGCTCCGTGGGCGTGGGTCCCTCCCGGCCAGTCGTGGGATATAGTCTCCTGGTGTGCCCGTTTGCTAAGATCCTTGGTAGAGCGCAGTATTGGGGTGGGAGTTACCCGATTTTCCAGGCGTTGTGTGTCTCAGTTCCCCTGACTAGGAAAAGGGGTGTCTTTTCCCTTTTTTTCCCTTTTTTTTTTTTTTTTTTTTTAAAGAGAGAGGGTCTTGCTCTGTTACCCAGACTAGAGTGCAGTGGTGAATTTGTTTGGTTATTTTTTATGGTTTCTATATCTTTGTTGACCTGTTTATTTCTTCATGTGCTATTTTCATAGTTCACTGCAGCCTTGAATGCCAAGGCTCCAGTGATCCTCCTGCCTTGGCTTCCTGAGTAGCTAGGACCACAACTGCATGCCACAATGCCTGGCTAATTATTTTTTTCTTTTTAGAGATGGGATCTTGCTGTGTTGCCCAGGTTGGTCTCAAACTCCTGGTCTCAAACAATCCTCCCATCTCAGCTTCCCAAAGTGCTGGGATAACAGATGTGAGCCACCACATATGGCCCACTTCTTTTCTCATAACTTTTGCTAATTTGATTACAATGTGTTTTGGTGAAAACTTTTCACATTCAATCTATTTGGAGTTCTTTCAGCTCCACAGATCTGGATATTTATTTATCTCCCCCTCCCCCACCCCAGATCTGGGTAGTGTTTTTGTCACTTCTCTAAATGAACTTTTTGCCCTTTTCTCTGCTCCTCCTGGAACTCCCATAATGCATATATTTGGTTTTTTTTATAGTGTCCCATGGTCCTGTAGGCTTTATTTTTTCATTTCTTTTTTGTTTTGTTTCTGTGACTAGATAATTTAAAGTGATCTGTCTCCAAGTTCACTGATTCTTTATTTTGCTTGATCACATCTGCTGTTGGAGCTCTCTATTTAGTTTTTCAGTTCAGTCATTGTGTTCTTCAGCTCCAGAATTTGCTTCTTTTTTACATTTTTTCTTTGTTGACCTTCTCATTTGTTCATGTATCATTTTCTTAATTGATTTAGTTGTTTATCTGTGTTTTCTTATAGCTCACTGAGCTTCTTAAAAACAATTATTTTGAATTCTTTGTGAAGTCACTTGTAGATCTCCATTTCTTTAGAGCTGGTCCCTAGTGCTTTATTTTGTTCCTTTGGTGGTGTCATAATCATTGGATCTCTTGTGATCCTTGTAGGCTTATATTGGTGTCTATGTATTTGAAGAAGTAGGCACCTTTTCAAGTCTTTACAGACTGGCTTTGTCAGGGAAAGTCCTCCATCAGTCATTCTGGCCAGAAATTCTGGTTGAATACACAGGTGGGGACTGTAGGCCTTCTGCAAGGGTCTGCCTGTAAACAGTCAGGCCTGGATAAAACTGGTTCCTGGGTCTATGGGGCCAGCTTGGCACTGGGGTCCACTGGTGCAGGCTTGAAGCATGGATCCACAGGGGGAGACCTGGGTCTGTGGTGGCTTCCCTGATGCTGGGGCAGAACTGGGCTTGGAGTATAGGTCCACAGGGGCCAATTTGGCACTGGAATGTGTCTAAAGTCTGGGTCTGTGGGGACCAGCCTGCATCTGGAGTGGGCCTGTGGTCTCTGTCTGCAGAGGGCAGACTGGTGTTTGGGACCACTGGTGCAAACCTGAAACCCACGTTTTCAGGGGTCCTCTTGATGCCAGGGCTAGCCTAGTGCTGTGGTGAGCCCAGAGCCTGAGTCAGCAAGGGTGGACCTGGAGCCTAGGTCTGCATGGACTGGCTTTTCACTGGGTTGGGCATGGTGCCCGGGTCCATTGGGGTAGAACTGTTGCCAGAGCAAGCCTGGAACCTGGATCAATGGCAGCTGGCCTGGCCCTGGGGTGTATCTGGAGCTTTTGTCTGCACAGGTTGCCTGGTGTCTGGGACCACTGGTGCAGGCCTGAAATGGGTTCGTAGGGGCCAGCATGGCACCAAGGTCCACAAGGGCTAGCTTGGAGCCTAGGACCATGGCAAAGTCAGATGCTCACTTCACTCTCTTTTCCTGATAGGAGAGCTCCAAAACAGAGAGGATCTCTTTTAGCCCTGTGCTACACAGGCTATGGGGAGAAGTCACTTGGGTAGAGTAAAACTGTCTTTCCTACCTTTACCAGTGCATCTTTTCTCATTTCTGTGCTCTACCCAGGTGCTATAATCCCTCACATGGAATCCAGAGCTCTCATGAAGATGTTTTTGTGCATGGATTTGTGCAAATATATATATCTCAATATTTGCAAGGTAAGTATTAATATATTATCAAGGTAAACAAGGCAGCTCTGCCCCATGATTATTTAGGAGTCTGGATTTCTTTCACGGGTCTGCCCCTCCATCCCTTAGATCATGGATGTGATCTGCTTGGTCAAAGTTAGGTTATCACAGGTTGCAGTGTGGAGAAAGAATATTCACTTTGTTAAGACCTTGAAGTAGAACACATCACTTCCATTCACTTTCCACTGGGGAGAGCATAGTCAAATGACTAAATCTACTACACAAGGGACTGTAGTAGCTATAGCTATGTGCCGTGTTCCTAGGAAGAAAGGAAGAACATATCTTGGTAGTCAACAAGCAGTCTTTGGAACAGATGGAAAGTCAAGAGCATCCCTATTTTGCTATTTGCATACTCAAAACATTCCCTGAGAAGAGTTATTCCCAAATTGCTGGGATAGCAGCACAAGTTCTATGATTGCATGTAATTTTTCAAGCCAACACTCATCACACAACCAAAGTCACAAACTAGAAAAAGGAAAGTGATCAGTCTACTCAAAGTCACAGACATGAAAAACATTAAGAATGAACAACTGCATTGTTTAATCCTGAATATATTAATGCCATGATCCTATGGGGGTACAGATTTTACTAGGCAGTGTTTGTACCTTTTCCTAGCTCCTTTGTAATAGCAAAAAGAGAAGCTATGGAGGAATAAAGAGAAGATTAGTAAGTTCTTCTTCTGACCCGACAAGGACATCTCCTATCATTAAGCTTCAGAGGTTCTGGCTTTATGTCCTCTCCAACATTCTTCTCCTTCCCTTATCTCCCACCAAACCGTAGCCTGTCATGAAAATGTGATTGGCTTATTAAACAAAAAACAGTACACTTTGTATGTAGCATTGGTTCAATTAAAAACATTTTTCACCATGTTGACTGTTCTCTTGACTAGTTCCCTTGCATTTTCACTCTGGTCGTCCTGTATGCCCCTTCATCCTTATTTCAGTAAGCAGAAATGGGGCCTTACCCACATGGCCAAGGCATCTTACCATTTTATTTGCATTCTGAACCCTGCGTGACTAAGTCAACTTGCAGTTCCACCAACCATCTGACCACTAACCAGTTGCAATTAATACTGAACACATCCCTGTAACTGGGTGTGTATTCCTCATTCACTAGGTACAAATAATCATTCATGTGTCAAAGTCAAAATATTGAGCAATAACGCATCCATGACTTGGGAATTCCTGAAGCTTCTCTGAGGCAATGCTTCCAAGGACACTAGCCTATTCGTCTCTGACCTCTTCTCCCTATACATTGGAGTCCTTGTCTTTATACTTCCGGTCCCTAGGAGGCTATTAGAAGAGACAAAAAGAGTTCATACCCATTCACTCATAGAGTTATCCCATACTAGCACCACAATCACTGAGGCAAAATGGAGGACACACCCTTCTCCAGCACCCTCCAGCTCAGCAGTTACAGGATGTCTCATCCCCTTTAAGGATGTTCTTTCCTGTTTTCTGGGCCACAGTGTCCTTATCTGTAAAACTGAGTATCAATAGCACTTATCTTATAGAAATATGTGATAATTAACAGAAACTTTAAATAATACTGATACTCAATTTAACCAGCTCCCTATACAAAAATGGTGCAGGAGAAAAAAGAGGGTCATTGGCACATATTAATAGCCACTTACACACTGGCATGAATCACTGAACCCAGGCCATCTGGCTTCAGAGACTAGGCTCTTAAACGCTGTACACTGTTTCTCATGAATTCATTCATTCAACAAAAAATGAGCACCCATTATGTGCCAGACATAGTTCTAGATGCTGGGAACGTAACAGAGAATAAAGCAAATTCCCTGCTTTCTCCGAGCTTCTGTTCTAGTGGAGGAGATAGGCAAGAACCTAATAAACAAATACTGTAAAGAAAACTGAAGTAGGAAAAGGCATAGAGGGTGACAAGGTTTTTCAGATTTATGCAACATTTCAAAATCCTTTTGAATTTACTCATTATTCCAGACACAACGTCCATACAGGGTTCAATCAGCTTCAAGTAGGCTCAATGTGACACTGTCTTGCCACAGATGCACCTGAGGCTCTTGCTTCCTGCCCCGAGGCTTCTCTGATTTCTGCTACTGATGTCTTCAAACAATAATTTCTGAACAAAGGGCCCTTCATTTTCATTTTGCACTGTGCCCCACAATTTACATAGCTGCTCCTGCATCAGAGATGGTGAGCTGATGGAGAAATGCTTCCCTCTTTTTTTTCTTTTTTAAGACAAGGTCTCACTCTGCCACCCAGGCTGGAGTGCAGTGGCACAATCTTGGCTCACTGCAGTTCCAACTTCTCTGAGGCTATTTGGTGTGCACCTGTACTCCCTACTACTTGAGAAATTGAGGTGGGAAGGTTGATTGAGATGCCCGGCAAATTTTTGTATTTTTTGTAGAGACAAGGCTTCACCATTTTGCCCAGGCTGGTCTCAAACTCCTGGGCTCAAGTGATCCTCCCACCTTGGCTTCCCAAAGTGCTGGAATTACAGGCATGAGCCACCAGGCCTGGCCTGCTTCACCCTTTCAAATCACCAGAAAGTATACAGATGCTCATGTCATAAGTTGTCTGAGATGTCCAGCAGGATTAAGAAAACAGTTGCCCATAACTGTGGTCAACTCTATAACTCATCTTTATATTGGCTTTATCTTCCTTGTTTCACCTCCCTTGTTCTTCATACATGCTTCCAGAGATGACGTTCCCAAATAAATGACCTGCACAAAAGTTGTTACCAACTCTTAAGCAGAGACCTTTAGATGGTGGATGATTTATGTAGATACCTAGAGGAAGATAATTGCAGTCAGTGGGAATACTAAGTGCAAAGCCCTTAAGGTAAAGCATATCTGGTATGTTTGAGGAGCAGTGAAGAAGTCACTGTGGCTGGAGTGCAGTGACAAATAATAGGTGAGTGTATGAAGATGTAATAGGTGACAAATAATAGGTGAGTGTATGAAGATGTAATAGGTGACAAATAATAGGTGAGTGTATGAAGATGTAATAGGTGACAAATAATAGGTGAGAGTAAGAGATGAAGTCAGTGAGGTCATGGATGGGCTTATAGCTCACCATAAGAATAGTGGCTTTTACTCTGATAGAAATGGAAACCTGTTGGGGGATACAAACAGAAAAGTGATATGATCTAACTTAAGCTTTGAAAGGGTCATCTGGCTGCTGTGTTGATTGTAGAAGACAAGCATAGGAGCAAGGAGAACATTTAGAACACTATTGAAATAGTCCAGGCAAGAGAGAAGATGGTGGCTTGAATCAGAGTGGTAGCAGTAGAGGTGGTAAGAAGAGATCAGATTCTGAATGTATTTTGAAGCAGTGCCAAAAGATTTGCTGATAAATTGGATGAAGGCTGTAAGAGAAAAAGGGGAGATGAAGATATCTACAAGGTCCTAGGCTGAGTAATTAAAAGGATGAAATTGCCCATTAACTGAAATACAGAAGATTGCAAGAGGATCAAGTTTTCTGGGAGTATCAAGAGTTTGGACTTTAGATACAATAAATTTTAGATGCCTAGTAAGCAACAAAATGGAGATGTCAAATAGGAGCATGACTACATAAGTTTGAAGCTCAGGAAAAGACATGGCTTAGAGACATAACAGAAAGCAGGTCCCTGAGGGAATGGAAGACACAACAGTGGTGATGGTCCAGATAGAAAACAGGATAATCTGGAGAACAGACAAGAGTGCCCAGAGAAGGAGAGCAACAGGATTCATGGTTCCAGGTAAATCTCTCTATGTCTATTTTCCTTCTTTCCCTTGCCCCCCAAAAAATGACTAATGAGTAAATTAAAGTAGCCAGCTAAAGAAAGAGGCGTCAGTACCACAGAGGTAGCCATTCACTCTGTATACACTTGCAGTCAACCTTATAAAAGGTCACATCTGGTATCTGAGACTCTCTGATATGAGGATAGCCAATTATGGCAGGCCTATGTAAATAAGCCAAATCAGCTTTCTTGGAAAGAGCACAGCACTGCAAGACACATGCACTGGGCTATCGCAACCCATAGATGAGCTATTACCCATGAGCAGCATCCATTTTTGCCCACTAACCTTGATACTTCTTCACAACCCCACCCCACCCCCCGCCAACAAGAAAATTTGCTAACAAAGCATTGAAGAATGTACCAAATACTGCACAGGAGAGATGGAGAAAATACATTTACATCACGAACAACTTCATCAATCCCCATTTGACATATTTCCAGTTCTCAGTTTCTCTCTCCAACCATCCCACCAATGAGATATTTTTTCCTTCACCTACCTCTGCCTAGCCTCACTAAACTTCCCTACTCCTGGCCCTCTCATTCCTGCTCCAACTTAACTCCAGCTTCTCCAAACTTGTAACTCAGTTCATTTTAAGAACAAAGAACCATGAAAAGAAAAAAAGGATCATCTGGTTACCATGATCCCTTGGGTGTATTATATAGGGGGAGAGCATGTTCTCTTTTGCACTAAGGGCTGACGGCATGTCAAAAAATACAGTCTCTAATGTCCAGTATCCAACTGATATGTAAATGAATCATTGTAACTCAGTGCCATAAGTGGTATGATAGAAGTAAGCATAAGTACTATGAGACCATAAAGGAGGGTCACCTAATCCAGATTGAAGGGATAGTAGCCAGGGAAGTCATTTCAATTTTTTCTGAGCACCTACTACATGCCAAACTCTGTACCAAACACTAGTGGTATCAAAATAAATCCTACACAGCCTTTGCCTCCAAAAAAGGCATTACTATTTGATGCCCTTTCTTTTCTGGTGCCCTATGCAGGTTCTTAATCTGCCTATGGGGTGTCTGTCTTCTGCCTCCTGAGGCTGTCCTCTATTTCTGCGCTCAGTTTCTCCATCTTTCCATTGGAGGAATCTGACCAGAGTTTGGCAGAAGCAGGATCACAACCTGGGGTTTTGGTTCTTACTATATGGGACTTAGAATGTCTTAGAAGCTGGGAAGTGTTGTTTCAAACACTTTGTTCTCGTTGCTAATTTATCAACCTAAATGTTTAGTAGAAATAGGAGGCCAGCAGCATCGTACAGGCCTCTAGACAATTATGGAGTTGGCTGGCTCATGCCTGTAATCCCAGCACTTTGGGAGGCCAAGGCAGGTGGATCACCTGCGGTCAGGAGTTCAAAACCAGCCTGGCCAACATGGCGAAACCCTGTCTCTACTAAAAATACAAAAATTAACCGGGCATGGTGGGGCACACCTGTAATCCTAGCTACTCAGGAGGCTGAGGCACGAGAATCACTTGAACCCAAGAGGCAGAGGTTGCAATGAGCTGAGATCACATCACTGCACTCTAGCGTGGTCCACAGAGTGAAAAATCTGTCTCAAAAGAAAAATAAGAGAGAGAGAGAGAGAATTCCAAAGTTGATTTCCCTGTTTATTTTTTCCTGCCCCAGTCTCTACAGTCATTGCTGAGACCAAAGAAGTCTTATCTTCATTGCATTTCCTTGGAACCACAGTGACATTCAGTGGCCACAGGAGGTTGAAAAGAAGTGTCAGAGAAAGCACTTGTCTGTGTGCTACAAGATGGAGTAAGGTGACTTTCCCAGCAATTTTCTCATTTGAACTGCCATGATCTGACCAGCTCCTGTTGTTACTGATGAAAATTTAGCATAGGGCTAATAAGCTACAGGCTGGACCCAGCAAAAGACAACTGCCTAACACAGACTATTTGTCTTGACTCACTTGCCTTTATAGACAAAAGAATAAACCCAAAAAAACACTTTAATAGTAATTTTTCATCTTGCTTCCTAGATAATGCTTTCTTAATACAAAAGAATTGGGAATAAAAATCTGGAAAACACAAAATGCTAAAATCATCCAACTCCACCATCCAGAAATAACCCTCATTAATATGTTTATTTCCTTCCTGTCTCTCTCTGAATAATAAACTGTTTATTACTCAACACACAGTGATTTGGTGTCTGCTTTTTGCACTTAGTGATATACCATGAACAGTTTCTTATGTTATTCTTTTATATCATTATTTTAAACAGTCAAATAGTATCCCAACATATGGATGAACGGTAATTCACTTATGGATATATCATAATTAGTTAACCAAGTCCATATTAAGAAATTCAGATGGTTTTTAAATTTTCAACACTATAAAATATTATAGGAGTTTATATATATATATGTGTGTGTGTGTATGTATATGTATGTGTATATATGTGTATATATATGTGTGTGTGTGTATGTGTGTGTGTATATGTGTGTGTGTGTATATATATATATATATCTTGTATCTGATTATTTCCTTAGGATCATTTCCTGCAATTGTAACAACTAGGTTAAAGAACACACACATTTAAGACTTTTGGAATATGTTGGTCATGCACGGTGGCTCACGCCTGTAATCCCAGCACTTTGGGAGGCCAAGGCGAACAGATCACTTGAAGCCGGGAGTTCGGGACCAGCCTGGTCAACATGGCAAAACCCTGTCTGTACTAAAAATACAAAAATTAGCCTGGAGTGGTGGAGCACACCTGTAATCCCAGCTACTCGGGAGGCTGAGGCATGAGAATCTCTTAAACCTGGGAGGCAGAAGTTGCAGTGAGCTGAGATCGTACCATTGCACTCCAGCCTAGACGACAGAGCATGATTCTGTGTCAAAAAAAAAAAAAAAAAAAAATTCTGGAGTTGATTTCCCTATTTATTTTTTCCTGCCCCAGTCTTTACAGTCATTGCTGAGACCAAAGAAGTCTTATCTTCATTGCATTTCCTTGAAACCACAGTGACATTAAGTGGCCACAGGAGTTTGAAAACAAGTGTCAGAGAAAGCACTTGTCTTTATGCCGCAAGATGTGCAGCAACTTACAAGAGTGAGACCCTGTCTCAAAAAAGAAAAAGACTTTTGGAATGTTATCCTTCAGAAATATTATTATACTAATTTATTCCCCCAACATATAAATGTTAACATATGTATATAACTTTCATATACTCCAAAGTGTTTATTTCCTCATATCCAGGTCAACATAGTGTATTATCATTACTTTTATTATTTATCAATGATAGGCAAAAAATAGAAAAATTTTTAAATGGCATGATGTTGTTTAATCGTATTTTTTATTATCACTGAATCCGAACTGCTTCCATTTTTTCCATTGGCTATTTGTATTTGATCCTTTGTAAATTGCCTGTCCTCACATTTTGCCCATTTTTTTTTCTATTGGAATGTTTACCTTTATTCTTTATTGATTTGTAAAAATTATTCATTCCTTTGTCATATGATACACATTTTGTCAACATGTGATTGTCATTCTAGTTCTTTGATTACAGGTATGTGCCACCACACCAACTAGTTTTTGTATTTTTAGTAGAGACAGGGTGTCCTTGCAGGAAGAGCATTGTAAAATGTGGCACCAAGGACAGAAACCATAAAAGAAAACATAGATTTAAATATATTAAAAGAATGCAATCACATCATTCACAGCAACATGGATGGACCTGCAGGCCATTATCCTAAGTGAAATCACTCAGAAACAGAAAATCAAATACCATATGCTCTCATTTATAAATGGGAGGTAAACAATGGGTACACATGGAATAGAGGGGTGGAGCAATATGGCGGAATAGAAAGCTCCACTGACTATCTCCCCTGTAAGGATACCAAGTTAACAACTATCTACACAGAAAAAACACCTTCAGACTGGGTGTGGCGGCTCACGCCTGTAATCCCAAAACTTTGGGAGGCCGAGACAGGCAGATCACTTGAGGATAGGAGTTAGAGACAAGCCTGGCCCATATGGCAAAACCCTGTCTCTTCAAAAAATGCAAAAATTAGCTGGGTGTGGTGGCACATGTCTGTAATCCCAGCTACTTGGGAGGCTGAGGCACGAGGATCACTTGAACCCAGGAGGCAGAGGTTGAAGTTAGCTGAGACTGCATCACTGCACTCCAGCCTGGGCAACAAAGCGAGACTCTGTCTCAAAAAAAAAAAAAAAAAAAAAAAAAGAAGAAGAAGAAGAAGGAGAAGGAACAGGAGCAGGAGGAGGAGGAGGAGGAGGAGGAGAGGAGGAGGAGGAAACAAACACCTTGATAAAAATAAAAAATCAGGTGAGCACTCACAGTACCTGGTTTTAACTTCATATCACTGAAAGAGGCACTGAAGAGATGGAAAAAAACAGCAGCAATCCCATCATCAAATAGAAGTGGTATATATGTGATCAGGCTCAAGCAGGTCCTGAAAGCACAAGTAAGTTACATGAGGAAGTGGCTCAAATGCCAATGATCTCCACTCCTGCCACCCTGCCTTCTCTTCCCCAGCCTGCACTGATGGCCTCATGGGGAGTTCCCTATGATCAGTTGACAGAGGAAGAGAAGACTACGGCCTGGTTCACAGATGGTTCTACACGATATGCAGGCACCACCCGAAAGTGGACAGCTGCAGCACAACATCCCTGAAGGACACCAGTGAAGGGAAATCTCCCGAGTGGACAGAACTTTGAGCAGTGCAGTTGGTTGTGCACTTTGCATGGAAGGAGAAATGGCCAAATGTGCGATTTTATACTGACTTATGGGCTGTAGCCAATGGTTTGGCTGGATGGTCAGGGACTTGGAAGAAGCATGATTGGAAAATCAGTGACAAAGAAATTTGGGGAAGAGGTCTGTGGATGGACCTCTCTGAGTGGTCAAAAACTGTGAAGATATTTGTATCCTATGTGAATGCTCACCAAAGTGTGACCTCAGCAGATGAGGATTTTAATAATCAAGTGGATAGGATGACCCATTCTGTGGACACCACTCAGCCTCTTTCCCCAGCCACCCCTGTCATCGGCTAATGGGCCCATGAACAAAGTGGCCATAGTGGCGGGGATGGAGGTTACGCATGGGCTCAGCAACATGGACTTCCACTCACCAAGGCTGACCTGGTTACGGCCACCGCTGAGTGCCCAATTTGCCAGCAGCAAAGACCAACACTGAGCCCTCAATATGGCACCATTCCTCAGGGTGGTCAGCCAGCTACCTGGTGGCTGGTTGATTATATTGGACTTCTTCCATCATGGAAAGGGCAGAGGTTTGTCCTCACTGGAATAGACACTTACTCCGCATATGGGTTTGCCTATCCTATATGCAATGCTTCTGCCGAGACTACCATCCGTGGACTCAGAGAATGCCTTACCCACCGTCATGGTATTCCACACAGCATTGCCTCTGACCAAGGCACTCACTGCATGACTAAAGAAGTGCGGCAGTGGTCTCATGCTCATGGAATTCATTGGTCTTACCATGTTTCCCATCATCCTGAAGCAGCTGAACTGATAGAATGGTGGAATGGCCTTTGGAAGTCACTATTACAATGCCAACTAGGTGATAATACTTTGCAGGAATGAGGCAAAGTTCTCCAGAAGGTCGTGTATGCTCTGAATCACCATCCAATATATGGTACTGTTTCTCCCATAGCCAGGATTCATAGGTCCAGGAATCAAGTGGTAGAAGTGGCACCACTCACCATCACCCCTAGTGATCCACTAGCAAAATTTTTGCTCCCTTTTCCCATGGCATTACATTCTGCTTGCCTAGAGGTCTTAGTTCCAAAAGGAGGAACACTGCCACCAGGAGACACAACAACAATTCCATTAAACTGGAAGTTAAGATTGTCACCCAGACACTTTGGGCTCCTCCTACCTTTAAGTCAAAAGGCTAAGAAGGGGGTTACAGTGTTGGCTGGGGTGATTCACCTGGACTATCAAGATGAAATCAGCCTACTACTCCACATAGGAGGTAAGGAAGAGTATGTATGGAATACAGGAGATCCATTAGGGTGTCTCTTAGTATTCCATGCCCTGTGATTAAGGTCAATGGGAAACTACAACAGCCCAATCCAGGCAAGAATACAAATGACCCAGACCCTTCAGGAATGAAGGTTTGAGTCACTCCACCGGGAAAAAAAAATCCACGACCTGCTGAGGTGCTTGTTAAAGGCAAGGGAAATACAGAATGAGTGGCAGAAGAAGGTAGTCATCAATACCAGCAATGACCACGTGACCAGCTGCAGAAACGAGAACTGTAATTGTTGTATTTCCTCCTTCTTTTGTTAAAAACATGTTTGTGCATGTATACACTTGTACTAAGAAAATATCTTCATTTTATTTCCTTTCTCCTTTATCATGTGACATAAGATTTATCAACTTCACATCAGCATTTAAGTATTGTTAACTTTATGTAATAGTATTTGGGTTGGGGATTGGTGTGTTTCCAGTTGTACAAAGGATAGTTGTATTATGTTAGGCATAATTATGACCTTATTATTGTATTTATTTGAAGATTAGGTACAATCTCAGGAGATGTATATGGGTTCAAGTTGACAAGAGGTGGTTAATACTGAGTGTCAACTTGATTGGACTGAAGGATACAAAGTATTGATCCTGGATGCCTCTGTGAGGGTTTTGCCAAAGGAGATTAATATTTGATCAGTGGGCTGGGAAAGGCAGACCCACCCTTAATCTGGGCGGGCACAATCTAATCAGCTGCCAGCACAGCTAGAATATAAGCAGGCAGAAAAATGTGAAAAGAGAGACCGGCCTAGCCTCCCAGCCTACATCTTTCTCCCATGCTGGATGCTTCTTGCCCTCTAACATCAGACTCCAAGTTCTTCAGTTTTGGAACTTGCACTGGCTCTCCTTGCTCCTCAGCCTGAAGATGGCCTATTGTGGGACCTTGTGATCATGTGGGTTAATACTTAAACTCATATATATATGTGTGTGTATGTGTGTGTGTGTGTGTGTGTGTGTGCACGTGTGTGTATACATATGAGATATATATATATGAGTTATATATACATACTCCTATGTGGAGTAGTAGGCTGATTTCATCTTGATATATATATATAAACTCATATATATATATATTCATTCCATTAGTTCTGTCCCTCTAGAGAACCCTGACTAACACACTAATGAAGTCCACAGCTCCTATTAAGAGGCATTTTCCAGATAGCTATGCTCCTCATATTCTGGTAACCACTCATATTAGGTTGCTGCAAAAGTAATTGCGGTTTTTGTCATTAAAAATAATGGCTTTTAATGATAAAAGTAGCTTCCTCTACTTGCCTATTTGGACATAAGACGCAATAACTTCTCCACTGCTGCTAGCCCTAAAGTCCTTGTACTATTCTTTGCTGATTTCTCTAAACATTCCCATACCTTTATTAAACTCTTCTCAACCTACTCAGATTGTGCCAACTATTTCTAGCTGGAATCTTTACTGATACATACACATTTAGATGGACATTATGTCTTTAAAGATGTGGGCTTGCACTGTGGCCCTGCTAGAGATAATGATTCTAAACCCAGGTACAACAATGTCTTCCCCCTCTCTCCCTTAAATGAACTAACAGTGTTATCTCAAACCCCAAAGTATATCAAAGTCTTCTAAAAAAGAAACTAAAAATAAAAACAAAATCAAGAAGCAAGTATGAAAGAGTTTTCAAAAAGTGTTAAGCAGAGTCCAAAAATTTTTCATCAGAAAAAATACACAGTATTGCAGAGTTAACAAAAAGCAATATTTTTTAGTCAATCCCTACTATCTCAAAAAGCAAAAGGGTAAAGATCTGTTAAACTTGCTGTACCCAGGAGATCTTACACCTAACTGAGAAAGTCACAGATGATCACAACATAGTCATCCCTAACCCTATTTCTCCCCTACCCACTCTACTGCTGCAGAAAATAAAAGACCTTAGCCAGTTCCTATTTTAGAACTGCAGATGGATAAAGAACAGACACAAAATGAAAAATGTATTTTTTCAGAATTAGCATCATCATGAGGTTTCACTGTACTTTCAAATTCAGATGATACCAGGTGGCAGGTCCAGTGCAAGGGGGATCTTGAGAACCTTCACTGACAAATATGGTAGGGCAATATCTTGGTTTCAGCTGGACTTTGGTTTGAATGTGTCCCCTAAAGTTCATATGTTAGAAACTTAATCCCCAATATAACAGTGTTGGGAGGTGGGGCCTAATAAGTGGGTAGAGCCCTCATGAATGGATTAATGTCAATATCAGAGGAATGGGTTAGTTATTGCAAGAGTAGGCTTATTATAAAAGCAAGTTCAGCCCCCTTTACTCTCTTGCCCTTCTGACTTCCACCATGGGATGATGTAGCATGAAGGCCCTCACCAGATGCAGACCCTTAATCTTGGACTTCCCAGCCTTTAGAACTGTGAGAGATATTTTTTTATTTATAAATTACCTAGTTTGTGATATTCTGATAGATATTCTGATAGAGCTACACTAAATAGACTAAGTAAGACAGGATGTGATAACAAAATATCATAGACTGAATGGCTCAAACAACAAACATTTATTTCTCACACTCTGGAAGATGGAGGGTCCAAGATCAAGGCACTGGCAGATCCAGTGTCTGGTAAAGGCCTACTTCCTACTTTGCAGATGGCTGTCTTTTCATTATATCCTCACATAGTGAAAAGAGAGTTAGCTAGCTCTTCTTAAAGGACTCTTTTTAAAAGGGCACAAATCTTATTCGTGAGGGCTCCACCCTCATGACCTAATCATCTCCCAAAGGTTCCACCTCCAAATACTATCGCATTGGGATTATATTTTCAACAGATGAGTTTGGGGGGACAAACATTCAGTCCATTGCAGACAGTGTTATAGATACTGTGGATTGGTTCACTCATCCTTCATTCCCATTTCCTTCTAGTGCACCTTCTGTGCTGCAAAGACTAGAAAAGTGAAAATTGCATTTCACAGACTCTTTTACAGCTAAAATTCTCAATGTAAAATTGCTTCTATTAATTAGGTACATTTTTGTGAGATTTGGAAAGCAGAAATAATGTCAAGGCCACTTTCTTTCCCCTTTTGGACTCTCTTACCCTGGCAATTGAGGTCATGTAGACATGAGAATGTTCTGCATCTGTGTGCCAGCAACTAGTCTCCAGCTTCCTGGGTGTCAGCTCTGGTGCTATATTCTTGAATTCAAGCATTTCAGTCGTGGTCTCAGAGATAGGAGCCAATTGGTGGATCAGTTCTATAAGATTCTAGGAGCTATTTCTTCAGGCCCAGCCTAGAGCCTACTTTTCCAATCCTCCCAAAGAGTTTTAAAAATATCTAATGTCCTTATTAAATGCCTTTCTACTTAAAATACTTAAAGTGATCTCTGTTTCTTGCACTGAATCCTGACAGATACAGGCAGGAAAATTCAGGGTCTACAATTTTTTACTAATTCCCCTCAAGATCTGAGTCTGGGAAAATATGGCTTATAGACAGGGGCCTTTTAGATAACAGTTGGTTAACAGACAGGAAAAATTTTTTATCCATCATCAGACTAAGTCACAGATACTGGCATCCTTCCCTTGGTTGATGCCAATACTAAATGTAAATACATGGGTAGTAAAAGGGGCAGAGAGGAAGAGAGCTGTGAAGGTAGCACTAAGTGCCTACTATGTGTAAGATACTGACCTAAACATTTTCACACATACTCATTTAATTCTTAACAGTTCTGGAAGTTAAATACAGTTATCCCCAATTAATCCAACCCTTTACATACACATTTCTGGGTTTAGTGTGTTCATTACCCTTGAGTTTATTTCGCTGTTAAAATAAAACACCTAGCTGGGCACAGTGGCTCACGCCTGTAATTCCAGCACTTTGGGAGGCCGAGGTGGGTGGATCACTTGAGGTCAGGAGTTCGAGACCAGCCTGGTCAATCAACATGGTGAGACTCCATCTGTACTAAAAATCAAAAAATTAGCCTGCTGTGGTGGCACCCACCTGTAATTCCAGCTACTCAGGAGGCTGAGACAGGAAAATCACTTGAACCCAGGAGGTAGAAGTTGCAGTGAGCCCAGATCGTGCCGCTGCACTCCAGTCTGGGTGACAAAGCAAGACTCCTTCTCATAAATAAATAAAACAAAATAAAATAAAAATAATTTTTTAAAAATACCTTACCTAGCTTGGGGATTCAGATGGTGAGTGGGTCTAGATTCTAAGCCACTCTGTGAGGACCTCAGTTGTAGAAGGTTGCAACTTTCTATCAGGTGCTCTGCAGGTAACATAACTTGGTTTCAGTCTTTGTGTCTACTTCTTTCCGTCTTGCTAACAACTTATAAATTTCCTTTGTGTCATGAGTCAAATGTCCTGGGGAAATAAACTATACTTGTTCATCTTAAGGCTGGGTCAGCAGATAAGAGTCAGCTGCCAGCATTTACATGGGCAACATCCCTCAAAGACAGGCACCTATCCCTAGTGCAATTAGCTGTGACTGAGAGAAGTTCCAGATCCTGGTGGCTACTCAGTAGGAGGATGGATAGGGAAGACTAGATTTTGGCATCTCTTGAAAAATCAGACTATTTGGAAACAATGACCCTACATTTCCACAGGCAACAGGGGTAAGGAACCCCCTTAATATTGTAATTTGAAGCTTATCACTTATTTATGTTAATTACCTGACTTTTTTTAGAGATTTGAGTTTGAGAACTCCTAAATTCCTTCCAGCTTTAATCTTCAAGATTCTGTATTCTTCTGGATTCCTTTACACTGAAAGCATTGCAGATTGACATGGGCCTCATTGAACAAATAATTTGGAAATGAGCCAGAAATGCACTTTATTTATCCACCAATTTCATTTTCTAAATAGGAACTCTACATTTCCATACTATAAAGTCATTTATTCTCCTCTACTAGAATTGCTATAATTCTCAATATGCCATGTATTATCATCATCCTGTCAAAATGAAAATCTCACAGAGAGCCTGTGAAGGTCTTATCAAATCAAGTGGAAGTGAGTAAAGACAGTAGAAAAAAATAGAGCAATTATATATACACTATTAAATAATGCAAAGGATGAGGATTCAACTAGTCTCAGATTTTTAGAAGCAAAGTTTGCAATTAGATATTTTGTTGACTCAATAGCAAATTATTAATTCATTAAATGATTAAACCATTTATCAAAACTGTGAATGACAAAGCAATCAGAGACTGGGATAATCAGACTCCAAGTCTGTTCTTTGTGTAAAATTCAAATGCACCCAGCACAATACAATTTTGTACTTAATGCCATTCATCTAATCAGCATATTTCTGCTCCAATGTGAGATCTTTGTTTGAACATGATATGCGACAGATATGGAAGCCACAAAAATTTCATTTATATAATCATAACAAGCACGTTATCATGGTTGTCAAAATTAATTAAACCTAATTCGCTCTGTTTTCTAAACTTAAAATTGACACAAAACATTTTTGTGAAAGGCAAAAATGCTAAAGAATCACAGAAATAAGTATAAAAGTGAAACTTTTTAAATGCCTACTTCTTCTTTAGGTTAGAGAGCTAACTAATATTATGACAGATTAGATCCCCCAAACATTTTAAAAGATCAATTGAATATGAACATTCACTCTGTGAACATCTTAACCTTTGGTTTCTTTTAAGTAATAATGAGTCCCCCTAGTGCAATTACAATAAAAGTCAACTTGTGAAACTTCCATTAACACACCACTTCTCAGGAAAACATGCTTTTCTAAGACAAGGGACACCTTTATTTCAGATTACACGGTCATCTTGATCATCCTCCAGTTAGAGCAAGAGTTCTACCTATAAAAGTGCTTCTCAAACTATAGTGTACATCAGAAACATTTGGAGAGCCCATTAAACATGCAGATTATGGGGCTTCACCTTGATCTTGATTCAAAAGGTCTCAGCAAGGTCTGAAAAACCTGCATTTTTAACAAGTATCCTACGTAGTTCTGCTGTAGCTGATCCAAGGACTATACCTTGAGAAACATTGACCTACACGATATTTTCTTTCTCCCTTTGCATTATGTTGTTTTGAATCATTGCATTATCAATCTTTCCAGTATCTCTTTTGAGTGCTTTTTGCACACCCTAATGACCTCCACTAATTCCCTGGATCTCACCACATCTCATTAGCCTGAACAGGAAGAAATTACAATTTCTACGTTTTCTTTGCCCAGATTCATCCCTTTCAGGCCTTCACACATGTGCATCTCCTTTGAAAGCAACAATTAGCTGTATCCTTCTGGAAAGCTTCCAGTCTTCCCTAAGCCAATCAGATTCCCTAGGTTTCAGAGCAGGAGCTCTTCAAGTAAATACATAGGTGCTGCTTCTTTCACTCAGATCTCCCTGCTACCTAGGAGAGCTCCTCTATGACTTTGGTGCTCTCAACACTACTCCACAGAGTGGACCAAATAAAACAAAGGACAAAGAGTTCAATCCTGTCTGTTTAAAGTCTTATTAGCAGCTGCAGAAAAAAAAAAGTTGCCAGTAAAGAGCTAGAATTGTCTTTTCTTGAAAATTCACAATTGTCTATTGACATGAATTAGCCAAGTTATCACTGAGCCCTCATACTACAGAGAGAATATAGATATTAAACTACCACCTGGGAACCCACTTAGGGAGGTTTTCATATAACCAATGCCTGAGCCCTGGCATAGACTAGGATTTCTCAGCTTTGACACCATTAACATTTTAGGCTGGGTAATATTTGTTGTGAAGGGATGTCCTGTCCATTGTAGGATATTTAGAAGCATCACTGGACTCTACCTACTATATGCCAGTATCACAACACTCCTTTCTCAGTTGTTACAACCAAAAATATTTCTCGACATTGCCAAATGTCCCCTGGAGGAGGAGGAACAAAATTGCCCTCATTTGAGAGCCATGGTCCTACACCAATTAGATCAGAATTTCAAGGGGTGAAGCCTGATATTCTTTAAAAGCCCCCCTGATAATTCCAATGTACAGCCAAGGTTTAGAGCCACTGCCTTATGCAGATATCTGAGCCTCAGTTTTCTCATCTGTAAAATGAGTATGATGAGGATATCTACTTCACAGTTGTTCTAAAGATCAAATGAGATAATATGTGGTGGAAATGTTTTATGCATCATTAAATAAATGTAATATTTCTCCCATCTATTATGAAACCTAATCCAGGTGTTGTCAGACTAAGCCTGGATGCCAAATCCTATTTATTATCTGCTTTTATATAACCTGTGAACTTGTGGTTTGTACTTTTTTTTTTTTTTTGAGACCGAATCTCGCTCTGTCTCCCAGGCTGGAGTGCAGTGGCATCATCTTGGCTCACTGCAAGCTCTGCCTCCCAGGTTCACGCCATTCTCCTGCCTCAGCCTCCCGAGTAGCTGGGACCACAGGCACCCGTCACCACACCCGGCTAATTTTTTGTATTTTCGGTAGAGACGGGGTTTCACTGTGTTAGCCAGGATGGTCTCGATCTCCTGACCTCATGATTCGCCCGTCTTGGTCTCCCAAAGTGCTGGGATTACAGGCGTGAGCCACCGCGCCCAGCGGTTTGTACATTTTTTTAATAGCTGGCCAAAAATCAAAGTAAGAAAATTTTTCAATTCATGACAATTATATGAATTTCAAATTTCTGTATCCATAAATAAAGTTTTATTGAAACACAGGTATACCCATTAATTTATAGATTGTCTATGGATGCTTTTACATTTTAAGTTCAGTAGTTATGGCAGAGATTTCATAGCTCACAAAGCCTAAAATTTTTACTATCTAGCCCTTTACACTGAAAGTTTTCCCCATTCCCTAATCACAATTTAAAATATTCAAGCTAGTTTCTTTTCCTGGCTCTCAAGTCCCTTTCAAATCTGCTTGGGAGGGCTGCCCTGCTCTCCCCAGAAAAGCTTCAATTATGTAAGCAATAAATCTTTTCATACCCTCTTGGTATGTGTGTGGCATCATCAGTCCTGACATCCAAACCAATTTTCAGGTGGGCATCCATTCTTTTTCTTCAGGATGGTCACAACACAGGCAGAGGGAGATTTGAACAGAAGACAACATAATGGCTAAAGCAAGATGCTATGCTGCTGACTGAAGATGGAGGGATTATGAGCCAAGGAATGTAAGAAATTCAGCTTCAGATGCTGGAAAAGGCAAGGAAACAGACTGTCCCCTAGAGTCTCTGGAAAGAGTGGGCCTTGCTGATAGCTTGATTTCTGCCTAGTGAAACTCATTTCAGACTTCTGACCTACAGAACTAAAGAAGAATAAATGCCTGTTGTTTCAAGCAACCAAATTTGTGGTAGTTTGTAACAGCAGCCCTAGGAAACGAATACAGTGTGTAAGACTACTGGTGCCTTAGTACAAATTGAAGCAGTGCCACAAAATAGTACTAGTAGGCATTGTGTTTGTTACCACCATATGCTGTTTTATTAAAAACGTCAGTTGCACTTGTCTTACATGGAGCAGTGAAAAGTATTGATGTTATAAATATTGACCCTTGAGAATACAGTTTTTAAATATTTTGTATGACAAATGGAAAATATGCATAAAGCACTTCTGGTACATCTTGAAGTATAATCACTGCCTCAAAGACAAACACTTGTGCAATTTAAAAGCAACTCTTCATGAAACACCATTTGTAGTTAAAAGAATTACTGACAGACAAACTTTGGTTATTCAGACTTGGGTTTTGGGCAGATGTTTCTCTAAAATTAACAAAGTGAGGTTGTCACTTCAAGGAAAACAACTGACAGCATTATTTGTCAATTACAAATTCAAGTTTTTGTGTAAAAATTAGAGTTTTAGAAAACTTGTAGTAGATACTACTTACTTCAAAGTCTGATAACTAGGCTTGTTCTCTCCTTTTGAATCAGAGGCCACTGCTGCAAACATGCTCTACCAGATCCTCAATCAAGCCAAGAAGTATCTGAGCATGATTCTCCTCTTTGAGTTTATTGGAGATGGAGGTACTAGAGCAGCACTGTATGTCTTGCATCCAGCATTGTTCAATCCAGATGTTACTTGGAACAGAAAGAATAACCCAGAGCCCTGGAACAAACTGGGTCCCAATGATCAATACAAGTTCTACTCAGTTAATGTGGATTACAGCAAACCAAAGAAAGAAGGTCTTGTAAAACTGCTTTAGAATGAAGGTCCTCCAGAAGCCATCTCCAATTTTCCACTTAACTAGGAAATTTTTATCCTCCAAAAGCATGAAATCATGTTGATGTGTTGTGTAGGAGGTTACTCTCATTAATAAATATTTGAAACTTACAAAAAAAGGAAAGAAAACTTGTGTCTGCAACCATAAGCTGCACAGCTTTCTGAAACATACTTTCCTGATAAGATCAATGGTGATAGTAACAAATGTGATATTTTTAATATTGTATCATGAAATATGTCAATATTTTGAAAGGTCTGCATAACTCAGTGAAGCAATATTTTTAAAATAATCACTGCATGATGCTACAAAATCATGCATAGGTAAAAATTCCATTCCAGGTGAGGATAGGCAAATGGATTTTTCATGTATAAAAACACAAGCAGTTCATTGATACAGTTTCAGTTTGCATTTTGGAACTAACCTCCAAGAAACTTCCAAATGTCCAATTTTAGTATATCAAAAACCATCCACAGTTATCTGCATAGACTACTTTAAAACTCCTGTCTTTTCCAACTACATATATGTGTGAGATAGGACTTTCTATATTTCACCCAGAATAATATATCACAGAAGAGTGAATGCAGAAACAGATAAGAGAATCCAGCTCTTTTCTACTAAGACAGAAATCAAAGAGATTTGCAAAAAATAAAAGCCCATGTTACTTTTCTCACTAAATGTTTTTGTTTTGAAAAATATAGTTATTTTCATAAAATAATTTGTGCTAACATGTAATTGATGTATTATCACTTTTAAATGAATACATAATTAAATATTTTTAATTTCCATTTTAATTTCTAATGCAGTAAATAATAATATATTTTACTCAGATAAACAAAGGTTCTTTGGGGTCCTCAATAATTTTTAAGAGTAAAATTAAACAGTTGGAGAACTACTGCTCTAGAAAAACTCAGGCCCGGGCACAGTGGCTTACACCTATAATCCCAACAATTTGGGAGGCGAAGGCTGGCAGATCACTTAAAGTCAGGAGTTCGAGACCAGCCTGGCCAACATGACGATACCCCGTCTCTACTAAAAATACAAAAATTAGCCAGGCATGGTGTCACCCACTTGTAATCCCAGCTACTCAGGAGGCTGAGGCAGTAGGATCACTTGTGCTCAGGAGGCAGAGGTTGCAGTGAGCCAAGATCATGCGCTACTTCACTCCAACCTGGGTGACAGAGCGAGACTCTGTCTCAAACAAAAAAAAAAAGAAAGAAAAACTCATATGCTCAGGAAAACATGTTTGTGGCAGCTTTGTTTGAAACAATGAAAAGACGAAAACAATGTAAATATTCAAGAAGAGGTGAATGAATAGGTAAAATGTATGTATTCATAAAAGGTAATATGTACTGTTGAAAGAAGACTTACAAGTATTAACATGGGTGAATCTGACAAACATAATGGTGAGGAAGTTGTCAAATTCTCTGTAAAGAATGATAGATTTATATACATTTTTAAACTTTTATATAAAGTCAAAAGATACTCATTAATGATACTAGATTTTTGTCTATGTATATATATATGTAGTAAAATTAAATACATGAAAATGAATGAGAAGAATGCCCACCAACTTCAGGATATGGTTCTTCTGAGAATGAAGAGAATGATTAGGAAGAAGTACAAATTAGACTTGACCTCTATCTATATTTTATTTATTTAATAAATAAAATGATTCAAAGCAAGTATCATAAATTATTAACATATGTGAATTCAGGATGATAGGTACATGGAACTCTCTTTTATTAAATTCTCTTCCATGTATGTTTTGACAGTGCTGCCCTCTCTCAGTTCATATATCAGTCATGAGGTCTCCAGAGAGAAGAGTGAGAATTCCACAAAACAGAGTGGGTTTCAGTGGCAGTCTCACCTCTTCACCATCTTTCAGAAGATTGCCATAAATTGTTGTTTATCTGCAACTCATAAGAGGATTTTAAATTATACTATCTAGTTTTAAATAAAACTGTCCTTAAAACGTGGATAAAGAGCTTGAATAGATTCTTGCAAAGAAACTAATTGAAAATAATTATGCAAATGGAAAGCTGGATAAAGAGCCAAGACCCATCAGTATGCTGTCTTTAAGAGACCCATCTCACATGTAAAGACACACATGGGCTCAAAATAAAGGGATAGAGGAAAATTTCCCAAGCAAATGGAAAACAGAAATAAGCAGGAGTTGCAATCCTAGTTTCTGACAAAATAGAATTTAAATCAACAAAGATCAAAAAAGACAAAGAAGGCCAGGCACATGACTCATGCCTGTAATCTCAGCACTTTGGGAGGCCAAGGCAGGCGGATCACCTGAGGTCGGGAGTTCGAGACCAGCCTGACCAACAAGGAGAAACACTGTCTCTACTAAAAATACAAAATTAGCCAGGTGTGGTGGCACATGCCTGTAATCCCTGTTACTCGGGAGGCTGAGGCAGGAGAATCGCTTGAACCCGGGAGGCAGAGGTTGCAGTAAGCTGAGATCATGCCATTGTACTCCAGCCTGGGCAACAAGAGTGAAACTCCATCTCAAAAAAAAAAAAAAAAAAAAAAAAAAAAAGACAAAGAAGGGTATTACATAATGGTAAAGGGTTCAATTCAACAAGAAGACATAACTGTCATAAACATAAATTCACCCAATCCAGGAGCACTCAGACTCATAAAGCAAGTTCTTAGAGACTTAGACTCCCACACAATCATAGTGGGAGACTTCACACCCCACTGTCAATAGTAGACACATCATCAAGACAGAAAATTAACATAAAGATATTCAGGACCTGATCTCAGCTCTGGATCAAGTAGACCTGATAGATATCTACAGAACTCTCCACCCAAAATGACAAAATATACATTCTTCTCATCACCACATGGCACTTACTCTGAAACTGATCACATAATTGAAAGTAAAACATTACTCAGCAAATGTAAAAAAAAAAAAAAAACTGAAATCATAAGAAACAGTCTTTCAGACCACACCACAATCAAATGAAGTCAAGATTAAGAAATTCACTAAAAATCACACAACCACATGGAAATTGAATTACTTGCTCTTGAATGACTCTTGGGTAAGTAATGAAATTAAGACAGAAATCAAGAAGTTATTTGAAACTAATGAGAACAAAATGACAATGTACCAGAATCTCTGGGAAACAACTAATTCAATATTAAGAGGGAAATTTACAGCACTAAATGCTCACATCAAAAATCTAGACAGATCTCAAGTTAAGAACTTAACATCTTAACTAAAAGAGCTAGAGAACCAAGAGCAACAAACCCCAAAGTTAGCAGAGACAAAAAATAACCAAGATCAGAGCAGAACTAAAGAAGATAGAGACATGAAAAACCCTTCAAAAAACCAACACATCTAGGAGCTTTTTTTTTTTTTTTTGAAAAAATTAATAGCTCTCTGCCATCTCCACAGCATCTTCCACCCACACCACTGCCACAGCTCCCCACACTCACACCACTGCTGCCACATCCACCCTCAGCGCCACCACCATGAGGGAGATCGTGCACCTGCAGGCTGGCCAGTGTGGTAACCAGATCCGGGCCAAGTTTTGGGAGGTTATCAGTGATGAACATGGCATCACCCCACAGGCATATACTATGGGGACAGTGACCTGCAACTGGAGAGGATCAACGTATACTACAATGAGGCCAGAGGAGGAAATTATGTTCCCAGAGCAGTGCTGGTGGACCTGGAACCCAGCACCATGGACTCTGTCCTTTCCAGCCCCTTCGGTCAGATCTTTCAGCCAGACAACTTCATATTTGGCCAATCTGGAGCTGGCAACAACTGGGCAAAGGGGCACTACATGGAGTGCATGGAGCTGGTGAACGCTCTCCTGGATGTGGTCCAGAAGGAGGCCAAGAGCTGCGACTGCCTTCAAGGCTTCCAGCTGATCCACTCGCTGGGGGGTGGCATGGGGTCTGGGATGGGCACGCTGCTCATCAGTAAGATCCACAAGGAGTTCCCAGACCACATTATGAACACCTTCAGCGTGGTGCTCTCACCCAAAGTGTCAGACATGGTGGTGGAGCCCTACAATGCCACGCTGTCCGTGCACCAGCTGGTGGAGAATATGGATGAGACCTACTGCATTGACAATGAGGCACTCTATGACATCTGCTTCTGCACCCTCAAGCTGACCACCCCCACCTACAAGGACCTCAACCACCTGGTGTCGGCCACCATGAGCAGAGTCACCACCTGCCTGTGCTTCCCGGGCCAGCTGAACACCAGCCTGCACAAGCTGGCCATCAACATGGTCCCCTTTCCTTACCTGCACTTCTTCATGCCTGGCTTCACGCCCCTGACGAGCCGGGGCAGCCAGCAGTACCAGGCCCTGACAGTGCCTGAGCTCACCCAGCAGATGTTCGACACCAAGAACATGATGGCCATGTGCAACCCGCACCACAACTACTATCTGACTGTGGCTGCCGTGTTCCGGGGCCGCGTGTCCATGAAGGTGGACAAGCAGATGCTGAGCGTGCAGAGCAAGAACAGCAGCTACTTCGTGGAGTGGATCCCCAACAACTTGAAGACAGCCATGTGCAACATCCCGCCCCGTGGCCTGAAGATGGCTGTGACCTTCATCGGCAGTAGCATGGCCTTCCAGGAGCTGTTCAAGCGCATCTCCAAGCAGTTCAAAGCCATGTTCTGGCCCAAGGCGTTCCTGCACTGGTACACAGGCGAGGGCATGGATGAGATGGAGTTCACTGAGGCTGAGAGCAACATGAATGACCTGGTATCTGAGTACCAGCAGTACCAGGACACCACAGCCGAGGAGGGCAAGTTCGAGGAGGGGGCCGAGGAGAAGGTGGCCTAGGTTGCTCCCATCGCTTCCCATCTGTCCCCTCCAGGCTTCTGACCTTTGATCCCCTAGGACCCTCCATCTCTGACCCCTAGAGCCCTGCTTTCCCTCCAAGCCTGACTCACCCCTGACCCTAAGACTTTGCCCTGACCCTAACAATACCTTTGGAGCTCTCTTTACCTCTGGCTACTTCATCTCCGACCCTGACTCCCCTTTGATCCTTGAGCCCTAATTTATCTTTGACTCCCTTGAGCTCTTCCAACCTTGACATTCCCAGGAGGAGCCCCGCTTCACTCCTTCTGACTCCAGAAACCGCTCCTTTAACTTTATGGGCCCTCCTTCACCCCGACCTCTGCTTCACCTTTGACCTCTGCCCCCCATGAATCCCATTTTACGTCTAGACCTATAAGTCCTGGTTTACGTTTGACCCCTCCCTCTGAGCTGCCCTTCACCTCTGACCTTGCCTCACCTTTAACTCCCTACCTGAGCCCCAACTCCTACCTCTGACCCCAACTTCTCTTTCACCCATGAATCCCCTCTGATCCCAACTTCTCTTTCACCCCCTACGAACCCCATTTTACCTCTACACCTGTAAGTCCTGGTTTACATTGGACCCTTCCCTCCAAGCTGCAGTTCACCTTTGACCTTGCCTCACCTTTCACCCCCACACAGCCCCAGCTCCTACCTCTGACTCCAGCTTCTCTCTGGTTCCCACAGACCCCATGCATCCTCCCTGCCTCACTCCCCTCAGCCCCTGACGACCTTAGCTTATCTGGGAGAGAAACAAGGCCTAGTGCCTGTAAGGAAGAGAGGTTGCCCCTGCCCTCCCTACCTGCTTCCCTGCCTCGCCCTAAATAAATAAATTAATTGTTAAAAAAAAAAAAAAGAAAACTTAATAAAATAGATAGACCACTAGCTAGACTAATAAAGAAGAAAGAGAAGAATCAAATAAACACAATTAGAAATGATAAGGGGGTTATCACCCTGACCCCACAGAAATATAAACAATCATCAGAGAAAACTATAAACACCTCTATGAACATAAACTAGAAAATCTAGAAGAAATGGATAAATTTCTGCAGAGATACATACTCCCAAGACTGAACCAGGAAGAAACTGAATCCCTGAATAGACCAATAATGAGTTCTGAAATTGAGGCAGTAATAAATAGCCTGCCAACCGAAAACAAAAAAGGCCCAGGACCAAATAGATTCACAGCTGAATTATAACAGAAGGGCAAAGAAGAGCCGGTACCATTGCTATTGAAAATATTCCAAAGGATTGAAAAGCAGGGACTCCTCCATAACTCATTTTATGAGGCCAGCATCATCCTGATACCAAAACCTGTCAGAGATACAATAAAAAAAGAAAATTTCAGGCCAATATCCTTGATTAACATCAATGCAAAAATCCTCAACTAAATACTGGCAAGCTGAATACAGCAGCACATCAAAAAGCTTATTCACCATAATCAAGTAGGCTTCATCCCCTAGAGGCAAGGTTGGCCCAACATATGCAAATCAATAAGTGTGATTCATCACATAAACAGAACTAAAGACAAAAAACTCATGATTATCTCAATAGATGTGGAAAGGCCTTCAATAGAAATCAATATTCCTTCATGTTAAAAACTCTCAATAAATTAGCTACTGGAGGAACAGACATCAAAATGATAAGACCCATCTATGACAAACCCACAGCCAATATCATACTGAATGGGCCAAAACTGGAAGCATTCCTCTTGAGAACTGGCACAAGACAAGGATGCCCTCTCTCTCCACTCCTATTCAACATAGTATTGAAAGTTCTGGCCAGGGCAATGAGGCAAGAGAAAGAAATAAAAGGTATTCAAATAGGAAGAGAGGAAATCAAACTATCTTTGTTTGCAGATGACATGATCCTATAGCTAGAAGACCCCATCATCTCAGCCCAAAAGCTTCTTAAGCTGATAAACAACTACAGCAAAGTCTCGGGATACAAAATCAATGTGCAAAAATTACTAGCAGTCCCGCACACCAACAACAGGCAGGCAGAGACCCAAATCAGGAATGAACTCCCATTCACAATTGCCACAAAAAGAATAAAATACCTAGGAATACAGCTAACTAGGGAGGTGAAGAATCTCTACAAAGAGAATTACAAACCACTGCTCAAGGAATTCAGAGAGGACACAAACAAATGGAAAAACATTTCATGCTCATGCATAGGAAGAATCAATCAATATCACAAAAATTGCCATACTGCCCAAAGTAATTTTTAGATTCAATGCAATTCCCATGAAGCTACCAGTGACTCTTTGCAGAATTAGAAAAAAGAAAAAACTACTTAAAATTTCATGTGGAACCAAGAAGAGCCAGTAAAGCCGAGACAGTCCTAAGCAAAAAGAATAAACCTGGAGGCATCACACTACCTGACTTCAAACAATACTACAAGGCTACGGGAACCAAAACACCATGGTAGTGGTACAAAAACAGACACATAGACCAATGGAACAGAATAGAGAACTCAAAAACTAAGACCACACACCTACAACCATCTGATCTTTGACAAATCTGACAAGAACAAACAGTGAGGAAAGGATTCCCTATTTAATAAATAGTGCTGGGAGAACTAGCTAGCAATATGCAGAAAACTGAAACTGGACCCCTTATTTATACCTTATACAAAAATTAACTCAAGATGGATTAAAGACTTCAATGTAAAACCCAAAACTATAAACACCCTAGAAGAAAAGTATATCATCCATTTTGCAACATACAGAGAATTAATAAATGTAGGCATTGACTATCAACACCTGCTAACATCACAGAAAAAAGAGACTACAAGACATAACACACATTCTGATAGAAGAACAAAATGCCTCCAATAAAGTATTCTTGTTAAACAGAGAGAAAGTGGGACGGATGGAGAGGAGGGAAGAAGGAAGAAGAGGAGGAGGAACAGTGACGATGGCAACAATGACAAAAGAACATGTTAAATTCATCATACGTGGGAAAATCCAAGCTATGGGAAGCTCTTCAGGACAAATGACCTAGTTTCTGCAACAAATAAATAATTTCAAAAAAAGAAAGATAACCTATAAATTAAAATACTTAAACACTATCAATTAATTATAATGCAGACCTTATTTAGATGCTAACTCAAAGAAACTTTTAAAAATTAGGTACTCAAGGATATCCCTGAAGAACATTAATGTGAAAATCCTCAATAAAATGCTGGCAAACCGAATCCAGAAGCACATCAAAAAGCTTATCCACCGTGATCAAGTCAGCTTCATCCCGGGGATGCAAGGCTTGTTCAACATATGCAAATCAATAAACGTAATCCATCACATAAACAGAACCAATGACAAAAACCACATGATTATCTCAATAGATGCAGAAAAGGCCTTCAATAAAATTCAACATCCTTTCATGCTAAAAACTCTCAATAAACTAGGTATTGATAGAATGTATCTCAAAATAATAACAGCTATTTATGACAAACCACAGCCAATATTATACTGAATGGGAAAAAACTGGAAGCATTCCCTTTGAAAACTGGCACAACAGAAGGATGCCCTCTCTCACCAATCCTATTCAACATAGTATTAGAAGTTCTGACCAGGGCAATCAGCCAAGAGAAAGAATAAAGGGTATTGAAATAGGAAGAGAGGAAGTAAAATTGTCTCTGTTTGCAGATGACATGATTGTATATTTAGAAAACCCCGTTGTCTCAGCCCAAAATCTCCTTAAGCTGATAAGCAACCTCAGCGAAGTCTCAGGATACAAAATCAATGTGCAAAAATCACAAGCATTCCCATACACCAATAATAGACAGAGAGCCAAATCATGAGCAAACTCCCGTTCACAGTTGCTACAGAGAGAAAAAATACCTAGCAATACAACTTACAAGGGATGTAAAGGACCTTTTCAAGGAGAACTACAAACTACTGCTCAAGGAAATAAGAGAGGACACAAACAAATGGAAAAACATTCCATGCTCATGGATAGGAAGAATCAATATCGTGAAAATGGCCATACTGTCCAAAGTAATTTTTAGATTCAATGCTATCCCATCAAGCTACCAATGACTTTCTTCACAGAGTTAGAGAAAACTACTTTAAATTTCATAGGAACGAAAAAAGAGCCCATATACCCAAGACAATCTAAGCAAAAAGAACAAAGCTTGAGTCATCATGCTATCTGACTTCAAACTATACTACAAGGCTACAGTAACCAAAACAGCATAGTACTGGTACCAAAACAGATATACAGACCAATGGAACAGAACAGAGGCCTCAAAAATAACACCACACATCTACAACCATCTGATCTTCTACAAACCTGACAAAAACAAGCAATGGGAAAAGGATTCCCTATTTAATAAATGGTGGTGGGAAAACTGGTTAGCCATATGCAGAAAACAGAAACCGGGCCCCTTCCTTACACCTTACACAAAAATTAACTCAAGATGGATTAAAGACTTAAATATAACACCTAAAACCATAAAAATCCTAGAAGAAAAGCTAGGCAATACCATTCAGGACATAGGCATGGGCAAAGACTTCATGACTAAAACACCAAAAGCAATTGGAACAAAAGCCAAAATTGACAAATCGCATCTAATTAAACTAAAGAGCTTCTGCACAGCAAAAGCATCATCAGAGTGAACAGGCAACCTACAGAATGGGAGAAAATTTTTGCAATCTATCCATCTGACAAAGAGTTAATATCCAGAATCTACAGAGGACTTAAACAAATTTACAAGAATAAAACAACCCCATCAAAAAGCTGGCAAAGGATATGAACTGATACTTCTCAAAAGAAGACATTTATGCAGTCAACAAACATGAAAAAAATGCTCATCATCACTGGTCGTTAGAGAAATGAAAATCAAAACCACAATGAGATACCATCTCACGCCAGTTAGAATGGCAATCATTAAAAAGTCAGGAAACAACAGATGCTGGAGAGGATGTGGAGAAATAGGAACAGTTTTACACTGTTGAAAATCGGTTCAACCATTGTGGAAGACAGTGTGGCAATTCCTCATGGATCTAGAACCAGAAATACCATTTGACCCAGCAATCCCATTACTGGGTATATACAAAAGGATTATAAATCATTCTACTATAAAGACACATGAACATGTATGTTTATTGCAGCACTGTTCACTATAGCAAAGACGTGGAACCAACCCAAATGCTCATCAATGATAGACTGGACAAAGAAAATGTGACAAGAATACATCATGGAATACTATGCAGTCACAAAAAAGGATGAGTTCATGTCCTTTGCAGGGACATGGATGAAGCTGGAAACCATCATTCTCAGTGAACTAACACAGGAACAGAAAACCAAACACCACATGTTCTCACTCATAAGTGGGAGCTAAAAAATGAGAACACACGGACACAGAGAGGGGAACATCACACACCTGAGCCTGTCGGCGGGTGGGGGGTTAGGGTAGGAATAGCATTAGGAGAAATACCTAATGTAGATGATGGGTTGATAAGTGCAGCAAACCACCATGGCACCCATATACCTATGTAACAAGCCTGCACGTTCTGCACATGTATCCTAGAACTTAAAGTATAATTTTTAAAAAATAGTAATAATACTAAAAAAGAAAAAAATACTCGAAAGAAATGAAAGCTTATGTTCACATAAACGCCTATATTCAAATGTTTATAGTAGCATTACTCATAATACCCAAAAAGTGAAAACCACCCAAATGTCCCCATCAACTGGTGAATGGCTAGATAAAATGTGGCACATTCATACAATGGAACATTATTTGGCAATAAAAAAAAAATGATGTACGGTACTGATCCATGCTACAACATAAATGAACCTCGAAAATATTATATTGAGTGAAAGAAGTCAGTCAGAAAGGATAATATGTTGTATGATTCCATTTATGTGAAATGCCCAGAATGAGTAGGTCTATAGAGACAGAAAGTAGATTGGTGGTTGTCTAGGGCTAAAAGGATGGTGGAATTGGGGAGGGGTGACTGCAAATAGGTAAATAGTTTCTTTTGGGGGTGACAGAAATGTTTTAAAATTGATTATGGTGAGGGTTGCACAACTCCATGAATATGCTAAAAGCCATTAAATTGTACACTTTTAGTGGGTTAATTATATGTGAATTAAATATCAATAAAGCTGTTTAAAAAATTATGACATTTATGAAACCACTGGAAATTTGAACATTGGATATATGATGGTAATAAATTGTTGATATTTTAGCTGAAAGTGATCATATGCCTGTTTTTAAAGAATCCTCATCTTTTACAGACAAATATTGAATTATTTATGGTTGAAATGATATGATGTATAGGATTTGCTTCAAAATAACTCAGTCATGAGTAGTGTGTGGCAATATAGATGAAACAAGATTAGCCACGAGATCATTATTTTTGAAGCCAATGATGTGTATATAAGGGTTCACTATACTATTCTGCCTAAATTTTTGTTTGAAATCTTCTCATTAAATTTTACTTCAGTGATTACAATAATAGCCCAAAGGGAATGATGTTGGGTCATTGCGAACTAAAGTCATTCTGTGAGTTGGTACTTGTGTTTTACCTGAAAGGAGAAGATAGTCTCATTGCCAATCATCCTTGAACAATAACAAAGACTAAAAAGGTAAGCTTTTGATTGGCTCCTTCCCATCTAAAGAATGTGATGGGGCCTGATGTGGTAGTTAAGGTACTAATTTAACTAATATATCATTTGTACTCCTAGAGTGGTGAAGACTGATTACACACACAAACACAGACATCTAGAAGAATCCAAAGCAAAAGGCTAATAGGACACAAAATGTACAAATCATTCAAAATGATTGATAAATTGGACCCTGAAAGACACAATTAAGAGAGTGAATAAGTAAGCCAGCAAGGTAATTGACCTTACATGGAGATTAGATGAACTTAGAGAGCTGAGGGAAATACAGGGGTAGAGGAAGCAGTGGGAAGAGCTCTCTGGCCACTCTTAGTCCCTGGGGAAGCTATTTCTGACTTTGTCTCACAGGGGTCCTTGGGGAGAGCTGCCAGTGGAATTGGGGAAAAACCACAAGGAGAGGTTGTGAACTGAACTTTGTAACAATTTCAACCAAACAAGAAGTTTCCTAGACAGAACCTGGGTGAGAGGGCAAACCAGGAATGCAAACACAGTACAGAAGTTGTGACATGCTGGGAGCCACAAAATCTGAAAGTCCTGCTTGCTTTCCCAGTGCGGAGGCCTGCATCCTGGGGCAAGTCCTCAGCCCTGCTCACCCACTACCTGGAAATAAACTCAGTGCTGTTGTGGGGGGCACAGTGGGAGTGAGACTGGCCTTTTGGGCTGTGTGGGAGCTAGGTGAGGCCTATTACTGCCAGCTTTCCCCCCAGTTCCCTGGCAACCTGCATGGTGCAGGAGAGTCAGCCATAATCCCCCTGGGAATATAACTGCATTGGCCTGAGAATCACACCCCCATCCCCCACAGCAGCCACAGCAAGCCCCGCCCAAGGAGAGTCTCAGCTCAGACACACTGAACCCTGCCCCCACCTGATGGTCTTTCTCTACCTGCCCTGGTAGCCAAAGACAAAGGATATAATCTCTTGAGGGCTCTATGGCCCCAACCACCACCCGAGAAACTTATCCAGGTGACCCTAGGGCAAGCTTGTATCCTCCCTATACTACCACAGCTGATTCTTTCCTGAAAGCACCACCTCCTGGCTGGAGGCCAACCAACATAAAACTAGCACAATAAACAAAAATACAGCCAAGGACCCTCACAGAGTCTGCTTCACTCTCCTGCTACCTCCACCATAGCACATGCTGGTATCCATGGCTGAGAGACCTGAAAATGGATCACATCACAGGACTCTTTGCAGACACCAGCCCAGAGCTCAGTAGCTCTGCTGAGTGGCTAGATCCAGAAGAGAAATAACAATCACTGCAGTTTGGCTTTCAGGAAGGCACATCCCTGAATACCCACATCCAGGGAGCACTCTGTGGGATGAAAGAATCTGAACAGCAGCCCTTGACCCTCAGATCTTCCCTCTGACATAGTCTACCCAAATGAGAAGGAACCAGAAAAACAATTCTGGTAATATAACAAAACAAGGTTCTTTAACATCCCTAAAATATCACACTAGCTCACCAGCAATGGATCCAAACCAGGAAGAAATCTCTGAATTGCCAGAAAAAGAATTCAGATGGACAATTATTAAGCTACTCAAGGAGGCAGAAGAGAAAGGTGAATACCAACTCAAATAAATTTTAAAATGCTACAGGATATGAATGGAAAAATCTCCAGGGAAATAAATATCATAAGTGAAAAACAATCAAAACTTCTGGAAATAAAGGACACACAGAGAAATGCAAAATACCCTGGGAGGTCTCAGCAATATAGTTGAATAAGTAAAAGAAAGAATTCAGAGCTTGAAGACAAGGCTTTCAAATTAACCCAATCTGACAAGTCAAAGAAAAAAAGAATTTAAAACATGAACAAAGCCTCCAGGAAGTTTGGGATTATGTTAAATGATGGATTCTAAGAATAGTTGGTGTTCCCAAGGAAGAAGAGAAATCTAAAAGTTTGGGAAGCATAGTTGAGGAAATAATCAAGGAAAACTTCCCTGACCTTGCTAGAGATCTAGATATCCAAATACAAGAAGCTGAAAGAACACCTGGGAAATTCATCACAAAAGATCATCATGTAGGCACATAGTCATCAGGTTATCTAAAGTCAAAACAAAGGAAAGAATCTTAAGAGCTGTGAGGAAAAAGTATCAGGTAACCTATACAGGAAAACTTATCAGATTAACAGATTTCTCAGCAGAAAACCTAAAAGCTAGAAGGGATTGGGGTTCTATCTTTAACCTCCTTAAACAAAACAATTATCAGCCAAGAATTTTGTGTCCAGTGAAACTAAGCTTTATAAATAAAAGAAAGATAGTCTTTTTCAGACAAATGCTGAATTAGCCACTACCAAGATAGCACTACAAGCACTGCTAAAAGCAGTTCTAAATTTTGAAACAAATCATCAAAATGCACCAAAATAAAACCCTCTTAAGGCATAAATCTCACAGGACCTATAAAATAATAACAAAATGAAAAAAAAACCCAAGGTATTCTGGCAACAACTACCATGATAAATAGAATAGTACTTCACATCTCAATTGTAACACTGAATGTAAATAACTTAAATGCTCCTCTTAAAAGATACAGAATGACAGAACGGATAAGAATTCATCCAGCAAGTATCTGCTGTCTTCAAGAGACTCACCTAGCTCATAAGGATTCACATAAACTTACAATAAGGAGTGGAAAAAGATATTCCATGCAAATTGACACCAAAAATGAGCAGGAGTAGGTATTCTTATATCAGACAAAACAAACTTTAAAGCAACAGCAGCTTAAAAACACAAAGAGGGACATTATATAATGATAAAAGGACTTGTCCAACAGGAAAATATCACAATCCTAAATATATATGCACCTAACACTAGAGCTCCCAAATATATAAAATAATTACTACTAGACCTAAGAAATGAGATAGAAAGCAACACAATAATAGTGAGGGACTTCAACACTCCACTGACAGCACTAGACAGGTCATCAAGACAGAAAGTCAACAAAGAAACAATGGACTTAAACTATACCCTAAAACAAATGAACCTAACAGATATTTACAGAACATTCTACCCAAGAACTACAGAATATACATTCTATTCATCAGCACATGGAACATTTACCAAGATAGACCATATGATAGGCCACAAAACAAGTCTCAATAAATTTAAGAAAACTGAAGTTATATCAAGTACTCTCTCTGAACGCAGTGGAATAAAATTGGAAATCAATAATAAAAGGAACCCTCAAAACCATGCAAATGCATGGAAATTAAATAACCTGCTCCTGAATGATCATTGGGTCAACAATGAAATCAAGAACGAAATTAAAAGTTCTTTGAACTCAATGATAATAGTGACAAAACCTGTCAAAATCTCGGGGATACAGCAAAGGCAGTGTGAAAAAAAAACAAAGATGAAAGGTCATAGCATTAAATGCCTACATCAAAAAGTCTGAAAGAGCACAAATAGACAATCTAAGGTCACACCTCAAGGAACAAGAGAAACAAGAACAAACCAAACCCTAACCCAACAGAAGAAACAACCAAGATCAGAGCAGAACTAAATGAAATTAAAACAAACAAACAAACAAAAAAATACAAAAGAGGGGCCAAGATGGCTGAATAGGAACAGCTCTGGTCTGCAGCTCCCAGCAAGACCAATGCAGAAGGCGGGTGATTTCTGCATTTCCAACTGAGGTACCCAGTTCATCTCACAGGGACTGGTTAGGCAGTGGGTCCAACCCATGGAGGGTGAGAAGCAGGATGGGGTGTCACTTCACCCGGGAAGTGCAAGGATCTGGGGAGCTCCCTGGCTGAGTGAAGGGAAGCCATGAGGAACTGTGCTACCCACTGAGTTACTGTGCTTTTCCCATGGTTTTTGCAATCTGCAGATCAGGAGATTCCCTATGTGCCTACACCACCAGGGCCCTGGGTTTCAAGCACAAAACTGGGTGGCTGTTTCAACAGACACTGAGCTAGCTGTAGGAGTATTTTTTCATACCCCAGTGGTGCTTGGAACCCCAGCGAGACAGAACCATTCACTCCCCTGGAAAGGGGGCTGAAGCCAGGGAGCCAAGTGGTCTCGCTCAGCAGGTCCTACTCCCACGGAGCCCAGCAAGCTAAGAACCGCTGGCTTGAAATTCTCGCTGCCAGCACAGCAGTCTGAAGTCGATCTGGGATGCTCGAGCTTAGTGGGGGAAGGGGCGTCCACCATTACTGAGACTTTAATAGGCGGTTTTCCCCTGACAATGCTAAGGAGGCTGGGAGGTCTGGGCTGGGCATGGCAAAACAGCTGTGACCAGACTGCTTCTCTAGATTCCTCCTCACTGGGCAGGGCATCTCTGAAGGAAACATAACAGCCCCAGTCAGGGACTTACAGAAAAAAAACTCCATCTCCCTGGGACAGAGCACCTGCAGGAAGGGGCGGATGTGGGCACAGCTTCAGTGTATTTAATCATTCCTGCCTGCCGGCTCTGAAGAGAGTAGCTGATCCTGACAAGAGGGATTCTCCCAGCACAGTGCACCTGCTCTGCTAAGGGACAGACTGCCTCCTCAAGTGAGTCCCTGATCCCCGTGCCTCCTGACTGGGAGAAATCTCCCAACAGGGGTCAACAGACACCTCATACAGGAGCGCTCTGGCTGGCATCAGGCCAGTGCCCCTCTGGGAGGAAGCTTCCAGAGGAAGGAGCAGGCAGCATTCTTTGCTGTTCTGCAACCTCCACTGGTGATACCCAGAAAAACAGGGTCTAGAGTGGACCTCCAGCAGACTGCAGCAGACCTAAGAAGAGAGGCCTGAATGTTCAAAGAAAAACTAACAAACAGAAAGCAATAACATCAACATCAACATAAAGACCTCCCACACAAAAGCCCCATCCAAAGGTCATCAGCCTCAAAGATCAAAGGTAGATAAATCCATGAAGGTGAGGAAAAACCTGCACAAAAATGCGGAAAATTCCAAAAAACAGAATGCTTCTTCTCATCCAAATGATCGCAACCCCTCTTTAGCAAGCACAAAACTGGATGGAGAACAAGATTGACGAATTGACAGAAGTAGGCTTCAGAAGGTGGGTAATAACCAATTCCTCTGAGCTAAAGGAGCATGTTCTAACTCAATACAAGGAAGCTAAGAACCTTGATAAAAGATTACAGGAACTGCTAACTAGAATAACCAGTTTACAGAGGAATATAAATGACCTGATGGAGCTGAAAAACACAGCACGTGAACTTTGTGAAGCATACACAAGTATCAATAGCTGAATTGATCAAGTGGAAGAAAGGATATCAGAGATTGATGATCAACTTACTGAAATAAGGTGTGAAGACAAAAAGGAAAGAACAAAGCCTCCAAGAAATATGGGACTATACGAAAAGACCAAACCTACCATTAAGTAGGGTCCCTGAAAGTGATGAGGAGAATGGAACCAAGTTGGAAAACACACTTCAGGACATTATCCAGGAGAACTTCCCCAACCTAGCAAGACCGGCCAACATTCAAATTCAGGAAATACAGAGAACACCAAAAAGATACTCCTCAAGAAAAGCAACCCCAAGACACATAATCGTCAGATTCTCCAAGGTTGAAATGAAGGAAAAAATGTTAAGGGCAGCCAGAGAAAAGGGTCAGGTTACCTATAAAGGGAAGCCCATCAGACTAACAGTGGATCTCTCAGCAGAAACCCTCCAAGCCAGAGGAGACTGGGGGCCAATATTCAACATTCTTAAAGAAAAGAATTTTCAACCCAGAATTTCATATCCAGCCAAACTAAGCTTCATAAGTGAAGGAGAAATAAAATCCTTTACAGACAAGCAAATGCTGAGGGATTCTGTCACCATCAGGCCTGCCTTATAAGAGCTCCTGAAGGAAGCACTAAATATTGAAAGGAAAAACTGGTACAAGCCACTGCAAAAACATACCAAATTGTAAAGACCATCAACACTGTAAAGAAACTGCATCAACTAATGTGCAAAATAACAAGCTAGCATCATGATGACAGGATCAAATTCACACATAACAATATTAACCTTAAATGTAAATGGGCTAAATGCCCCAATTAAAAGACACAAACTGGCAAATTTGATAGTCAACATCCATCAGTGTGCTGTATTCAGGAGACCCATCTCACGTGCAAAGACACACATAGGTTCAAAATAAAGGGATGGAGGAATATTTACCAAGCAAATGAAAAGTAAAACAACAACAACAAAAAGCAAGGGTTGCAATCCATCCTAGTCTCTGATAAAACAGACTTTAAACCAACAAAGATCAAAAGAGACAAAGAAGGCCAGTACATAATGGTAAAGGGATCAATTCAACAAGAAGAGCTAACTATCCTAAATATATATGCACCCAATACAGGAGCACCCAGATTCATAAAGCAAGTTCTTAGAGACCTACAAAGAGACTTAGGCTCCCACACAATAATAGTGGGAGACTTTAACACCCCACTGTCAATATTAGACAGATCAACAAGGCAGAAAATTAACAAAGATATTCAGGACTTGAACTCAGCTCTGGACCAAGTAGACTTAATAGACATCTACAGTACTTTCCATCACAAATCAACAGAATATACATTCTTCTCAGCACCACATAGCACATATTCTAAAATCAACCACATAATTGAAAGTAAAACACTCCTCAGCAAATGCAAAAGAATGGAAATCATAACAAACAGTCTCTCAGACAACAGTGCAATCAAATTAGAACTCAGGATTAAGAAACTCACTCAAAACCACAGAACCACATGGAAACTGAACAAGCTGCTCCTGAATGACTACGGGGTAAATAACAAAATTAAGACAGAAATAAATAAGTTCTTTGAAACTAATGAGAAAAAAGATACAACATACCAGAATCTCTGGGACACAGCTAAAGCAGTGTTAAGAGGGAAATTTGTAGCACTAAATGCCCACAACAGAAAGCGGGAAAGATCTAAAATTGACACCCTAATATCACAATTAAAAGAACTAGATAAGCAAGAGCAAAAAAAATCAAAAGCTAGCAGAGGCAAGAAATAACTAAGATCAGAGCAGAACTGAAGGAGATAGAGACACAAAAACCCCTTCAAAAAAACCAGTGAATCCAGGAGCTTGTTTTTCGAAAAGATTAACAAAATAGATGGCCTTCTAGCTAGACTAATAAAGAATAAAAGAGAGAAGGATCAAATAGACACAAAAAAAATGATAAAGGGGCTATCACCTCTGATCCCACAGAAAGAAACTACCATCAGAGAATACTATAAACACCACTATGCAAATAAACTAGAAAATCTAGAAGAAATGGATAAATTCCTGGACACATACACCCTCCCAGACTATACCAGGAAGAAGTCAAATCCCTGAATAGACCAATAACAAGTTCTGAAATGGAGGCAGTAATTAATAGCCTACCAACCAAAAAAAGTCCAAGACCAGATGGATTCACAGCCGAATTCTACCAAAGATACAAAGAGGAACTGTTACCATTCCTTCTGAAACTACTCCAAACAAGAGAAAAAGAGGGACTCCTCCCTAACTTATTTTATGAGGCCAGCATCATCCTGATATCAAAACCTGACAGAGACACAACAAAAAAGAAAATTTCAGGCCAATATCCCTGATGAACATCGATGTGAAAATCTTCAATAAAATACTGGCAAACCGAATCCAGCAGCACATCAAAAAGCTTATCCACCATGATCAAGTTGGCTTCAACCCTGAGATGCAAGGCTGGTTTAAACATATGCAAATCAATACACATAATCCATCACATAAACCGAACCAATGACAAAAACCACATGATTATCTCAATAGATGCAGAAAAGGCCTTCAATGAAATTCAATATCCCTTCACCCTAAAAACTCTCAATAAACTAGATATTGATAGAACACATCTCAAAACAATAAGAGCTACTTATGACAAACTCATAGCTAATATCATACTGAATGGGAAAAAACTGGAAGGATTCCCTTTGAAAACCTGCACAAGACAAGGATGCCCTCTCTCACCAGTCCTATTCAACATAGTATTGGAAGTTCCAGTCAGGGCAATCAGGCAAGAGAAAGAAATAAACGGTATTGAAATAGGAAGAGAGGAAGTCAAATTGTCTCTGTTTGCAGATAATATGATTGCATATTTAGAAAACCCCATCATCTCAGCCCCAAAACTCCTTCAGCTGATAAGCAATATTAGCAGTCTCAGGATACAAAAATCAAAGTGCAAAAATCACAAGCATTCCTATTCACCAACAATAGACAAGGAGAGAACCAAATCATGAGTGAACTCCCATTTACAATTGCTACAAAGAGAATAAAATACCTAGGAATTCAACTTATAAGGGACGTGAAGGACCTCTTCAAGGAGAATTACAAACCACTTCTCAAGTTAATAAGAGAGGACGCAAACAAATGGAGAAACATTCCATGCTCATAAACACAAAGAATCAATATTGTGAAAATGGCCATACTGCCCAAAGTAATTTTTAGATTCAATGCTATTCAATCAAGCTACCAGTAACTTTCTTTGCAGAATTAGAAAAAACTACTTTAAATTTCATATGGAACCAAAGAAGAGCCCGTATACCCAAGACAATTCTAAGCAAAAAGAACAAAGCTGGAAGCATCATGCTACCTGACTTCAAACTATACTACAAGGCTACAGTAACCAAAACAGCATGATATTGGTACCAAAACAGAGATATCAACCAAAGGAACAGAATAGAGGCCTCAGAAATAATACCACACATCTACAACCATCTGATCTTCTACAAACCTGACAAAAACAAACAATGGGAAAAGGATTCCCTATTTAATAAATGGTGGTGGGAAAACTGGTTAGCCATATGCAGAAAACAGAAACTGGATCCCTTCCTTATACCTTATACAAAAATTAACTCAAGATAGATTGAAGACTTAAACATAACACCCAAAACCATAAAAATCCTGGAAGAAAACTTAGGCAATACCATTCAGGACATAGTCATGGGCAAAGACTTCATGACTAAAACACCAAAAGCAATTGGAACAAAAGCCAAAATTGACAAATGGCATCTAATTAAACTAAGGAACTTTTGCACAGCAAAAAAAACTATCATCAGAGTGAACAGGCAACCTACAGAATGGGAGAAAATGTTTGCAAGGTACCCACCTGACAAAGGTCTAATATCCAGAATCTAAAAGGAACTTAAACAAACTTACAAGAAAAAAAATCAACAACCCCATCAAAAAGTGGGCAAGGGATATGAACAGACAATTCTCAAAAGAAGACATTTATGCGGCCAACAAACATATGAAAAAAAGCTCATCATCACTGGTCACTAGAGAAATGCAAATCAAAACCACAATGAGATACCATCTCACGCCAGTTAGAATGGCGATTATTAAAAAGTCAGGAAACAACAGGTGCTGGAGAGGATGTGGAGAAATAGGAACACTTTTACACTGTTGTTGGGAGTGTAAACTAGTTCAACCATTGTGGAAGACAGTGTGGCAATTCCTCACGGATCTAGAACCAGAAATACCATTTGACCCAGCAATCCCATTACTAGGTATATACCCAAAGGATTATAAATCATTCTACTATAAAGACACACGCACATGTATGTTTATAGAAGCACTGTTCACTACAGCAAAGATGTGGAACCAACCCAAATGCCCATCAATGATAGACTGGATAAAGAAAATGTGTTACATATACACCATGGAATACTAGGCAGCAATTAAAAAGGATGAGTTCATGTCCTTTGCAGGGACGAGGATGAAACTGGAAGCCATCATTCTCAGCAAACTAACACAGGAACAGAAAGCCAAACACTGCATGTTCTCACTCATAAGTGGGAGTTGAACAATGAGAACACATGGACACAGGGATGGGAACATCACACACTGGGGCCTGTTGGGGGTTGGGGAGCAAGGGGAGGGAGAGCATTAGGACAAATACTTAATGCATGTGGGCCTTAAAACCTAGATGATGAGTTGATAGGTGCAGAAAACCACCATGGCACATTTATGCCTATGTAACAAACCTGCAGGTTGTGCACATGCATCCCAGAACTTAAAGTAAAATAAATAAATAAAATAAAAAAGCATACCAACAAAATTCTAAACAATTAAATGCCTAATACAGAAATGCTTAATAAAGTTGGAAGCATAAACTTCTTTCTGGACTATGCACACTCACCTCACTCAAGGAATAGTATAATGATCCAACCTACCATGTTGGACAAGGGTAGCATGGTAGGTTTCAAGTGACAGCCAAGACTCCAGAGGAATCCTTTGGCTTTGGAACAAAGAAAAAATAGACTCCCGCAGTGTTTTGCTGCTTGAGTTCTGCCCCTTCTCATCCGGAGAGAAAATACAGATTGCAAGTCATGACTGTCTAACATTTGAAAACTTGTGAAACATATTTTTTTTTTAATTTGAGTTTGAAAATCTGACGTGGGCACCAGAGTCATGATGGTAACTAGATTTCCAGGGTAAACAGCTAGTAGATATGATTGGACACCTGTCTTTCAGTTAGAGCCTAGAAGTCTGTTGGTGTCCTGGCTGTGATAAGACTGTATCTGAAAGCCTGTAAAAGTTTCAGAAAGGTGAAGTAGAGTAAAAGATTTGCAGGGATTTTTGTCAGTGTTTCTTTTGTTTAAGTAAATTCTGTGGGTTGGGAATCATAAATCTCGTGAGTAAATGGAAGAGAAACTAATGGCCCACAGCAGTATGTCGTGTGTCTGAAGAATGGTGAATATTCTGATTTTTAAAAATCATTAGGATGGGAATTTTTATTTTTCCCTATAGTGAATTTTACATACATATTTGTCTCTGCCTCTGCTTTTGTCCCCTGGCTAAAGACAATTCTCTGTGTGTATTTAAATGAGAAAAGCCTTTACTCCCTCCTTATAGAGGAAAAGAAATTAGCCATGAAGTATAATCTGTTTGTAATTGTAACCCTTTGTCTGTATCTGGCTTCTGAGGAAAACATTTTTGGAGATTAACTTATCATAGGAATCTATCATTTGTGAACACTAGAGATATCCAACCCAAAGAGATCTACCGTCAAGGTTGGAAAAACATATAGACTTGAAATAGATTCTGCATTGTTTAGAGAGCAGAGAATTTTGACTTCTATAGCATTTACTTGGCTTGCATAACAATAATATGAATTATTTTATGTGTATTTAAAACTTTGAACTGCACATAAAATGAGAATACAAAAGCATATAACAAAATATAGAAAATAGAGAAAAAACATTTTTTAAAACTTCACCTATAAACTCCTGCTTGGGCAATCTCTAGCTTGTCAAAGAGTTTATATGATTCTTCTACTGTATGAATGTGAAATATTTTCTAAGAAAGTACTTTAGAACATTTCTGCCTACATACAGAGGGAATTAATAAATTTGATTATGAGGTCTTAAATTTAAGAGATTTTGTTCTGTTTAGCTTCTTGAGACTAACAAGTACTTACATAAACCTGAAAGAAAAGAACTCAAGAATTTCCATACAAAGAAGAAATTGGACTTCTGATGCTTTAAATGTATTGGCCCTTTAAGAAAAACTTTTTCACACACACAAACTGCCAATTCAGAAACTGAAAAGCTGAAGTAGTCAAATGGTTGGAGACTAGGTTCCAAAGAAAGAAATGAAAATGAGATATCAAGCTAGCAATTACTAATCATAAAAAAGCACTATTCAAAACTTCTGCGAAGCATTTTAATATTTTTAAATAAATGTAAAAGAATATATGGTTCCAAGTTCATCTAATATTCCTAATCAAGCTGAATCCTCCCACAAATCAGAGTGATTTGATAAATTTGGTTTTAGAAAAAGCTAAACGTCTTCTCCCAGAGTTTATGACAGTAAAGAATATAACACAAGTGTAATAGTGCATGAGTGGAACAATTTTTAATTAAAATGAAGAAATACAGAAAAAGTGAAAAAAAAATTGTCACCAAAAGAGACATTTATTTTTAAATGTCTTTTTCATTACATAAATGTATTTGTTCTTCATAGCATTTAGATCACAAGGAAAAATCCAGGCAATAAAAAGGCGTATGCTGGTAAGACTAATTTTAAAAGCTGTTTATGGGCAATCATGATATCTGCATATAGAGAAATCTAATTTCTTCCTTTTTGATCTGTATGTTTTATTTCCATTTCTTGCCTTATTGCACTACCGAGACCTTCCAGCCTTATGTTGAATAAGAGCAGTGAGAGCAGACATTCTTGCTTTATTCCCAGTCTTAGCTGTAAAGTATTCAGTCTTTTGCTGTTAAGTATTAAGTTAGCTATAGGTTTTTTGTAGGTGCTCTTCAGCAAGTTGAGGAATTGCTCCTCAAATCCCTTTTATGATTTTTTGAGCATTTTTATTACAAATGAGGGTTGAATGTTGTAAAATGCTTCCTCTGCATCAACTGATGTCATCGTGATAGTTATTCTATTTAGCTTGTTAATTTGGATAATTGCACTATCGATTTTGAAATATTAAAAGAGCTTTGCATTCCTAGAATAAAATAAACAAAAACTAGTGTTTAAAGCCTTAAATAATGTTATCTGACATTTGGTATATGTGTTTGCATTTTAATATGTATATATGGGCCGGGCGCGGTGGCTCAAGCCTGTAATCCCAGCACTTTGGGAGGCCGAGACGGGCGGATCACGAGGTCAGGAGATCGAGACCATCCTGGCTAACACGGTGAAACCTCGTCTCTACTAAAAAAAATACAAAAAAACTAGCCGGGCGAGGTGGCGGGCGCCTGTAGTCCCAGCTACTCCGGAGGCTGAGGCAGGAGAATGGCGTAAACCCGGGAGGCGGAGCTTGCAGTGAGCCGAGATCCGGTCACTGCACTCCAGCCTGGGCGACAGAGCAAGACTCCGTCTCAAAAAAAAAAAAAAAAAATGTATATATGGACGTCTGTTAAAATTACATGATTGGTTTTAAAAGCAGAAGCTTATATATAGTAGGGGACTGGTAACTCAGAAAGACAAGTGGTCTTTGAATTTATGGTTTGTTCTCAACTGTGAGGGTGCAAAATCTTACTATTTACTTTCTGCATGTTCTACTCAAATGGCAAAATCTGTTTTACTCACCCTACCCAAATACAATCTCTCAAAAAGGTCTGTTAACTTTCTTGGTTTTGCAATAATTTTGCATACTTTAGATTTAAAACTGCAAACTATTCCAGTTAATTAAACAATTATAATAAAACAATAGAACAATAAGGGCTTCTACAGGTATAAAGTAACCAAAATAATTATTCTTTATGTTACTTTTTCTGTTATTACAAAGTATCATTTTCCTGATTAGTAACACAGATAAAGCTGCAGCATTTTCTTTCTGGGGAAACTGTGTTATTGACTGAAAATTCTCGTCAATGCTGTCCTTCTCTGAGATGGAGCACAAATTTAGAGATCCAATGTAATAACATCATGAAGATTTTTTAATACCCATTTTATTGTTGGCACTTCCTATATGACCACTAGGTATCTCCTCAAAGACCTGCTTCTTCATTTTGTAACCAATTGCAAGAGGGATGCTAGAAATAATTAGGTATGTTTGATTTCCTTTAAATTTTTCAGCCATTATATTTTCAAATATTTTTCTGCCCCTTATTCTCCCTTCTGGAATATCAGTTACACATATATTGGACTGCTTGATATTCTCTTCATTTTTCTTCAATCTTTTTTCTGTTATTCAAATTGGAGTGTGTGTGTAAAATCAAGCCCACTGATTCTTCTGCCAAGTCCAATGTGTTGTTGAGCCCATCTAGTAAATTTATTTCAGTTATTGTATTTTTCAGCTTTATAATCTCTATTTCCTTGTTATAGTTAACATACTTCTGTCGAGATGTTTCTAATTTATTGATACCACATTTTCCATTAATTCTTTGGGCCATTTATAATAGATGTTTTTAATTCTTCATCTGCTAAATCTGGGCCCACTCAAAGTCAGTTTTTATTAACTGCTTTTTCCCAGGTGCCTAGGTCTCACTTTTCTGTTTCCTTCAACATCTACTAATTTTTGTTTTAAAATTAGACATTATAGACAATGTTATAATAAATCTGGATTCTGATGTGTTCTTATGATTACTGGGATCTTGTTCAAGTAGGCAGTTAACATACCTGAATTCAAACTGACTACTTTATGTCTCTTGAGGTATGTAGCAACTGATATGTCTGCTCGGTTCTTATGGCCTACCTCTGGCTTTAGCCTGGCCTATCCACATGGAAGGCACATGTGGTATCTGCTATGTGCCTGTATAATTTGACAGTCAGCCAAGAATTTGGGCAGAGATGAAACTCAGTCTCTCTGTAGTTTCCTCGCTTCTAAGGTTTCCCACCTAGTTTACTATTTGTCCTGCCAGCCTTGGGCTCTGTTGTCTGATACTTCAAGCCCATAGGCTTCAGCTTTCTTCTGCTCCATCTGAGTGCAAATAAGAATATACATTCAGACTTTTTTTTCTTTTAAAAAAAAATGTACTTTTACATATATACCCAAGATAATTAAAAAACAAGTACTCCAATAAATACATGTACACACATGTTCATAGCAACACTACTCACAATAGCCAAAACGAAGTAAGGGACTAAATGTCCATCAATGAATACATAGATAAATAAATTGTGGTATATACATACAATGAAATATTATTCAGCCACAATAAAGGAATGAAATACTAATACTTGCTGCAGCATGGACAAACCTCCAAAATATTATGCTAAGTGAAAGATTCCAGACAAAAAGGTCACATATTGTATGAAGCCACTTACATGCAATGTCTGGTATAGACAAATTCATAGAGACAGGATACAGACTGGCAGTTGCCAGGGTCTAGGCAGTAGGGAATAGTGAGGAGAAACTGCTTAATGAATACAGAGTTTTACTTTGGAGTGATGGAAATGTTTTTGAACTAGATAGAGGTAGTAGTTTCACAACATTGTGAATGTACAATATGCCACTGATTTGTCAACTGTAAAATGGATTTCATATTGTGTGAACTTCACCTCAATAAATTATTTTTAACTTTTACTTTTTTTAGTTAAACCAAACAACATACCCAAAAAAGCAAATGAACAGAACTTGCTCCATGGTTGAAGTATAGATTTCTCTCTGTTCCTTACATGTTTTGTGTCAGGCCTCATGAATCCACTCTTGCACATGCATAGTCTAGCCATCAAAAGGATTTAGACAGAACTATTTGGAATTTGAGTCTCACTCTTTCTATGATTATTTTGCTTCCAGAATTTCCCCCTTTAAATTTCAAGCTGATCGTCCAGCCCTGAAAGGTACCTTGAGCCAACAAGGCTGTTTTTCTACTGCTGCTTTTCTCAAGAAAAGGGGTCAAGAAATGTCTTCAGACCAGAAAACTACAAACTCACAATTCTTACCCTGTGCAGTTGCAGTTTTCTATCTTCTGTCTGCTTTTGTAGTCTTTCCAGTGCGTTTAACAAGCTTTTAAAAATGTTTCATAACTGTTATCTATGAAAGGGTTCCTGTGACCACTTCATTCCTCCATAATTACTGGAAGACTCTATATTTTAACTATATCAACATTATTATAAGAGCTTCCTCATCATCAAATCCACAATATGAGAAAAGTTTCCAAATAAAAAGAGAAGCTCCAGCTCCACCAGGTACTTTTTATAGGTCAAATATTCTTAATATGAATGTCTCAGCTATTTTATTCCTCAGGATAGATAAAAGCATCATCAAGCTTATATGCAGTGTCAAATAACTAATTTTCTTGGTATTAGCTTTATTTAAATATACATTGGAAGTGCACAGTTCAATGGTCCTTAGTGTATTCAGTTTTTCAACCATTACCATAATCAATTTTAGAACATTTTTATCACCGCAAGAAGAAACCATATACCTTTAGGTATGACCCTGTAACTCTCTTATTTCCCCAGACCTAGGCAGCCACTAAACTACTTTATCTCTATAGATTTGTCTATTCTTGACATTTCATATAAATTGAATCATATATGTGGTATTTTGAGAATCTGTTTAGTGTTTTCAAGGTTAGCATAATGTTTCCATAATTTTTTCACTTAGCATAATGTTGTCAAGATTCATGCATGCTGTAGTGCATATCACTACTTCATTCCCTTTTCTGGTCGAATCATATCTCATTGTATGAAAATATTACATTTTATTTATTCAATTGATGAACAACTAGGTTTCTATTTTTTGAATATTAAAAATAATGCTGCTATGAACATTTGTGTACAAGTTTTTGTGTGGATGTGTGTTTTCATCTCTCTTGGGTATATACCTAGAAGTGTGATTCATGGGTCAAACAATAACTCTATATTTAACTATTTGAGAAACAGTCAGATTGTTTTCCAAAGCAGCTGTACCATTTTATGTTCCCATCAGCAGTATATAAGAATTCTCATTTCTCAACATGCTAGACTTTTTTTTTATTATTTGTCTTTTTTATTCCAGCCATCCTAACAGGTGTGAAGTAGTATCTCATTGTGATTTTGATTTGCATTTCCCTGATAGCTAATAATGTTGATGTGCTTATTGGACATTTCTATATCTTCTTTAGAGAAATAGCTATTCAGATCCTGTGCCCATTAAAAAATTGGGTTATGTATCTTTTCATTATTGACTTTTAAGTGTTCTTTATATAGATACAAATCCCTTTTCAGATGTATGATTTGCAAATATTTTCTTCCATTCTATGAGCTGTCTTTTCACTTTTCTGATAGCATCCTATAATGCATGAAAGTTTTTACATTTTCCTTTTTTTTTCAGACAGGGTCTCACTCTATCGCCCAGGCTGGAGGGCAGTGGTGAGATGTGGGCTCACTGCAACCTCTGCCTCCTAGGCTTAAGGGATCCTCCCACCTCAGCCTCTTGAGTAGCTGGGATGTACCACCACACCCAGCCTTTTTTTTTTTTTTTTTTTTTTTTTTTTTTTTTTTTTTTTGGTATTTTTTGTAGAGACAGGGTTTCCCTGTGTTGCCCAGGCTGGTCTCAAACTTCTGGGCTCACTCAATCCACACGCTTCGGCCTCCCAAAGTGCTGAGATTACAGGCATGAGTCACCAAACCCAGCTAGTTTTTACTTTTGATCAAGTCCAATTTATCTATTTTTTTTCCTTTTTTGCTAATGCATGTGGTTCATATCTAAGAAACCACTGACAAATCCAAGGTCACAAAGACATATTTCTATGTTTTCTTGTAAGAGGTTTACAGTTCTGTTACATTTGTTTTGCTTTGTTTTTTTTTTTCCTTTTTGTGGAGAACGGGGTCTCGCTATATTGCCCAGGCAGGTCTCGAACTCTTGGGCTCAAGCTATCCTCCTGCCTCTGCCTCCCTAAGAGCTGGGATTACAGGCATGAGCCACGGCACCTGGCCACACTTGGGTCTTTGATCCATTTCAAGTTCATTTTTGTATACAGTGTAAGATAGACATACAACTTCATTCCTTTGCATGTGGATATCCAGTTGTCCCAGCACCATTTGTTGAAGAGATCATTCCTTCCCCCATTGAATTGTTTTAGCTTCCTTGTTGAAATCAATTGACTATAAATTTGAGGGTTTATTTCTGGATTCTCAATTCTATTCTATTTATCTGTGTCTATTCATATGCCAGTACCACACTATCTTGATTATTGTTGCATTGTAGACAGTTTTGAAATCAAAAAGCATAAGCTCTCCAACTTTGTTCTTTTTCAACATTATTTCAGCAATTCTGTGTCCCTTGAATTTCCACATGAATCTTAGGATCAACTTATCAATTTCTACAAAGAAGTCAGCTGGGATTCTGACAAAAATTGAGTTAAACCTACAGGTCAATTGGGGAAGTATTGCTATATTAATACTAGTAAGTCTTCTAATCCAGTAATATAGGATATCTATTTATTTAGATCCTGCATAATTTCTTTCAATAATGTTTGGTAGTCTTAAGAATGTAAGTTTTGTACTTCTTTTGTTAAATGCATTCCTAAGTACTTTAATCTTTTTGATGCTATTGTTAAAGAATTGTTTTCATAATTTCAGGTTTGATTTGCTCATTGCTACTGTATAGAAATATAATTGATTTTTGTATATTAATCCTTTAACCTTGCTGAAGTTGTTTATTAGTTTCAGCAGATTTTTTGTGAACTCCTTAGGATTTTCTATATTAAAAAAATCATGCCATCTGCAAATACAGTTTTGCATCTTTCTTTACAATTTGGATGCCTTTTATTTCATTGTCTTGTCTACTTCCATGGCTAGAACTTCAGTACAGTGTTGGCTAGAATTAGTAAGACTGGACAGTCTTATCTTGTTCCTACCCTTAGGGAGAAATTTCGCTGGCTTATTACCTTTCTTGTTTGCTCATATCATATGTAAACTGTGGGTTGACTGCAGGCCAACCCAACAAGAGGCCAAGCCAGACCACACAATCAGCTTAAATCTCTACTTGGATGTGGCATATGTCATAACTACTCACATTCTATTAGCCAAAGCATGTCAATCAAGGCCAAAATTAATGAAGCGGGGACCTGTATTGTCCTCTTCTCACAAAAGGCATAGCAGGTCACCAGGCAATGAACAGGGATATATAATACTCTTACAAGAAAGGTAAGAAATAAATAACTGAACAAATACCATCATGGACCCTATGAAACCTATGGCTAATTTCCACTACCACTAAGAGTAATAGAAAATTAACTAAGCAATAAATTCAATTAATGGACCAGGTGTGGTGGCTCATGCCTGTAATCTCTGTACTTTGGGAGGTCGAGGCAGGTAGATAGCTTGAGGCCAGAGGTTCAAGACCAGGCTAGCCAACATGGTAAAACCTTGTTTCTCCTAAAAATACAAAAATTAGCTGGATGTGATGGTGCATGCGTGTAATCCCAGGCATGGGATTACATGCCTGGAGAAACTGAATACAGGAGGTGAGAAACTGGAGAATACAGGAGGTGAGGGATTACCATGTCTAAATAATCATTCGCCCACAGTAAAAAAAAAAAAAAAAAAAAAAAAAAAAATTAAAATTTAAAATAAAAAGAGTTTGAGACCAGCCTGAGCAATATAGCAAAACCTTGTCTCTACAAAAAAAGACACGCCTGTAATCCCAGCACTTTGGGAGGCCGAGGCGGGTAGATCACCTGAGGTCAGCAGTTCGAGACCAGCCTGGCCAACATGGTGAAACCCCATCTCTTCTAGAAGTACAGAAAATTAGCCAGGTATGGTGGCACATGCCTGTAGTCCCAGCTACTCAGGAGGCTGAGGCAGGAGAATTGCTTGAACTTGGGAGGCGGAGGTTGCAGCGAGCTAAGATTGCACCACTGCACTCCAACCTGGGCGACACAGCAAGAAAGATTCTGTATAAAAAGAAAAAAGAAAAAGAAAAGAAGGAAAAATGATGCTTTCATGACTTGTTATCATGGCTGTACTTTTTATTTGCCTTTTTTGGTAGAATGTGTGTATAAATTTATGGAGTACAAGTGTAATTTTGTTACATGCATTGATTGCATAGTGGTGATGTCAGGGTGGCAAAACATTTTCTAATAGGCCTGTCAGCCACCTCTCTGAAGATTTGTAACTTTGACCAACTATCCATAATTAATTATGGTCCAGATGATTTTAGTCTTGTAACACTAGAGGTTAACGCACAGAAAACTATTAAGATGTGGTTTAGATTTGGGGGGAAGTTTGGTTTAGTAGATAACCCAAAAATTTTCAGTTTATTGCACAATAAGACATTAGCCAAAGTTGAATGTAACTTAGTAATGTCACTTTGGCTTTTTTCCCCCAACTGACTACATGAATCCCTGCTTTTCAAATGCTCTTTGAATCAGCATTCTTCTGTATCTGTTCTTTCATTGATTGGTTAAATAAAACTTTAACATGTGCTAACAGATGACTTTGCCTGAAATTTGGGCTCTTATAGACATCATAAAACCTTGAACGCCTCTCCCTCCAACCTCCCACCCATCCTCTGTGCTTCCATAGCACCCCGTACTTTTCCTATCAAAGCAGTATTCAAACTGCATAGGAATTGCCTATTAATTTATCTCCCTCCCTTACCAGACTGTGAGCATCTTGACAGAGATCTTTCCTTGCTTGATTGTAGATCCCCAAGACCAACTGCAGTGTCTCAAATCATACACGATCAATCAGCGTTTGTAGAACAAATGATTGTTCTGTCATTGTTGCAAGGTGATGACCAATAATTAGATGAATAAATGAATCCAGAAAACCTGGTGTCTAGAATGCAGGGGAAATTATCACAATAGACATAATAGTTAAGAGAAAAAAATTAGCTGTTCCTTTTAGGAAAGCCAATATATGAAATTCAAATTTAGGATACAAGAGTGCACATTCATTTTCCTAAAACTTCTTTGTTTCAAGGAATAATCCACTGGAGTTATATCCCCTTCTGTGTTTAAGTACCTCTTATTAACTACCTGACTGGGTTAGTTTTAGAATCTGCTGACAAATGAAGATCAGAAGTGAAAGTGTGAGTCAACGAGAAAACTATTTGATTTGTGCTTGTGCACCCAAGACAGCTTTCCAGGAATGTATTTGTTGTGTAAAGTGAACCAAGAGTAATCACATAATGAAGTAGTTTTGCTTACAGGATAATAGCTCTTTGACCTCTAAATGCCTTGGGAGGTGAGAATAACTGCTGTGTCTATGCTTCATCGTAGCGCCTAGAAGAATGCTTGCTATCTTACCTCACTTTCGCCCTGCCCAGGCCCAAAGTGTTCTCCCATCCTTTCTCAAACGAGGACATATTGTTAATATTTAACTAGGCTACATGAATCAGAAGTTTAACAAAACGTCATTTGCTACTTTCATTTTAGCATATGTCTCGCTTAAGTCATTGAACGTGTTCTCCAAATATGGTGGATAAACGCAAATTGCATTAACTGAACTAGGGTTTAAAAGTGTCTTAAGAAAGCTTTCTGACTAAATATAAAAGCAAATTACTTATTTCGTACCTCAGTGACTTTAATGCCTCACAAAGGCAGAGAGTGCATGTTGGACATCAATTTGTTACTTTGACAAAGATTTAAGACTATATTTAGGCCAGCAGGCAAAGTCAGAACTCCCCTGGACATATCCTGCAGGGAGCAATGGGATGTGGCCCTTGAAATACTCCTAATGACCATCTTTTAATATACTGATTCTAAAATGATTAGAAAGGATTACATGAAAGGTCCCCAGGCTGATGTCTTCTATTACACAAAATGTTCTTTCTTCAAAGGTTAGCATATTCTTGTTTCTAGGACAGTAGACATCAATATTTCTTGTCTGCCAACAAAATTGAAGGGTTAGAGACCCTGGGAAAATTTGTCATGTAAATTGCCTCAATTAGTGTTATTTTAGTTATAAAGAAAAAATGTATTTGAAAAATTAAAACTCCAATGTTTTGTTTTAATGGAGACAGTGTCTCTGTTGTCCAGGCTAGAGCACAGTGGCACAATCAGAGCTCACTGCAGCCTTGACCTCCTGGGCTCAAGCAATCCTCCCACCTCAGCCTCCTGAGTAGCTGGGACTATAGGCATGTGTCAATCATGTCCGGCTAATTTTTTTTATTTTTTGTAGAAACCGGGTCTTGCTATGTTTCCCAGGCTGGTTTTGAATTCCTAGGCTCAAAGGATACTTCCACCTCAGCCTCCCCAAGTGCTGGAATTAAGGCATGAGTCACTGCGTGCAGCCTAACTCCAATGTTTTTAAAAGTTGCCCTAAGCTGATGTCCTTCCCCAAATAATGACTTCTACCACCAAAATAGAAGAGTATTTCCTTCAGCCAATACATTTTCTGTCAAAAATAATTATACCAACCTTGAAAAGAAAAAAAAAATCTGCTATTTGTCCAGAGTTATAGAAAAGGAGTGACACTCATTTTTGATATAGAGACCAACCTGCAAATCCATTTACTCAGGCTCCCTAGTGGGGAAAGCCTGTCTGATTAGCTTAATAACCATCTCTAATTTATCGATGAGCTGTATTCCAAAACTTATCTGTAAGTGAACTGTTTGAGTAGAACATATTTTCCCATAAAAACAAAGGGTGGTTTGAGTTTTTAGACCAGCTCCCAGAAGCCTATGACCTCAACCATGGGACCACTAGCACTAGTCTGTATTCTGGATCCTAAGAGCAATAGGCTGCAGTGCAGGAGAGAAGAGGAAAAAGGTCTCCTTTCCCTTCCTTTCACAGAGCAATTTGGAAAAAAAAAAAATTCCCAAAAGGCCAAGCTGAGGTGTGGCACCCTCTGTTCTGCTAATATTCCTCTCCCGATGTCTTTAACCTCTCTCAAGTCCCTTAAAGCTACCATAACCCTGAACGTGTATTGGGGAAGAGGAGTATGGTAGGCTGAGCAACAGGTATTAGGGACTCAGCTATGATGGACTGTGTATAAGACATGGACACCAACTCTAGATAAACTGAGATACAGAACAAGGGCTCTGTTTATGGAACTTGGATGCACAGGTACAGTTAGCCATAAGAAGCAGAAGAAAAATCCTACCACCAAAACCTGCACCCAAAGTTGAAGCTGTACCAGCAGCAAGGCTAATCCTGAGCTGCTGAGACACTTGTATAGCACTTTTCATACTCCTCCAGCCCAGGGACAGTATTGAACCCATGGTCTAAGTTTGGTGCTCAATTTAGAGGAGGCTAATGGTCCAGGTGAGATGAACTAAAGATCCATGAGGGCAATGAGTAAAGCGGGTAATAATGATGTTTATCTGATCAAAAAGATTTCTATTCATTTGGAGGAAATGACAAATTGTTCATTCTTTCAATAAATATTTATTGAATACCTACAATATGCCATGTACTATGTTAGAGGCTGGCATTACACAGTCCCTGCTCTCATGCAGCTTATATTCTAGATGAATGTGGGAAGAGTTCAGAGGGACCAAACAAATTCTCAGTGAAAATGAAAAAGAGGGAAAAGCACGACTGCTCCAAAGCCACTACTGCTTAGACTTCCAAACAAGCCACCTCATGTTTTGGAGATAACTGTAAAGTATGACCTAGTCAACTATTCAAGAGTCGAATAGTTAAATATCATTTGGGACACATTTCATCTACACTGAAACTGAGGTAAACCAAGCAAATACAAAACTCAGAAGTTTAACTTCACAAATCAGTCCAAGGTAAAACCAACTGGGCTAGGTCCTTTTTGGCAACTTTCCCACCTCTCCTTTCACCTTCGAGGAACCATCTGGGCTACCCATTGTGGCTCCCTTCCCAGGATCAGGCTTTGTCCTTTTCACTGACTTTTGCCTATGTACATTTACCTGCCCAACCTCCCAAGGCTTTCCTAGGAATAGGAAATAGGAGCATGATGGGGTATCATCAGAAATCATCCATATTTCAGTGCTAGTGTGAGAACTGATTGCCCCCTCACATAATACCTTACCTCAATGAATATGGAAATCTCCAGAAGTCTCTGTAAAGTGCTTAACTATGAGAATTTCTCATACCACAGCTAGCTAGTAGATGTTTTAGAGCTAAGGCCTTTAGAGGCCCACTCAAACCACACTTGTACAAAAACCTGCACCTTACATGTGCATACATAAGCAGATCTAGAACCCAAAACCTTTGAAGAGTTGCTATCCCAATGAGTTCTCCATCTCCTAATTTTTAAAAACTAGTATTTCTCAAGCTCCACATAAAAATGTGTGCCAGGCCTCATCTAAACACTTTGTATAAATGTCATTTAATCCTCAGGACAACCTTATAAAATGGTTATTAGCCTCATTTTATAAATGGGAAAACTGAGGCACAATCCATTTAAAAGAAGGCAGGAAAAGAAAAAAAAAAAAGAGAAGATGCAACAAACAGAAAGTAGCAGGATGCCAAATGTAAACACAACAATATCGACAATTACATTAAATGTATGGTGTAAACTTTCAAACTAAAGGCAGAGATTGTCAAATTGGATTAAAAACCAAGAAACTCATTTTCAAGAAAAAGAATAGAAAATATACTATGCAAATACAAGAAAAAGAAATCTGGAGAGGTTATATTAATATGAAAGTAGAATTTAGAATAAGGAGTATTACTAGGGATAAAGAGGAATATTTCATTTTGATAAAGGGGTCAACTCACCTAGAGTATATAATCTTAAATGTGTATATACTTAATAACAAAGTTTCAAAATACATGAAGCAAAGAAATGACAAAACCAAAAGAAGAAATAATACAAATCCACAATTGTATTTGCAGATTTCAACATGCTTTTCTTAGTAATTGACAGACCAAGCAGAAAATAAATTAGCAAGAATACAGAAGACTTGGAACACCACCAACCAACTTGACCTAATTGGCATTTATAGAATACTACATCCAACAACAACAAAATGCACATTCTTTTCAAGGGCATGTGGAATATTCACCATAGAAGACCAGCTACTAGACCATAAAACAAGTCCCAGTAAATTTGAGAGGATTTAAATAATTCACAGTATGTTCTTTGACCACATAAGACTAAATTAGATAACAACAGAAAGACATCTGGAAAATCTGCAAATACTTGAAAATCAAGCAACACACATGGGTCAAAGAAAAAGTAAACAGAAATTGGAAAACATTTTGAGCTGAATGAAAATTATAATGTCACACATCAAATTTGTGGGATCTAGTTGGAATAGTGATTAGAGGGAAATTTATAGCATTAAATTATTAAGCATTTATACATACACCCCTTCACCATCAGTTTGTTTTGCAAGGAAAAACAAGGAATGAAGGACAAAATCCAGTCCTAAACACAAGTCCAATAATATAAAAGTGAACTGCTACAGATAAAGTTAAAGGAGGTGTAAGTGGTATCAAAAAACGTTCTGAACTTGAAACTGCTTATTTCAGTAGCAGATGCTTGCTGACAATATACAGCTAATCTAACAAGAGGTGAGATCCAGAAAGGTCAGTAAAGGAACACTGGAAAAGTCAGGGGGTCCGTGAACAAGAGTAGCATGGGCTAGCAAAGTTGATAAACTCTGATACCAGGACAGAGGCTATTGCTATCGATTTTACAATATTCCTTTCTAGGCATGGGTTGTCTCTGGGACATAATATACTTATCACCTCCAGAAATAAGAAGTCTCTGAGTTCTGTCCAAAATTAAGAACAGAGATGTGGGGATTGTGTGATGGTTTAACTCTGTAATTCCCAAATGTTATCCTTACTTTGGAATCACCTGAGGAACTGTTTGTAAAAAATACTCCAAGCCACCACTCTAAGAAAATCTGATTCAATATACTTGATGTGGGGACCTCCAAAAGTTTCTCAATTCATTCTAATAATTCTCAGTGTGGAAAGTACTGGTATAAATACTACCACTAATAACAACAACTGCTACTAGTTATTGAGTACCTGCCAGGTACTAGGTCCTGTTTTAGGTACTTGACACGTATTGTTAGATTTAACTCATTAGCAGAAGGGCATTGTGAAGATCAAGCGAGAAAGTTTAAGAAGCTTCAGTGGAGTTCATCCCCACTCAGAGGAATAGAAATGGATAAGGAAAGTCATCTTGACATAGAGACAACAACTTTTTAATTACCTGTAAAGATATGAAAAGTGTGATTAACACTGGTTAAAGCAATAAAAGACTGATGATGTCAGGGGTTTTTTTAAGACCAAAAAAGGGGGAAAATATTGAGACAGCATGGAAAAGTACCCAAAGAGGTAGAGACCATTTGTCTCTCAAATCTGATCAATTCCTGGGCTAGTATAACAAATTGGCTTCAAAGATTCTGCATAATACCAGAATTGTTCAGAATTCCAAATTCAACATTCACTCTCTGCCAGTGCCAACTTAAGAGTTAAACGAGACCCCAAAAGACCTATACCCTCTAGGTCTAAGTAGAAATCAACTGGCTTCCTTAAAGCCCAAATCCTTTATAAAATTTTCCTAGATGAACCTGTTGTGGACAAAAAACTTCTCAAATCACACTTAGTCTGAGGTAATTCTTACTGATTATTCACCAACTCTTAAAATGTACCACCTGGTCCCCAGCTGCACGTGGTATGGATACCTTACTCATTTTACATATTGTTTCTTGCTTAGCATGTTTGTCTGTCTTACTGATGTCTTGGATCAATTATTCCAGAAAGCAGAAAAGATGCTGTATAATAGTACCTAGCAATGGCATATCCAATTACAATTCAGAAGCGTTCTTTGATAATGATGATATATGCAATAGGAGATAAGTACTATTACATACCACATGAAATTAGGATCAAGAAAGCCTTGAACAAAGTACAGTATCATTCTGGTTAAAATATAAGAAAATTTTGTGAGGATAGAGGTAATAATAGCTGTCCATTGGTCTGATACTCGAGCCCAAGGACATCTAGCTGTCATCTAACAAAAATCAGAGGTCAGACTAAGCTAGAGGTTAAGTGCCAGGTCATTTTCTAGCTCCTAACCATGAAATGAAGGCTGTTTCTCATCTGCAATTATGTATTTCTCAAGCTTATGTGCCCTGTGCCCAATCAGAATCATCTCTGTTCCCTCTCCTTCCTCTGTTAACCACATCCATTTAGCAACACATCAAAGGAATTAAGCTTTTTAATCCTGATCCATTTAGAAATGGCCATTCATTACAGCTTAAAACAGTACCTAAGAATCAGGAACAAAACCAGAATTTTTTACATTAAGGTTTATTTTCTCAGGTTGCCACACTTCCTTTAATCACTACTTCCAACATCCCTCCTCTTGTTCTTATGTCTACTCGTGTCTATAAATAGAAGAAAATCTGTGTTCGATTAGCATGAATTACCATCTTTTAAGCAGCTCCTTTTTTTATTCTCAGCTCTGGACCCAATAAAATCTCCTTGGCCCTGAAAGATAGTGTCTGTAGAAATGTTACTTCAATTTTTAAAACTTAAACATTTACGAGGTGGGCGGATCACTTGAGGTCAGGAGTTCGAGACCAGCCTGGCCAACATGGTGAAACCCGATCTCTACTGAAAATACAAAAATTAGCCATGCATGGTGGCACGTGCCTATAATTCCGGCTATTCGGGAGGCTGAGGCAAGAGAATCACTTGAGCACAGGAGGTGGAGGCTGCCATGAGCCAAGATCGCACCACTGCACTCCAGCATGGGCAACAGTGAGACCCTGTCTCAAAAAAAATGAAAACAACCAACTTAAGCATTTAAACCACATTTCTGATAAGTAGTGAGATAGAACATTAAGCAGTTACAGTATTACAAGCTTCATTCTATCTAAGAGGCAGCCTTAGAGATAACCATCCATAAAAATGAAACAAAGGGCAGGCAAAGCTTTTACACTAAACAGGTCTTGTTCATATTACTTGCATCATGGGAACCAAACAACAGTTGCATGAGTTTCCTAATCTTTACAAACATAAAAAACAAGGCTATAATAAATCCCAGTGTACAAACCCTGTCCCAAATATTTAAAAATGTTTTCCTGGACTGAAACAAATCATCAGAGACCCGCATGCCTGGACCGCATGTTCCAGTGTCATTGTAGAATAACCTTACTAGAATGAACTAAGGTGTTGGCCATCGGGTAATACTCAAGATCATTTACAAGGCACATTCCTTTGTTTTATCCACTGAAAAGACATGACTGCTTTGTGAATGCAAAGAAGTTTCTTTCAGGCCTCGGTGCCAGGAAACATTCTTCTCCGCTGCAACTAACTTTATATTTGATGGACACTAGTTCCTATAACTAATCACATTACCTTCTCTTTGTGGCCTGCCAGTTTCTCCATGGCCCACTTATACACGACATTTTGGGGTAATAGCTTCAGTTAGGTTATTAATTTCACCCAGAAACAAATTTTCTCATTTAAAGATACTGCACTGTTTTTTTCATAAATCATTTTTGGATCATAGTACAGTAGAAATAAATCAATCACATAATTGTCAAAAAAAAAAAGGCTACTAGGATGTCTGCCCATGTTTGGCTAAAGTGCCTCCTTAAAAGAGGAAATGGTCCTATACCATGGACCAGTTACTTTCCAACAAATTGCAAATCACTTCTAGATTATTTGCCAAGGCAAGGAAGGCTGCTGCTCTAACTTTAGCCCCTACCATATAATCCAAGGTAGATATACAGACAACTGTCTTCCACCTTCTCACCATCCCCCCAAAAATTCAGCGTTAGTTATAAAGGTCTCAGACACCTTTGAAACAAGACCCAGAAAAACAAACATACCACCTTAGGCCTATTTTCTTGAGAATCTGGCAAAAGCTATAGACTCAGAAAAGTGTACATAACACAAACTTGTACCCAATTTCTGGGATTCTGGAAGGCCCGTAAATATCCCCCAAGCTCATTCATGAGCCTTTAGTCAAGAACTCCTTTCTAGAAAATGGCAAGCTAGATGCCACCCACTAGAACAAGAGAGAGAGAGAGAGAGAGAGAGATCCTGCATATTACTTTCATGTAAAAGGTTCAAAGATGGGTTGGGAATCAGACACATTACTCGATAATAAAATATTCATACTGTGATAACTGCCTCAAAATGTCCTGCTTCGTTCATCTTCACTCCATAGTCACTGTGTAATCAGTAGTAAATTCGGCCTCACCCCAGTCTCCTTATCCAGGTTTATTCTTCCTCAGAGGACCTCCCTCCAAGTAACATGATTTGTTGTCTGCCTCCACTGACTAGAATGGAAGTTCCATGAGGACAGGGGTTTGTTTTGCTCATGGCTGCACCTCTGATACATAAGAGGCACTCATATATTTCAATAGGTTTTTGGGGAACAGGTGGTGTTTGGTTACATGAATAAGTTATTTAGTGGTGATTTCTGAGATTTTGCTGCACCCATCACCCAAGCAGTGTGCACTGTACCCAGTATGTGGTCTTTTATCCCTCACCCATCTCCCACCCTCAAATATTTTTTAATGAATACCCTATAGGACTCTCTACTCTTTATAGAAGGGGTTGGCAAACTATGGCCTGCAGGCCAAATGTAGGCTTCCACCTGTTTTGTAAATAAACTTTTACTTAACTCAGCCATGCTTATTCACTTACATATTATTTATAACTGCATCAACAATACAGTGGCAGAGCTTAGTAGTTGCAATGGGAACCACATGGCCTGCAAGGCCACAAATATTTACTATCTGGCCCTTTACAAAAAAAGTTTGCTGGCCCCCTATAGCATTCATTTGGTTCTTGTTTTCCAAACTAGATTGGAAGCACTCTCGAGACCGGTCTTATACTTCTTTGGACCTAGAACAGAGTAGATGCCCTAAAATAGCTAGCACTATACAAACAGATTTCCTACTTCCAATATATATTATTTTTACATAGTTAATCCAAAGACAGTATTTTCCATCATCAATGCATTTCTAGCAAGGCCAGAACTGATTACCTGTGTTTGATGATTTGGGGCAACAGGAAGAAGGTATACTGATGCTATCTAATTAGTAGTAAACTTTCTAGTTCAAAATCACAATCATGAAACCTTTAAAATATGAATGCATATTTAACAACTGGAAAGTTCTTCCTGATATCTTTCAGACAAATAATTTTGACATAAGCCATAGTTATCTTCTCAAAGTCAGAAGTCACTCTAACAAAACATCTATTTTTATGTCAGGCACATTATAAGCACTCAACAGTCACTGAATACATCACCCTCCCATAAATATTCTGCTCATCGATTTTTGCAAATTACAATTACCTGAAAAGGGTATCAAGATTTATACCCTTTTGCCAATTCATTTAAAATATGCTCAGCATTTCTCAGTTCTTTAAAAAAGTATATCCTTTTTGTCATTCTCTGAAAATTTTAATTTGCATAGGTATTGTTTCCAAGGAACTGAAGACTAAATGGACAAATCCAGGCATGATATCAGTCCACTGTTTACTCCAACTATAGAGGTAATCAAAGAGGATATTTTCCTATTATCGGATGATATGTCATTTGAAAATAATGTAGCCCACGGAATAAGAACTGAGAAGGGCTAGGAACCTTAATGAATTATCTTTGCTATGTCATTTTGAATAAGCAACAATATACACAATAATATACAACCATTTGAGAAAACTATTGTTTATTTAGAAAAAAGGTTACACTGGTAGAATTCGGTAGATAAAAAAATTCTCTTTTAAAAATGTCACTGTGAAACTTTTCCAGACGAAAGTTTAGCAATACAAAGCTCCTATAGCTGTAGAATTAAAACAATTATGTTTTGATCCCCCCGCCGCCAAGATTTGTCTAACATAATTACAAGAAAAAATGGCAAGGGACAAGTGAGCGCTGGTACCTTTTTCTTTTTTAAACACGTTTAATGTTGTACATGTACTATATAAAATGATTCCTAAGCATTTCATAAGACAATGCTCCCATTGCTTTTAGTGACTAATATTAAGAACAAGCCAAATAATAAATTAAAACTGAGTTTTAAAATGAGGTAAAATCAAAATGGTTCAACAATTGTTTATTTTCAGTTTCAAACAATAAAAAGGAAGCATTTCAGAATGGAAATAAAAACTGAACCCAGGCAATATTTAGTTAAACTAAAGTAAAACTCTGTACACAGGTAACCTTATGCAGCACATTGTGCTATAAGTATGGAACAGTTAACACTTTCAGCCATTACTGAAAATAAACATGTAGAAACTAAGCAACAAGTTAAAATACAGTAATGCACAACTTAACAATTTTAAGTTTTCCACATGGAGCAATAAAGCAGATAACTGAATAATTTAAGGAGATGCAAATGGCCCTCTTCATTCTTAATTCTTGGCAATTTACTCAGGAAAATAAATTTCTGGTCGCAGCTGAACAGTTCCACTCCAATCTCACCTGAAAGAAACAAAGTGATTATATTGATAGAGAAGAAGGAAGGAAGGAAAGGAGGGAGTAGGGGAGGGACAGTTAGTCAAAGGAGGTAGGAGAAAAGGAAGGGAGAAGGAGAGAAGGAGAATGAAAGGAGGGAGGGGAGAAGAAAGGAAGAAGAGAAGAAGGAAGGAAGAGGAAAAGGTAAGGAGGGAGGAAGGTTTAAGAAAGAAAGAAAAGTTAATGAGTTCCATCAGTAACAAAGACTTGAGTCCCCAGAAAAGGATGAAATATTTGTGTGTTTTTTTGTCCATTCTTAGAAACCATTAAAGATAAACACACTAATGATGACTTAAAAAAAAAAAACTGAACATTGTGTGCATGTGGGAGAGAGGGGTGGGGGTAGGGAGAAAAAAATGGAGCAACAAGTAAAACTTTCCACAGGGGCAAGCAATAGCTTATCAAAAGTAAATAGAAAATGTAGCAAAGAAAAGTAACCTATTTTACATGGTCAACAAAAAAAGAAAAATGACATCACATTTTTCACAAGGACACAATTTTAATAGTAACTTATATTAAGATGCAGTGTCTGCTAAATTATAAAAATTGCTTTAAAAATATATTGACTTAATTATACTCATTTCCTTTCCTTTATGTATTGACATTTTTCAAATACTTCATATTGAAATAATTTCAAAACATGATTATTACAACATGTGGCAAATATCTTCACATCTGCCTTCATTCAAATTTTAAGCTAATGCTTAATGCATTAAACTTTATTGATGAAAATACTACATTCACATATTTCTTAAAACCAGGGCTAGAAGGGTCCTTAGAAAATAATCACACTTACATGAAATGCTGACAAATAATTTACATATCATTTCTACACAGCATTCTGTTCACACCATGTATAATCTTGACATTATCAATAACTGTGGATACATTTAATGTTGAACTTACAATTTAATACTTAAAAGCCATTGTTCCTGTCCATTAATTGCTGAATGGATAAATAAAATGTGGTACACACTCATACAATGAAACATCATTTAGCCATAAAAAGGAATGGAGTTGATACATGCCACAACATGGATGAGCCTTGAGAACATGATGCTAAGTGAAAGCCAAACACAAAAGGCCACAAATTATTGCATAATTCCATTTAAATGAAATGTCCAAAACAGGCAAAATCATAGAAACAGAAAGTACATTACTAATTTCCAGGGGCTGAGGAAGGGAAGAATTGGGAGTGACTGCTAATAGGCATGGAGTTTCTTTTTGGGGTGATAGAAATGTTCCAGAATTAGACAGCAGTGATGCTTGCACAACACAGCGGATATACTAAAAACCACTGAATTGTACACTTTAAAATGGCAAATCTGAGGCCGGGCGTGGTGGCTCACGCCTGTAATCCCAACACTTTGGGAGGCCAAGGTGGGTAGATCACCAGGTCAGGAGATCGAGACCATCCTGGCTAACATGGTGAAACCCCTATCTCTACTAAAAATACAAAAATTAGCCAGGCGTGGCGGTGCACGCCTGTAGTCCCAGCTACTCAGGAGGCTGAAGAAGGAGAATTGCTTCAACCCAGGAAGGAGGCAGAGGTTGCAGTGAGCCGAGATCGCGCCACTGCACTCCAGCCTGGGAGACAAGAGCGAGACTTGGTCTCAAAAATAAAATAAAATAAAATAAAATAAAAGTAAAAGGCAAATTTGAAGTTATATGAATTTTATCCCAATTGTTTAAATTGCAAAAAAAGTCAATGTTCCAATTAAGAGCATCATGGTATCACAGTGTGGTCATAACTAGGAAAATAAGAAATGGGCTCTCAATCATAAAGGTGTCACATTACAAGAATTACTTGGCAAGGGATATCTTGGTGACACATTTAAGGGCACATTAAAGGATAAAATTGCTGTTGCTGTTAAAATATGTCAAGAACATCTTCCCCAGGAACTGAAATTAAAATTTTTACTAGAAGCCAAAATCCTCAAGCAATATAATCATCCCAGTACTGTCAAACGTATAGGAGTTCGCACACAAAGACGGCCTATCTACATCATTAAGGAACTGGTTCCAGGAGGCGATTTCCTCTCCTTTTCTGAGAAAGAAGAATGAACTAAAACTCAGTTAGTGAAATTTTCATTAGATGCTGATTCTGGATGGCGTATCTCGAGTAAAAAATGTATACACAGGGACCTTGCTGCAAGAAACTGCCTGGAGGTGAAAATAATGTTCTGAAAATCAGTGACTTTGGAATGTCTCGTCAAGAGGATGGTGGTGTGTATTCATCTTCTGACTTAAAGCAGATTCCCATTAAATGGACAGCACCAGAAGCTCTTAATTATGGGAGATATCGTTCTGAGAGTGACGCACGGAGCTTTGGCATCCTCCTCTGGGAGACTTTCAGCTTAGGGGGTCTGTCCATAGCCTGGAATGACAAATCAGCAAGCACAAGAGCAAGTGGAAAGAAGATACTGGATATCAGTCTCTTGGCAGTGTCCAGAGAGTATTTTAACAAAATAATGCTGAGGTGTTAGGATTACAAACTTGAAAACCGCCCCCAACTTTACTGAACTTCAGAAAGAGCTAGCTGCCATCAAGAAGAAAGTTGCACAGTGATGAAACAGTGCCAAACTCAGCCTTCAGGACTCTATTTTCAGCAGAGCAGTATTTCTCTTCTCATTAACATTTATACCACATTACCTGCAACATTCTCCCATTAACTATTTTTGAAAAATATGTGCTGCTTTAACCATTGTAAATAAGAAAGTATAAGTTCTAAATGTAAGGGATCACACAGATCTATCTTTTTCACATCTAGGACTGTTGCTGTTTCTCAAAAATTTTCTACTCCAGGCTCAGTTCATAGTCTGCTCTTCTCCATCACAGACACCTATTGGTGCTATAAGCTGTATTGGTAATATTTGTAGGGAACATCGCCAACAGAAGAAGGCCTTCCTACTCTGCTGAGACAAGATTTTATCTGTGAACACCATTTTATATTGGTAATTATCTGGACCTCCTAAGTTGTTAGTTTTTTTTTTTCCTTTGGCCAGAGATAGGTCCTGTTTTGTTAGTAAGACTGCCATTTCCCTATGTTTCACAATGCCATCCTATGCACAAAAATCCTCAAAGAGTTGAGGCAGCTGATTGTAACTGATGTTATAGAGAGCTGTGACAAGAAGAATCAAGTTTGAAAAGTACGGTGGTCTGGAGAAAGGAACAGCTAGGGTGGTCATCAAAGTAGAGAAGAAAAGGCAAACATAAAACCAGCCTTCTTAACAGAGGTATGCCTTTATAAAACACATACACGCTTTTTAATTTTATGATCAAATTCACCAAAAAGGTCCTAAGAAATATTTTAGTAGTTTATATAGATTCTTCATAAAAGAGCCCTCTGGATGGCAACCAAACAATTTTTAAGAGAAACTATAAAATACAAGCCCACCAAAATAATATATTATTTTTGGTTAAGTGTCTTCACTTCAAAGGAAGCATCTCAGAACTGCATTCCATGCATTTTTACTAGTGTCTGAAACTGTCAGAATTTCATTCTCATTCTCTCATTCTTTGCACATAAACCCCAGGTAGAAAGGCATATACGGATGCACTTGACATTTAAAAAGTCAAACAAATATTGATAAGGAAGAAAAAAGTTATGAGGAGAAAGACATGGGGACAGCTATCCTAAATCCACTTTACTCCTTCATTTACCCTTATACTGCAACCTAGGAATTCTTATAGCAAACAGAGTTCCTGAGATGTTCCATGTGGATAAAATGTAACAGAGTTAAGATGTGGATTCTGTTGAGCTGCATCTTAACTGCACCCAGGGATGCTTCTCAGGATAATTACGTGCCTAGGGGAAAGACACACTTAGGGCAAATGTTGCATGGAAGCCTTTTATAAGTGCTCATGCCTATGTCAAGATTTTTAAAAGCAGCATATAAATGAATATTTGCTCTACTATAAGTGGAACAGTAAGGAAACAGAAAATTTCTCCTGCCCTCTTCAACTGTTTGGTGCCTATGAATATCAGTGCACAAAACCTATACTCAGTATTTTTAAGTATAAAAGATGATAATGAAGAGAAAAATGATTTGTGTTTGTCATTTTCAAACTCCTAACAAGAGTCTAGTATACATGTAATGGTTACTACATACAGACCAAAATGAGAGCATACTAAATCTGCCCTCAAAAAATGTGCTGCAGCAAATAAGCAAGCTCTTTTAATCAGTATAGGTTTCTCGGTTTCTCTCCTATAAAATGGTGTGTTTGGTAGCAAAAAAGTCAATGTTGCACTTACACAGAGATATTAAATGTTTCTCTGGCATTGATGTGAACATTGATGAGTTCCCTATCCCATACCCTATCCCAATACCTATCGTCAACATCTAGGAATAAGCCTCAAAATGGCAATGCTTATTTTAACAAGAAATCTTTGGGAGCTTAGGAGGTCAGTTTCAAAGTATGAGCTGAAGGGAAAACAACAATACAAAAGAAAGGCTTAGAGCTGGAATTACAAAATCAATTGTCTACAGAGGCCAAGAACATAATGAAAACAAAAGAAACGAGCTGAGTGGGGACTGACTGAGGTGAACTCTTTTTAAAAAGGCCCTTGCTCTATTCTAAATGGGGGGGGCAGCACCTAGACAAGTGTAGCTGAAACCAGGATACAATGTTGCTATGCAGAAATCAGAACACAATGTTACCAGATGTTCCAGTCCTTCAAGAAAAACTGAAATTTGGATTTTGTCAATTCTGATTTTTAAAAACAAACAGATTTTTAAAATTTTGAAATATCGTGTGAGGTTAAGAAGGTGCATTTGGCTGGTGGTGGTGGCTTACATCTGTAATCCCACCACTTTGAGAGGCAGAGGGCAGGATTACTTGAGCCCATGAGTTCAATACCAGCCTGGGCAATATAGTGAGACCTCGTCTCTACAAAAAAATTTTAAAAAAAAGAGGCCTGGCGCAGTGGCTCAGACCTGTTATCCCAGCATTTTGGGAGGCCAAGGAGAGCGGTTCACTTGAGGTCAGGAGTTTGAGACCAGCCTGGCCAACGTGATGAAACCCCGCCTATGCTGAAAATACAAAAAAATTAGCCAGGCGCAGCGGCACATGCCAGTAATCCCAGCTACTTGGGAGACTAAGGCATGAGAATCGCTTGAAACCGGGGTGTAGAGGTTGCAGTGAGCCAAGATCGCACCACTGCGCTCCAGTATGGGCGACAGAGAGAGACTCTGTCTCAAAAATGAAATGAAATGAAATGAAATGAAATGAAATGAAATGAAATAATGAAATGAAATGAAATGAAATGAAAAATAAAATAAGAAAGTACATTTAACAAGCCACATTCTGCCCAAGGGCTGATAATTTGCAACCTAGGATTTAGAGGATAAAAATTAGGTTACACATGTGAGACTAGAAGGAATGGACCTGCAAAATATATTTGGCCTTCTTGGAATGGAAGATGAGAATAGGAATGTAGTAGATTAAAAATACAGATTATGAATAAGTAGTGCTAACTGCTATGTTCTTTAAAATCAAAGTCCTACATCCAAAATAATAAAAAGCAAGGAGACTGAGCATCTCAAGGCCTGGGAGCAAATGTCAGCTTAGCATAGCATCTGGTTCACAAAAGGACTTTGAAAAGTTTGCTGAACTCAACATCCCTGAGTTGAGGATCACATATATCAAATTAAAATTGAGAAGCCAAAGGGTGGTGGCTCTCAGAGGATAATTTTATAAGCAGGAATTTAAAAAAAACAAAGTTACAGCAGGAAGAAAGGTTAAAGGCAAAGGAACTAGTAATCTTCAAGAGACTAAATCAAGGAGAGGCAAGATGAATTTGGACAAAGACTTTAAGGGAAATAGACAATGCAGAGAAGGAACAGAGTTTTGCAACCAAATATAGAAGACAAGAGAAGATGACAGAAGACTGGAAGGAATTTAATTATGGTCATATTTATATACTGTATCTTATTAATTCTTAAGAGACAGAGTCTTGCTCTGTCACCCACGCTGGAGTGCAGTGGCATAATCATGGCTTACTGCAGCCTTGAACTCCTATGCTCAGGAAATCCTCCAGCCTCAGACTCCCAAGGAGCTGGTACTACAGGTGCATACTACCATGCCTAGCTAAGTTTTATTTATTTTATTTATTTATTTATTTATTTATTTATTAGAAATGGGGTCTCGCTATGTTGCCCAGGCTGATCTCAAACGCCTGGCCTCAAGCAATCCTCTTGCCTTAGCCTCTTACAGTGGGATTACAGGCATGAGCCACCATGCCTGGCCTTGTATCTTAATTCTAATGTGATTGTTTTAACGTTTGTGAAAATCAGGATGATACTTACAAATCAGTGTGTTACTTCTCTACCAACCCTCCTCAAGAAAACTGTTCTAAAAACAATAATGAAATCTTACAAGTAATGACATCTTTCAATCATGGAAATATGACATATGTAAGAGCTATCCTTTCTAAAGAACAGAAAATAAAAGGGGAGTGGGGGAGGGCAGCAGATTTCAAAGTAGCCTGTAAAGAGATGGTTCCAATCAGAAATGATAACATTCTAAAAGAAAAGGAAGAAAAACAGACCTGACCAACCCTGGAATGTATCCAAATAGAAGGCAGCAGTCAACAACCAGAAAAAGAAACTATCGGCCAGGCACGGCGGCTCATGCCTATAATCCCAGCATGTTGGGAGACCAAGTCACACAGATGGCTTGAGTCCAGGAGTTTCAGACTAGCCTGGGCAACATGGCGAAACCCCATCTATACTTATAATTTATTTTTTTTTTTAAATAAACTATCGGTCGGGTACAGTGGGTCACGTTTGTAATGCCAGCACTTTGGGAGGCCGAGGCAGGTGGATCACCTGAGGTCAGGAGTTCGAGACCGGCCTGGCCAACCTGGCTAAACCCTGTCTCTACTAAAAATACAAAAATTAGTCGGGCATGGTGGCGTGTGCCTATAGTCCCAGCTACCAGGGAGGCTGAGGCAGGAGAATCGTTTGAACCCAAGAGGGAGAGATTGTAGTGAGCCAAGACTGCACCACTGCACTCCAGCCTGGGTGACAGACCGAGACTCCATCTCAAAAAAAAAAAAAGAAAAAGAAAAAGAAACTATCAGCCAGATGGCCCAGCACAGTGGCTCACACCTGTAATCCCAGCACTTTGGGAGGCCAAGGCAGGTGGATCACCTGAGGTCAGGAGTTCAAGACCAGCCTGCCCAACATGGTGAAACCCTGTCTCTACTAAAAACACAAAAATTAGACAGGCATGGTGGTGCATGCCTGTTAATCCCAGCTACTCAGGAGGATGAGGCAGGAGAATCTCTTGAACCCGGAAGGCGGAAGTTGCAGTGAGCCAAGATTGCACCATTACACTCCAGCCTGGTCAAAACAGCACGACTTCTTTGTCTCAAAAAAAAAAAAGAAACTATCAACCAGAGTCTCACAGAATTAAGAGTCTACCCAAGAAGAAAGTATCATACAAAGTTGTCAATGAGGAATTCAACAGGATGGACATCCAGCTAGATGTACTTTTAAAAGAACATCTGAATCTAGAAGCTTTGCTATAAGACCACAAGCCAAATATCTAACCCTGACCAGTTTTGTTATCCCTTTGTTCCTAAGAGATTATACAGAGGAGTAAAATACAAATTCATGGTCAGTGTAAGAAAAACTCAAATCTGTAGCATAACCTTCACATACAAAAAAATAATATTTAGGTACTGAGTAAAGAGAGATATATAAAATCACTGTGAAAGTTGTCAGTGACAATGGCTGGCTCACTCCTCATGAAGATATGAAAGGTGGGCTTTTTGTTTTTCTTTTAATAGGGAGACCACATGTGACAGCAAAATGCCAGATTAAAAGAAAGGTTAAAATGAGGATTAAGAGTTTATGGCTCACCAGAGAAGATAGTTGTCAAGGTTGGAATGGGGGTAGGAGCAGCTAGAATTCAAGAATTAGCAGTAATATTTCCTTTTAAATCTATTAAATTCTAAATGTTCTTTTTTAACTCTCATTTACCCTACTTGACCCTACTCTACTTACATAACAAGCACCAAAAAAGCAGGAAAAGCACACCATTCATCATGTGTTGACTATATGGCAACCTCTCAAATCCCTGCTTTGCAGCCAAAATAAAGATGACAAAATCCATACCTTTAAGCCCATACCCTTATACAGAACTGGCTCTCAGACATTTCTCACTTATAATTTAAACACTGGTAAATAGCCTTGCTTATCTATCTGGTCTCATAAAAGATTAGAAGCATCCAATAATATTAGGGGGGAGGTATAGACAAGCAAGTATACTTAATATATTAAGAAGGTATAGACAAACAAGTATACTTAATATATTAAGAAATGATAGCTAACATGGAAGCAAGAGTCGGCCGGGCACGGTAGCTCACACCTGTAATCCCAGCACTTTGGAAGGCTGAGGCAGGTGGATCACGAGGTCAAGAGTTCAAGACCAGCCTGGCCAACATGGTTAAACCCCATCTCTACTAAAAATACAAAAATTAGCCGGGCGCGGTGGCAAGCACCTCTAATCCCGGCTACTCAGGAGGCTGAGGCAGGAGAATCGCTTGAACCTGGGTGGCAGAGGTTTCAGTGAGCTGAGATCGCACCACTGCACTCCAGCCTGGGAGACAGAGTGAGACTCCGTCTCAATCAATCAATCAATCAATCAATCAAGGCAGAATCAACAGCCTCAAAATACAGCTGTCTGGAACCATTACATTTAGGGGGCAAATTGTCCTACGTACTTCAATAATACCAAGGTATCACCAAACAGTAACTATTCAGATTATCTTAAGTGCTCAAAAAAGGCAATATTAGGGTCTGAACACTGTATCCACTGTGATGGAAATACAATTTATTTAAGATGGGTAAAATACTTTTTAAATCTCACATAAATCATAAGTGCATTACCTAAAAAAAAAAGTTACACATTGTAGATTCCAGAACTAAAAACACAGACCATATTTTCTGTTGCAAAACATGGGCAGTGGTTAAAAAAAAAAAAAAAAAACAAGGCACAAAAACTTAAAAATCTTTGGATAACACATCAGCACGAGAAAGCAAAAGGAACAGAAAACACTAAAGGATAGAAAGACCGAGGTTTGAGTGTTGGCTCTGTTGACTAATATCTTTATAACCCTCTTCAACTTAACCTCTCAGAGTCTGTTTCTTCACCTGTAAAATGCAGATACCACCACCATCATTTACAAGGCTATAAGGACTTTAAAAACATAATTAATTATCCAGAGAAGATGGGAATAAGTGGTGAAGATAAAGCCAGATGTTCTTAAATATATCTTGGTGCTTAAAAAAAATGTGTGGCTAATCAGCAAGCTTAAAATGAAAACAGCTTAAAAATAACTCTGAATCTTGTTTTGCTTCTATACCCAAAGACTTGGTCATTATATGTAGGTGAAAAAATCAAGTAGTTGTAGCTTGTAAAATGCATCTAGTTTTTCAACACTGTCAGACCTCGTTTTATGTTTCTATCATTAAATGAAAAGGTGGTGAGAGAACACTCACCTTGATGGAAAGTCTTTATTATCTGTGCTTGTCCGAGGACTTATGAGTAGATGACAAATTAAGGGAAAACAACTTTTGGGAATGGCGGAAAGAAGAACATCTCCCCTTTTAGTACAGCACCTCAGCTTGCAGGCCTATATGGGCTCTGACCAGCCTGGTAGCCTCAAACTCTACCAGCTCTGCTTGTCTGCCTCATCATTTTGCCCTTCTATTCCCAATGTCCCCGGCCCTAGGCACTCTCTGTTCCCTTTCTTCCTCTCTGTGATAATATAACCTGAAGGACTATAAATCCCTTAGTGGCATAAAACTCAGTCACCAAAGAAGTATTTTTAAATATCAAGAACATCAAGTATCCCACTTCCAGATTTCATACATTTTGAGAGAGTTAATTGGAAAGACCATTTCAAAACTAATAAGCCCTTAAGCATTTAAACCACATACTAAAAGAGTACAATTGTAAACATGACCAGTATCAAAGCTTTCCATTATACTGACTGAAAACATCAAAATGAAAAGGATATTGTTTCTTCTCTTCCTTTCCTCCTGAACTGTCCCGTTTCTCTTTCTTTTCTATCTTTTCTTTATCATGCCTGGACTCCTATAAGAAATGGTAGAATTAGTTGGGGAAGGGAAAACCAAATATAAAAGCCAGCTCAAAACCCCTTTTCGTCACCCACAAGCTATAATTTGTCTTCAAAAACTTACTTAATATGACACCAAAAGCATAAGCAACAAAAGGAAAAAAACAGATACATTGAACTTCACCAAAAGCAAAAATATTCATTCATCAAAGAACACTATCAAGAAAGTGAAAAGACAAACTATAGAACTGGAGAAAAAATTTGCAAATCACATATCTCATAAGGATCTAGTATCCAAAATATATAAAGAACTCTTACAGCTGAGCAACAAAAACACAAACCCTCTAAATAAAAAATGGTCAAGGTATCTGAACAGATTTCTTGAAACATAAACAAATGGCCAATAAGCACATGAAAATATGTTCAACATCATTAGTTATTAAGAAAATGCAAATCAAAACCACAATGAGACACCACTTCGCACTTACTGGAATGGCTATAATAAAAAAACAAAAACAGAAAATAACCAGTGTTGACAAGGATGTAGAGAAATCTGCACCCTCATACTTTGTTGGTAGAAATGTAAACTGTACAGCCACTGTCTAAAAGAGTTTGGTGGTTCCTCAAAAGTTAAACATAGAATTACCATATAACCTAGAAATTCCATTCTTGGGCATGTACCCAAAATAATTAAAAACAGGTGTTTGAACAAATACTTATAGCCCCACACAAATGTTCACAGCAGCTACTGACAATAGCCAAAACGTGGAAACAACTCAAAAGTCTATCAACTGACAAATGGATAAATAAATGTGGTATATTCATATAATGAAATATTACTTGGCTATAAAAAGAAATGAAGTAAATGACACATGCTACAACATGGAAGAACTTCAAAAAAACATTATGCTAAATGAAAGACATCAGACACAAAAGGCCACATTATTGTACTATTTCATTTATATAAAATATTCAGAATGAGTGAATCCATAAAGAAAATAGATTTATGGTTCCCAGGGGCTAAGGAGAAGGGGAAAATGGGAGTGACTGTTTAAATGGGTATAGAGTTTTCTCTTGGAGGTGGTAAAAATGTTTTGGAACTAGGTAGAGATGATTACACAATACTGTAAATATACTAAATGTCACTTAAATGTATACCTTTAAAATGATTAATTTTATGTTATTTGAATTTTACCTCAATTAAAAAACACCTAAAAGAACAGCCTATCTTTTAAAGCATAGAATTAAAATGTTCCTTATATAATTTTCTAAAGCTGTTTTTATGAACTATGAATAAAAGGCATATATTTTCAATATATATAACAATGTTTTATAAACAATTTACACTTTAGTAATGGTTTGCTTATTACTTTATGGCAGATGCATGAGATTCATTTTAAATGTCAACCATTAATATGTAAGAGAATGTATCTTATACTCAATTTTTAAATCAAATACAAGTTTCAAACAAATGAGTTTATTAGGAGAAAACGTTACAAAAATGTTTCAAATCACAATCAAGACTTTTTGACGCTATGATGGTCAGAGAGAATACACGTGACCGTATTTTAATCTCAGGAATAAAGAGAAACTAAAAGCAAAGAGTTGGTGGAGAAAAAAGAAAATGCAAAGAACAGCTGAAACTCAATCAACAGAAGTAGGTGGGAATGGAATGGAGAGGGGAAAGGAATCTCAGAGGTATACTAACTCTACCCTCCTAGTAATCTGGGACTGAACTGACTCAAATTCCCCAAACACATAACCTGCCCTCCCTCAATACCTCTTCTTCCCACCCCTAAATAATGAACAAAAGACTGTATGACTAGGAAAAAAATTCAATATTTACTAAATTTTCAGAGTTGATTTTTTTAAGATAAAGCATATTATTCCTTTATTTTCCTAATTTACCTTTTTGCCACCGGAGGAGATTTTATCCATCTTCTCAGATTTAAATGAATCACTGCCTTTTTCTTTGCCTGAAGATTTTGACTTATTTTTTTCCTTGTCTTTCTCATTTGGATAAGGAGATTCACAAGGACTTTCACTTTTATGTTTTGAAACCCCCACTAAAATTACAAAAGAAAATCATGAAAGCCTTTTCCAATTCACTTCGATGATACCTTCAAAGATATGAATAAGTCTACCTACTTGTTCCATTCTCCTCTTTACGTCGCTTGGTTAAGTCCGGTGGCACTTCACGGTCGTTGTTTGAGTGATCCTAGAACCAAGAATTGTGAACTACATTGACCAAGGGCTTTTGTTTTTGTTTTAAAATATTACTTTTATATGAGAAGGGCATAGCTAACTAGCAATGGAGAATATTTGCAGTAGTTTCACACACTTGATAAAAATGGCATGAAAGACAAGCAGAGCTGATAGAGATTATTAGGCTGAAGATCCTTATTAATGTAGAAGATGCAAATACTTCGGGGTAAAAATATCAATAAAATCATGAAAAAACAGACAACTATGGAACAAACTAGTATTTTTTAAAAGGCAACATACACACTGGTGTACATGACAATGAGCTTTCCAAACTAGTTTAAAAAAAATTACAAACCCTTTTCCGCTCTTTCCTGTCCTTTTCATCTTTTTTCTCTCTTTCTCTGGATCTTTCCCTTGACTTGTCCAAATCTTTCTTGTCCATTTCTCTCTCCTTACTCTTGGACAGTGGTGGAGGAGTATGATTAATGTAGAGCTGTTAAATCAAGGCAATATTACTAAAGATTATTAGTTTTCCAGTATTGGCATCATTTGTTTGTTTATTAAATGAAACACAATTGGGAATTATACCCAAAGTCAAAACTGGTCAGCTATCTGGATTACAAGAGGTAAAATAAAAGGGCATGGCACAAATTATACAAAGCCTTCAATTCTTGGCCTTATAAAAATTACCATTTAAACTCCATCAGTTCATTTGTGCCTCAACTGAGACTCATTAGTAAATTCACAAACTAGAGTATTCCTTATAGCTCTATTGTAAAGACCTATAACCACCATTACAAGAGTCCATATATGAACAATAGTGACTGGACTTTCTCTATTGTCAAAAAAAAAAAAGAAAGAAAAACACCTCTACACAATCATGAAAATTTTAAATAGTCTTACCATCCACTGACAGGAAGTCAATAATGGCAATGGGCAAAAGTATAAATATAAAACCTAGCCATGATTTTGCTAATAATTCTTTTCTGCCTCAGTGTGAACCATGCAAAGATTATCCCAAATTATTTTTACAAATGTAAAGGCTGCATGTTCTGTACTGCTGAAAGCACTCCAATTTCTATCAAAATAATCACAATTAACTGTGAAATTTGTCTTCCTGGTTCTAAATACTTCAGAAAGCCATCTAGTCAGCTGAGGATGATTAAACAATTCAAAAGACTAAAAAATAATGAACCAATATTCTCCTCTGCCTATCCTTTCTCTGCCGAAAGGACTATATGCAATAAAACAGCCAGTCATCAAGGGTATTCTAACTAAATAATTAAGAGATAACCCTTCTTAGGTGAGTTGTAAATATGGAAATATGCTGTAACATAAAATATTTAGGAAGTAGTCAGGAAATAATCAGATACCTAACCTTATGGCATTTATATCTGTGCTACAAGCCTATGTTTAATTTAAGACATTAAAAGTATTATGCAGCAGAATACTGAATATAACTCATTACACAACTATACAATGCTAGATATACCTTAGGAACAAATAGAATAGTTAGTCAAAAGTCAAATATTTTTACATGAAGAAATCCTTTGGTATTCAAAGGAATACATGAAAAATGAAGACCATCAGTTTGATAAACACTTATTTTTTAACACCACCAAACATTTTCAATTCAGTTGGCTCAGAAATACTGCCATAGCAATGCAGAAGTAGATTCTTTAAAATTTCAATGTTTAAAAGTTGATAAACTGAAATAGACAAAATGCTTATTAATAAAGAGCAAGAGAATGATAGTCATAAAAGCACTTATCTAAAAGATACTCTTGCTGGCTAGAATGCCTTAAATGACACCAAGATTTTTCTAATCATGAGGCTTATTCATATCTTAACATTATTTATGAAAATGATTAAGACAAAGGAAATATGACTGCAATACTCAAAGAAGACTTCTCTAAGTATTAACTTTTTCCCAATAAAAGCAAAAAAAAAAAGTTTGTAATCACAAATCCATACATACACACACACATACACACAACCCTTGTTAATAATGAAGTTTTGAACTGTGCTTACTTTCTTTCTGTACTGCAAGGAATTGAGAAAATTTTCTAGAACTTCTGGCATTAATGTTCAAATACTTCATTCCTGACATAAAAAGTCACATAGCTCAACTGATACACAATCAGAAATTCTTAGTTCGGAATGCACCCAATTCAATTCCTTCTTTAGAATAGTTCTGATCACAATACTCTTTTTGCATAAAAAGAGTTTCTCATTGCCTAATGAATTAAATGCATACTCCTTAGTTTAGACATTCCAAACTCTCCACCATCTTTTCACAATTATATCCCGCTATAGTAACCCAGTGCACTCTATGCTGTGGCTATCACCGCTCCCTAACATCTGTCCTTTCCAGCAGTTCTCATTACTAGAACGGTTGTTCAGTTTTATCTTAACTTCCTAAAACTCTACTTAGCCTTCAAAGATGGCTCAAAGTCATCAGTATTCAACCATTTCTCAACTCTGCAACTCACTTTCCATTATTTCATATTTACTTTTTTTATGACAAGTGCTCCCTATTAACTTCATGTCACACATTTTTGTCCATAACAGTTTCCAGTATGGTAGGAGAGCTAAGGCGCCTTTCTACTTTTACATACTTCCTAGTACCTTGTACACACAGTGAGTTCTCATAAGTTTGACAAATAAAATTAAGGATTCATTAAATGGATTTGTATGTAGCATGGCTGGGTTTTGTTCTTGATTGGCTTTTATTCTTGACATTGGGATCATTAAGGTCCAAAAAAGAATTTGACTGATTTTCAAAATCTGTTTCAGAAAACACTGCTCCATTGACTTTATTAAAGCTTCACTATATTACATAAAGATGGCCTCACTTTTAGGCTTGGGTTTGGCTGTAAATCCTCATTTTAAGATGGTGAACAAATTAAAAGCTAAATTCTCTCTTGAGGTGGTTACTGATGCCCTCCTAAATTACAGAAGGGCTGCTTAGTGGAACTTGCTTTTTTTTTTTTTTTTTTTTTTTTTTTTTTTTTTTTTTTACCCTTTCTTCATCAAAAGTAGCTGCTAGAATTGCTACATCAAAACACAATTGATCAAAACTAGAAATACACTATTTGAAAATTAGGGGTAAAGGGTAAACTGACAGAAGAGATTTGGATACTAAGCTAGATTTTTCTTCTTTTAGCTAATCTCATTTGAAAAGCTAAAATCCAAGTATTGCTTTTACCACAAATTAGAAAGTAAAAATAGCAAATAAATAATAAAGAGAATCCCACAGACAAAGCATAACTAAAAAGTCAAACTAAAGCGGGGAGAGAATCTTATAGGTACAAGTGACAAGATAACATGAAAATAGATGCATATCTTCCAAACCCTCTAGAAAGTAAAAGCTACCTCAGAAACAGGCTAAAGATAATCAACTTTGGAGATCACTCAAAGTCCAATGAATTTGTTTTTCTAAGACATTCATATACTATTAAACTTTCTAGACACATAAAAATGCAACATCAGCTACTATGCAAACCAGTACTTTGCATGCTTTACCAAAGTGCAAAGGCTTAAGAAATCACTTCAAATATTAATTGAATACCTAAACTTACTGCCAGGCACCATGCTAAGCACTAAATATCTGAAAAGTAGTAGAAGTCACATAATTTTTAGAAGCATATGTATATGCCATTTTCAAATTTTTCTGGTTGCATGTGGAATAAATCTATTAAATTTTAAAGGCCCACAAAACACCATTTTTTAAAAGGGGGGATGTGGGAGATTGAGCTGAATCACTGTAATTTTTAAAAACCAAGGCAAACACACTAAAGGAGCTAGAAAAACCCTTTCAACTATTGTTGAAATGGGTGGTGCTAGGAATCAAGGAACCTTAATTTTAGTTCATGTTTTGATACTAACAAATTGTATGTAACTGGGAAAGCTAAAGAACTTTTAGTCTCTCATTTGTCAAAAAGACACTATCCACCTGCCCTGTCTACCTCACAACACTGTTAAGAGCATGAAATGAGACAGTACATATTTTCAAAAGGCCTTTTCACAAATGTGAGGAACTATCATCGGTTAGAAAATTCAGTTAATTTTAAAAGCAGGTTACAAACTGCTTCAAAGTATGTTTCAGTAAACAAATATTCAGAAGGTAACACTGTTAGCCCATTAATTTAAAATAGCCCATACAAGCCACTGATGGTTAAGACTGACATAAACAATTTGAAACTGGTTATAAAAACCTACTATATTGCAGTATGTATTTAAGTTAGCCAACAAAAACTTTACATTAAATGAAAGTTCTATAGATATCAAAATTGAAATGGAATATAAATTAAGTTTTCTAAAACTATCCTAAATAGGAACATCATTTTAAATAATAATTCCATGTAATAAAAAATAGCAATATATAATTCCAACCTGATATCAACATTTTTGTAACTCCTACTAGGTATGGAGAACTCTGTTAGTATTGTGACGTTATGGCTAACATCAAAAAAACAAAAATACGTTGGACGTTTAGAATTTTCAAAAATAATGTCATTAAGTTGATGTTGTGTCTAATGTGTTATTTTGACTTGTTCTTCAATAGCATATTACAGAATAATCTCAATATCTACTTCAAATAAAACATTCATTCAAATCAGGAAAAAAAAAAAACTAACTAAATGGAAGTCCTCCTGGGATAGCTGAGACTTTTGATTAATACAGTATATTCTAAAAAACAATGCTACAACTTTAGGACACAGGTACACTGGCTAATATAAACTTAAAAATTAGTGCTTATTTCCCCAATATCCACAGACATTTCATTATAAATCTATACATCTAAAAGCAGTTAGTAATGTCAACTGGCTCTGTTTCAAAATTTCATTTGGTCCACCAGTAAAGAAATCAAGCTTAGCTGATTTCTATTTTAATCATGGTAAGCAATATTTATGCTGAAAAATAGGCTTTATTCTGCTAAGCAGATTCATTTGCTTGTAGCTTGTAAGAGGAGGCAAAGTAGAAAATCAAAGAAGGATACACGTTTTATAACAAAGACAAAACAACATGAACAATGGACAATTCAAGTATACTGAAATAAACTCTGTAATAAGATACATAAACTGCACACTATTTTTAGTAGCAGAATATTCAAGAAAGTAGAATAGGTAAGAATCAATACTGACATGTAAATGCAACCACCAAGTATTCCCCTCCAGGGGAATGATTCTTTCACATTAACTGTATCTCCTGATATTGTGCTACAACTACCAAAAAGGTACCTCAGCAGAGGATATATAAAGAATTTTTATAGATTGAGATGAGTTCCATTTTTAAAACAGATATGTGAATGCATCAAATTTATTTTTTGGTATTTTGGGTTGTCTAAACAGTCAGACAGCCTGGCAGATTTATTTTGAAAAATTAAATAAACCCAAAACAATCCAATAACCTCTTCCCTGAATGTTAAACTTATTTCCAGATTTTGAAGCATAAAAGGAGGATGTATAACACAGCAAGCAAGGAGAGATGATAGAAATGTTGCTACATTACACACATTTTATAACAATCTCATTAAAAGGGATCATTGTCGTCTGTTGTTTCAGTTTTAACATTTAATATTTTTGAAGGTTATGCAATGTAAGCAGAGTACTTTATCCCACTGATTTCAGCTTACTGAATGTGCTAGATGTGAGGACATCTACTAAATAAAATAAGTAAAGAACATTTGGTTTACTTAGGCATGATGAGTTTAAAAGACTCAAACCTTTGCTGAAGATTCCTTGAGTTCGATGAGACTGTCCTGTAGAAAATGAATGGAGATGACAGGTGAGCTGGCATAGTTCTCAGAACCCAGAGGAACTTTGGGAAGTATGGCTGTAACCTGGAAATAAACCAGCTACTTCTTGTGAGGATAAATTTCATGATGTCATTATCAATATGAATATCAACAATAAAAAAAAATGTAATGGAATTGTAATGTTAAAAACTAAATTAAATGTACTCAATGTAAGAAATAAAAATCTTTCTCTGCTCAGAATTTAAAAATAAATGTCAATGCCACATTTTTCATATCTCTCTACTTAAGCTATATGTAACGTAAGAGGTTTAAGAAAGCAAAACAGTTTTTTCTCCACAAAAAATTTAAAATACTGGAAGTCACTGTGGAAGAACAACATTGCCTTATACTTTTCATAGTTTTTCTTTAATTGGGAGGATTCACATTTTACTTTACTTGTAACTCTAATATAAATATATATATTTTAAATCCTAGCTGGAAAATTCAGTGGCATTGTATTAACAAGAAAACAAAATATATAAGAGTAATCACTTCTTTTTTTTTTTTTTTTTTTTTTTTTTTTGCAAAGTGCCTATCATGGTAAATCTCCCACACACAAAGAAATCATTAAAAAAAAAAAAAAAAGAAAAAGAAATCAACTACGATATTCCACCACAGTGCTCTTGATGAAGAATTAATAACTTACAGTTTTTTAAAAGTTCAACGTACTGCAAATTCAAAGATTCCATGAAATTAGATGACTTTAGAATTAAAATTAAATATGGAGCAAGGAATGGCTACCCTGAGTCTTCAAGAAGGCTACACCCACGATTTTGTGCTGCAGTTGAATGCCTGGGGTTTCTCTTTGCTGGGTGGTAGGATTGGATGCCACATCTGCTTTTATCGTAACGCAAGGTTCAACTTGTTGGGAACCCATTGGGTATAAACAAACCTCCAAGGGAAGATAAACAGAAGCTGCATGCTCACTGAATATACACAACTACAGGAGAACTGATCACCAAGGAGACTTTAAAATGGAACTCCTTTCAAGACTCCTTCTTAGAAGGCACACATCGGTATGATGCTCATCAAGAAGCTTGAATTCAGAGGTAACTTGTTTATCCTGTATCATCCAGGAAGTCTTCAGTGCTATATATTCTTCAATATGCTGAAAAATAGGCTTCATTCTGCTGAAAAGATTCGTTTGCTTGTAGCTACCATTGCACTCCAAAAAAGACTGCTTAAAGCAGTTGAGGCACTTCTGGGTAAAATTTCTCTTGCACTTTGAAACACTACAAAATTAGTGCTAAGTCCTTGAAGTTTTAACATTTTTATAATAAAAATACTCAATAGAAAAAAAATCAGTCCACCAATATAGAAAAATTCATTTTCTAATGCAATATAAAACCTCCAGTGGCTCCAGTGAATGCTTGGCATAAGACTTGAAGGAAGTCAGGACACTGGTATTCCAAACAGGTGAGCCTAACATGGACGCTGCCTTCCTCAGGCTATACTAACCTTTACTGTGGAGGAATGTGATGGAGAAGGGTGGGTATCAATTTTGCGGCGTTTTTGTTCTGTTAAGACAAAAAGAAATAGTCAGAATAAGGTATATTTCTAGTTTTCCAAACACTTAAAAAAAAAAAAAAAAATTTGCATGGCAATCAAGTTCCCCTAGCAAAATCCCTATATAACCTGCCAAAACAAGGAGACAATAACCAACTATACATTAAAATAACAAAAGGTAAGAACATATAAAGGTAAACTTGCCCCTTTCAGGCTCTGGAATATCTGATCGGGGAACAGGTGATTTCAAGGACCCAGAAACTGGCGTTTTTTCTCCTCCTTTAACATTTTCCTTTGATTTCATTTCCTTTGCTATATCTCTTTCTCTGGATGGCTCCTTCTCTCTTTCCCTTTCTTGAGTTGATTTTGATTCTGCGTTGGGGACAGTGGTCTTAAATTTCTCATCTTTAGCTTTTTCTTCCTTCTTGAATTTTTCTTTCTCTTTGTCAGACTTTGGCGTTCTTTCCTTGGTCTCTCTTGCTTTTTCATCTTTATTTGGCCGCTCTTCCTTTGGTTTTTCTTTACCATCTTTACCAAGTACCCTGGCCTCTGGAGTAGTAGCTGGAGTCTTTTCTTTTTTCTCTTTTTCTTTCTCTTTCCCTTTTTCTTTGTCATTTTCTTTAACAGCTTTGTTGCTTTAGAACAAAAACATGGGATTTTAACACAAATAATCATAAAATGTATCCCTTGTCTGATATATGATAAAATATATCATAAAGGGTTTCTGACTAACTTCAAAAATATTAGAACTAAGGGCGAGTCCTTCAAAAACTAAAGGACAACTTTAAGACAAGTAAAAAGGAAGAAGTAATGGTCGGGTGCAATGGCTCATGCCTGTAATCCCAGCACTTTGAGAGGCTGAGGAGGGTGGATCACTTGAAGTCAGGAGTTCTAGACCAGCCTGGCCAACATGGTGAAACTCCATCTCTACTAAAAATACAAAAAACTTAGCTGGGCATGGTGGTGGGCACCTGTAATCCCAGCTACTCTGGAGGCTGAGGCAAGAGAATCACTTGAACCTGGGAGGCGGAGGTTGCAGTGAGCCAAGATCACACCACTGCACTCCAGCCTGGGTGACAAAGCAAGACTCCATCTCAAAAAAAAAAAGGAAGTATTTCTTTATCCAGTAAATCATAAACAAATTCATGAATTGCAGATTTAAAAGAATTATTAGCTGGGTGCGGTGGCCCACACCTATAATCCAGCACTTTGGGAGGTCAAGGCAGGCAGATCACATGAGGTCAGGAGTTTGAGACCAGTCGATCAACATGGCAAAACCCCGTCTCTACTAAAAATGCACAAAAAATTAGCCAGGTGTGGTGGCACACGCTTGTAATCCTAGCTACTAGGGAAGCTGAGGCACAAGAATCACTTCAACCCAGGAGGCAGAGGTTGCAGTGAGACGAGATCACGCCACTGCACTCCAGCCTGGGTGATGGAAAGAGACTCTGTCTCAAAAAAATAAAAAAATAATTATTAAAATCATCTCAGGTTCTTTTTTGGCATACATGTATGACCTATGAGAATAAACGGTAAAAACCAAAAATATATCCCACAAATCAACCAAGGGAACTACTATCAGGAAATGGATTACTTAGCTGGATGGATCACTACTTAAATTAGTGTAGGCTTTTCTTATATCTGTCCTTACTCAGATTGTTCACAGCAGTCACTCTAACCTAAACTATTTTTTTTAACTTCATACCTACATTCCCCTGAGTATCCCAGCAGGAGAAACAAAGTTGTTATACAAGCATAATTCTACAAAACATAATTAGGATGTAAAGCATATCAGCAAAATAGGGTACATAAAAAATTTCAAAGTCCAACATAAATGACTTTTCACATTACTCAACAACCACTCCCCTTCTACTCATGAGGATTCATATAAGAAATTAGAATTATGAGGGCCAGATGCAATGGCTCATGCCTCTAATCCCGGCAGTGTGGAAAGCCAAGGCTGGTGGATCGCTTGAGGCCAAAAGTTCGAGACCAGCCTGGGCAACACTGCAAGACCCCATTTCAAAAAAAATACATAAATATCATTTTTAAAAAGAATTTAGAATTATGACACATGGCACAGTGTTCCTACCTGTTAGAGCCACTATTTCCATTGCTTGAATTCCCTTTAGGTGTGGTGCTAGAAGCTTTATTAACAGCTTTCACACCACACTGAGATCTCTCCCTTGATTTATCTGAAATAAAAGTAAGGTTTTATTTAACAAGCCCCTAAATGTAAATAAGCTACAATTTCACAGCAAAATGATTAGAGAATAATTAGAAAGAAACAGCAGGCTGATTACTTCTTAACGTTTATATACTCCTATCTAGGGAATAAAAAGTAATACTAAGCCAGCATTGTACTAATTCTGTGATATTAAACATTTTACTTTGTTGAAATAAAATATATTACTTATAAGTTTCTACAAATAAACATACCAGTCTCCTCAGTACTGCTTTCATCCGATTTAGATGCACTTCCTATTGATGATGAAGAAGGCCCACCACCAGGCCCATTTTGCACACTGGCAACTGCATTCCTCGGAGGGGGGTCTTTGTGATGAAACTCATTTTCAGGTATCATGTATGACTTTCTACTTTTCAACTGCCCAGAGTAGCTGAAAGTCGCACAAAGTGTTTAAATATACAAACACAAATCAAAAAACATAAACATGAGGTTTTTAAGAATTAGCAAGTTATTCATTCTACTATGTAGTTCTAGAGAATTAAAAAAATACCAATTTTTAGTAAGTTCTTGAAGGTTTTTATAGAATGCCCAACTTTCTTAAAAATTACAATTTCACTATAAACTAATCCTTAAACTAAGATGGCTTTTTTCTTTTACTCTTGAAGATCTGTTAACTATGATGATAAAATTATACTTCCTCCCAATCAAGAAATATTATATATGACTTTTGAAACTATCATCCAGTATAGACCGGAAGTTGATAATCAGAAGTGGTAACTCTCACCAGCCTGTGGGAACATGATCGCATAATCTCCCATAATCTCCTGAAGGCAGAAGATAAACTTCAACACTGTAAAACATTTTAAAGTCTTCAGAATCCTTCTGTCATCTAGTCTTGTAAATCACATTAAAATATAATTTTGTTACCCCATAGCCAATGCATATAGATCTGGCCTCTTCTCTTTTTCTTCTTGGCAGATTTTGTGTACTCTTCTTTCCAAAGCTTGACCCAGATTCAAAACTTTTGGGTACCAAGGAAGTATTTTTGTTAGCACAATCAAGATATTCCTGATGTGAGTATATTCGCCTGTTTCAAGGCAATGTACCGATGCCTACAACAAACATTTTCAGATCCATTATTATAAAAGTACAAGTATAAAGAGAAAAATCTGCCTTTGAAAAACCCAATTTTTTTTTTTACCTTGGTTAGTTTGTAATGCCATTTATGTACAACATGTCGAAAATTTTCATAGTCTAATTGATCAGCCTTATTTCCACCATCAAAACCAGTTGCCCGTAATATGGTAAGGAATCCTGGATAGTTTCCACATTCCTAAGGAAACAATGTTTGTCACTTTTAAGGAAAAATTATGATCCACAAAATCGCAGAAACTGAAACTTAAGTAGACTAGATCAATGTTTCCATATAAAACCATCATGCGTATTTTGATAAGTAGTCACAAAAAGTTCAACTTATACAAAGATATTAATTTGGAACGTCAGTTTGAGAGAGAATAAAAAACTATACAGAACTTTCTAATAATGAATTAATTGTGCTTATAAACACGGTTTTACAACTGAATCTTAAACTCAGCTTCTCTTTTAAAACTCAACAATCTAGACATTAATGGATGTGGTCATTATATACATGGGTAAAATATAAGGGTTTTTATTAATCATACCTTTTCATATGTGGCTCTATCACTATGCCACCTGGTCACAGTCTCTAACATGCAGCACAGAAACCTTCCATATCGACTGGCTTCATTTTCAGTACAGCTTGCAACTGTGTAAATTATGTCAGAGAAAACCTACAGGAAAAAAATGTTTAAAAAATATAAACAAATCAAGGTCAAAATCATTTAAAAATATTAGAAGATTCTCTTATAGCAAGTCATAATAAACAGGTAAGCTTAGTCGAAATGTATATTCCCTTTATATAATGACACTGCAGAGACCTTTGGAGATTTGGGCTTTTGTGGGGAAATAGTGAATTCATAAAACAACCACCCAAAACAAGAACTTTTATATAGAAAGCTGATTTACAGTGACAGGGGGAAAAAAAAAAACTGTCATTATTATTACATAATAGTTTTTTTTATTACATAATAGTTTCTTAACCACTTAGCCATACATATTACTGGGTTTATGGGGAGAGTAAACAGAGGAGATGCTAATAGAAATTAAAAATAGGCAGCTGACATGCTGTAACAAACATTATGTTTTGTGGGGGTTTTTTTGTTTGTTTGTTTTTGAGATAGAGTCTCACTCTGTCACCCAGGCTGGAGTGCCATGGTGCGATCTCGGCTCACTGCAAGCTCTGCCTCCCGGGTTCACGCCATTCTCCTGCCTCAGCCTCCCGAGTAGCTGGGACAACAGGCACCCGCCACCACGCCTGGCTATTTTTTTTTGTATTTTTTTAGTACAGACGGGGTTTCACCGTGTTAGCCAGGATGGTCTCAATCTCCCGACCTCGTGATCCACCCGCCTCGGACTCCCAAAGTACTGGAATTACAGGCATGAGCCACCGTGCCCGGCCACATTATGTTTTTAAACCACAAAATGTACTAATAAGAAAAAAGCTAAATGCAAAATGTAAATACGACCATACTAAAAAGTTTCCCTGCTTTTATATGTGTGTGAAGGTGTAAACTTTTGGGTTTTTTTTTTTTTTTTTTTGAGAAGTGAAGGTTAAGAATGGAGAAGAAAGTTCTACCTATTATGATACAACATGTAAACTCAAATAGTTAATAGTTTAACCTTGAGTGACTATTACATATCAGGTGCTTTTTATGTGTAGTGATTCATTTAATCCTCACAACCATCTTATGAAGCAGGTACTTATGCTTTACAGATAAGAAAACAGGCACAGAGAGGTTAAATAACTTGCCAAAGATCATACAGCTAGAAAATAGTAGATCTAGGATTCAAGTTCAGACACTTGGTTCCTGAGTTCATGCTTTTTAACCAAACACACAATAATACCTCTATAAATTATAATGTTAGCTATCTTTGTGTGAGAATTTTTTAAAGGTTGCAATAAAAACTTACTCGATCATAGCAAAGAAGTGTGGAAAAATTTGGAGTTTTCTGTTGATGTACCAATTCAACAAAACGAGCACAGTAAACGGCATCAATTGCTGAAAAAATACATCGAGGAAATATACACAGCTGTAGAAATTTTGTGATGGTCTCATTTTTGGTAGATTCTAAAAATAAAGGAAGAATATATTAAGTGGTAAACTTCTTCCTCAAGTGCCTCAAAGCCACTAAACATGACAACATATTACCTTTAGTGTAGAGAATACTATAAAACCACAAACTATTTATAGTTTGTAACCAAATGTCATGCCTGGTCATGATTATCATTTTTACTATGTGGACTTTTTTTCTATCTTTCTCCAGAAATATGTTTTATACAGAAAAGTTGAATGACAAGCTGCCAATATGTAGTTAAAAGTTAATTAACTTCACCAGCAAACTATATCAGTTCCTCTAGTGAACGTGAAGTTGATTCTGCATTAACAAATAACCAAAGAATGGGATAGAGAACACTGAGTTGAAATACAAACATAATACACTGTAACACCTGTAAAGTTATGTTTTGTTTTCTGCAATTCACCAGCATCAGGAATGTAACAATTCCAACAACTTACTTGCTAAAAGCCAGTTGTCCTTTTCCAGTTTCAATCTCTGTAGAACTCTCTGTACATGTTCCATCTGTTTCTTTTCTTCTTCAAGAAGCTTGTCCTGAAGGGCAGTACAGCGCTCCTTCTCTTTTTTCTTTTTATTTGGGGGCTACAAAGAATAAATCAGATACTTTTCTAAATATATGCACATTACCTTTCTTCTTTTAATTGAAAAGTTTAAAGAGATAAAGGCTGACAGTTTATAACTACTTTAACATGAATATAGGTCCACCTGAATGTGCTTTTATCTTCATTCAACACACTCATAACACTGTCATGGCATCTTCACACACCATCAAAACAGGCTACATTTGCAACACTGATACTATCAGTCTCAGGCATGGTGTCATCTTTGACTCTTCCTTCTCCTTTATACCAAGACTGGTTTACAAGCCTTGTACACTGCCACTACCTCCATCAGTCTATGCTCTCACAATAGACTGCCTAAAAAGCCACCTAGCTGGTCTTTAGCCTAATGCTAGTCCCTTCCCCTATCAAAAGCATCTTTCACACTGCTGTCATGAGTAATCTGTTTTAAGTACCATTTTTTACATTACTCCCCTGCTCAGGAATCTAAAATAGCCCTCAATTTTACCAAGTCTATTTTTCTCCCTGACTTCCAATGCCCTACATAATATGGCCCCATCATATTCATATGTATCACTAAGTATATTCACTATGTGAAAGTGAATCAGTAAACGTGATCTCCCTAAACCTCAATGTACTTCCTGTCTTTGCTGAAACCCTATGGTGACCTCCCTATCTGCTTCCATATTTCCAAACCTAATCTACCTTCAAGGCCGGTCCATTTCAAGACTCAGCTTTTCAACAGTCTTCTCCTAAAGCACTCACTTCTTGAGAACTACTGATCTTGCTATTAGAGTCACACGAATCACTTTAAGTTACCAGCATAGTCATCAGTAGAAAAGGACACTCAAATAATTTTTGATTAATCATAATCTCCACCTAGTCACCAACCTCCTGGCCCTCCACTCAGAATAACTATTAAACCCCATTTAAGAAAATATTATATAGCAACAAGATCACTGTTTTAAGGAACCAGAGCTAAAATAATTTCAAAATATAGGTGAGACCATAAAGTTATTGCACTTGAACTACTAGAACAAAAACCTACCATTTCCTGATTGTCATCAATTGCTTTCATCTGGACTTTAAGTTTATTGACTTCTCGTTCATAGCTGGTGTGTGGAACTGCAAGGTCATACATTGTCAATGACCAGAATGTGGCATAGAATTGAGGGCTGATGTCATCCCAGACTTTGGAAACATGTAAGGAGACCACTGCTTCATGGACAGGCGCCATCACCATCTCACATGATGTAATGTACTTATGAACTTTATGTTGCTGTTTACTTCCCTTTTCTGATTTTTTAAGTTCATCATACTTTGACTGTAGATAAAAAGTAAAAATACATACATACATACATACACACACAACATAATTTATAGCTTTGACTTTCATGGTATAAAAATCTATATTCCCTTCTAAAGAATCAAAAGATGACCAATCTCAAAACTGTTATAGAAATTCTAGTTTCTTACCAACAACATTTATTTTAAGATAAATCATCTCTGGAAGATATTCCAATCTTTAGTACTGTGTGCCAACTAGGAGATAAGGGCTCTTATCTAATCTGACCTGTTGAGTAAAGTGAACAGGGTATATGCATGTCCCCCTCTTCCATTCCTCCACCCTACTCCCTCTTGCTGCTGTATCAGGGATTGAACATGTAGGGTTTCCAGTCCTGCTTTTGAGATATTCAAGGGAACAAATAGAAGGTCTTAACATGAGAAAAGAGGAAGAATGGAACTAATAACAGTCAACTAGGACAGAACGTAGTATCACTACATGTAGACCCTACCAACTGTTAAAATTCGTCAATTAAAAAGCTGGATCAAGAGATTGAGGAGGGCAGATCCCTTGAGGTCAGGAGTTCAAGACCAGCCCGGCCAGCATGGCAAAACCCCATCTCTACGAAAAATTAGCCAGGTGTGGTGGCACATGCCTGTAATCCCAGCTACTTCGGAGGCTGAGGTGAGAGGATCACTTGAACCCCAGAGGCGGAAGTTGCAATGAGCTGAGATCATGCCCCTGCACTCCAGACTGGGTAACAGAAGGAGACTGTCTCAAAAAAGAAAAAGAAAAAAAAAAAAGCTGGATCAACATTAAGAAAAGTTACAAGAAATTTGTTTTAAGACTGCTAAGTAGGGTGACCAATTGTCAGGGTTTTCTGGGGATTTGGGGGTTTCTGGGGATTTAATACTTCAGTGCCAAAACTGGGAACATCCCAGGCAAACCGGAACCAACTGGTTACTCTATTGCTAAGCCAAATAAATTTTTCTGTGAAAAGCTTTGGTATATTGAAGTTTAAAGCATGTGAGAACTGATGCTGCAGCTTCTTTTGCTTAACTGATTTAACCTAATTTGGGGGAAAAGTCAGAAGAATGCCATATTCTTAATTTTGTGAGAAAAAAAATTGTTAGTACAATGGGAGGGGCTGTAGAGATATGTGTATGCCAAATATATTATACATATATACACACACAAAAAAATATACATATACATATTCTCTATATATGAAGATAACATATATGAACATATATATACATATATGAACATATATACATATATGAACATATATATACATATATGAACATATATATGAACATATATGTGAACATATATATGAACATATATACACATATATGAACATATATATGAACATATATATACATATATATGAACATATATATATATATATATATGAGAGAAGATAACACAGAGTTGCTGCTATTGTTTCACATCCTTCAGTCTCTTTAGGACGAATGAGCTCTCATGCAGAAAATTTTGTTTGGGTTAGGTATCACCCTTAATACGAACCTAAAGGATGTCCTAAAACTAGTTACTTCTTTATGTTAGAAAATGACTTAAATCATTCTATTTGTGCTAAACACATAACCCAAAATGAGATGATCAAAGGTTCTGCTTCCAATCCTACACTGTGATAGGCAAAAGAGTCTCAGCTCCTTACAGCTCAGTTACCTGCCTTCCTTCCTGACTGCTCAATTTTACAATTGTTCTAGAATTTTACAATTGTTCTAGAAGTGGGAAGATTTACGCTCCGTTACTCCCATTTTAGAGAGCATGCTGACAACCACTGAGACCACATAAGTGACAAAGTTACAAAGAACATTAGTTATGAAAAAGGAGTCCCAATTGCATCAGAAACCTGAGGGAATAGCAGTTGGGAAAACAGAGAATTTTTTTTAATTTAGAGGACAGGTCTTATTGAAGGTAACTAATATGAATCTAGATGAGCAGAATGACTTCTAAGGTTCTAACAAAACGGGATAAAATAGGGCTGATGCTATCTGCATAAAAGACAGCCTAGCTACCTGTTCTGGGCAAGATCTAGGATATGAACTAGGTAAAAGCCTATCTTTCAGAACTGTGTCTCAAGGTGGACCACAACCTCAACAGTTAAAACTAAAAATTAGTTTCTCGGTATGAGAGGGTTACATGATAGCTCCAGTCTCCCTCCTCTGGGTCTGAATCTGTGATTTCTATTGTTAGGAACCCCATAGTCACTATCTAGTTAGAAAAACAGGCTTGGTCAGAAAAGAAGGCTATACTTCATATTTACCTAGGATGAATATGTTCTTGTCTAAAGTCAGTTTAACTCCCACTTCAAGTTCACACCTTCAGTCAAATGAAGAGACATAACAGTTCTGCATTTCAAATCGCCTGGGGAGCTAGACTTATGGAATAGAACTGATATCTACAATTATTGCTGTACTTCTCACTATTGTTCAAAAATCTCATCTCAAGAATCTGAGCAGGCCAGGCACAGTGGCTCATGCCTGTAATGCCAGCACTTTGGGAGGCCAAGGCAGGCGGATCACCTGAGGTCAGGAGTTTGAGACCAGCCTGGCCAACATGGCAAAACCCCATCTCTTCTAAAAATACAAAAATTAGCTGGGTGTGATGGTGGGCACCTGTAATCCCAGCTACTTGGGAGCTTGGGATAGGAGTTGAACCCAAGAAGTGGAAGTTGCAGTGAGCTGAGATTACACCACTGCACTCCAGCCTGGGAGACAGAGTGAGACCCCATCTCAAAAAAAAAAAAAAAAAAAAAAAAATCTGAGCAGCGTTTGGCTGAATTATCTCCAAGAGAGCCTGCTGATAGTCAATTTATAGAGGGGACATAGCAGTCACCTCTTCAACAGCGGTTTTCACTCAAGAAGCAAAAGCAAGGATCCCAGGGCAGCTTGGATGCCCATCCAGTGCAACCACAAGGTTGCTGGGAAACCCCTTTTCCAGAGAGTGGCATGTTGCCTACAGATACAAGATTTATATCTGACTTGGCTAGAATGACCTGCTCCATTTTCTGACCTGGCAAAGTTCAGCCAATCTCAGACAATCAGGTGTTCCTGTTTGCTAGGATTCCATATTGCTGATTAGTGTGTTCACTTAGCACAGGGCAGGTCAGAATTCCTAAGATGAAGCAACTCTCCCACCTCTGTCTGTCAAGAAATCAGGTACTCTCTTGTACAGCTGAGAATGATCTACCATGGGGTGTGACAACAGTAAGACATTACACAAAGACAGCATACAATTCTCTGGATTGAGAGGATCTAAAGGGGAAGAAGCTAGCCTAACACCACTCCCTTATTGTCTTTTCCCCTTCAGAGTGTATACATAACACAGGAATTCCTGCATAGTGCTAACAAAGTGATAATTAAATCAAGTAACAGTTAGGAAAGAAGTGAGAGACTGTAGCAGTTGATATGTAAACACTAACAGCAGATGTTTGATTAAATGATTAGACTCCAAATTTCTCATCACCTTTTTTGTATACCTCTACCACACAGCTCTGTACCCCTATTGGAAACAAAGAAGGAATCCTAGTTTAAGGGCCAAAACCTTCCCCCAAAATCTGTAGTGAAATGTACTTACAGATAAAATAGTTAAGAAATAATTTGGATCGTTCTTGAGCGGCAGAAAAGACACTTGTACTTACCGAAATATGATGCGCATACATTGGCCTAGACAGGAAAAATGCTGCATCATGGGGTGTATGAAATTCATTACAGAGTACATCAATTGAAGGCACTCGCTTTATATAATCTTCTGTGCTCAGATTAGATGCTAAAAACCCACCAAACTGCACCAGGGTATCATGACACTAAATTTAAAAAATAAGACAAAATCAACATATTTTCCAAAGTGATTAAGAAGTCATTTCAGGAATATTTTAACAATTAAGAATCCAAATTTTATAACTTAAAAGGACTTTAGAGACCATCTACAAGTATAATCACATGACCATATTACGAAAAAAGATGCCAAGGCCCTGACAGGTTGACTAATCCAAGGCTTTACTAGCCAACTAGGTCTCTTAAATGTCAAGCTGTTGTTCATCACTTTTAGTGGAATATATTTACCTAAATCAAATAAGATAATAACCATAGACAAACAGAAGTCAATTCCTTTGCCCTTAAAAGAAGAAAACTTTATTTACAGAATATATTTATAAATATTAAGTACCAAAACTTAAGATCAGCCCACAAAATGTGTTTAACTATCATCAACTACAACGCAAAGAAAAAGAGAGATAGCAACCCAGCCTGGGCAACATGGCAGAGCTCTGACTCTACAAAAAAAATCCAAAAATTAACCAGGCATGGTGGTGCATGCCTATAGTCCCCAGCTACTCGGGAGGCTCAGGTAGACTGATCACTTGAGCCAGGGAGGTAGAGGATACAGTGAGCCGAGATCATGCACTGCACTCTAGCCTGGGTAACAGAGTGAGGCCTTGTCTTAAAAAAAAAAAAGGAAAAGAGAGCGAGCATGCATGAGTGAGCAAGCAAGCAAGCATCTATTCTGTTATGACTGAGATTTCCAGAGATCAGGAAAGATATAGATGCAAACAACTTGAAGTTGCAGGAATTTAATGATGTAATATTTAATTAATTGACAGCCTTACACATAACATATCTTGGAGCTATCTCTTAAATATCATAATTTACATAGAAATAGGCCCTATTTCCAGAATGTCTTTCACATTAGATTAGGATGTCTCATATTCACATGATGTGCAAAAATGACATTTTTCAAATTATAACACATTATCTTCCTTTAACAGGATTAAAAACATGTACATAAACATAAAAGCCACTTTAACTTGCCTGGTCGTAGAGCTTTCCCACAAGTTTCAAATGTTTCTCTCCACCTTCCTGAAAGATTACCCCATTTCTCTGCTGAGCCATAAGCAGACAGAGAGGAAGGGCAAGATCATGGTCCAATAGAGCATCCTTTAATCTCTGAGAGGATTTTTTAGTGTTTCTGATCTGACCAAAATAACCACCCTGCACAAGAAAAGACACAAGTTTACCACTGTACAGTACATAACCCATGCTAATTTGAAAAAAGGCAGAAAAAAGTTGAGTTAGAATCCTTAATATAAAAAACTCCTACATTCCACATTCCTTCCCTTACACAAATTTATTTCAGTGACTATTACAGACTACAGTCACTGGCTTAAAAGCAAATGTCAATTGAATTTAAATTTTTGCAAATTTTCCATTTTCCACCTTGCAGTCCGTCATAAAGGATTATTCGTTATTCAGTATGGCACAGATTCAACAGAGCAACTAAGACTTAAGGGAGTGAGGATATCAAAGATCACAGAAGATTTAGTAATTATTTGGTAATTTTATTTATTTATTTATTTATTTATTTATTTATTGAGACAGAGTCTCACTCTCTTGCCCAGGCTGGAGTGCAATGGCAAGATCTTGGCTCACTGCAACCTCCGCCTCCTAAGTTCAAGCAATTCTCCTGCCTCAGCCGCCCAAGTAGCTGGGATTACAGGTGCCCACCACTACGTGTGGCTAATTTTTTGTATTTTTAGTAGAGGTGGGGTTTTGCCATATTGGCCAGGCTGGTCTCGAACTCCTGACCTCAAGTGATCCACCCACCTCCCAAAGTGCTGGGATTATAAGCGTGAGCCACCACGCCCGGCCTTATTTGGTAATTATTTTCCTTATGGATGCATTTCTTACTGTCTTTTTTTTTTCTTTTTTATTATACTTTAAGTTCTAGGGTACATGTGCACAATGTGCAGGTTTGTTACATATGTATACATGTGCCATGTTGGTGTGCTGAACCCATTAACTCGTCGTTCTCGTCGTTTACATTAGGTATATCCCCTAATGCTATCCCTCCCCCGTCCCTCCACCCCACAACAGGCCCCAGTGTGTGATGTTCCCCTTCCTGTGTCCAAGTATTCTCATTGTTCAATTCCCACTTATGAGTGAGAACATGCAGTGTTTAGTTTTCTGTTCTTGCGATAGTTTGCTGAGAATGATGGTTTCCAGCTGCATTCACATCCCTGCAAAGGACATGAACTCATCCTTTTTTATGGCTGCATAGTATTCCATGGTGTATATGTGCCACATTTTCTTAATCCAGTCTATCATTGATGGACATTTGGGTTGGTTCCAAGTCTTTGCTATTGTGAATAGTGCCACAATAAACATACGTGTGCGTGTGTCTTTATAGCAGCATGATTTATAATCCTTTGGGTATATACCCAGTAATGGGATGGCTGGGTCAAATGGTATTTCTAGTTCTAGATCCTTGAGGAATCACCACAGTCTTCCACAATGGTTGAACTAGCTTACAGTCCCACCAATAGTGTAAAAGTGTTCCTATTTCTCCACATCCTCTCCAGCACCTGTTGTTTCCTGACTTTTTAATGATCGCCATTCTAACTGGTGTGAGATGGTATCTCATTGTGGTTTTGATTTGCATTTCTCTGATGGCTAGAAAATTTTTGCAATCTACTCATTTGACAAAGTGTTAATATCCAGAACCTACAAAGAACTCAAACAAATTTACAAGAAAAAAACAAACAACCCCATCAAAAAGTGGGCAAAGGATATGAACAGACACTTCTCAAAAGAAGACATTTATGCAGCCAACAGACACATGAAAAAATGCTCATCATCACTAGCCATCAGAGAAATACTTGCTGTCTTTTATACTTTGTTTCAGCTTTTTTAAAAAGTTGAAGTAATTACTGTATCTCAATTTCAAAAGGGGGGTAGGGGTGGTTGTGAAAGGAAGGTATGTATGGCTTTGACATTTGGTTTTATAAACTTACATATTGTTTGGATTCTTTACTATGACCATGCATACATTATGAATTTTAAAAGTTGATGAACAAAAATAGCAATTCTTACCTCAGCTTTTAGCTGCTCTCCACCAGTCATAGCCTCTAGTTGCTCCATTGTCATTTCCTCTGTAATTTCTATTCCTGCCATTTTTTGCACCACTTCTTTCAATATAAGCAGGTCAAAACTATTCAAAAAGAAAAAAGAAACAGTCTATAGTTAGAACTTCAAATATAAAAGTAACAATATATTGTAATTAATATACTGAGAAACCCTAAATTATTTGTATATAAATATGGGGGAAGGGGCGGAAGCAGTTTTTAACTGCATTCCTAGAACTATATTGACAAATACTTGGTGTGTTAAGTTCATTTTAACTTTTACTTGGAAATAATTTCAAATTTACAGATTGGATGGAAAAATAAAAACAGTACAAAACTCACCCATATATCCTTTACCTCAACTTCACCTGGTAACATTTTTACTCCTGCTTGATCATTTGCATTTCCTCTCCCTCTCTGGAGCCCCTTTCTACATACATAGTCAGACACTCAATTTTTTAATCATTTGAGGGAAATTTATATATCATGGCCTTTTACCCCTAAAATTTCTAAGACTGCATTTCCTAAGAGAGCTGTTCTCTTAAATAACCACAGCACAGTTATCCATTTTAGTACATCAAACACTGATAAAATACTTAAATCTACCATTGATATTTCATTTTATCAGTTGACCCAATAAAGTCCTTCACAGCATTTTTTCTCCTCCAATACAGGATGGCCAAAACATTTTTGATGGTATAGAGCCATTTCTAAATAATCCGTTTACTAAAAAGGGACAAAGATGCAGCATGGTCACATACACTTGGAAGAGAGGCAGGGAAGGAAGGAAAAAAAGAAGTTCTAAGCTATGATATCCGAGCCAAAGATGACAATTTAGTGGCCAGCCCAGAGCACATTTCAGTAATGTGCCAACAGTTACGCTTTTTAATTGTCAAAGTTTAGGACTACCAATGAAAATAATATCTTACGTCCTCCAAGATCTTCTTTAATTAGTTAATCTAAACAAAGTAAAAACATTCTTTCCTAAAAACTCTAGATGTTTCTCCAAACGTAAAGTCAGACATACCCAAGACACAAGCTAATAGACAAAAGAACCATTTTCTAAGATTCTTATTAAGGGTTTGTTTTCTCAACTTGCCGTGCTTTCCTTAGTTGCTTTTTTTTGTTTGTTTGTTTTTTAAAGAAAGCCCTCATGAAAACTAGTATATAAGTACCAATGAAACAGTTTATTTTTTCTTCAAACTATGTTTTAATTAGATGGTCACAAAAACTGTATTCATAGTACAGAAAGCTGAGTTACAGATTTTAAAAATGATATATGTTATTCCGGCCTATAGATAAAGAAGAATAAAAATATATAGAAAAGGCAGAGAGATGAGCATAAGGGATGTGCCAAAAAAAAAAACATAAGTTTAAATATTTTTTAAGTTTTTCCTAAGCCAAAATAAGAATCTGTCAATAATTACTTAGGTAATACTTGTTTGGAACACCAAATAGCTTTTAATGCTTTGTTTGTTTGCTTTCTACCAGAAAGCTTCTGAAAACAATTTCAGGTTCTTTGATTCTAGTCAGTCTACTTCTCATGAGGTTTAATATACATACATACTAATTCAAACTCTAAGCACTGATATTGGCCCAAAATAAAATAAACTTCAGTATTTATAAAGCAAAAAGGACATTGTCCAAAAGGTATGGAAGCCTTATGTATCTCTAAAACTCAAATTCAAAAATTATGCTTTAAAGGTATTATATACACCCTCAAAATAAACATGTTCCTACCAGATGTTCAATGTGATACAGGTCAATTACTGCATACTGACCTAGTGCAGTATGTTTTGTTATAGGAAGATACACAATATATCATATTAGGCATTTACTCAAAAGCCCAATAGGCAGTCAAAATAAATGAAAGTATATTTTTAGTGCATTAACATATATAGCCAAATAGTACATTTATTCGTGAAAAAAAGTGTATTTATGTATTATCACTTAACTAAAGAATTTCATGTAAATAAGTGAGCAACTATTCTACTTGAGCCTACAACCAACAAGTAAGTAGTCTTTCAGGATAATAGGAGTCTCAATAACCCCAAACCACCAGAAGTACTCTATTGAATTTCGTTATGTATAATTTGCTATGAATACCTTTTGCCCGCCTTTAGCTGATTGGCAACATACTGAAGAAGACCAGCAAGATCAATTGGATATTTACGAAAAACTGCACCACAGAAACTAGCCAGACCTATATGAAATAAAAAAGGAGTAAAAACAACTCATAAAACAAAATGCACAAGTATCATTTCAACTAAACCTCTAAAATAAAATGAGATAGGAATAATTGTATTGCTGATGCTGCTGAATGGAGTTTCATAATAATAACAATAACCAATATTTATTGAGCATACATATGTCAAGCACTGTACCAAGCACTTTATCATGATTATCTCACTTAATCCTTGCAACTATTATCCTAGGTTGGTATCACCTATTGATGAAGCAAATTCAGAACAGATATGTCATGTAACTTGCTCACGGTCACATAGTACAAAGTAGAGCAGTAAGTCAAATCTTTGCAGCCTGATTCCAGAGTTTGTGAAACTAAGATATAACAAAATCTTGCAGATCACTCAGTAAACTCGAATAAATGACAAAATGCCAGCCCCCGAATGTGAGTCAAGGAAAAAAAAAAAATCTCTTTTTATCTAAGAACATGCTACTAGTTGTGGAGGTGCAAGAAAATAAAGTATTACCAGACCTAGAAGCAGACAAGAGACCAATTTTAACCAATGGTCCTTATCATACCATGAATAGGGAGGAAACTCCAGCCAATACAAGAGTAGGAGATGCAAGTAAAGTCAAGTACTCTGCAAGCTATTCCACAACTATTTGCTAAGCACCTAAATGATATTGGACAAAACTCAAGTCCTGCCCTCAAGGAGCTGAGTCTAGCGGAAGATACAGAAAAGTAAACAAATAACTATGATGAGCAAAATGCTCCATGGGAATATAAAAGAGGAACACCCAATTCAGACTTGTGGGTGGGAGCATTAACAGAAAAAGCTTTCCAGAGGAAGTGACCTCTAAGCTGAAATCTAATGAATAAACAGAACACGGAGTGGGCCATGAAGGGTATTCCAAGTTAAGTGAATAATGGGCAAAAGTTCATGGAAAGTACAAGAAGTTCAGTATTAATGGAATCTAGAATATTGGGAAGCAGGGAAAAGATGAGGCTAGAACAGTGCAAAAGGACCTGATTTCAAAAGAACTTACTTGTATGACTTATTAAACATTTCGGACTTTAAAGGACAATGGGGAGCCACTGCAAGATTCCGCTATCAGATACAATAAGTTGAAAGAAAGGGAACTGGCTGCTAGAAACCAAAGGTACAAGAATTAAAAAGAAATATGGTTAGTTTTTTTGGTTAAACTAAGTCAAGTTTTTGTTCTTTTAAGATGACTGGAACCTCAGGATGGAATGGGAAGAAATGAGACTAGCTCCCTTACGATCAACTCCTATAAAATAATGTTAGTTAAAAAGGAGATTTTCGGCTAGGCATGGTGGCTCATGCCTGTAGTCCCAGCACTTTGGGAGGCCAAGGTGGGCAGATCACTTGAGGTCAGGAGTTCGAGACCAGCCTGGCCAACATGGTGAAACCCTGCCTCTAACGAAAATACAAAAATTAGCTGGGCATGGTGGCGCATGCCTGTAATCCCAACTACTAGGGAAGCTGAGGCAGGAGAATTGCTAGAACCTGGGAAGCGGAGGCTGCAGTGAGTCGAGATCACGCCACTGCACTCCAGCCTGGATGACAGAGCGAGACTCCATCTCAAAAAATAAATAAATAAATAAAAAGAAGAAGATTTCATCTCCCCAGTAATGCTTACCCAAATTCTATCACAGTCAATAATGGTCTCTTAAGTTAGGAAAATAAATAAGTACCATATCAACCTCCTTAAGTAGCCAAGGACTCTGTAGAACAAACTCAGTAGCTAGATATTCTCAACAACTCTTAACGAATAGGCTTCTAAAAGTCTCTAAGCGTAGGTAATAAAACACATAACATGGCAGTTACCACAGACAGTATTTTCATTTTCTCAAAAATAAAAATACTTACTCTGAAGCCAGCTTGAGATGGTTGTGTCATCATGTTTCATTCTTTCCTTTTCTGGATTAGCTAAAGCTTCAATGATACAATCTTTCATACATTAAGAAAAAACTTAAGTCATTACATCTCTAATAAAGACCCTTAAAACATAAATATGCCACACCATAGGGGCAAAATTGTTGGTCATTACAAATTATTTTTCTTTTTTTTCCAAGACCAGGGATGTTGCTAAAACTAATTATTGAAAAATACACTCATTGTAGTACCAACATTCCTTCTTTAGCCTCCTTTCCATCTTTCAGCAATCAAGATAGATTCCATCAATATCAAGATGTCTGGTAAGCCAGTTGGGTGCAGTGGCTCATGCCTGTAATCCCAGCACTTTGGGAGGCCAAAGTGGGTGGATCACTTGAGGTCAGGAGTTCAAGATCACCCTGGCCAACCTAGTGAAATCCCATCTCTACCAAAAAACAAGGAAATTAGCCAGGTGTGATAGCACCCGCCTGTAATCCCAGCTACTTGGGAAGCTGAGCCAAGAGACTCACTTGAACCCAGGAGGCGGAGGTTGCAATGAGCCGAAACCGTGCCACTGCACTCCAGCCTGGGCGACAGAGCAAAACTCCATCTCGCAAAAAAAAAGTCTGGTAAGCCTCATGTCTCCCTTTATACAACACAAAGACACACACACACACACACACACACACACACACACACACTCTCTCTCTCTCTCTCTCTCTCTCACACACACACACACACACACACACTACTGACTGACCAAACTTCAGATCAGCCACCTGAATCAACCTCAGATGGTTACCAAACGAAAACAGAATGAAAATAAAACATTTACCATATGATCTATTAAATATGAAATCTACATATTACTTCATTTGAAAGGATACAGGCCAAGACATCATAATTCAATGAAGTGAGGTATTTCAATGAATCTACTACAGGTGTTATTAAGTTATCATACTTTTGTATTTGTGACAAGATCTGGAAAACAGCAACAAATAATAGAAGGCATTAACTGATCAAAGGATTTCTACTGTGCCAACTAAGTAATGGCTACACTTTTTATTTTTCAAAAGAAATAATGCTTATAATTAAAGTGGTTTCCTATATAAATATTTAAATAAAGTGGTTTCTGTATAAATATTTCATATTTATATAGAAATTACTATTTTACACTGGCTTAGAAAATATTTTCTTAGGCTACATTTTTCAGTTAGAAAATAATTCCAATTCTATAAAAAAATGACAGTGGTAATCTGACTGGAATTGCAATGAATCTGTAGATTCCTTTGGGCGGTATGGACATTTTAACTATATTGACTCTTCCAATCCAAGAGCATGGAATGTCTTTCCATTTGCTTTTAGCATCTATGATTTCTTTCATCAGTGTTTTACAGTTCTAATACAGATCTTTCACCTCCTTGGTTAGATATATCTCTTGGCACTTTTTTTGTGACTATTGTAAATGGGATTGTGCTCTTGATTTGGTTTTCAGCTTGAACATTATTGGTGTATAGAAATGCTACTGATTTTTGTATGTTGATTTTGTATCCTGAAACTTTACTATAGGTACACACAGACATAAAGATAGAAAGACACTGGGGACTCTAAAAGTAAGTGGGGGCGGGGGGGGCTTGTCAAGGTTTGAAAAACTACCTACTGGGTACTATGCTCACAATTTGGGTGAGGAGTTCAATAGAAGCCCAAACCTCAGCATTATGCAATACATCCATGTAATAAACCTGCACATGTACCCCTTGAATCTTAAAAAAAATTAATTAAAAAAGGAAATAACTCCAGTTGGCCTAAAGCTGAATTTTGGAATGAAAGAGTCTAGTCTCTCTCATGTGTTTTAGAAATCTCTAAATATTGGCCAGGCATGGTGGCTCATGCCTATAATCCTAGCACTTCAGGAGGCCAAGGCTGGTGGATTACCTGAGGTCAGGAGCTCAAGACCAGCCTGGCCAACATGGTGAAACCACATCTCTACTAAAAATACGAAAAATTAGCCAAGTGCAGTGGCGCACGCCTGTAATCCCAGTTACTCGGGAGACAGGCAGGAGAATCGCTTGAACCCGGGAGGCAGAGGTTGCGGTGAGCCGAGATCGGATCACTGCACTACAGGCTAGGTGACAGAGCAAGACTTCATCTCAAAAAAAATAAATAAATAAAAATAAATAAACATTGCAGTGATAGTATTACATGTAAATCACAATGAAATGTCATTTGAATGTTTCTAAAAGCTAAAATCAGTAAGTCCAGAAATCAAAATGTGGTATACAAAATAACATTATATATACAAAATAACTATTATATTGCCTATAATAGTAGCACTGTTACTATTAATAGAAAAATAGATCAATGTGTTACATATATTGTGTAGTAATTTTGTTTTTAGTATAACCTTAAGATGTTTCATTTTCTAACATCATTCTATTTCCACCTGAGCTGATTTAAAGGCAACAAAAAGAAAAATCCCTTAAAATAATATTAACCTCAAAACATACATAATCAAACAAAATGGTTGGATTGCTGTGGCTCAACTTCCCAATTTGTCTTCCAGAAGGCTTCACATTTTCCTTGGTTAGGCGCCTACAGAGGAAGAAAAAGGTGGCAGGGATCATCTTAAGTAACATTCCTTGTAATGTTGATAGCTTTGTTACATCATCGTGGGGGAAAAAGCAATTATTCCCCAAATATCGAAAACGGATTAATGCAAACAACCACATTCATCACATCCTTTATGGCAGGATTTGGGCTATTTTGGTTAGGGATTCTCCCAGAGGGTATTGAGATTTTATATTAAATGCTTAACATTTATAAAATACACATTTCCACTTCATAGTAATAGTCTGATAATCAGTAAAACTCTTAATGTACTCTGCAAGTACGTAAAACTCTTCTTACAAAGAATCAAAATTATTTCAGATTTAGGAGGACTCATTTATCAGTTTAGGGATTAAGATATCAAATTTGGTGTCAAGCAATGAAATGCCTCATGCCATCTGGCTCAGTGACTCTAACACAGCAATAGGTAATGCTGCACTCCTCAATATGTAAAGTTATCTGCTTTTCATATTCAAGGTAGACAATGTTTTGAAACTAAATTCTACTCCTTTCCTTCCTATTTCTTCCTTTGCTCATCATCCTTTTACCAGCATTCTTCAAATTTATATTTATTAATTCTTAGAGTTCAAAACAATTATTATACAGAATCTTAAATGTCTCTGCTGAGATTATTACATAATAAATCTAGAGACTTGAAAAGGCTACAAGTGACAGGAAGGAAGCTTTCTAGGATGAAAATATAATGAAGTAAATTATGAATTCAGTTTATAATTCAGGAGATGTGACCATTATCCAAGTGACAAACTTGCTATAATTAATTTCTCATGACAAAACTGGCCCCATCAATCAAAATTATTTCATCATCAACTGCTGCCCTTTCCAATTCTCCATATCCCAGTTTTTGTTTCATAGAAAAGAGAGACCATTAGTTTTAACAGTTAGCTATACAGTATTTTGTTCAAATTTCCAACTTACCACTACCTGTCCCTATTTCTAACCCCAATATTTCAGGTGCCTCCCTTTATTTGCCAAGGTCAACCCCTCCTCTCTCTGTTTTTTATTCCATTCCCTTCTGCCTCCATCACCCTGGAGGGACAAACAAACAAAAATTAAAGAAATATTTTCTTGTCTTTGTCTTCCCCTCAAACCACCAGTGTCTAGCATATGGAACACAACAAACATTTGTAGAAAGAATTATTAAATGCCCTATAGCAAGCTCATGTTTTAAATAGTATTCAAAACTCATTAAATTCTACAAGTAATAAATTAATACATTATATGCTTAATGTAAAAACTTCAAACAGTAACAAAATCATATTGTTTAAGCCTGGTAAAATAGTTTTAGCTTATGAATATAACAAAAATCCAAGTATATTAAAAATTCTGCACATATTATTCTGTAGTAAATTATATTTTTATTCATTCATATTAATACCTACGATGACAGTCAAAGTACTAAGCATTAGAAAAACAAGGAAGATTGTGTCTCTCAGCCTTTTGGCTAAGGTCAAACGTAGAAATATAAGGATGAGGCCGGGTGCAGTGGCTCACACCTGTAATCCCACCACTTTGGGAGGCCGAGGTGGGTGAATCACAAGGTTAGAAGTTTGAGACCAGCCTGGCCAACATGGTGAAACCCCGTCTCTACTAAAAATACAAAAAATTAGCTGGACGTAGTGGTGGGCGCCTATAATCCCAACTATTTGGGAGGCTGAGGCAGGAGAATAGCTTGAACCCAGGAGGCAGAGGTTGCAGTGAGCCAAGATCGTGCCACTGCAGCACTCCAGCGTGGGCGACAGTGCAAAACTCCATCTCCCAAAAAAAAAAAAAGGATGAATAACAGAATAACAGTTCCTGCTCTCAAGCCTGGTCCAGTGAGGGAGACAGATTTAAAATCATTTATTAAATTTCAATATTCTTAAAAAGAGCAATCAACAGAATAGTACTTATATGCTATTGATAATCTAAAAGGTGGCTGGGGTGTGGTGGCTTACGTCTGTAACTCCAGCACTAAGACTAAGAGGTCAAGGTGGGAGGATCACTTGAGGCCAGGAGTTCAAGACCAGCCTGGGCAACATAGTGAGGTCCCATTTTTACAAAGAAAAAACAATATTAATATAATAATAAGGGGGAAAATATATTCGTACTGACTTGCATATACATAAGAATATATGGAAGGATAAATAAGAGACTAAACAGTGGTTACTTTATTTTCCTTGGGGGGAAGAACTGAGTAGATGGAGGATGGGGTGAGACGTTTTGCTGTATGTATACCTTTTATATTTACTGAAACTTAACCCATGTAAACATATAAACTATTCAAAACATTAGATAATTAAAAACAGAAAAACAATCATATCAATGTACCTAGAGGTATGATAACATTATATGCATAAAAAATAGCGGTGGAAATAAAGATCGATTGTGCTTGGCAGTTTATGCTAGGGAAGCCTTCACTGGAAGTAACACTGGAGCTCACTCTCCAAGAATGAGGTCACCAGATGGAAAGGGGGAAAGGAAGGTAAGGGAAAATCTGTACCAACAGAGGAAACAAAAAGTATATACAGGGGAAGAGAAGCTAAGGAGAGAGTGGTACATTTAGGGAAACATTAGTAGGCTCAGCACATCTGGAAGTAGAATTGGCAGGAAAGGAGGTTGTATGCAGGGAGGGACAAACCAGGGAGGACCTCTTATTTATATCACCATGCCATAGAGCCTAACATATACCTTCAGGTAAAGTCAGTCACCAAAGGATTTTTAAGTAAGAGAATATACAAATCACTGTAATACGCCAGATAAAAGAACTAAGGGAGTGGTGGCAGAGACAGCGGATGAATTTAAGGTATTTAATAATGCTTAATGTATTATTAAACAATCCATGCAGAGCACTTAGTTCAATGTCTGGCACATATAGTAAGAGCTCCCCTAAATATTAGCTGATGTTGTTAAGCTAGAAACTGTACCTGGAGAACTCTTAAGTCCAGAAACTCTTTCAGATCTAATATCGTCTCCTGCCAAGCAAAACTCCCCCAAGTGAAATCATTTACTCTCATCTATCCTCCCATAGCACTTTATTCATGCTGTATAACATGTATAACCTATTAAACTAGGTTGTTTCAATATAATTCATAGGCTCACAGGGAAAAAAAATAGATTGTGATCATGCACACACCTGTTTTCCCAGTAGACTGTGACCAGAAACAGTATCACTGGGCAAAGACAACATTTAACAGATATTACACACTGTTAAATCTCAATAAACTGAGAACGAACTACTTTTAATTAGAATACCATACCACATGAATTTAAAAAAGGAATGACAACTGACAATAGCCTCATTGAAAACACTTGCAATACAGCAATGTAATTAAGTATCTAAACTAATACGAATCTGAAGTATATGATTTTCATAATTAAACTTCAAATAATCTACTGGGAAGTAGAACATCACTCTTATGTTTTTAATGATATGAAAATAAAAGTGTACAAATTTTTTTTAAAAAGAAATTTCTCAAAAGTTGACTCCCTGCAGAGATAGTTCTGGATAATTTCATTAGTTCTTCCTAACAGATTAAAAAAATTTATTATGGCAACTTTCAGCAGAGGAAACTGCTAGAACTTTTACTACCTTGCACAAATCACTAAAGGTGAGCAAAGGCCACAGCAGGCTGTCCTTAAAAAGAAGAAAACAAAACCCTCATCCAATAACATGATGCATGTATTAAAGAGGATTTTCATTAGATTTTTATCCATATGTAAACAGGACAACTATGAAAACATTAACTTGGTAGTCAAAATGAGCTAAAACCACAGTTAATAGTCATTCCATCTGTAGTATATAAATCAGCTATACCATTCACAACACATAGGCTTTCTCAAAACTGAGGCTCAGACAAGCTACCTGAAAGAAAATAAATGAGCTCCAGATATAATTTAGATTAATATGAAAAATAAATTAAAACTTACTTCATGATATATTTGGCTCTGTCTATTGTTTGAGCTTTAACTTTTACTAAAAGTGGGTGACTGTTATAAGTTTCATTCTTCCACTGGCCATACAGACGGTATCTTAAAAAACGATGAGATGAAGAATTAGGAAAAGTTAAACACTTAGAGGTTAATATACTAGAATTACTAATAGTTAAAAACATGAAAATAATATGTATTTACCTATGCTGATATGGAAATGTTTTAAACATTCCCCATAGTTCCTCAGACATACAAGCATTGCAGTCCATCAAAGAAAGAGATGGAAGTAGTACCTGGTCAGTAATGCTAAGCAAACAGCTAAGGATAACTTCCTAAAAGAAAGAAGGAAAAGTTATTTCAGTAAGAGGTCTATATTAATATAATCAACAATAAATTTATGACAGCCTTGGGAAAATTACTGTTTCTTAATCTCATAACACACAATATCCCATTCCTCACCCACCTTTTTCACAATGCTTATTTATGTTTCTCCATCTAAGACATAAAATGGGGTGAGGAAAGGAAAGGGGTAGCAAAGGAATGAGGAACTTTTATCTCTCTTCGTTTTTCAACATATTAATCCTCAGGGGAAAAAATGTTAATCTTAAAAGATAACTTTGCATAAGCTGCCAAAAACTATAATCAGCATCTACATTATAAAACAATTACTCATACAGATGATTAAAGCTTGTTCACAGTAAAATTAGTAGTATACTGTACCAAGACAAACATTAGACACATTATTGGATTTTTCTAGTCTCTTACCGTTTTTTCTTTATCTTCTTGTTTGCTTCCATCAGACTGAAACTATAATTTAAAAAAAGAAACTAATAAAATACAAAATGGCTAAGATTATGGTGTCACAATTTAGGTTCTAATTTGAAAAAAACTTTAACTTGCACATGATTCTTACTTTTTTACAAATATGTAGATTTTAAATATAGCCTGTTAACCTTTTTAAATTTTATCTATGTTTCTAACCTCTAAGTCATACTTGATATCCATGAATTTTAAGTGTCAATTTTTATAAACCAATTCTTTTCTCAACCTATCAAACCAACGCATCCTAAAATTGATCTAAGTGTTTATTATAAAAATGTAGTGAGGGCTGGGCATGGTGCCTCATGCCTGTAATCCCAGGACTTTGGGAGGCCGACGTGGGCAGATCCCCTGAGGTCAGGCGTTTGAGACCAGCCTGTCCAACATGGCGAAACCCCGTCTCTACTGAAAATACAAAAATTAACCAGGCATAGTGGCGCGCACCTGTAACCTCAGCTACTCGGGAGGCTTAGGCAGAAGAACCGCTTGAACCCAGGAGGCATAGGTTGCAGTGAGCCAAGATTGTGCCATTGCACACCAGCCTGGGCGACAAGAGCAAAAAAAAAGAAAAAAAAAATTGTGGCCAGTACAATAATTTCATTATAATACATTTGCATTTTTCCATCCAGAGATTATAGTTTTTCTTCTACGGAATTAGTATAATCAAACACTAAAGCAACAAAAAGCAAAAACAAAGCCAAATTAAACACAAAGAAATTTAAAACTATCTTTTAATTCACCACTCCCAAAGTCCTCACTGAAAGATAAGCCCAAAATACCAATAACATTACTAACAAAGACAAAACCATTGCTTAAACTGTACAGACTGAATGAAAAATCCTGGGTCTGTATTATATAAACAATTTGTAGATTTGCAGATGAGCCCCCTAAAGTGATGTTTGACAAGGATGTCTATTAATTCAAAATTAAACAGTGAATGATATTTGTGTGAATGTAAACAGAGACAGCGGGTGGAGTCTGTAGAAGACAAAAAGACAACTAAAGTACTGACAACCAGTGACAATCTAGATTTCTGACAAGAATTTAGCTCAATATCAAGTGAGAAAGAGGGAAAAGCTAATATGCGGATAATAAGCTTCTTATTTTCTTGGTAGATAAGGGTGTTTTGTGTATGCATACATTTTCACACTTCAGTAATGGATGTTACCACAGGAAAAGTCTAACCGTTATGCTACATTTTCACATAACACTAATTCAGGGCCTGCCATGTTACCTTTATGGGAAAATACATACACTCAATTTGTTTTTAATTGGCAGGTTAAAAAGGTATGGTTCCTTTCACAGAAATAATTTATTAAGTCAACATATATCCTGGTAAGCAAAGAGGAACTGGGTTACAGAGGAGTGGCCTGGCAGAAAAAAGCCAGATGGTTTGGTTTGGTTTGGGGGTGGTGAGGTGGCACACACATAATTCTGGTGGCATATAGGATGTACATTGGGAAACAAAAATACAGGTATCCTGTAATTGGAAAAACTAGGTTTATGGTATATTATGTCGGGGATAAAGACAGTTAAGCTCCTCCTTTCCTGGTATACTATAATTTAAACAAACCTAATAAAGCAACACACAGTTTTTTTTCCCACAGAAATAAAACATTTTATTTACTAAGTTGTCCTAATTCCCTTTCTAGGTGACTCTTATGAGTTTCAAGCATCTATTCTCTAGATTTCATATCAATTTCAAGCATCAATTCTCTAGATTTCATAAGCAGGAAAATTTGAAAAGGGGAAAGAAATATAGGAAGCAAAATAAAACCAACTAGAAGAGCAGTAAAAGACCTTCCTATCAAAGTCGAATTATAGCAAGAATGTACAAAATTAAATCAAGAAGTACATGCAAATAAAAGGAATTTTCTTGTTTGGTAGGAAAATACATTCTACTCCCTTGATACTTTTTCTCTTAGTTTAATTTGCTTTTTAATTCAAAGCAACTGTAAGATTCTCACACAACACTATAAGTTTTATTGAATGCCAGCTAGATGGGAGGGAGACAGAAACAGGGAGGGAGAACAAGAGACATGCATTCATGCATTCATTCATTCATTTACTGACTAAATTCCAGGCATTGGGAATTCAAATATGAACAGGACAGAGTACTGGCACCTCTTGAAGATCAAAAACTATACTTGGGCCAGGCATGGTGGCTGATGCCTGTAATCCAAGCACTTTGGGAAGCCGAGGCAGACGGATCATGAGGTCAGGAGTTAAGAGACCAACCTGACCAATATGGTGAAACCCCATCTCTCCTAAAAATACAAAAAACTAGCCAGGCATGGTGGCACATGCCTATAGTCCCAGTTACTCGGGAAACTGAGGCAGGAGAATTGCTTGAACCCGGGAGGTGGTGGTTGCAGTGAGCCTAGATCACGCCACTGCACTCCAGCCTAAGAGCAACAGAGCAAGACTCCGTCTCAAAAAAAAAAAAAAAAAAAAAAAAAAGGTTTTGAAAATGGAAAATAAAACCTGCAGATCTATGAAGATCAAAGGGGAAGTTTAAAAAAAAGCTGTATCAATTGTTGAGACCTGGCAAATTATTTAAATTTCATCAGCCTAATTTCTATGAACTCTCAGAAATCATGGCCTCGGTGGCTGGCAAGGTGGCCAAATAGAAACAGCTCCAGTCTGCAGCTCCCAGCAAGAAGGTGAATTATTTCTGCATTTCCAACTGAGGTACCCAGCTCATCTCAGTGGGACTGGTTAAACAGTGGGTGCAGTCCACGGAGGGTGAGCCAAAGCAGGGTGGGGCATCGCCTCACCCAGGAAGTGCAAGGGGTCGGAGAACTCCCTCCCCTAGCCAAGGGAAGCCATGAAGGACTGTGCCGTGAGGAATGGTAGATTCTGGCCCAGATAAGCTTTTCCCACAGTCTTCACAATCCGCAGACCAGGAGACTCCCTCTGTGCCTACACCACCAGGGTCCTGGGTTTCAAGCACAAAATTGGATGGCCGTTTGGGCAGACACTGAGCTAGCTGCAGGAGTCTTCTTTCACACCCCAGTAGTTCCTGGAACACCAGCGAGACAGAACCATCCACTCCCCTGGAAAGGGGGCTGAAGCCACAGAGCCAAGTGGTCTAGCTCAGTGAATCCCACCCCCACGGAGCCCAGCAAGCTAAGATCCACTGGCTTGACATTCTCGCTGCCAGCACAGCAGTCTTAAGTCAAGCCGGGACAGAGGCTTGAGTAGGTGGTTTTCCCCTCACAGTGTAAACAAAGCCACTGGGAAGTTCAAAGTGAGCAGAGCCCACTGCAGCGTCCCAAAGCTGGTGTAGCCTGACTGTCTCTCTAAATTCCTCCTCTCTGGGCAGGGCATCTCTGAAAGAAAGGCAGCAGCCCCAGTCAGGGGCTTATAAATAAAACTTCCATCTTCCTGGGACAGAGCAGCTGGGGGAAGAGGTGGCTGTGGGCACAGCTTCAGCAGACTTAAATGTTCCTGCCTGCTAGCTCTGAAGGGGACAGCGGATCTCTCAGGACAGCGCTCAAGCTCTGCTAAGAGAGAGACTGCCTCCTCAAGTGGGTGATTGACCCCTGTGCCTCCGGACCAAGAGACACTTCCCAGCAGGGGTCGACAGACATCATACAGGAGAGCTCTGGCTGGCATTTGGCAGGTGCCCCTCCAGGATGAAGCTTCCAGAAGAAGGAAAAGACAGCAATCTTTGCTGTTCTGTAGCCTCCGCTGGAGCTACCCAGGCAAACAGGGTCTGAAGTGGACCTCCAGCAAACTCCAGCAGACCTGCAGCAGAGAGGCCTATTAGAAGGAAAAGTAACAAACAGAAAGTAATAGAGTCAACACCAACAAATAGGACGTTCACACAAAAACTCCACCCGAATGTCACCAACATCAAAGACCAAAGGTAGATAAATCCATGAAGATGAGGAAAAAACAGCACAAAAAGGCTGAAAATTCCAAAAACCAGAATGCCTCTTCTCCTCCAAAGGATCACAACTCCTCAACAACAAGGGAACAAAACTGGACAGAGAATGAGTTTGAGGAACTGACAGAAGTAGGCTTCAGAAGGTGGGTAATAAGAAACTCCTCCAAGCTAAAGGAACATGTTCTAACCCAATGCAAGGAAGCTAAGAACCTTGAAAAAAGATTAGAGAATTGCTAACTAGAATAACCAGTTAAGAGAACAAAAATGACCTCATGGAGCTGAAAGACACAGCATGAGAACTTCCTGAAGCATACACAAGTATCTATAGCCGAATCGATCAAGCAGAAGAAAGGATATGAGAGACTGAAGCTCAAGTTAATGAAACAAAGCGTGAAGACAAGATTAGAGAAAAAAAAATGAAAAAGAACAAACAAAGCCTCCAAGAAACATGGGACTATGTGAAAAGACCAAACCTACGTTTGATTCGTGTACCTGAAAGTCACAGGGAGAATGGAACCAAGTTGGAAAACACTCTTCAGAGTATTATCCAGGAAAACTTCACCAATCTAGCAAGACAGGCCAACATTCAAATTCAGGAAATACAGAGACCACCACAAAGATACTCCTCGAGAAGAGCAACCCCAAGACACATAATCATCAGATTCATCAAGGTCAAAACAAAGAAAAAAATGTTAAGGGCAGCCAGAGAGAAAGGTCAGGTTACCCACAAAGGGAAGCCCATCAGACTAACAGCAGATCTCTCAGCAGAAACCTTACAAGCCAGAAGAGAGTGGGGTCTAATAATCAACATTCTTAAAGAAAAGAATTTTCAACCCAGAAGGTCATATCCAGCCAAACTAAGTTTCATAAGCGAAGGAGAAGTAAAATCCTTTACAGACAAGCAAATGCTGAGAGATTTTGTCACTACCAGGCCTGCCTTATAAGAGCTCTTGAAGGAAGCACTAAATATGGAAAGGAAAGACTGGTTACAGCTACTGCAAAAACCTACCAAATTGTAAACACCATCGACACTGTGAAGAAACTGCATCAACTAACAGGCAAAATAACCAGCTAGCATCATAATGACAGGATCAAATTCACACATAACAATATGAACCTTAAATGTAAATGGGCTAAATGCCCCTAAATTAAAAGACACAGACTAGCAAATTGGATAGAGTCAAGACCCATCAGTGTGTTGTATTCGGGAGACCCATCTCACGTGCAAAGACACACATAGGCTCAAAATAAAGGGTTGGAGAAAGATTCACCAAGCAAATGGAAAGCAAAAAAAGCAGGGGTTGCAATCCTAGTCTTTGATAAAACAGACGTTAAAACAACAAAGATCAAAAAAGACAAAGAGGGGCATTACATAATGGTAAAGGGATCAATGCAACAGGAAGAGCTAACTATCCTCAATATATATGCACCCAATACAGAAGCACCCAGATTCATAAAGCAAGTTCTTAGAGACCTACAAAGAGACTTAGGCCCCCACACAATAATAGTGGGAGACTTTAACATCCCACTGTCAATACTAGACAGATCAACGACACAGAAAATTAACTAAGACATTCAGGGCTTTAACTCAGCTCTGAACAAAGCAGACTTAATAGACATCTACAGAACTCTCCACCTCAAATCAACAGAATATACATTCTTCTCAGCATCACATCACACTTATTATAAAATTGACCACATAATTGGACGTAAAAGACTCCTCAGGAAATGCAAAAGAATGGAAATTATAACAGTCTCTCAGACCACAGTGCAATCAAATTAGAACTCGGGATTAAGAAACTCACTCAAAACCACACAACTACACGGAAACTGAACAACCTGCTCCTGAATGACTACTGGGTAAATAATGAAATTAATGCAGAAATAAATAAGCTATTTGAAACCAATGAGAACAAAGAGACAACGTACCAGAATCTCTGGGACGCAGCTAAGGCAGTGTTTAGAGAGAAATTTATAGCACCAAATGCCCACAGGAGAATGTGGAAAAGATCTAAAATCGATATCCTAACATCACAATTAAAAGAACTAGAGAAGCAAGTGCAAACAAATTCAAAACCTAGCAGAAGACAAGAAATAACTAAGATTAGAGCAGAACTGAAGGAGACAGAGACACCAAAAAAACCCTTCAAAATATCACTGAATCCAGGAGCTGGTTTTTTGAAAAGATTAACAAAATAAGACTGCTAGCCCGATTAATAAAGAAGAAAAGACCCCGGTGTGTGATGTTCCCCTTCCCGAGTCCAAGTGATCTCATTGTTCAGTTCCCACCTATGAGTGAGAACATGCGGTGTTTGGTTTTCTGTTCTTGTGATAGTTTGCTAAGAATGATGGTTTCCAGCTGCATCCATGTCCCTACAAAGGACACAAACTCATCCTTTTTTATGGCTGCATAGTATTCCATGGTGTATATGTGCCACATTTTCTTAATCCAGTCTGTCACTGATGGACATTTGGGTTGATTCCAAGTCTTTGCTATTGTGAATAGTGCCGCAATAAACATACGTGTGCATGTGTCTTTATAGCAGCATGATTTATAATCCTTTGGGTATATACCCAGTAATGGGATGGCTGGGTCATATGGTACATCTAGTTCTAGATCCTTGAGGAATCGCCATACTGTTTTCCATAATGGTTGAACTAGTTTACAATCCCACCAACAGTGTAAAAGTGTTCCTATTTCTCCACATCCTCTCCAGCACCTGTTGTTTCCTGACTTTTTAATGATCGCCATTCTAACTGGTGTGAGATGGTATCTCATTATGGTTTTGATTTGCATTTCTCTGATGGCCAGTGGGGAGGGGGGAGGGGGGAGAGGGGAGAGATTGCATTGGGAGTTATACCTGATGTAAATGACGAGTTGATGGGTGCTGACGAGTTGATGGGTGCAGCACACCAACATGGCACAAGTATACATATGTAACAAACCTGCACATTATGCACATGTACCCTAGAACTTAAAGTATTTAAAAAAAAAAAAAAAAAAAAAAAGAATTGTGGGCAGATGATGCAACCAGGCAGTTCACCAAAAAAAAAAAAAAAAAAAAAAATTCAAATGGCTATTAAACATATAAAAGGATGCTCAACCTCACTCAAAATAAAAGTGCAGATTAAAACTCTAAAAAAAGAAAAAGAAAAGAGAAAAGAATCAAATAGACACAATAAAAAATTATAAAGGGGATATCACCACTGATCCCACAGAAATACAAACTACCATCAGAGAATACTATAAACACCTCTACGCAAATAAACTAGAAAATCTAGAAGAAATAGATAAATTCCTGGATACATGCGCCCTCCCAAGACTAAACCAGGAAGAAGTAGAATCCCTGAATAGACCAATAACAAGTTCTGAAATAGAGGCAGTAATTAATAACCTACCAACCAAAAAAAGCCCAGGACCACACAGACTCACAGCCAAATTCTACCAGAGGTACAAAGAAGAACTGGTACCATTCTCTCTGAAACCATTCCAAACAACAGAAAAAGAGGGACTCCTCCCTAACTCATTTTACGAGGCCAGCATCATCCTGATACCAAAACCTGGCAAAGACACAACAAAAAAAGAAAATTTCAGGCCGACATCCCTGATGAACATATATGCAAAAATCCTCAATAAAATACTGGCAAACCGAATCCAGCAGCACATCAAAAAGCTTATCCACCACAATCAAGTCAGCTTCATCCCTGGGATGCAAGGCTGGTTCAACATACATAAATCAATAAACGTAATCCATCACATAAACAGAACCAATGACAAAAACTACATGATTATCTCAATAGATGCAGAAAAGGCCTTCGATAAAATACAACACCCCTTCATGCTAAAAACTCTCAATAAACTAGGTATCAGTGGAACATATCTCAAAATAATAAGAGCTATTTATGACAAACCCACAGCCAATATCATATTGAGTGGGCAAAAGCTGGAAGCATTCCCTTTGAAAACCAGCGCAAGACAGGGATGCCCTCTCTCACCAATCCTATTCAACATAGTATTGGAAGTTCTAGTCAGGGCAGTCAGCCAAGAGAAAGAATAAAGTGTACTGAAATAGGAAGAGAGGAAGTCAAATTGTCTCTGTTTGCAGATGTCATGATCGTATATTTAGAAAACCCCATCGTCTCAGCCCAAAATCTCCTTAAGCTGATAAGTAACTTCAGCAAAGACTCAGGATACAAAATCAATGTGCAAAAATCAAAAGCATTTCTATACACCAATAATAGAGAGCCAAATCATGAGTGAACTCCCATTCACAATTGCTAAAGAGAGAATAAAATACCTAGGAATACAGCTTACAAGGGATGTGAAGGACCTCCTCAAGGAAAACTACAAACTACTGCTCAAGGAAATAAGAGAGGACACAAGCAAATGGAAAAACATTCCATGCTCATGGATAGGAAGAATTAATATCGTGAAAATGGCCACACCACCCAAAGTAATTTACAGATTCAGTGCTATCCCCATCAAGCTACCAGTGACTTTTTTTCACAGAGTCAGAAAAAACTTTAAATTTCATATGGAACCAAAAAAGAGCTCATATACCCAAGACAATCCTAAGCAAAAAGAAAAAAGTTGGAGGCATCATGCTACCTGACTTCAAACTATATTACAAGGCTACAGTAACAAAAACAGCATGGTACTGGTACCAAAACAGATACATGGACCAATGGAACAGAACAGAGGCCTCAGAAATAACGCCACACATCTACAAACATCTGATCTTTGACAAACCTAACAAAAACAAGCAATGGGGAAAGGATCCCCTATTTAACAAATGGTGTTGGGAAAACTGGCTAGCCATATGCAGAAAACTGAAACTGTACCCCTTCCATACACTGTGTACAACAATTAACTCAAGATGGATTAAAAGACTTAAACGTAAGACCTAAAACCAGAAAAGCCCTAGAAGAAAACTTAGGCAATACTATTTAGGACAAAGGCATGGGCAAAGACTTCATGACTAAAACACCAAAAGCAATGGCAACAAAAGCCAAAATTGACAAGTGGCATCTAATTAAACTAAAGAGCTTCTGCACAGCAAAAGAAACTATCATCAGAGTGAACAGGCAACCTACAGAATGGGAGAAAATTTTTGTAATCTATCCATCTGACAAAGGGCTAATATCCAGAATCTAGAATGAACAAATTTACAAGAAAAAAACAACCCCATCAAAAAGCGGGCAAATGATATGAACAGACACTTCTCAAAAGAAGACATTTATGCAGCCAAAAAACATATGAAAAAATGCTCATCATCACTGGTCATCAGAGGAATGCAAATCAAAACCACAAGGAGATACCATCTCACGCCAGTTAGAATGGTGATAATTAAAAAGTCAGGAAACAACAGATGCTGGAGAGGATGTGGAGAAACAGGAATGCTTTTACACTGTTGTAAATTAGTTCAACCATTGTGGAAGACTGTGGCGATTCCTCAAGGATCTAGAACCAGAAATACCATTTGACCCAGCAATCCCATTACTGGGTATATACCCAAAGGATTATAAATCATTCTACTATAAAGACACATGCACATGTATGTTTATTGCAGCACACTTCACAACAGCAAAGACTTGGAACCTACCCAATGCCCATCAACGATAGATTGGATAAAGAAAATGTGTCACATATACACCATGGAATATTATGCAGCCATAAAAACGGATGAGTGCATGTCCTTTGCAGGGACGTGGATGACGCTGGAAACCATCATTCTCAGCAAACTAACACAGGAACAGAAAACCAAATACCACATGTTCTCACTCATAAGTGGGAGTTGAACAATGAGAACACAAGGACACAGGGAGGGGAACATCACACACAGGGGCCTGTAACGGGGTGGGGGGCTAGGGGAGGGATAGCATTAGGAGAAATACCTAATGTAGATGATAGGTTGATGGGTGCAGCAAACCACCATGGCACGTGTATACCTATGTAACAAACTTGCATGTTCTGCACATGTATCCCAGAACTTAAAGTATAATTTAAAAAAAAAAAAAAAAAACCAGACTTGCCTGTGAGCAACTGAATTTTTAAGTTTGAATAGGCAGGGCGCAGTGGCTCACGCCTGTAACCCCAGCACTTTGGGAGGCTGAGACGGGCAGATCACAAGGTCAGGAGTTCATGACCAGCCTGACCAACATGGTGAAAACCCTTCTCTACTAAAAAAAAAAAGACAAAGATTAGCCGGGCATGGTGGCACGCGCCTGTAATCCCAGCTACTCAGGAGGCTGAGGCAGGAGAATCGCGTGAACCTGGGAGGCAGAGGTTACGGTGAGCCAAGATTGCGCCACTGCACTCCAGCCTGGGCGACAGAGCTAGACTCCGTCTCAAAAAAAAAAAAAAAGGTTTAATAAAACTAGACACAATTACGCCCATATAGGCCATTAGCTGAATGGCCCAAAACAAGTTCCAAAATTGCCCTATAAAGACACAGTAGCTGATCCAGCTGCATAACTGTACAGGACTCACAAAAAATATATAGGTTTATAGGTTTATTAGGAGGAGGGTTTTTGGAGAGTCATGGAATAAATGGAAAAGTTGTAGACATAACTAGATAATTTTTTATTAATAACGACTTATTTTGAGTATCTCTGCCCCTTAAACATTTCAAACACTACTCAGGACTATGTCTCAGAAGAGAGGAAAAAAACACAAGATTTTTGAAAAGACTGGAACCTGAAGCTGTCTGTGTGAATTAAAACACTATTTTCAACTTCCCCCTTCTTCTCATTCTTACTACAATTTATTTAGTACTCACTGTGTGCCATGTACAGACTAAAATCTTCGCATTTATTTCTTAAAACTACTCTATGAAGAATCTTGGGTTTTAAGCTACATAACCAAGACAGATTTTCAATTTTGAAAACAAATAAGTGGAATGAAGCAGAATCACAGACTCCCCCTCCTGTAATAGCTGACAAAAAAACAAAAAGTAGTAAACATCAGCCTCGAAGTTCTAAAGCATTTGTTTTATAAACTACAGTTTTGAAACTACTGGTCTAAGGTACATTCTCCTCCTACCAATCCAAATTTTTATTACGAAAAATTTCAAATTTACCTAAAAACTGAAAGGATAGTATACTAAACACCTATATATACCTACCTTCTAAGTTCAACAGTTAACATTTTGCCCTTTTTTTGGCAGACCAAAAAAATTTGCAGGCATGACACTTTTCTCAAAATAATGCAGGATGTCTCCTAAGAATAAGGACATGCCTCCACATTACCACAAGATCACTATCTCACCTATTTCCTAATGTCATCTAATACCCAGTCTGGGGTATATTCTGCCTGGCTAATTTCAGGTTTTACTAAGCTTTATTTGTAAATCAATTTAGAACACTTTGGCTTTTACCAAGGGCCAACATATGAAATAGCCACATAGTCTTTCTAGACAAATGAATTACAATGGCAGAGTAAAACATAAACACAGAATCTCTCTACCCCAATTCCTAACACAATAAATAAAATGTATTTTATTTATAAGAATCGCTTGAACCCGGGAGGCAGAGGTTGCAGTGAACTGAGCTTGCACCACTGCACTCTAGCCTGGTGACAGAGCAAGACTCTGTCTCAAAAAAAAAAGGAACTTACGGCTAGGCACGGTGGCTCATGCCTGTAATCCCAGCACTTTGGGAGGCCGAGGCAGGTGAATCACTCGAGGCCAGGAGTTCTAGACCAACCTAGCCAACATGGCGAAACCCCGTCTCTACTAAAAATACAAAAATTTAGCCAGGCATGGTGGCACGTGCCTGTAATCACAGCTACTCAGGAGGCTGAGGCATGAGAATTGCTTGAACCCAGAAGGCAGAGGTTGCAGTGAGCCAAGGTCATGCCATTGTACTCCAGCCTAGGTGACAGAGCAAAACTCTGTCTCAAAAAAACAAAAGGTGGGGAGTCAGGCGTGGTGGCTCACGCCTGTAATCCCAGCACTTTGGGAGGCTGAGGTGGGCGGATCACCTAAGGTCAGGAGTTCAAAACTATCCTGGCCAACAAGGCGAAACCCCATCTCTACTAAAAATAGAAAAATTAGCTGGGTGTGGTGGTGCATGCCTATAGTCCCAGCTAGTAGGGAGGCTGAGGCAGGAAATCTGCTTGAACCTGGGGGTGGAGGTTGCAGTTAGCCAAGATCATGCCATTGCACTCCAGCCTGGGTAACAAAAGCAAAATTCCACCTCAAAAAAAAAAGGGCAGGGGGCAATATAAGCAGAAATATGGAAATTTTAAGGAAAAAATCAAAAAGAAATCCTACAGATCAGAAACACTGTAACAGAATGAAGAATGCCTTTGATGGTCTTACTAGGAAATAACACAGCTGAGGAGGAAAAATTTCTAAGCTTGAGGATATCTCCATAGAAGCCTGCAAAATTGAAAAGCAAAGAGAAAAAAGGCTCATAAAAGGCAGAACAGAATATCCAAGAACCGTAGGACTACAAAACTGTAACATATGCATAATGGAAATAGCAGAAGAGAGGAAGGAAGAGAAGAAATATTTGAAGCAATGATGACAGAATTTCCCCCAAACTAGTATCAGGCACCAAACCACAGATGCAGGAAACTCAGAGAACACCAAGCAAGACAGATGCAAAAAATAAATAAATAAATAATAAAACAAAACAAACTACACCTAGGCATATCATGTTATAACTACAGAAAATCAAAGAAAAAGAAAAAAATCCTAAAAGAAGCTGGGTGCGGGGGAGAACACCTTGCTTATAGAGAAGCAAGGGTAAGAACTCCAACACATTTCTCCTCAGAAACTAAGCAAGAGTGGAGTGAAAGATTTAACGTGTTAAGATTAAAAAAACAAACAAAAAAAAAAACCTAGAATTCTGGACCCTGTGAAATTATACTTTAAATGTAAAGGAGAAATAAAGACTTTCTCAGACAAAAACTGAGGGAATTTGTTGCCAGTAGACCTGCCTTGCAAGAAATACTAAGTAAGTTCTTTAGACAGAAAGAAAATAATATAGGTCAGAAACTTGGACACATATAAGCAAACAAAAAAAGAAACACTGAAGTAAGATTAAGTGAAGGTAAAATAAGAATGTTTATTTTTCTTATGCTTAACTAATATAACAAAAATAATGGTTTGTTCAAAAGAATAGCAACAATGTATTTGATTACATATGCATATGCGTGCGTGTGTGTGTGTGTGTGTGTGTGTGTGTGTGTGTGTGTGTAAGCAAATGAATGACTTCAGTGATGTCGGGAGGAAAGAATTAGGATTATGCTGTTATTGTAAGGTACTCACACTACCCATGAGGCAAAATAGTGTGTTTGAAAGTGGACTTGGATCAATTGTAAATGTACATTGCAGACTGTGGGGTAATCACTAAAAAACTTAACCAAAAAAAGGCCAGAAAGGGCAGGAAAAGAGCGGAAGACAAAAACAGGAACAAAAAACAGGGGCAAAAACTAGAAAACAGTAAGAAAAATGGTAGATACTAATATTAATCCAAATACATCAATTACTTCGAACACTGACAGTGTAAACGCACCAATTAAAATACATAGATTGTCAGAGCAGATCAAAAACCTAGGTCCACACAAAAACTTGTACAAAGATGCTTACAGCAGCTTTATTCTTGATTGCCACAACTTGGAAGCAACCAACATGTCCTTCAGTAGGTGAGTGGATAAACTGTGATACATCCAGACAATGAAATATTATTCAGTGCTAAAAAGAAATGAGCTATCAAGCCACGAAAAGACATAGAGGAAACCTAAATGTGTATAATTTTACTAAGTGAAAGAAAACAATCTGAAAAGGCTACATACCGTATGATTCCAACTATATGCCTTTCTGAAAAAGGCAAAACCATGCAGACAATGAAAAGCCCAGTGGTTGCCAGGGGTTGTGGGGAGAGAGGGATAAATGAGCAGAGCACAGAGGATTTTTTAGGGCAGTGATAATATTCTATACATTTGACGAGATCCCTAGTATGTACAACACAAAGCAAATCCTGATGTAAACTATGGACTTTGATGTGTCAATGTGGGTTCATCCCTGTAACAAATGTACCACTCTGGTGGGAGATGTTGATTACAAGGGAGGCTATGCACATATGGGGACAGGTGGCATATAACAAATCTCTGTGCCTTCCTCTGGATTTTGCTGTGAACTTAAAATTGCTCTAAAAAATAAAGTCTAAAAAGTGTATAGGTGCTATCAAAAACATTTGAGTATGTCAGATGAGCATGTTAGTGCTCTACAATTAAAGAAAATGTTATTATAGCAAAATGTGTCATTTTATATGAAACAATTCTAGAGCCACCAAACTCCTCCACCGCTTAAGACTAGAACAAGAATCCTCAAAGTTTGGTCTTTGGGCCGGGAGCATCAATATCACAGAAGAACTTACTAGAAATGCAGATTCTAAGGTCTCATCTCAAGACCTACTGAATCAAAAACTCCAAGGATGGGGCCCAACAATCTATTTTAACAAGTCCTCGGCCGGGCGCAGTGGCTCACGCCTGCAATCCCAGCACTTTGGGAGGCCGAGGCAGGCGGATCACGAGGTCAAGAGATCGAGACCATTCTGGCCAACATGGCGAAACCCCGTCCTAAAGTACAAAAATTAGCTGGGTGTGGTGGCGCATGCCTGTAGTCCCACCTACTTGGGAGGCTAAGGCAGGAGAACAGCTTGAACCCGGGAGGTGGAGGTTGTAGTGAGCCGAAGTTGTGCCACCACATTCCAGCCTGGCGACAGAGCTGGAATGTCTCAAAACAAACAAACAAACAAAAACAAGTCCTCTGGATGATTACAATGCATGCTGAAGCTTGAGAATCACTGTACTAGGAGTTAGTCCTATATACTACATACCTCAAATTTAAGAAACATATATACACATAATCAGAGAAATAAATTACAAATAACTATAGGGCTAGAAGATAATTCTGTTAAGTGATATCCGGTATAAGTATATAAGCCTCTTTTTAAAAATATGCCTAATTTGGGCCGGGCGCGGTGGCTCAAGCCTGTAATCCCAGCACTTTGGGAGGCCGAGACGGGTGGATCACGAGGTCAGGAGATCGAGACCATCCTGGATAACACGGTGAAACCCCGTCTCTACTAAGAAATACAAAAAACTAGCCGGGTGAGGTGGCGGGCGCCTGTAGTCCCAGCTACTCGGGAGGCTGAGGCCGGAGAATGGCGTGAACCCGGGAGGCGGAGCTTGCAGTGAGCTGAGATCCGGCCACTGCACTCCAGCCTGGGCTACAGAGCGAGACTCCGTCTCAAAAAAAAAAAAAAAAAAAAAATGCCTAATTTGTATATAAAAGCAACCCTAAGCTTATAAATGAGATTTGTTAAAGAAGTGTAATTGTAAATAAATTATTTGGAACTAAGGTCATATTCACCCTTTAGAAGCAATCTTAAAAATCCTGCTTGAATTCCAAGCTAGACAACAAAACCCTTTTAAACGCAGAACAAATGATTTGTCACAGCAAAATCTTTTATGGGTAAGAACAGATCAAAATTCTAACTCAGATAACTGTAAATATTTACTTTTCCATCACAAACTTAGTAATGAGAAAATGCAGATTTCTTCTTACACTGGTCTCTATGGTCAAAATTAACATTTTTCTCTTCCCTTCTGCCCTTCATCTCTGCAAGAATAGACTGGAGTTAATGCAGGAACCTGGCACAACTAGGGCAGAATGGGTGTACAGGATGAATGCAATGGAGAAGGCAAGAGGGGAAGTGTGACAGCTCTACCAAGTGTGTATCTTGGTAATAATATTGTATATGGTTATGTACAGGACTTCCATGAGTTGGAGGTTTGGTCTCCTGCTCACAAGTTTCATACTTGTAACCAAACAAAGAATTTCAGAACAAGAGACCTGAACATTAAGATTTTCAAGTAAAAAGAGCAGCTTTAGGTAGGTGAAAGTATGAGGAGAAACAGGCTGTTTATATAGTCTCAAAGTATTATATCTTCCCGCAAGACGTATCTTAATAACAAAGGGAAAAAACAGTAACTGTATAGTGGAGAAACCTGGCAGAGATCACCTTAACCAAATGATAAAGTTAACATCACTAGCAATGGAACAAAGTGACTTCATGTGCATCTGATATGATGCACTGGAAAAAATACAGCCCTTCTGTTTCTTGAGCAGGCACTAGCTAACATGAATCATCCTTTTCAGATAATAAAAATCAAGAGTGAAACATTACTATATTTCCTAAATTTCTTTAAATTTTTTTATTGGTACAAATATTTGTACATATTTGTGGGGTATATGTGATAATTTGTTACAAGCAATCCCATTACCAGGTATTTATCAAAAGGAAAAGTAATCAATATATCAAAAGGATACCTGTACCCTCATGTTTACTGCAATATTACTCACAACAGCAAAGTTATGGAATCAACCTATTAAGTGCCCATCAATTGATGAATGAATAAAATGTGATGTATATATACACAATGGAATACTATTCAGCCATAAAAAAAGAATGAAATCATATCATTTGCAGCAATGTTGATGGAACTAGAGGTCTTTATGTTAAGTGAAATAAGCCAGGCACAGAAAGACAAATATCATATGTTTTCACTCATGTGAAAGCTAAAAAAGTGGTCTCATGACTGGGCACAGTGATTCGCGCCTGTAATCCCAGCATTTTGGGATGCTAAGAAGGTCAGATCACCTGAGGTCAGGAGTTCGAGACCAGCCTGGCAAACATGGTGAAACCCCGTCTTTACTAAAAATACAAAAACTAGTTGGGCTTGGTGGCGGGCACCTGTAATCCCAGCTACTCGGGAGGCTGAAGCAGGAAAATTACTTGAACCCAGGAGGCGGAGGTTGCAGTGAGCCAAGATCGCACCACTGCACTCCAGCCTGGGCGACAAGAGCAAAACTCCATCTCAAAAACAAAACAAAACAAAACAAAAAGTGGTCTCATGGAGGGAGAGGCTAGAATGACAGATAACAGAGGCTGGGGGTGAGGGGGAATAAACAAACGTTGATTAATAGGTACAAATATGCAGTTAGATTGACGGAATGAATTCCCATGTTCAATAGCAGAGTAGGGTGACTACAGTTAACAATGTATTGTATATTTCAAAATAGCTAGAACAGAGGACTTAGAATGTTCCCAACATTTAGAAATGATATACTTTCATTTCATATGAATATTACATAATAAGCAATATATATAGTAATAATTAACTACTTAACAGATTTCTTTAGAGTACCTTTACATAATTTAAATTTGTGGGCACTAAAAACAACCTACCTAGGCAACATAGAGAGACTTTGTCTCTACAAATATTTTAAAAAATTAGCCAGGCATGGCAGCATGCACCTGTGGTCCTAGCTACTTGGGCTGCTGAGGCAGAAAGATCCCTTCAGCGTGAGAGATCAAGGCTGCAGTGAGCCATGGTGGTGCCACTTACACTCCAGCCTTCATGACAAAGTGCAACCCTATCTCAAAAACAAACAAAAAAAACTACCAAGTATAAAAAGGCAAGTCAAATATTTCAGATGTCAAGAAATTAATATACAATAGCCATTAGTATTTCTATACAGTTACTGTTGTCGAAAATTCAAATTAGATATAATCACCAAACACTGAAGACACCCTGCATTTGTGCTTTTTAACAACGTCTAGATGTTTTTTCAGTTGTCATGTTTCACAACTTTAAAGAAACTATGTATAATTCTTTTCAGCTTTAAAACCTTGGGCTGGGCAAAGATTTCTTAGAGCATGAAAAGCAAACCATAAAAGAAAAATACTACTAAATTGGAATTAATCAAACGTTAAAATTTTTTTGCTGTTAAAAAATAGTTAACAAAATGAAAAGGCAAATCAGACTAAGAAAAAAATTTCCAAATATCACATGTCTGGTAAGGCCTTGCATCCAGAATAAAGAACTCTTACAACTCAATAATAAAAAGACAAATAATCCAACCTAAAAATGTGCAAGAGACATGAACAGACATTTCACTAAAGATAACTATAAATGGCAAATAAGCACATGAAAAGATGATCAACATCCCTAGTCACCGGAACGAAATTAAAAGTTCAGCAAGACACCACTACATACCCACTAGAATGACTAAAATTTAAAAGAGTGACAACACCAGGTGTTGGTGGGAATGTGGAACAATTAGAAGTCTCATACAACAGCTCTTAGGAATGCAAAATGGTACAGACGCTTTGAAACAGTTTGGTAATTTTTTATGAAATTAAACATATAGTTACTCATATGACCCATCAATCCCACTCCTAGAGACACAAAAACACATGCCTCCCAAAAGGCTTGTGCAAGAATATTGAAAGCAGCGCTACAATAGCCTCCAAGTAGAAACAACCCAAATGCCCATCAACTGGTGGCTACACTCCGGTACATCTATGTAATAAAATATCACTCAGCAATAAAGGAAACTACTGACACATGCAACTTGGATAAATCTCGAAAGCTTAAATGGAAGAAACTAGACAGAGAAGAGTATATACCATATGATTCCATTTATTAATTAAGATGTAGAAAAAGCAAAACTATAGTGATGGAAAGCCTATCAGAGGTTGCCAGGAACAGCAATGGAAGGAGGGAACTTCTATATCATAATTGTAGTGGTGAACATACAACTGTATGCATTTGTCAAAACTCATCGAATTGTACACTTAAAATTGTAGAAGTTTACTGTATTTAAATTATACCTCAAAGTTGATTTTTTAAAAAAGCATAAATGTTTATGTTAGGATAATAACTAGAATGGAGTATGAGAAAGACTCTAGGTTGCAGGTACTATTCTATTTTTTGATTTGGGTAGTGGACATATGGGTGCTTAGTTTAGGGAAAGTCACTGAGCTGTATTTTTCCATATGTATGTTTTATTTCAATAAAAATCTTACTAAAAAAAAAAAAAAAATGGGTCCTCAACAGTCTGAGGCTGAAAAGACTACACATAGCAGCAATGATTGAAAACTACACTCAAGAAAATGACTAGATGGTAAGCAGAGGAAAAGAATGCAAGGTAACCACTAATTATAAGGGAATTCAAAAAGCGGCCACTTGTCTGAAGTACATTTTCCCATGTGAGGGACTTAACTAATAATCTAGCTAGATTTGGGTTATATTAATATATACAGTTATGCACCATTTAACAATGTTTCGGTTGATGGACCACATATACGACCAGGGTCATATAATACTATACTAGAGCTAAAAAATTCCTATTGCCTAGTGATATCATGGTTGTCCTAACAACTTAGTGCAAGGTATTACCTTTTATATGTTTAGATATGTTCAGATACACAAATACTTAACAGTGTATTACAACTGCCCATAGTATTCAGTATGGTAACATTCTGTACAGATTTGTAGCCTAGGAGTAACAGGTCATACCATATAGCCTAGGTTATGTAGTAGGTCACACCATCTAGGCTTGTAGAAGTACACTCTCTGACGTTTGCACAATGACGAATCACCTAATGATGCATTTCTCACCTGTCATTAAGCAACATGTGACTGTATATGGTTAGGACACACTGGAATTTTCCACAAACCTCACTCAACATAACCCTTTATTAACTGAGGTTCATATTTTTATTTCTAAAGATACTCATAACACAAGTACACTCAGAACATTTTCATTTCAAAATTTAGGTTTGTAAGAAAAATCTTACTTACCTCCTTCATAAATGACTTGCCTATGCGCACCACTTTTGCAAATAAAATGGGATCGTGAGAAAGGTGAGGACCAAGGTAACAGAACATATTGAACACGTCTCTCCTCAAATCTTCAAAGCTCTCAGCTTGTTTTGGTGCCCTCTTGTTTTGCAAAGCATTAACAGGTGAGCCTTTAGCACCTTTAGGAACACCAACTCTATTTTAAAAAGTAAAATAAATAAATAAATACATATATATAATAAATATAACTATATACACACACACTACAATATCTATCATTTTAAGTTAACAAAGTTATCTTAATCAGCGAAATGTTTTCTTGCTCATATTTGCTTTCTACATTTCAATTGTGCCTAACTTTATTATACCAGATAATTCTCAACTGGTAGAAACACATAAAAACAACAGTCATTAGAGAAAAAAAAAGAATCAGAACTCAGAGGAGAATGTTCCAAATTAACTGCTTAACCAGAGAAATGCGGATTTCAAGGAACATCTAACATACACCAACTGAATCTGCTTTTAAACTTGGCCAGTATCGTGAACTTGGATGTGGGAATGGGAAACAAGGGATGGACCTAAGACACACTGAAAGATGAAACAGAAAAATATGGATATAACAACACTGATTCAAGTCAATTGACATTGACATTTCTCAATCTGGATTCCACAACCTAGAGTATGTAGAATGTGGTGGTAGGGAAAGTGAGTCACGTAATTAAAGAGGGTCACTTCAGGAGATCACACCCAGAGTTCCCACCTGCTCAGCAGGTGTCCCACTGTGGAGTCACAGGGGTCACTCTCTAAGAAGCCTGCATGGTCCATGGCCCATGAGGTGACACTGACGGCAGCAACCAGCAGCTACACAAAAGTCACAAGGCTGAGGCTTTTGAGGCAGGCTCTCATCTATGGGGCTGTAGCCAGAGCCGCTATCAATACTGCTCCTACGTATCCTGCAAGTAGGCAGAAAGCTAAAGGACTAGACGACATAGTAACCAGGGATGATAAGAGAGGCTGCACTAGTAATTTCCAGAACAGCAACCTATATGCCAGGAAAGGTAAGGGAATCAGAAAGGCAATGTCCTCACTCAGAGCCACTCAGCCAGGATAGAGAAAAATTACACTAAGAAAAAACTTCAGCAATTCTTCTTTGCCCCTCCCAACCACTGAGAGGAGGAAAAGTCAAAACCAGAAGAATGGGGTTTCAACTCTCAATGGAACAAACGTAACCTAGAAGTCTAACTTGTAGTTTTTAGACTACACTGCAGCACACATTCTAGAACCCCTGGTGTAGACGTTAGAAGACAAGCCACTGATTAATATATATCAGACTGATACACTCTGTGAATAGTTCTTATCTTTTGATAAAAGGTACTATAATACATGCTTGGTTTGAGGAGATAAGATAAATACAGAATTTGTTGTAGTCCTAAGCTATTTCTACCTCAATGATTAGTAAAGTATACAGATACATACCTTCGGTAGAGAGGCTCAATAGTTATATGAATGAGCTTGCAAATAGCAAGGGCTATTAGCTTGTGTGAAGCTGCATAGTATGGAGGCATCTGATCCATAATGTTCTGTGCATGTTGCCAATCACCAATCTTTAATAAGGCTTCCAACAAGCCAAGTTTTTGGTTATCAGGTGGCTAAAAATGAATAGTCAAAACTAAGATACTCAGGATACAGACATCAAGAAATCTTAATACTTCATCACTTAAAAAATTGACCTAAGCAACACATCAAAAATATTTGTTATTCATGGGAAATTAAACAATATATTCCTGAAAGTACAATCAAAATTTTTAGCTATTGAAAAAACATCAGGGCCAGGCGCAGCAGCTCACACCTATAGTCCCAGGAACTTGGGAGGTTGAGGCGGGCAGATCACTTGAGCTCAGAAGTTTGAGACAAGCCTGGGCAACATGGCAAAATCCCATCTCTACAAAAAATACAAAAATTAGCCAGGTGTGGTGGTGCATGCCTGTAGTCCCAGCTACTCAGGAGGCTAAGGCGGGAGAATTACTTGAGTCTAGGAAGCAGAAGACTGCAATGAGCTGTAATCATGTCACTGAACTCCAGCCTGGGTGAAAGAGTGAGACCCTGTCTCAAAAATAATAATAAATTAATTTTAAAAAAAAACAGACACAGGCATTACAGTTCATAGACTTGGAATTAAGTTCTACTTAATGTTATGTCGTGCCACAGGAAACCAGAATTCATCATCTATGAGAATCCCTTTAGGATTTGAGGGCCACTAATACACAGAGGACAATTAAAGTCAATACCTCTTGTGATTTTACTTAGAAAACATTTTGAAATTTATACAAGAAAAAAATATGACAGCTTCTCTTAAAAAGGAGCCATTCAGATTAAAAATAAAACCACTGGAGCAAATGATCCAGAAAATGAGGTTTCAGCAAAATGAAAACTAAGAAATTATTCTTCCATAAATGACTATTTAGAAGTTAAATTTCATAATTCAAAATCCAGAAGACACTTAATCTTACTAGAATGAATTACATACCTTCTCTACTTTCTCCTCTTCTTTTTCCTTTTCTTTCTCTCGCTCATCCATTTTTTCAGAAGACAACACAACCATCGTAAGCTTTCTAACAATTTGCTTAGCTTCTGCAATTTCTCGTTTATGTTCATCCATAATGCAATTATCAGCTGGAAGAAGCTAAAAATGGTACATTAAAATTTCATAAAACAGCTAATACCAACTACCTGTTCACATAAAAAGCAAACACTATTCTCAATTGATAAAACTAAAAATAAGAAGTCTAACTTATTCATGACCATTTGCCTTCTAAGTAAATTCCAGTTATTTTCTTATAATTTGACAGAATTAAGTACCTGAATTCTGTACCCCTTTTAAAATCAAGTCGCAGCTCAAAGTTTCACATCTTCTGTCTGATAGAGTCCCTAAAGTAATATAATACCACAACAGTGATGTTTTCCATTGAATTTATTAGTTTGCCCAAGAAAATATATAGCAGTTCCATTAAAAACATTACAAATTTCCCCATTAAAGGCTAAACTCCAAATTAAATAAAGCATTGCAATATGGATCCAATATGGGAAAGGTGAGCTACTAAATAACACGAAGGGATAAATTTAAATCATCTAAATGAAAAATTTTAGGTAGAAAAATTATTAGTAACTTGACATCTCACTTCTTCTAGAAGCTTATTTAACTTAAGTCACAAGCCAGTTACTAGTTTATTGCAAAAGGAAAAGTACTATGTGCATAGTCAACCCTCCATTATGAAAAAGGCTCAAGTATCTCAAGTACAGTCACCTTGTATGAGTGAAAGATGATTAATGTAGACATTTATAAAATAACCCTAACACAAAGAAAAATTCAGGCAACAAACCATTACTTAGTAGTTTCTGCTAGTCACTATAAACTATAAAAGAAATGTTCCTGCCCCCTAAAAATGCATAATCTATTTCATTAATTAGGTTTAACATAAACAGTAAATGAAAATAATAATGAAATATTAAACATTATAGATTCCATTCCATTAATCAAAAAAAAAAAAAAAAAAAAGGAAGGAAAGAGAAAAGTCACTATGGACTGGTGCAAGGAAGTAAGCAAGACTTTTTCTCATTCTGTATGTTCTCCCCTGGCAATCAAACACATTTTTATTGCTGTACTTATACACCTGGCACAGGTCCTCTTGTTTTATTTTTTATTTATTTATTTATTTATTTATTTTTTTGAGTCAGTTTCGCTCTTGTTGCCCAGGCTGGAGTGAAATGGCACGATCTCGGCTCACCGCAACCTCCACTTCCCAGGTTCAAGCAATTCTGTCTCAGCCTCTCGAGTAGCCGGGATTACAGGCATGGGCCACCACCCCCGGGGTAATTTTGTACTTTTAGTAGAGATGGGATTTCAGCATGTTGGTCAGGCTGGTCTTCAACTCCTGACCTCAGCTGATCTGCCCGCCTTGGCCTCCCAAAGTGCTGGGATTACAAGCGTGAGCCACCGCGCCCGGCCATAGGTCCTTACCTTTTACCCAGACAATTACAACTCCCTCTAATGGGCAAACTGTTTCTTCTTATAGTTCTCTCAACTTTTATTTCTGTGTATTTTGAGAATATGTCATTAGATACATGTAAAGTTAGAACTGTTTTTATCTTCCTAGTGAGCACAATCTTGTTATTATGAAGTAGCCCTCTTTGTCTCCTTCTGCCAAAAAGTCTATTTTGTCCAACAATAATAAGTTTGCTGATATATTTTCTCATCCTTTTACTATCAACATTTCATTATCCTTAGGTTTAAGCTGTTTCTCATAAAAATAATAAACTCATTTTTAATTCCATTTGACAATCTTTGTCATATTAACAGGACCACTTAGTCTGCTTACATTTACTGTTAAATGCAATCATAATGAGTAATAAATCTATCATCAATTTGTACTTTCCACATATGCCGGTCTATACTTCCCTGTAAAGTCATACCTAGGTTTTTAAATTCTCCCTTTTCTGTCCAATTTTCCATATTCTCAGTTTCTACATCACATCTCTCCTTTAAATACTAAATGGTTCTCCACTCCCAACAGAAAAATCCAGATTCTTTACTATGTCACTTAAGCCCTTAGCAGTTTAGCTCTTCTCTATTCCATCCTCATTCCCCCTATATATCACCCTAGGCTCCAACCACTCTGAGCTTCCTGACAGTCCCATAAAGGGATAAAAAAGCCCTTTCAAATCTCCTGCCTTGGCTGGGCATGGTGGCTCATGCCTGTAATCCCAGCACTTTGGGAGGCTGAGGCAGACAGATCACCTGAGGTCAGGAGTTCAAGACCAGCCTGGCCAACACGGTGAAACCCCATCTCTACTAAAAATACAAAAATTACTTGGGCATGGTGGCGTGCACCTGTAATCCCAGCTACTTGGGAGGCTGAGGCAGGAGAATCGCTTGAACCGGGAGGCGGAGGTTGTAGTGAGCTGAGATCGCACCACTGCACTCCAGCCTGGGTAACAGTGAGACTCTGTCTCAAGAAAACAACAACAACAACAACTCCTCCTGTCTTTATACTCAGTTAATTCTACTTACAAAGTTTTCTACCATTTCAGCCTAGATGACCCTACTTGTCTATCAAGATCCCAGTTCAACATAACTAGTTTGGGAAAGTCTTCCAAAAGCCCCCCAAGACAGATATGGTCACTATCTATTCTGAGCTTTGTGAATATCTCCAATAGAGTACCTATTAAATAATGCAAAATTTTTTTTTCCTTTGCTAGACTATGACTGCTTCCAAGGTAGAGACCAAGTTTTACTCAACTCTGTAGCCACAGTATACAAAAATAGGCAATGATGTTAATAAAGTGATTTCAAAGGCAGTGAAGATGATATCACCTTTGGACATATTTGTTTTAAAATAATAGATATCCTAATGCAAAACCTAATAGAAGAGGAATTTATACACTATTAGCCTAGATTTTCAAACTGATGGCTAAATTTTTGTTACACTAGAGATCAACTGCCACAATCATGAACTCTTCTACATCCTGGGTCCAGCAATAAAAGCATAATAGTAGTCATTTAGTGCACACAAATAACACAAGAAAAATATTTTTTAAATATACTAAACATAAAAATACACTAATGAAGTTCCCCATTCATCCTGAATGCCTAAAATTAACAGTTTAGAGAGAAAGAAGCAGTATATAGGTAACTCCGTATTTCTCATCATTTGTAGATAATAAAAAGGCTTAAAAAACCACATTGGTTAGAACTTGGCCTCTCTCCCCATGAGCTACTCCTTGATGACAGTTAAGAACTTGAACTTCATATCCAAACTCAAACTCCGTAAAGGTGACCAAAAAGGTATGTAATTTTCATAGACTGCCAAAGAACTAAATTCATTCACTTTATAAAATAAACAAAAAGCAACAATGTAGTGGGGCTTCAAAGAGTAAGACTTGAGAACCTAGAACCAACCCAATCCTGGGGGTGCTATGTGGCTACCTACTCCTCTTCCCTACCCTTGGGACAGACAACCAAATATTCTTAGCAGCCCACTTGACTTACATGTACATAAAGATCATCTAAATCAATAAGATTAAATTGCAGAAGTACTGCTGCAACTCTGTATAAAGATGATGGTGTCTCGCCATTTGGTTCCTAGAAATATAAAAAAAAGTTTCCACTTAGTGCAGAAAGGACAATTAAAGCAACATCCTTCACCTACCAATAATTAAGAACAATTAGATCAAATACTCTAGGCCAAGAAAGTGCTTCACTGCTCTTCCTTATCTTACCAAACATCTGAATTCAATACAAGGATTATTATGCCAACATCCCTTTTCACATTGGAACATCTTCTGAAGAACACAAGGAAAGTAATTTCAAAAATAGACACAATTTACAGTGCAGGTTAACATTTAAATAAAACCTCACAACTGAATAGAGTGATATTTTATAATGCACAAGATTTAGTCTGCAGTTCTGTTTATATCTGTGTTTTCTTTTCTGTTCTTTGTGTGTTTTTTGGTTTTAGGGGTTTTTTTCGATACAGGGTCTCACTCTGTCACCCAGTCTGGAGTGCAGTGGCATGATCATGGCTCACTGCAGCCCTGACCTCCCAGGCTCAAGCGATCCTCCCATCTCAGCCTCCTGAGTAGCTGAACTACAGGTACATGCCCCCACACTCGACTTTTTTTTTTTTTTTTAATAGAGATGGGGTCTCACTACGTCGCTCAGGCTGATCTCGAACTCCTGGGCTCTAGTGATCCTCCCACCTCAGTCTCCCAAAGTGATGAGATTACAGGCATGAGCCACCACGCCTGGCTGATACATGTGTGTTTTCTTAACTTGCTTTTTCAAATTAGTTCTCCGTGGAGACGCAGAGAGACAAACTGACAAGTGCAGAAGAACCATCAGCGTTTGCTTTATATTTTTCTTCCTTTAATTTTATTTCTTGGGTTTTATACTAAGTATATCTGGCTGTCAGTTGATGTTCCCCACAAAACAGGTGTACGTAAATATTACAGATGAATAAATCGATGTTTTAAAGTACAGAATGTCAAAGTCAATTCCAGGCTAGCCATGAGGACCCTACATAGAAACATAAGAATCTTTGAATGCTATGAATTTTCAAATCTAATTTGCATACTGCTGAGGTCAGATGAATGGAACAGTGACGTGAGAATAACTGGCAATAACTAACTGGCCAAATGTAAATAAAAAGCAAACAATAACAATACACTATGTTCTTTTTATACTCAATACTGAAAATGAGACCTTTGTATGTAAGGTTCTTCCCACAATTGTGATATTACGCAAATAAAATACAAAGCTAACCAAACTAATGTTTATCATTTATAGAAGGCATTGTTTCACTCTATTTTTAAAAAACAGATGAGATGTCTTCAATGTAACAATAGTTTCCTAATTCTAATTTGTTTGCAGGCCAGGCACAGCAGCTCAAGCCTGTAATCCCAACACTTTGCGAGGCCAAGGTGGGCAGATCACCTGAGGTCAGGAGTTTCAGACCAACCCGGACAACACACTGAAACCCCGTCTCTACTAAAAATACAAAAATTAGCCGGGCGTGGTGGCAGCCACCTATAATACCAGCTACTTGGGAGGCTGAGGCAGGAGAATCACTTCAGCCCAGGAGGCGGAGGTTGCAGTGAGCCAAGATCATGCCACTGCACTCCAGCCTGGGTGACAAAGAGAGACTCCATCTCAAAAAACTTTTTAAAACATATAAAAATAAATGTTTATAAATGGTTATTTAGTATCAAAACATTTTCCCATAAAAACCAATTGTTGCCAGGGTTTCAAAACAAACTCACAAAAGCTTATTTAACTTATTGACAACCTCTCCTCCACTACCTGACTTGAATGTACCAGAGCCATGTTCATTACTCCCTTCATTCTTGTTTAAATAAATCACCACAATATGCCCCACACTCTCATCCACATACTGTTATGCACAATCCCTGTTCTGTCCCATCATACCTTTCCACATCCTTGAAATACTTCCACAGAATCATATGGAATTCATGATCCATCCTCAGCAAAATTCCCTATATCCAAACCTCTCATCTAAAGGTTCTTTTCACCATGGTGCTCACACAGAACCTGGTTCACCCTGAGAACAGCACTGCCATTGTAACCCAGTTAAATGGTAGCTGTTTTCCTCAGACACCTCACACTACCAGGCCTAGAGGTGATGTGGCAGTTTTCTTTTTGCTTTTTATTGTTGCTTCCAGGCTATTCTCCCTCTATCCTCCCAGCTTTGAATTTCATATCACTCACTACTCCCTCACTATTGTTGCAATCTAGTTTCAATCTGTTGTGGTCAGAGATGATATTTTGTATGATTTCAACCGAGACTTGTTTTGTGGCCTAATATATGGTCTATTCTAAAGAATGTTCCATGTGCATTGAGAAGAATGTAGATTCTGTTGTTGGGTGTAATGTTCTATATATATAAAAAGTCTAATTGGTTTATAACGTTGTTCAAGTCTTCTATTTTCTTACTCATCTTTTGTCAAGTAATGGTTAGTTGTTCTAACCATTAATGAAAGTAAGGTATGGAAATGTCCAATAATTACAGAACTATGTTTCCTTCAAGTCTGCCAATGTTTGCTTCAAATACTCTGGGGCTCTGTTGTTTGGTACATGTATGTTTATAACTGTTATATCTTCTCAATGGGTTATCCATTTTATCATTATGTCTTTCATTGTCTCTTGTAAAAACTTACTGTCTTAAAGTCCACTTTGATATTAGTATAGCCACCCCAGGTCTCTCCAGCATAATGCTTGCACAAAGTATGTTTCCATACTTTCAGTTTCAAGCTATTTGTATCTCTAAATCTAAAGCAAGTTCCTCATACACAGTACATAGCTGGATCATGATTTTTTATACATTCTGCCAAACTCTTGCCTGTTAATTGGTGAGTTTAATCCATTTACATTCAAAATAATTATAGATAAGGATGAACTTTATCATTTTGCTAGCTGTTTTCTGTCATATTTTTGTTCCTCATTTCCTCTATCACTGCCTTTTTTGTTTGATTTTGTGTGTGTGCACCATTCTGATCCCCTTCTTCTCTTTTCTGTTTAGTTTTTAATTATTTTCTTAGTGGTTCCTTTAGGTATAATAATTAACATTTTAAACTTAAAACAACCTAGTTTGAATTAATACCAACTTCACTTCAATAGTGTACAAAACCTCTGCACCTATACATCTCTGCCCCTCCCCATCTATTGTTAGTCACAAATTACATTTTTATAGTATGCCATTTGACAGATTTATAACCTGGGTGATGGGATGAATTGTACCCCAAACCTCAGCATCACACAATATACCCAGGTAACAAATCTGCACATGTACCCTGAGTCTAAAATAAAAGTTTAAATTATTTTTTTAAAGATTCATAATTATTATTTTATGTATTTGTCTTTTAAGTCATATAGGAAAAAAAGGAGTTACAAACCACAAATGTAATAATACTGGCTTTTATATTTTACCTAGAGTTACTTACAGTGTTCTTTCTTTGGCTTGGCTTCTTCTGCCTGCTCAAATCTACTGTTGAACCTCTAAAGTGAATTTTTTATTTCAGTTATTGTACTTTTCAACTCCGGAATTTGTTTGGTTCCTTTTCATAATTTTGTATCTCTTTATGGATGTTCTCTATTTATTTGGTGAGACAGCACACTCCTGGTTTCCTTTAGCTCATAAAGCATTTTAAGACTATTGATTTAAATTCCTTATCTAGGCCGGGCACAGTGACTCACACCTGTAATAATCCCAGCACTTTGGGAGTCCGGGGCAGGCGGATCAATTGAGGTCAGGAGTTCAAAACCAGCCTGGCCAACATGGTGAAACCGTCTTTACTATAAAGACAAAAATCAGTCAGGCATGGTGGTGTGCACCTGTAGTCCCAGTTGTACTCAGGAGGTTGAGGCAGGAGAATCACTTGAACCCAGGAGACAGAGGTTGCAGTGAGCCAAGATTGTGCCACTGCACTTCAGCCTGGGTGACAGAGGGAGACTCCGTCTCAAAAAAAAAACTGGACATATTTAATATTATGTAGCAAGTATGGAGATCAGATTATTATCCACCCCCAAATGCCCAGAGGTTGGTTGATGCTGCTCATTGTTCATTTATTGTTGTGTGTGTGTGTTTAGTGACTTTTATAAACCCTTTTTGTAAAGTCTGTATTCTTCATCACGTGTGGCCACTTGAATCTATGTTCTGTCAGCTTAGTGACCAACTAGTATATTGACAGTTTTTTTAAAGACCTGGAGCAAAAATAAATAGGAAAAGAGAGTGCATTAGAAGACTCCTCAAAGTTTGGCCAGACCATTCACAGCTCTGCCTCGGTCTTCACTTCCTGCCTACTCAGACCCAGAAGAGAAAGCTTAGGGTCTCCTGGGTGACAGAGGGAGACTCCACCTCAAAAAAAAACTGGACATATTTAATATTATGTAGCAAGTATAAAAGATTTAAAATGGTACACCTGTGTAGGACACCCACCAAGAATAGAGCGTGCAGGACCAGAAGTTGCTCTGGGTAAGTTAGCGAGTGAATATGAAGGTCTAAGACATTGCTGGACACTACTAACACTATATTTTATAAACACTATATATTTAGGTTAAAATTTTTTTAATATTTCTTTCTTCAATAAATTAAAATAAATTAAGCTTAGCTTACTGTAACTTTTTTACCTTATAAGCTTTTTAATATTTTTTAACTTTTTGACTTTTTTGTAATAACGCTTAGCTTAAAACACTTTGTACAGCTGTACAAAAATTTTTTTCTTTATGTCCTTATTCTATAAGCTTTTTTGTATTTTTAAGACTTGTTGGCCAGGTGCGGTGGCTCGCACCTGTAATCCCAGCACTTTGGGAGGCCGAGGAAGGTGGATCACCTGAGGTCAGGAGTTCAAGACCAGCCTGACCAACATGGTGAAACCCCATCTCCACTAAAAATACAAAAAATTAGCCACGCTTAGTGGCAGGCGCCTGTAATCCCAGCTACTCGGGAGGCTGAGGCAGGAGAATGGCTTGAATCCGGGAGGCGGAGGCTGCAGTGAGGCCGAGATTGCGCCATTGCACTCCAGCATGGGCAAGGAGAACAAAACTCCATCTCAAAAAAAAAAAAGATTTAAGCTCTTTAAACATTTTTGTTAAAAACTAAGACACAAACACACACATGAGCCTAGGCCCTACCCAGGATCAGAATCATCAATATCACTGTCTTCCATCTCCACATCTTTTCCCACTAGAAGATGTTTAGGGGCAATACCACTCATGAAGTGGTCATCTATGATAACAATGTCTTCTTCTGGAATACCTCCTGAAGGACCTGAGGCTCTTCTTGAGGAGGTGCCACTCTTTTCAGAAATATGTCCATGCCATGATGGTTTGCCTGTCACAGATTTGCTTGTAAGTAGATAATGCACCATGTACATTCCTCTCTATTAATAAAAACCTTGGTCAGTGTTGGGGTCCATGTTTTCAAACTTTTTTTTTTTTTTTTTTTTTTTGAGATGGAGTCTTGCTCTGTCACCCAGGCTGCAGTGCAGTGGCATGATCTCGGCTCACTGCAATCTCCACCTCTCGGGTTCAAGTGATTCTCCTGCCTCAGCCACCCTAGTAGCCAGGATTACAGGTATGCACCACCATGCCTGGCTAATTTTTCTGTTTTTGGTAGAGACGGGGTTTCACCATGTTGGCCAGGCTGGTCTCGAACTGCTGACCTCAAGTGATCCACCCGCCTCGGCTTCCCAAATTGCTGGTATTACAGGCGTGAGCTACCGAGGCCGGCCCATGTTTTCAAATTTTTTAAGGAGCTTGCTGAAAAGCTTCTGCTAAACCCTTTACTGTGAATTTTCTTGGGGGTTGTTCTCCTGTAGTTTCCTTTTCTTGGGCCTCTTTTTCAGCTATGTGTTCCTGTTTCATTATAATCTTAACGCAACCACTGTCATATATGTGGTCCATTGTTGACCGAAACATCATTGTGCAGCACATAACTGTACTTCCCTACCTCCTCTCCTAACCTCCAATACCTCCTCTCTCATCCTCACAGCTGATGTCCTTGTTCTCAGTAAGAAAATTAGATCAATTGGATTTCTACAAACTCCCAATCACACCTACCCAACTATACCTACATATATTGCCTTTATACCTCTTATGATAAACTCTCTATCCTCCTATAAAATGTTAATCCACCCACTTAAGCACCAAACTCCATTTTCTCTATCCTCAAGAACACCGCTCCAAATAATTCTCAACTCTCTCCCCTGTATCACCAGCTCTCCCCTTTCCACTCAGTCGTATCCATCAGCATACAAACACGTTCTCTCTCTCATCTTAAAAAATCTCTCAATCCCACTCCCTTGCCATCTACCATCCCATTTAGTCTGTACCCCTTTGTAGCAACTGCTTGATAAAGTTGTCAGTTGTCAATGTCTCCAATTCTACTCTTCCCATTATCTCTTAATATCACCCAATTCCACCAAAACTGCTAGTTTTGACCTCCCTCCAACGGTCAATTTTCAGTCCTTCAATGACCTGTCAGAGGCATTTGACAGTTAATCATTCCTTCCTCTATTTAGCTTCCAAAATGCCACATTCTCTGTTTTCCTCCTACTTTACAAGTTGTTCGTCATCTACATTATTTGCTGGTTCCTCGTCTTCTCCTAGACCCTTAACACTGGAGTGCCCCAAGACACAGTCCTTGGCTCTCTTCTCTTGCCTCTCAGTATACAACCCTTAGTGATTTCATCCAATGTCATATCTTTAAATAGCATCTACATGCTTTTGATACCCACATTTCTATTTCTGGCCCAGTCTATTCTCTTGAACACCAGGTCCATATATCCAATTATTTACTCAGATCCATAAATTGATTATCTACACTTGGATGTCGAAGAGACATCTCAAACTTAACATGCACAAAGGGAATTCCTAATTCTCACTTCCAACACTCCAAACCCGATCCACCTGAAATTTTCCCTAAGTTGGTGACAACACTATCTTTTTAACTGCTCAGTCCAAAAAACTTCAGCATAGTCCTTAACTCTACTTTCTCACATCCTGTATCCAATCCATCAGCAAACACTATTGCTTTACCTTCAAATACATTCAGAATCTCATTGATATCCACTGCTGCCACACATAGACTGATCCACTGAAAATCTAAGTAATCACACACACACAAACACACACACTTTCTCTCTCTGTCTCTCTCTGTCTCTCTCTCATCACAGACACACACACACCCCCGACTCACGTCACCACTGGAGGTTGCTATTAAAGAAACTCCTTACTCTGATAGCTCGCAATTAGTGGGAACATATTAATCATTTGTCCTGCCTTTCCAGTAGGAACTGTATTTCAAGGAAAGCAAACAGCCTGAGTTAGTAAGGGACAACTCTTCTTTATTAGAAGAATGACAGCTAATAAATATATAGGGCATGATAAAATTAGTAAATCATCAATTTGGAAACCCTAAAGGGAAAGCTGGCTCAAGCAAAGGTCATCCATGGATTCTAAACCATTTAACGTAAAGTTGATGAGAAACTGGATACTCCCAGGTTGCCAAAGTATCAACCTGCAGATAATTTGTTATTGAAGGGAAAGACGGTGGGGATGGGGGTAGGGGGAGTGCCATTGTATAACTGAGGGATCAGACTGTCACAAACTTACTGAACCATTTAAAGACAGTCAAACATTAGATGTTACATAATATCACAATCTATAAAGTATTTTTGCCATTAAATATTTTACCTGAACATAATCAAGTCTTTAGACCTCACTCCAAGTATATAACAAATACAGGAAATAAAGAACAAATAAGATGAAAAAGCAATTAGATAAATCCAAAAGATGGGGTCTTCTAGGAATAGTCTCATCAATAAGTCGACGCCATGAAAAAATGGAGAAGGTGGGGAACTATTCTAAATTAAAAGAGAAGGAGAATCTTGACAATCAAATACAACATGTGGTCTTTGATTAGATCATTATTTGAACAGACCAGTTGTAAAATGCATTTTGGGGACAATTTAGAAAATATGAATACAGTCTAGGTTTATTATATGACAGTAATCTAGTTATGTTATGAAATTGAACCTGGAGGATCACCTGAGGTCAGGAGTTCGAGACCAGCCTGACCAATGTGGAGAAACCCCATCTCTACTAAAAACACAAAATTAGCCAGGCATGGTGGCAGGCGCCTGTAATCCCAGCTACTCAGGAGGCTGGGTCAGGAGAATCGCTTAAGCCCAGGAGACGGAGGTTGCAGTGAGCTGAGATCGCACCATTGCGCTCCAGCCTGGGCAACAGGAGCAAAACTCCATCTCAAAAAAGAAAAAAAAGGAAAATGCCCTTCCTTTTAAAAACTGTAAACTATAGTATTTAGGAAGAAGCTTTCATGATATTTGTAACACAAATTAAAATTTTTAATATGGCAACATGTTAATAAACTCAATTGTAAATAATGGGGTTATAAGTATTCATTATACTATTCACTCTTTTCTACATTTGAAAATGTTCACAATAAAATAAGAGAGAAACAAAATGTAAAGCTAAGTTAGATCACATCACTACCCTACTCAAAACCCTCCACTGGCTTCACACAGTATCAAAATCAAAAACCTTGCACTGACTCTGTGATCTCATCCCCTGCATCTCTGACCTCATCTCCTACTGTTCTACTCAATCACTCTGATACATCCACACTGACCTCCTTACTTTTCTTCAACATGTCAGGCATGCTGACACCTTAGGGCCACTGCAGTGACTGTTCCCTTAGCCTAGAGGCTCTTCCTCAGACATCTACACAGTTTACATCCTCATATCCTTCATGTCTTTGCTTAAATCTCATCTTTTCAATGAGTATTCTCACTATTCTAGTTAAAATTGCAACCTACCACTCCTGATCTTATCTTGCTCTCTATTTTTCCCCATCTCATTAATTATTTTCTAACATATAATTTACTCAGAATGTAAACATCAAAAAAGAATTTCTGTTTACAGATGAAGCCTTAGTACCTAGTATTCTACCTTGCACAAATATAGATGCTCAATCTCTATTTCTTAAATGAATGAATTTGGGTATGTATAATAGGGCTGAACCATGGTACTACCATTACTATTACTGTGTGTTGAATCCAGAAATCAAAGGGCAATACAGATGAGACCTATCACCTCCTCCTCCTTTCCTGTAACGACAATCCAGACAAGTTTGTCTTCTGGTACCTTCACACTTTCTTGTACTCCCTTCCTGTGCTGTCTCTCATGCTGTCCCCAAGTCCTCTACTGTACAAGTGGAGTATCCCTCATCTAAAATGCCTGGGACCAGAAGTGTTTTAGATTTGGGAATTTTTTTTTTTTTTCAGCTTTTGGAATATTTGCATACTGGTTAAGCATCCCAAATCTGAAAACCCAAAATCCAAAATGCTCCAATCATCTCCTTTGAACATCATTCAGTGCTCAAAAAGTTTTGGATTTTGGAGCTTTGTGGATTTGGGATGCTCAACCTCTCACTGTCGTTGATACCATAGTGTAATACTAGCATTAAGGGGGAAAAAAAGAAGCCTATTAATCCAAATAAGACCCAGATGGTCAAAATATGAGTTGGAGAAAGGGATTGTGAACATTTTCCGGTAGTGATGGGAAAGGGGGATGGATGGTGGAATTACGCCAGGGACCAATACACAGATTGGCCATACATGCTTGGGAGCCAACTCTCAAGGTTACATCACCTAAGCAGTTCCTGATTTTCACAGCTTTCCTTACTTTACCTTCAAGGCCACAACTTTTCAAAAATATCTGACATTTCTTCCCCTACCCTCCACGGCCCTTAAGAATGCAGATTCTCACAATGACAAGACTTTTTTTTTTTTTAAAAGACAGAGTTTCGCTCTTGTTGCCCAGGCTGGAGTGCAATGGCGCGATCTCGGCTCACCACTACCTCCACCTCCTGGGTTCAAGCAATTCTCCTGCCTCAGCTTCGCAAGTAGCTGGGATTACAGGCATGCACCACCACGCCCAGCTAATTTTGCATTTTTAGTAGACACGGGGTTTCTCCATGTTGTTCAGGCTGGTCTCAAACTCCTGACCTCAGGTGATCCACCTGCCTCGCCCTCCCAAAATGCTGGGATTACAGGCGTGAGCCACCACGCCCGGCCCATAAGACAGTTCTAACAATAGAAACAAAGGGATGGTATTACATAGAGCAATATGAGGGTTAGTCATTCCAAGAACAAGTTATTTCTAAATTAAGTATTTCTTGGCTGAGCATTTCTTATATAAGAAAAATGGTCATTGTCTACAAAAAAAAAAAAAAAAAGGATTATTCAAATACTGTCAACCCCCCCGGGTATATTTTAATTCAGCTCAAAAAAGTTATATTATTTATAAGGAATGTTTTTATACAAAAAGATTTTAATTCTAAAACTTACATTCAACTAACTTGATGTTATGTAGTAGGTCATCATTATTCACTGTCATATGCTCTCAAACCTACAGTCTCCAAAGCCCTAATTTATATTTTAATTAATCATGCACAAGTTAAATTTCAGCCAACCTGTCACTAAAGCAGTTGGCTTCATGTACTCAAGCCCAAAGCAATCATGGTGGCTCTTAAAATCTGATAGAATGCTTGAATCTCTTTCCCAATACCAACAGTGAACATTCTGAGACGGAGTTTCGCTTTTATTGCCCAGGCTGAAGTGCAGCGGCACGATCTCGGCTCATGGTAAGCTCTGCCTCCCAGGTTCAAGAGATTCTCCTGCCTCAGCCTCCAGAGTAGCTGGGACTACAGGCACCCGCCACCACGCCCAGCTAATTTTTTTTTATATTTTTAGCAGAGGCAGGTTTTTGCCATGTTGGCCAGGCTGGTCTCAAACTCCTGACCTCAGGTGATCTGCCTGCCTCAGCCTCCCAAAGTGCTGGGATTACAGGCACAAGCCACTGCACCCAGCCTCCACTGCTCATTTTTGAACAAAGGTATTGTGCTCCTGCCCAAAAACCCTACCATGTCTCTTGTTTGGTATTGAAAAGCTATATGCTTTTAAACTCTTGTCTGCTTTCTCTTCTGTCTGCTGCAGCACCCCAGATCATAGAAAATAAAAGATTAGCAAAGGCAGTAGGTACTATATCATTTAAGAATACTAAAAGGAATTATCTTATTAACCTGACCTCACACTCCAAGAGTACAGAAACAGACACTCCTCTACACCAGAGTAACCTCAGTGCCTAGCAAAGAGCATAATCATAAACATTCAATGAATGCTTTCTGACTAGCTGACTATCCCAGGCAAGTAAACAAATTAGCAGAGTTATACCAAAAGGTAAATGGAGGCCTTATTACATTAAAATCCTCCATGCTATCAAGAGAATTGTCTTCCTAAAACATAGATCACTCATTTATAATTAGTGAGCATTTACTATAGGCTAGGCAACAAACTAATCCATAGGAATTAGTAAAACATAGAACCTGCCCTATATGGTTTACAATCTGGCAAAGGAGATAGATACAATTTATTCTAAGATAATCTGATGGGTGTTAGAAGTTATGTGTCAAGTTTTAGGAGAATACAGATTAAGAAGTGACTAATTCTGCATGGGTAAAGAGTCAGCTAAGCCTTTACAGAGCAAGCAGCATTTGCTCTTAAAGAATAAATAGGAGTTCACAAGATGAAGAAAGGAGAAGTGAGAGGGTTGGGTAAGAATAGTTTTTTAGTTATAAAGAACTACAGGAATAAAGGTTCACAGCAATATCTATATCTAAGTTCAAGAAATGGCTAGTCACTTAATATGACTAGAATATTAGATTTAAGAAAAAAAAAATAACTATAAAGATAAGGCCAGAAAGAACAATGCCAAATTGTGAAGAGCTATTTCTGCCACACTTAGAAGTTTGAATTTCATCCTACAAGTAAAGGTTTTTGACCAGTGAAGTGCCTCAGTTAGGTCTCTTTTAGAAAGCAACAGTAACAATAATATGAAAGATGGATTGAAGTAGAAATAATCAGAGACACAGATTAGCTTGACAGCTATTTTAGTGGCTTAAGCAAATGATACAAGATGTGCCTTGAATATTTATTCATGTCCCTAAAAAATTCCAATAGCCATTGTTTATAAAATAAAATTCTTGATCTAAGCACAGTGGCACATGCCTGTAAGTCCCAGCTACCTGGGAGGCTGAGGTGGGAGGATAACTTCGGCCCAGGAGTTTGAGACTAGTCTGGGTGAGATCCCATCTCAAAATAAAAAATAATTAAATAAAAATAAGATTCTAACTCTTAACACAGTATTCAAAGTCTGTGACCATCCAAAGTACACATACCTTCCCAATTTCATTTCCTGTCCCTTCTTTTCCCATCTTACAACCCAGCCACATTAGACTATGAACCATTCCTTCTATCTCTTAAATATATTCACACTGCCACATCTTTATTCTCCCATTGTTTGTTACTTACGCAGAGAAAATCTTAATGAACTCCTACTCATCCTTCAAGGACCAGGTTTAAAAAAAGATACATCTACAAAGTCTTCCCTGACTCCACCTCTCCCAAGGCAAAACTTAATAATGCTTTCCTCTAGGCTTTCACATAACATCATTCATACTACCAATATAGTACTTATCCCATTGCATTGTTAGCTATCCATTTATCTATCTCTTCTGCTAGAATGTCTGAGATGAGACCAATCATTTACAAATAAAACAAATTTAAATTATACAAACAAGATTAAGAAATTAATCTCTAAATATACATACATACACGTTTTTCTTTACCTGGTAAAACTTGAATTTGAACCCAAGAATATGACACAGTGTTTGCGGTTCACACATACTCATGTAAGATTCTAACAAAGATATAAAGAAGTCGTCGTGTTCTGGCCTGCATTCAAACACTTCTAAAATGACATCCAAAACTCTATTGGGATCCAGATTAAAGCATCCTGCAACAGATGAGACATACAAAAATTTAAAAATGATTATACATCATTTCTAGTGAAGCCATTAACTTTCAGGGATAACTCATATAGCAAGATAAAAATGATTTTAAAAACAACTTCCTTTACAAATTTGCTTCCCCTCTCCCAGAAGGAAATAAATCCGCTACACATTTTTGCAGATAAGAATGTGACTTTCCCAGAATCACAGAACGGGTTAACGACAGACCTGGGTTGGTATAGTCCAGGACCTGTGATACCAGTCAAATAAACATTCCTCTATGCCACACTTTGCCTCATCAGTTCTTGATTACTCGAGCTACTGAAACAGGTCCACATTATTAATTCTTGGAAAAACACGAAAATCAAACAATGCATTTTACAAATTAAGCAACTAAAGGGGTTTTTTTTTAATGTTTTAGGCAGAAGTATTTGGAATATTGATAAACAGTTAAAAGTCCAGGTTCACAAAAGTGGACAATCATTTTTAAAATCATTTTTTTATTTTATCTTACATATACTACAGAACTATAAAATATAACACTGATTTATATCCATGGCTTTTAGTAGCATTCTAAAGGGAAAAGTGGTATTCTATTGATACTTATAGATCAAAGAATACCAAGGGAGTTGGAGGCTCCTGGTTTACGTCAGTTCCTACATGCCTTTCATCAAGCTGAATGGGATTCTAGTATTTTAAAATATGTATATTTCATTAAACACAGTCCCTAAATGCAAGCTAACCACTTCACTGGGCCAAAAAATAAACACTGATTTCTTCTAATACTGGAGGAGAAAAGAACTGTGATAAATTTAGGGACGTATGTTAGATCTGAACACTTATACCTTATGGATGAGTTAGGGGATTTTTCCAAGAAAATTCTTATATAACCTATTCCTGTCCAAACCCTTTTGTAAGATGGTATCTCCAGTTACTTCTATTAACTCCACACTTACTCATATTAAATGCTATAAAACTAATGTCATTTCATGTTTCATACTACCTTAGCAATCACTTAGAAAACCAAATCCTCCAAATGCAAGTTTTCCCTCTTTTTATGAGATCCAAACTTAAGAACACATTTTCTTCTGCTTCTCATCATACTAAGGAAAAGGACTAAGGCAGTGAGCATGTCTTACTCAAAAAAAGTTCCATATTTTCATAAACTCTCCAAAAAGACGTTTCCCTGAAGTTCTAGGAAGAAAACTTCTAAATATTTTTATCTACCCCTGTACTTCCAAAAAGTACGGCCTATGAATATAAAAGTGATTCCAAAATAGCAATTAAGATCCTTAAATGCTGCTGATAGCAATGTAAAATGGTACAACCACTTTGTAAAATTGGCAAGTTTCTTTAAAATTTGAACTTACACCTACCATATGACCCAGCCTAGGCATTTACTCAAGAGAAATAAATGTCTATGTCAATACAAAGATTTGTACGCAAATGTTCACAGCAGGTTTATTTGTAATATACAACACTCCTCAAATGTCCATCAACATATAAATGGATAAACAACTTGCCGTATAGGATAAGTGGAGTAAGGATAAGTACAGTGGACATACTCAGCAATAAAAAGGGAAGAACTATTGATACAGGCAACAGTATCAAAGAATCACAAAATAATTATGCTGAATGAAATAAGCCAGACAAAAACAGTACACACTGTATGAGTCCATTTATAGACAAATTCTAGAAAAAGCAAATTAATCTACAGTAACAAAAAGCAGATCAGGCCGGGCACGGCAGCTCACGCCTGTAATCCCAGCATTTTGGAAGTTCAAGGCGGGTAGATCACTTGAGTCCAGGTGTTTGAGACCAGCCTGAGCAACATGGCAAAACTCTATCACTACAAAAAATTAGCCAGGCATGGTGGCACATGCCTGTAGTCCCAGCTACTCAGGAGGCTGAGGCGGAAGGATTACTTGAGCCCAGAAGGCAGAGGTTGCAGTGAGCCAAGAAGAAGAAAATTGAGGGGGAATGGGAGAAATCTGCACTATCTTGTTTGTGGTGTTGTCACAGATGTATATGTATGTTAAAACTCAAAGTGCACACCTTAAATATGTGCATTTTATTGTATGTCAATGAAGCCTGAACAAAGGTGAAAAATGCCTTCACACTGCTGTAACACTGATGATATATTATGGAAGTAAGATCTAGCAAATTCTCAAATCATGTAACTTCTCCTACATTAACTAAATATTAAAAAAATCACTAAATAAAAATGAATTAACACTCTATCATAGAAGACAAAAGAGACACTGAATATAATTTTTGACAAACTGGCTGGCTTGTAATTACCCATTAAGCTACATACACAAAACTCATAAAGAACAGAATAGCAACAAGTTAGATTAAAATCTTTTAAGTGCTTCATTCACATTGCTTTTAAGTTTACATTTTCAGTATGCTGAAATGTGAACCACTAGCATTATATTTTATTTAACAGCATTACTCCATCAAGGCTATTCTATCAGTGACCTTTACTGTCAACTACCCACTTTCTTTCTAGGTGCAATTTAATGCAGTAATCTGAAACAAGAGTTATGCACTTTTATTTATAACAGGTATCACCTTTGCATCTTTCATTACAGAAAATCTGGCTCATGAGTTTTCTATTACTATCTCAGGTGCCGTAAGTCCAATTAATTTTATCCATCAGATAGAAAAGGTAGCCAATTGAAGGTTTAGAAAACTATTTTCATTTATTTTTATGTATTATTATTTTTAGAGACAGGGTCTCGCTCTGTTGCCCATGCTGGAGTGTAGTGGTGCATTCATAGCTCACTGCAACCTCACACTCCTGGGCTCAAGTATCTTCCCATCGCAGCTTCCCAATTTGCGAGGACTACAGATGCACACCAACACGCTTGGGTAACTTTTTTGTAGAGATGGGGTCTCACTATGTTGCCCAGGCTGGTCTCAAACTCCTAGTCTCAAGTGATCCTCCTGCCTTACTCTCCCCAAAGTGCTGGGATTGCAGGCATGAGCCACCATGCCCAGCTGAAAATTATTTTTAAAGTCTTAGTGTTTTAAGTAACAGTTAAACTAGTTCATATACAGTGAGACTCTAATAATAATCAGTAAGTTTGAAAATCCAAAATGTTTCCCTAATGGCAGCTGTAATAGAATACAAGCAGTCTTGTATGCAAACATCTTAGAAAGGCTTTTGTCCAGCCCAAGCACTGATAGTCATGTGATCTTTAGAGAGATCATAAACCTAGCTCCCTAACTTTACCACCAGCTACATTAATACACACACAAACTTATATATGTACATATATATATTTACATATACATACATACACACACACACACAAACACACACACACATATGCCTTTATGCCTTTTGAGGAACAAACAAGAAACCATATTTAAAGAGAATAAGTCGAAAAATAAAGAAACTGCAAATCTACAACGGCCATAGATTCCCTCCTTCATTTAAATAAGTATTAAATAACTACCCACCATGTGCCAGGTGCTTGTGATTCTCCGGGAAAATAAAGAGAGGAGAGAGGGGGGATAAACACACAGGCAAGAGAAAATTTCAGGGGTAGTGGAAGGAATGTGCATTATCTCGTTTGTGGTGTTTTCACAGATGTAAAAGTCAAATTGTACACTTTAAATACAAGCATTCTACTATATGTCAATGAAGCCTCAATAAAGCTCAAATTTTAGAGCGATTAGTAAAATGGTTACGCTACCCTTGAGGAGAGTTCACACCTTTTGAATGATATATCTTTGAAGAAATGCACTAAAAAGCAACTGGAGTTTCCCAAAGATAGAAAAAATGGCCAGTATGTTACAGCGACACCGACTAGGGGCAAGAAATATGGTCAAACTGACAATGACCGTTGTAGAAATTAGGCCAAATTGAGATCTTAACAGGAAAATAAAAGACCAAGAGAGTATTGCAGACATAACTAGGAGAGATGTCCAGCCTATAAATTTCAGGCAAGAAAACGGAATTATAGCCTCAATCATCATGTTCATAAGAGAATGGACCTTAGGAGACAAAGAAAATCATGTTTTTAACAAAATGAAATGATCTATCATGTAGAAAGAATTTCTTTAGAAGCAAGCTAATAAAAATCTATGCTAGACTATTTCTAAGAAACACTATTTGCAAAAAAAAAAAAAACCAAAAAAAAAAACCTGCACATGTCAAAGCAAGAACCAATGAATAACAAAATAAAAGTATGATCTAAAAAACAGTAAGAAGGCCAGGCACGGTGGCTCATGCCTGTAATCCCAGCAATTTGGGAGGCTAAGGCAGGTGGATAGCTTGAGCTCAGGAGTTTGAGACCAGCCAGGCCAACATGGCAAAACCCCGTCTCTACAAAAAATACAAAACTTAGTGGGCATGGTTGTGTGTGCCTGTAGTACCAGCTATTTGGGAGGCTGAGGTGGGAGGATGGCTTGAGTTCAGAAGGCAGATGTTGCAGTGAGCCAAGACTGTACCACTGCAATCCAGCTTGGGCAACAGAGCCAGACCCTGTCTCAAAATAAAAATAAAATAAATAACAACAACAAAAAACCCCTATAGTTGGAAACACCAATTGCTGTCTTCTTTTTCATACTACAAAGGGAAAACTTCTAACATATAGCCAAGAAACTTCAATAATGTAAAAACTTAAGTAAAGAAGGCAGCCAACTTCCCTTTCAAAGAAATAGGAGAAAGGTGGCATAATAAGATGTGTCTAAGCTGAATGGACCCTATATTCAGATTGAACCAAAGATAAAATACTAAGTACACTCAAAATAATGTAGTCAAAGGGGTAAAATGTCCCATAATCTATCCAAAACTAAAAATCGTTTGGCTTAAGGATTTATCTTGTTTTTAATGTTACTCTGGTCACTTGAGAGACTGAAAAGGCAAAGACTCTCACTCTACCCTTCCCTAGCCAAATCTGTACCCTTTGACACCAGGCAACAAATGAAGGTCTTGAGGTTTGATGAAGAAAGCTCTGGTTCTGCGAGCGAAGGTAAAGGGGTTAGAGCCTACGCCAGAAAGGTCTTGGACCACTAAAACCTAAAACCAGGAAGAACCATTTTCACTCTCTAAAGCTACGCTCAAATAAGCTAGCTCCGTAATTAGTTGTTAGCCAGAACTTTTGATTTAGAGCAAGAATCAGCACTATGGCTTGTGGGTTAAATCCATTCAGCTGTCTGTTTTTGTAAATAAAATTTTATTGGCACACAGTCACTTTATTTATGTACTATCTATAGCTGTTTTTACACAACAATGGCAGAATTAAGTAGTTACAACAGAAACCATACGGTCCACAAAGCCAAAAAATATTTACTATCTCACCCTTTATAGAAACACTTGCTTACCACTGATTCAGAAGAAAGGAAAGAACACTTAGCAACCACTTGTTTTTATTATATATACTTAAAGTGTACAGCATGATGCTCTGATTTTTTTGAAGGGCATCCAAAAGAGTTCTTACAGTTTAGTTCAGCAAACAAAGGAGTCCACCTGTGATATCCTTTCCTCTATTTCTAAAAGATTTTTTTTGCCATCTTCAAGCAATGGTCACTTGTATGGTGTCTATGACTTGGCAGCTCAACAGTCTACTGTTCACTATTCATTACTATTTAATAAGTTGTTCAAATTTAGTGTCAGATCACAATCACCATGCAGATGCACAATGGTTCTGCTTCCTTGCTTGCACATGCACTAAATAGCCCCAAGTTATCTGGCAGAATATAAAAATTTTGATGTGCCAGAATCTTTTAGGAGCAAATAACTGCCTTTTTTTTTTTTTTTTTTTTTTTTTTTGAGACACTGTCTCACTCTGTCACCCAGGTTGGAGTCCAGTGGCGTGATCTCAGCTCACTGCAACCTCCACTTCCTGGGTTCAAGTGATTCTCCTGCCCGAGCCTTCATAGTAGCTGGGATTACAGGCACGTGCCACCATGCCCAACTAATTTTTGTGTTTTTAGTAGAGACAGGGTTTCACCATGTTGGCCAGACTGGTCTCAAATTCTAGACCTCAGGTGATCTGCCCACCCCGGCCACCCAAAGTTCTGGGATCACAGGCTTGAGCCACTGCATCCAGCCAAATAACTGTCTTTTAACTAAAGGACGATAAGTAAGGATTTATCCTGGTCAGACCAAGTACCCTGAAAGTATGTGCACCTAAAATGTATACTGCCCAAACTAGGTATCAGTTTCTGACACTGGCTGGTGAAAGAGGTGTCAGAAACTACCTGTCTAGACTGTTCCTAAACAGAAAACAATGGGAATAAACACAGAGAAACCCATCCAAAGAGGCCATGAAAAATAGGATGCTGGTCAGTGAGCTGTTCTGGACAGATAAGACAAGGCCTGGATGAAGTATGCACTAAGAGGGACTCCAATAAATGCTAACAACATTGAAAGAATACTAATTGGAACTGAAGTTTCAACCTCTATTTTCACATCAATGAAAAGTTTCATTCAGGCCGGGTGTGGGGGCTCACGCCTGTAATCCCAACACTTTAGGAGGCTGAGTCAGGCGGATCACTTGAAGCCAGGAGTTCGAGACCAGCCCAGCCAACTTAGTGAAACGCCGTCTCAACTAAAGACACACACACACACACACAAAAATAGCTGGGCATGGGTGGCCCACGCCTGTAATTCCAGCTACTCGGGAGACTGAGGCACGAGAATCGTTTGAACCTGGGAGGCAGAGGTTGCAGAGAGCCAAGATCGTACCACTGCACTGCAGCCTGGGCAATGAAGCGAGACTCTGTCTCAAAAAAATAAAAGTTTATTTCTCAGACAATTAAAGGGAGGAGGAAATCACCTAGTCAGAGATAAATAAACACTGAGACAGGGAGATGAACTTTCTAAAATTCTCCATGTCAGGAAAAAGAGGCTAAGAGTCAGTATAGATTGTACAAGAATAGAGGAAATATTCATTCCTTTTATACCCAGTATTTATTTATCACCTACATACCAAGTATTAAGGATAAGGTACTGGCCAGGTGCGGTGGCTCACGCCTGTAATCCCAGTACTTTGGGAGGCCGAGGCGGGCGGGTCACGACATCAGGAGATCGAGGTCATCCTGGCTAACACGGTGAAACCCTGTCTCTACTAAAAAACTACAAAAAATTAGCCAGGCGTGGTGGTGGGTGCCTGTAGTCCCAGCTACTCGGGAGGCTGAGGCAGGAGAATGGCGTGAACCCGGGAGGCGGAGCTTGCAGTGAGCTGAGATCACGCCACTGTACTCCAGCCTGGGCAACAGAGCAAGACTCCGTCTCAATTAAAAAAAAAAAGAAAGGATAAGGTACTAAACAAAACCCTAGTCCTCACAGAGCTTACATCACAGGGGGAGGGGGAGGGGGAGGAGGTACAGAGCATATTATATGGTGATATGTGCAAAAAAGAAAAATAATCAGGGAATAATAGGGAGTTTTGACAGGGGTGGGCAGGGAAGGCTTCACTAAGAAGGTGACATTTGAGTACTACTTGGTGGGTCAGAATATAGGTTTAGCCCAATAAATCAAATTGTTTATACTCATAGACTGTCCATATACTTCATGAGCTTACAATTGTGTTTGTTACGCTGTTTTTCAGAAATAGGATCATAGCCTGTTCTCCCTGAGAGCAAAGTTCAAGAAAAGTAAGTAGTGTACATTTTCTAGTAAGATAAAAGCACACCTTCAAGAAAATCCCTCTTTGAAATGTTCCCAAAATAACGAAGGAACGAAAAGGTATAAACTCACAAGAAATAGAAGAAACAGATGTCAACAAAAAAGGATATAAAGTAAAAAAAAAAAAACATAGCACAGAATTTTTATGTGGGGAATACTATCTTAAGTAAGTACATGACAGGATACAAGGAAAGACAAACTTATAGCAAAGCAGCACTGACAAGCTTCTCAAGCTAGATCAAAAAACACTCAGGAAAGTGTGGTGCCTACCCTAGAAAGAACAGAAAGGGGCTGGGCACAGTGGCTCAAGCCTGCAATCCCAGCACTTTGGGAGGCCAAGGCGGGCGGATCACCTGAGGTCATGAGTTTGAGACCAACCTGGCCAACATGGTGAAACTCCATCTCTACTTAAAATACAAAAATTAGCTGGGTGTGTTGGCAGGCTCCTGTAGTCCCAGCTACTCGGGAGGCTGAGGCAGGAGAACTGCTTGAACCCCGGAGGCAGAGGTTGCAGTGAACTGGGATTGTGCCACTGCACTCCAGCCTGGCCGACAGAGTGAGACTCCATAGAAAGAAAAGACAAGACAAGCCAAGCCAAAAGAACGAACAGAAAGGAACTAAGGAACCACCACAGGAAGGTTTCTAAAAATAAGTCACGGCCACACAGGTAAGCAAGAGTCCCACAGCCCTAGGGGGCCACCCATCTTGATGTTAAATTGACAACTGGAAGAAACAGCAAAGAAACTACATCAGCTGCCAGAACTAGATAATTTCAAAGAAAAGGGTATTTAAACAAAAGGCTATTTAGTCGGGCACAGTGGCTCATGCCTGTAATCCCAGTACTTCGGGAGGCCAAGGCAGAAGGATCGCTTGAGCCCATGAGTTCAAGACCAGCCTGGGCATAGCGAGACCCCATCTCTTAAAAAAATAAATAAAAATTTTAAAAATAAACTGAAAGCTACTTACTTGCTGGTAAGAACAAGGGTGATTATAGTAAATCTAGTTTTAATTGGATTCCTACACAAAGCACCAGAGGAAGGAGATAAGGATTGGGACACCTTCTCCCTCTTTCGTAGTCATATATAAACTCCAAAAAACAGAGAAAGAATCAAGAAGCTGATGATAAGCACCCCTAAGATGTAACTAGTGAGGCACAAAATATGACTCCTCTGGCAGGTCTCAAGACCCAGGTACCGCAAAATCTTCCCTACGATAGCACAACACCTAGCAAATAATAGAAAAAACTATTTCCACCTTAGGAAAATCGAGATTACCCTATTTTTCTGGTGCTCGTTCATCTTTTCCACAGAAGTCAACTACTTCTGGGCCGGGCGCGGTGGCTCAAGCCTGTAATCCCAGCACTTTGGGAGGCCGAGACGGGCGGATCACAAGGTCAGGAGATCGAGACCATCCTGGCTAACCCGGTGAAACCCCGTCTCTACTAAAAAATACAAAAAACTAGCCGGGTGAGGTGGCGGGCGCCTGTAGTCCCAGCTACTCGGGAGGCTGAGGCAGGAGAATGGCGTGAACCCGGGAGGCGGAGCTTGCAGTGAGCTGAGATCCGGCCACTGCACTCCAGCCTGGGTGACAGAGCGAGACCCCGTCTCAAAAAAAAAAAAAAAAGAAGTCAACTACTTCTTCCAAATGCTCAATGCAAATAAAAAGAAAAAAGTAATGCTACAGGAATTCTACTTAAAGGGTAGGGAGAATAAAAACTTTCCTGTTACACTTTTACAACAGCTGTTGCACTTACTTTAAAAGGCTATTATAAAGATAAAATATGCATCAAAGTCCCTTGTAAAGTTATTTTGAAAAAAGTTCAAAATTACACATCTGTAGGTTTCAAAAGTTCACTGAAGATTTACTGTATTAAAGTTTTCATGTTTGCTTTTCGGTCCTCCATAAAATGGTTGAGAAATACTTAAAAATAGAAATACCAGAGAAACGTAGGGCACTGTATCAGAACAGTCCATTCTGTTCTTTGTCATCCATTGTCTTTTGAAAGCGTTGGCTTACCACTCAGGATCCCCTCCACAAAAAAGAAAGACTAGACAGAGCAGGACCTAATATTAACATACAAGTAATAGTGACAAAAAGATTTCTCACAAATATCATGCTAAATTTTATAATTACTGATAAAACATTAAAAGTAAAAGCTAAACACCTCTCCCATTCCTTAACCAGGAAAAAAAAAGTATATGGAATGCACTCATTTTGTCTTTATGGATATTCTCCAACAATTAAAATAACTTATCTTAACAACACATACTATACAGATATATGTCTTACCTATTAAAGATTTGATATTTTCTAAGATTAAGTCACTAGTAATACTTCCAGATAAATCTTGCCCCAATTCGGCAATCAGCTTGGCATAACCTTCATTCTCTTCTCTTAACAAATTGAATTTTTGCTGCTTATAACTGAAATCAGATAAATACCATTAAGGGGATAAAATTAATCTCAATTAACAAGCTTGCACAGAGTACTGTATTCTCACTGAATTTTCTTATCTCCAACCTACAACAATCGTAAGAATAGTTGTTTAAAGTTTACTTCTTTGTGTGCCTTTTAGAGTAGAAAACAACAGTGGTTCATATGAGAACCCCCAATATTAATTACACGGGGAAAACCAGTAACACAAGAAAAGGATATTGTTAATATCAGGGAACAATAACATATCACTATTTCCATCTCTAAGAATATACCCCGAGTATAGTCATAGTCATAAATCATTTTATTGCTAATGATGAAAGCATGAGTATTATTTTAACTTTGAATATGGGCAAAAGTAACATTGGTTTTACACAGGTAAAGGTCACTGATGACTCAATAATATTAGGCTACTTTTAGAAGGCAAAAAACACAAGACATGCTAACCACAAACAAAAAAACAGTCTTCAAAGTCCCCTTAGAAGCCACTAGCATTCAAAATATGAATGAAAAAACATACTCAGCTACTTGATCTGAAACGTAAGATACGTGTACTTACAAGAGTTTTGTCTTGATTTTAACTGACTTTTGATTGAATTGCTGTGATTGTTTGATAAGCCCTAATGATTCCAGTGTTTCTGGATCCAGGCGTTCCTTTAAAACTGTGTCTGAAACTAAATACTGTATTAAAAAATATTAAAAGTCATTTATTCCTTAGCATTGCATCCGCAACGTTAAATATATTCAAACTAAAGCTTCCTAAATAAGAATACAAAAATAACATTATATAACAACCTACAATTTATAAAAAGGCTTGGAAGTTCAATTTAACAAATATTATGACTCCAAATATTGAAATATTTTATAAATAGCTTTCAAAAAATTCCCTACAAAATTATATGCATGTTGTATATTGCCTATAAATGACAAGAACTACAGATGAAATTTTCAATATGATTGCATTTGGCTTAACTGGATTTTCACCTAATACAGCACTTAATAGCCTCCTACTTGAAGTTAAATTCTAGTATAGCAAAGACGAGCACCTTCTTCCAGGTCTGAACCATGGCAGTTCTCCCTGGTTCTAAATTTATGAACACAAATGGTTTACCAGACAACAATCATGGCGAGTTCTAGAGTTTATCATTTTTAAACTACCTCTACTCTTTTACTCTTTGCTTATCAGTTTATGAGAAAAAAAAATCCATTTAAAAGCTGTCTACAATCATTTCTACTTACTTTATAAATGCTTACCTTTTTCTTAGGAACTTACTAGGTCAGGAATATCACCAAAGGTTTTAAATGTCTAGATAGTTTGAGTGATATGGATATGGTTACATGCTTATTTCATAGAAACAGCATGTCTAATTTCACAAAACATTCCATTTCAAAACGCAAATCTCACCTTATGAGAAAAGTCAACTGAATGTCAATATCCTCCTCCATTAACATGACTAACTTCTATCGCAGCTGTTTAATGCAGATTTTTAAAAGGGAAAAATATTTTTAAAAACTTACCAAACATGCTAATACCAACTGTGTAAAATAGTCTCTCTTGCTTTTTTCTTCTAAACAATTTGTCTCAATATCTATAATGATGAAGACGAAAAAAGTTTGATTGATTTTTCTACACTCCCCAGCACTAAAGTAAGATAATTATTTAAAAACTAATTTCAAAATGCCTCAATCTGAATTTGGAAAAATTCAAAACTATGGTAACATGAAATATTATATGAATGCTTTAATTTCTCCTAAAACTGGAGGTTGACCCTGTGACCTATGACAGATCCATAAAATGGTACATCAATTACACTGGAGCTGCCTGCTATGGCACTGGAAGCAACAAAGCTTCATAAAAAATTGTTCGCAAAAAACGAAACACTCAAAGTTTAAATGACTACTTGTCAGAGATGCTAAAAAGAAAAAAAAAAGATTATTTTAGGTGGAAAGTTGAATAGGGTTATAACAAAGATTTCTTCTAACTCTAAAGATCCTAATACTCATGAAAATCAAACCCATGACTTTCGCCACCCTGGTCAAATTACTATGTCCTAACCAAGCTACCTGGCCACCAACCTTATGAAAAGACAGTATTAAAAAATAGTTCTGGCCAGGTACAGTGGCTCACGCCTGCAATCCCAACATTTTGGGAGGCCAAAGCAGGTGGATCACCTGAGGTCAGGGGTTCAAGACCAGCCTGGGCAACATGGTGAAACCCCGTCTCTACTAAAAATACAAAAATCAGCTGGGCGCAGTGGTACCCATCTGTAAGTGCAGCTACTAGGGAGGCTGAGGCAGGAGAATCACTTGAACCTGGGAGGCGGAAGTTGCAGTGAGCCGAGATCATGCCACTGCATTCCAGCCCGGGTGACGGAGTAAGACTCTGTCTCAAAAAAAATAATAATAAAATAAAATAAAATAAAATAAATAACATCTTATCTTGAATTATAATTCTAGTCAGTAAATAGAAATTATTCAAAATTTTTATCTTCCTACTGAAATATTTAAAAACTGAGACTGTGAGTTTCAGTAAATTATTCAGAAAATTTGTCAAAAATTTTTCTGATCTGAAGTGTGGAAGAAAGAAAACAGTGCCAAATGCCAAGCACCAAAAATTTCAACCAGCATTGGCAGGATTACAAACAAGGCTAATCTCAGGATTACTGCTTTAACTGATTATATACTATTAACCTAATTTTACAGTCAACTCATAATTTAGAATATGCTATAAAGAGAAGCACTGGTTTTAGTGAAGTAATAAAAATTGTCCTCTACACGCTCTACTGCCAACATTGAGAATCAAAAGAGAAGGGGATTTTTCATCAAACATATCCACATTTTCCTGGCCCTTGACTTTCCCTTCTTGGACAGTTGCCATTTCTACATATCCTGGCCACTGTAGCTAAGCATGCAGTTAGCTCATGTGTATTAAGGAAATTTTAGGGTGTAATTTATGCAATGTAAATTACAGTATAATCTCAATTTCTCATTAAGAGTTTTAACCCATGTGTACCTCACCAATCCTTTTCAGGGACTCCCAATTGTTGCCCTGCTATCTGGTTTTCTGGTCCCTCCTCAGTCTAGAACTTTAAAGATACTGATTTTAAGAGACCGGGGCTAAACTGAGTTCATTCTTTTACCCAACATCTATCTATACTCCAGGGCCCTAAAGTCCCTAAGATCTACCTCTCAAGGTCCCTAAGATCAGAGGCAACGGATGGCAGATTCATCCTGTTCAAGTCAAGTCTCTCTCCTCTCAGCCACCTAACCTGATTAAGACAGTTATCCTCTGAGGGTTTGTGAACCTGGAATGAATTATTTTAGCTCATTAATCTTAATTCTTAGAATTGGATAAATTACTTAAATGTCTAACCATTCTCTTGGGTTCTGACAATGTTAGGAAATGCTTAATAGGGTCTCAGTAAATTTCTTAGCTGAACTATCTCAACAATCAGTACAGGACTCTATTATCCCAACTGTACCTTCCCTGGTTTCTTTATTCTTTTTGCTCTAACTCATTAACACCATTCTAATAAACTCATTTATTATCCCTGACTCCTCTACTTCGAATAAATTCTCTTTAATTTCCCCTGATTTTAATAAAAAGCCCTCAGCTATTTCCAACTCTAGTGCCCAGTATCACCAATTACCTACTCTAGCCCAGAGGTCCCATCAGCATACCAAGTTACAGCAGACTCCCCCTTTCTATAGCTCTCACGTCCCCTCACCTTCATATGATTAGTCTATTAAAGTCGCTATCAGCCGGGTGCGGTAGCTCAAGTCTGCAATCCCAGCACTTTGGGAGGCCAAGGCAGGCAGATCACCTGAGGTTAGGAGTTCGAGACCAGCCTGGCCAACAGGGCGAAACCCTGTCTCTATTAAAAATACAAAAATTAGCTGGGTGTGGTGGTACATGCCTGCAATCACAGCTACTCGGGAGGCTGAGGCAGGAGAATCACTTGAACCTGGGAGGCGGAGGTTGCAGCAAGCCGAGATCATACCGCTGCATTCCAATCCGGGCAACAAGAGTGAAACTCCATCTCGGGGCAGGCTTGGGGGGGCAGGGGGGAGTTGCTATCTTAACCTGGAAAGCGCAGCACTAATTTCCCTTATAACTGTTAACATTTAGAATGACAACATGATGTAATAAAAAGATAACAGGCTGTGGAGCCAAAGGGACCCAGGTTCAAATTCTGCCTTACTGGCTTGTGTGGCCTTGAAAAATCACCACTTCACTGAACCTCATTTTTCTGATCTGTACACCTACCACCATTACAGGAGTTGATGTAAGGATTAAAATAAAAATTAAATGCTTAACACAATGCCTAGAACATGGAAGGTACTCTAAAAGCAGAACTTAAATTGTTATTATTATCATTATTATTATCATCATCATCATCATCATCATCATTATTATTAGAGGTAGCTCACATTCTTACTCCTATTCCCCAGCCTTGATCTGGGGTCACACTTTAATCATTTTTTTTCTGCCAAGGGTGAGGGTGGGTGAGTGAGGGGGCAGGTGAGGAAAATCCTCTTCCCAAGTTTGCCATCATAATATTGCTTATAAAAATGGACTGGATAGGCCAGGCACTGTGGCTCACTCCTATAATCCCAGCACTTTGGGAGGCCTAGGTGGGCAGATCACTTGAGGTCAGAAGTTTGAGACCAGTCTGGCCAACATGGTGAAACCCCATCTCTACTAAAAATACAAAAAAATTAGCCAGGCGTGGTGGCATGCGCCTGTAATCCCAGCTACTCAGGAGGCTGAGACAGGAGAATCACTTGAACCCAGGAAGCAGAGGTTGCAATGAGCCAAGATCGTGCTACTGAACTCAGCCTGGGTGACAGAGCAAGACTCCATCTCAAACAAAAAATGGACTGGATAGGCTAAGAGAAATTTCCCAAGAGCAACCAAGCATCATCTTCATGAATTCATGTTACTAGTAAAAGACAATGACTTGTAACAATAATTCATATTACTAAATAACTACGAAGGGAAAAATATAACCTAATAAGTCAATAAAGAAATTACTAGGGCCAATAAGCTGATAATTGATGATTACCCAAAGAAAGATATACTCCTGACACTATCAAGGAACAATAGCTTCCACAAAATGTTACCTACAAATCAGTCTTACAGTTTTACAAATTTATAGTAAAAATATTTTTAACTGAAATTTGTTTCATGATATATTTATTTGCAAAAAAAAAAAAAAAAAAGGTAATATCTTTAGTGTCTCACTAAAAATTTTAGCTTAAAAGGTTTTTTGGTTGGCTTAAATCAATCCAACAGATAGCATGAACATATGAGTAAAAGGGGGCACTATTAATAATTAGCCAGTGAAAACAAAACTGGGACATGTGCTCATCTCATCAACGGTCTTCTCTTTTCATTTATCACTCCCAGTCCACATACATGTTGACCTACTCCCAACATTACTGGGAACTTATGAAATCTGAAACTTCCTGAAGGATCAAGCACCAGCATTTACATTTGTCAAGAACAAATTCTAAATTCTCAGTAAGACATTTAAGTAATGTATCTAATTCTAAGAATTAAGATTAATGAGCTAAAACAATTCATTCCAGGTTCACAAACCCTCAGAGGATGTCTTATTTTAAAGTGAATATTGGCTGGGTGCAGTGGCTCACACCTATAATTCCAGCACTTTGGAAGGCCAAGGTGGGAGGATCACTTGAAGCCAGGCATTCAAGACCAGCCTGGGCAAAATAGCGAGACTCTGCCTCTAAAAACTAACTAAATAAATAAAATGAATACAATAATGTTTGGCAACGTCTTCTATTAGATTCAAAGTAACAGAAAGCACAAGACTGGGCCTAGTGCCGTGGCTCATGCCTATAATCCCAGCACTTTAGAAGCTTCAGGTGTGCAGATTGTTTGAGCCCAGGAGTTCCAGACAACCCTGGGCAACACGGTGAAATCCAATCTCTACTAAAATATATACATTTTTTGTTTATATTTATATATATACACACATATATTTATATTTATATATTTGTTTATATATAAATATATGTTTGGTGTGTGTGTGTATGTATGTGTGTGTATATATATATTAGCAGGGCGTGGTGGTGAAATAGGAGGATCACTTGAGCCCAAGAGGTTGAGGCTGCAGTGAGCCAAGATCACACCACTGCAGTCCAGCCTGGTCGAAAGAGTAAGACCGTGTCTCGAGAAAGAGAAGAAAAGAAAAGAAAGCACAGGACTGACTGATGGGAAACCTGTGCTCAGTTATTTTCATCTAGATCTAAAATTGGAGAAAAAAAAATTATAATAAACATTATTTTTTAAATCCATGCCATGGGACACTACATTTCATTCTAAGTCACAGAAATACTCCTTTTTTTATCTTGCATGAATCCGTATTTATTCTGGAAAAATAAAGAAGTTGCTATTCCCAAAGCTGGTTTCTCATCCTCAAAACAAAAGTACTTTTGATTACTTTGGCTCTTCTTGCTCTTTCTAAAATTAAGAAGAATCAAAAGAGTACAATAGCAAAGTATTTCTTGAGTGTCCTAAGTATGAGATTCTGACATCATTCATTGAAAACCTGCATTAAATAAGATTATTTGGTTACCAAAATCTCAGAAAACTTGGCCTTTTAACTTGAAATAACTTAATTTAGCTCAAATTTATACAAATCTACATTGTCAAAAACTCAAACAATCTGAATTATACCTCTAAAGCTTGTTTATAACATTATGACATTTGACTTATATTGCTATATTCTCTACAAAGAATCAATTTGCTTCGAGATTTGCAGAAACATTTGTAAAATTCTTAGTTTAAAACATTTTATTTAACAAACATTTGACTTACCAAACAGCACATTACAGGTGAAATAAAGGCTTAATACCTACCTAATATGCAGAATACATCAGCAAGAATGGAGGGCATATCCTCACGAAATTCCTAATTTTAAAAATATAATTACAGTAAATAGCAAAAAAGCACACAGCAAGTATTAGGGTTTCATAATAACACTCTTCTGTGAAACTTAGAAACAAAAAACGGCTGGGAGCAGTGGCTCACACCTGCAATCCCAGCACTTTGGGAGGCCAAGGAGGGCAGAAGACTCGAGCCCAAAAGTTTGAGACCAGCCTGGACCACGTGATGAAATCCCATCTCTACAAAAAAAAAAAAAAAAAAAAAAAAAAAAAATTAGCCAGGCATGATGGCGCACTAGCTACTCCGGAGGCTGAGGTGGGAGGATCATTTGAGCCTGGGAGGTGGAAGCTGCAGTGAGCCAAGATCGCACCACTGCACTCCAGCCTGGGCAACAGAGGAAACTCTGACTTTAAAAAAAAAAAAAAAATTTATTTCCAGGTGAAGCTGAAAAAATTTTTTAAAAAAACCAAAAACCCCATCATTATATTGACAAATATTAAAATTCTTCAAGTAAACTTTCATAACAAAGACGAAGATAATGTTTGCAAAAAATGTTTATGTCTGCCATGAAATAACTTGATTAAAAAACGGAAACCTAAACAAGCACTTTGGGAAATATTAAAGAGCACAAACGAGTAACATTTTTCCAATGAGGTTTCATTTTAGAAATCACATGAATTTAGAGTACCTCATACCTACCTAAAGGAAGACTGTTAAAAATGGTACATTTTTCACCCAAGACTTTAAATGTTGTGCTCATGCCTGAGTCAACATTTGATCTATGCAAAAATCATAATGGTATCAGAAAAACAGAAATCTTGAAAATACAAAACCAGCTAAAAAGCTAAAAGCTGGTTTGGGGGGGTTGTTTTTTAGTTTCAGGAGGTACATGTACAGGTTCGTTACATGAATATATTTCGTAATGCTGGGGTTTGGATTTCTATCGAATCCATCATCCAAATAGTGAACACAGTACTGAATAGGTAGTTTTTCAACCCTTATTCCTCCTCCTCCCTCTCCCCTTTTTTAGAGCTCAATGTTCTCTTTATTTTCTTTATTCACTCTTGTAGCCTTTGGGGAAAATGACCCAAAATCGGGCCAGGCACAGTGGCTCACACCTGTAATCCTAGCACTTTGGGAGGCCAAGGCAGGTGGATCACAAGGTCAAGAGTTCAAGACCAGCCTGGTCAACATGGTGAAACCCTGTCTCTACTAAGAATACAAAAATTAGCCGGGTGTTGTGGCATGCGCCTGTAATCCCAGCTACTCGGGAGGCTGAGGCAGGAGAATTGTTTGAACCTGGGAGGCGGAGGTTGTAGTGAGCTGAGACTGTGTCATTGCACTCCAGCCTGGGTGACAGAGCAAGACACCGTCTTGGGGAAAAAAAAAAAAAAGAAAGAAAAGAAAAGAAAAGGACCCTCCTGTTTCTGAATAAAAACTTCAGTATTATTCTAGACTTGTCTCTTGACTTTCTACTCCCACACTCAATTTTAGGGCTATTTTCCATTAGAAGGGATCATAGTTCACTTATTGCAGTTAACAGTTTGCTGGCAGTACAGCAACCCTAAAATTAGCCTATTTTCAGAAACTAAAGGAAATTCTAAAGAAAAATCTGGCAGCTGCAAAGAAATGCACAAGATACTCTTCTGTGGGTAAGATACTGGACAGTGTATAGTACTAAGAGAAAGCCATGACAAAGACAATTAAGCTGCAGAAGTATCTATAAAAACATCATTAAGTATTCAAAAGAAAGAAGCTATGTAAGAACCAAACATACATACATAAAATTCACTTGAACTATCCATTTTCAATAAATGGAAAAAGAATCAGAATCAGATCCCATAAACAAACTAAAACCTATACCAATGCTCAATTTACAAAATGAAATAACCTTGTCAATCAGATTTTAGCCTCAAATTTCTTAAGGGCTCTGAACTCTGGTTACGTCTATTTAAATGCAAGTACTCAGGCCACTTGAAGATCAGAAATATAGTAAGATAAGAGTTTTCAAAAATGAAAAATTAGTTATTTAAGAAAGATTGGCAGCAACTGAATTTTTTTAACGTTAAAAGAAAAAAAAGGAAATAGACTACTCCAGCATGAACTAATGCTGTTGTTATCAGTTGGAGATAATTTAGAGACAAAAGGGAAATTCACTGAATTCCTACTGCTCAAATACACCCCAATATGGGGTGGAAATCACAACAGCTAAACTTAGAATTTCCTTAAGACTATCCCTGGGAAAGCACAAAAAACATACAAATATTACCTCCCCTGACAGAAAAAAAGGCTACAGAAGATTAAAGAAACACAGTAAGAGAAGTTCAGATTGAGACCAAGAAGCTTCAATTCCCACACCTTAATAAAACCTATTATAAAAGCTATTCTGAATTTTATTTATATACAAGTTCATTATAAATGTATATATACATACACACACACAAGATAATTTTATTCATATACAAGTTTAAAAACCAGCTTAATAATAAAAGAACAGCACACCACTCATAAAACCTCAAGCTTAACTACTGGTTTACAATGTGAAAGCCCATCTTCCAATTCAAATGCCAAACCACCATGAAAAACATTTGGTCTGAATCTAACTTAAATTCTCCAAAGAAAGAGTGAAACAGAATAACCATGTAAAAGGGTTTTTTTTAATCTAGTCAATTTTTTTTAAACCATAAGTAAATGAAAACTGGCACCAAGTGAATGTTAGAGCCAAGCAATAGCAATTTAAAATAATTTAATCCTCAATTTTTAAAATATATTTAATTTCTAAACATAACTACAAACAAAAAAATGACTTATATTGAGAGAAAAATATTTTAGCCAATTTATGTTTTTAGAGTGGCGTTTTTAATTAAGGATCCCTTAATTTCTTTTTTTTTTTTTAATTATACTTTAAGTTCTAGGATACATGTGCACAATGTGCAGATTTGTTACATATGTATACATGTGCCATGTTGGTGTGCTGCACCCATTAACTCATCATTTACATTAGGTATATCTCCTAATGCTATCCCTCTCCCCTACCCCCACCCATGGATACCTTAATTTCATTACAGCACAGCCTTTTTTTTTTTCCCCTACCAGCTTACCTGATATTTCCTACTTTAGTAACAACCAGATAAAAAGATTAAACTATCTGTGTTCCTGTCTGGCAAAAACGGCTTACCAATATCATCTTAAAACATCCACTACTCCCTTCCATAGTTTTGAGGGGAAAAAAGAAAAAAAAAAGAAAATTTTAAAAATCCATCCACTACTATAATTTTGAATAAAATACAAGTTATAAACTTCAGGGATCTTTGTGTCAAAGCAAAAGATATATAACAACTATTAACTTAAAAATATGTATATACATACTTACACTAATGTCATTAAGAACATTAGATGCCTGTTCATGCTTTAAATTTCCTTTAATTACATGATATGACAACTCATAGAGAGCTTGCTGGAAATCTGTTGAACATAAGAGAAATAAATGTAAGGATACAGTCTCTTGAACATGAAAAGTAAATCTATATATTTCCTACTTCTCAGAATTATTATAAACATCAATAATGAAAAAATATAATTCTAACACTTTTCCTCTAGCACTTTTTTCTTTTTCACAAAAACATAAAATTAAAAGGTTAGAAAAATGTTAACCACCTCTCCACTACTATAACTACAGCTTGAGCATTCCTTTCCAGTTTTTTCTGTATGTCTACAGATTTTACATATTTAAATTCACCATGCACATCATATAGCATTCTGATTCCCCCCAAAACACTTTTAAAGCATTTTTTCATGCTACTCAAGTCTCTCTAATTATTTTCAATGAACTCTAGCGAGTGGATTTAAACCAATCATTCTCCTCACTAGTAGACTTCGGATATATTCTCAATTCAATCTCAGGGCTATAGTGACAACAGATAAAGAGTAGCAGTAAATATACTACCGAGTTTTAACCATACCCTAGAGTGAGAGAAGTTTCTCCCCAAATCTAAAATCTCTTTGTCCCATAAAAATCTAACAAAAAATACATGTATAAAATGGTAGTTCTATGATAACTGTCAACCACAAGTAGCAACATTCACTATTAATTACCACAGTCCCCTTTCCTGAAGAAAGATATTTTGGTTTTGGAATGGGTAGTTAGTGGCCAGGTGAACACCTCTTTCTGGTCATCTTTTTTTTTTAAGTCCCATGTACTAAAAACTCTACCTCCTTCCAATCATGAGAAAGTAGTTAAACAAGAAGCTTTAAAGATGCTAATGTAAAATAAAGTCTATTTATAATCTACTTTTGAGCAGAATCAAATTTTTTTCAGAACCAAACAGCAAGTTAAAAAATCAAATATTTGGCCGGGCGCGGTGGCTCAAGCCTGTAATCCCAGCACTTTGGGAGGCCGAGACGGGCGGATCACGAGGTCAGGAGATCGAGACCATCCTGGCTAACACAATGAAACCCCGTCTCCACTAAAAATACAAAAAAATTAGCCGGGCGTGGTGGCGGCGCCTGTAGTCCCAGCTACTCGGGAGGCTGAGGCAGGAGAATGGCGGGAACCCGGGAGGCGGAGCTTGCAGTGAGCCGAGATCGCGCCACTGCACTCCAGCCTGGGCGACAGAGCGAGACTCCGCCTCAAAAAAAAAAAAAAAAAAAAAAAAAAATCAAATATTTTAAAAATCTTCTTAGCCAGGTGCAGTGGCTCACACCTATAATACCAGCACTTTGTGGAGCCAAGGCAGGAGGATGGCTTGAGCCTAGGAGATCGAAACCAGCCTGGGCAACATAGGGAGACCTCATCTCTACTAAAAAAAGAGAAAAAAAATTAGCCAGGTGTGGTGGCGTGCACCTGTTATGCCAGCTACTTGGGAGGCTGAGGCGGGAACTTGTGCCCAGGAGACTTCCGGAAGTTGCAATTAGTTGTGATAGCACCACTGTCTCAAAAATAAAATTTAAAAAAAACTTCTCCCCTGCTATGACTCCTAGCCACAAAAAAGAACATAATAGAAATCAAAATGTATATAAATCCCCCCTTAATGAAAATACTATTTTGCAGTAAAATTAACTTGTTCATTAAATCATTTGCTATTGCTATTGCTAATAATTATTCCAAGTATTTATGAAGAATTATTTATTAAATATATTCTGCCTATTTTACAACTATATCTTCATTGTGCTTTTAAATAAACAATATAAAAACAAAGGAAAAAATTTCTATTTTTTGGTATTGTAGGTATAAGAGGTCAACTTCATGCTTTGTATTTCCATGAATAAAATGCTTTACAACAAACAATACTTATTTAAAATTTTCCAGACAATTAAGGTGGGTTTTTTTTTTTTTTTTTTTTTTTTAAGCAATCAGAGGAACAAAATAGCCAATTATCAAAAACTAAGGTCCCGTGAGAATATGTCCTCTGGTACTCATAGCGAACCAGGGAAGTCTAATCTTAATCACAGAAGGAGATTAAAATAGAGAACAAGTGACCTGGGTCATTTTGCTGACACTAAAGTGACATAAAAACAATCATACTGTGATCCACACAGCAGCAACGATAGTTCTCAAATCACAAGTTTTCTTTTTTTCTTTTGAGACACAGTCTCGCTCTCCAGGCTGGGGTACAGTGGCGCAATCTTGGCTCACTGCAACCTCTGCCTCCTGGGTTCAAGCGCTTCTCCAGCCTCAGCCTCCCGAGTGACTGCAATTACAGGCGTCCGCCACCAAGCCCAGCTAATTTTTATATTTTTGGTAGAGACAGGGCTTCACCATGTTGACCAAGCTGGTCTTGAACTCCTGACCTCAAGTGATCTGCCCGCTTTGGTCTCCCAAAGTGCTGGGATTATATGCGTGAGCCACCATGCCTGGCCTAATTCACGAGTTTTCTAAATGCCTATTTAAGAATGGTTGGGAACTCCTACTGTGTTTTATCCATAGAAACTGTAAGTGGTGGTTTAAAACTATCAGGCTAGTTCCACAGAAACCTATAAAATCTATATTGCGGGTGAAAAACTTTACATTTACAATGAGGAGGAAAACTTATAACCCTTATAGTTATCCACAAAAAATTCAATAAAATATTTTATCTTAACGCTAACACTTCAGAAAGAGTAGTTTTAAGAATGGCCACCAGAGGCCAGGCACGGTGGCTACACCTGTAATCCCAGCACTTTGGGAGGCCAAGGCAGGCGGATCACAAGGTCAGGAGATCGAGACCATCCTGGCTAACACGGTGAAACCCTGTCTCTACTAAAAATACAAAAAATTAGCCGGGCGTGGTGGCGGGCGCCTGTAGTCCCGGCTACTTGGGAGGCTGAGGCAGGAGAATGGCGTGAACCCAGGAGGTGGAGCTTGCAGTGAGCCAAGATCGCACCACTGCACTCCAGCCTGGGCAACAGAGCAAGACTCTATCTCAAAAAAAAAAAAAAAATTAAAAAAAAGAATGGCCACTAGAAGGTACTTCTAGAGATTCTTAGTTTTTGCAGGGTTTGAATGTTGAAGACACCAATTCTTGGTTATGTCTAATAATATTACTAGTACTACTCATGTTTGTTTTTTTTAAACAATAATGTACTGTTTATTTTCAAATAGCTAGAAGGGATTTTGAATTTTCCCAACACAAAGAAATGATAAATGTTTGAGGTGATACACTAATTATACTAATTTGATCATTACACATTATATACACATATCAAAATATCACACTGTACCCCAATTACTCATGTTTATTAGCCATCCTTACAGTGTTGTTTCATTGGCAGTGGTTGGGATGGGGGGAAGGTGATTTATAAAAGAAACAAGGAGAAGCAGTGTGTGCAAGGGAAACTGCCTGCCTGAAATGAAATTAATTCAAAGGAAGGGCAGAAAGAGAAAGGTCAGAGGGAACACTGCCCAAACACAAACCCCTAAGACAGAAAAGAGATTCTGAAGGAATGACATTCAGTCAGTTTCCTGCTAGGACAACAAACTGGAGCCCCTCAAACCAAAGCCTGACTGTTGACAGAGATCAGCCAAGGAGTGAGTATATGTGTTAAGGAAACAAGCAAGGGTAAGAGAAGGAGAGCACTGGCACTTCTGCCAATAAGGCCACACTCATAACTATTTCTGGTTTCACATGTGAATCAGAACCATGCAAATAAACAATAACCTAATAGTTATTAAAGATCCAGAGTCACATTGTTACACTATTTACACTATCATTTATTGAAAATTCTTCTATTTTATCCACCTAATGTTTCTATTAAACAAGATCAAAGTTAACTGAGATGTTAAAAACTGATTTTAAACACGGGGAAGAAAAAAGATAAAGTACCCAAGTATTTTTAGAAAGGAGTCTTTCTGTACATTCTTACACTTCAGACAGTCAACTAACTTAAACAAGAATACATTACTGTCTATCAACCTCAAAAATCTTTTGAGTGATCATGCAATTTTATAAGCAGGATAAACAAGAAAATAATTTGGGGATGGCAGGCTAGGAATGTTAATTCTTAAAACAGGTCTTACCCATATGACAGGGTAAAAAATGGCTTTTTCATTTGTTAAAAAAAAACATTTTTCACTCACACATCCAAATGTTCTTTTTATGAGACAAGGTCTGTCACCCAGGCTGGAGTGGAGTGGTGTGATCTTGGCTCACTACAACTTCTGCCTCCCGGGTTCAAGCGATTCTCGTACCTCAGCCTCCTGAGTAGCTGGGATTACAAGCGCACGCCATCACACGCAGCTATTTTGTTTGTTTGTTTGTTTTTTGGTTTTTCGTTTTTTTTTTTGGTAGAGATGGAGTTTCACCATATTGGCCAGGCTGGTCTCGAACTCCTGACCTCAAGTGATCTACCCACCTCAGCTTCCCAAAGTGCTAGGATTACAGGCATGAGCCACCACACCCTGCCCAAATGTTCTTTAAAAAGTATATTCTCAGCTATGCAAGGTGGCTCATGACAGTAATCCCAACAATTTGGGAGCCTGAGGCGAAAGGACTGCTTGAGGCCAATATGAGACCAGCCTGGGCAATATAGCAAGATACCTCATCTCTACAAAAAAATAAATTAAAAAAATAAGGCTGGGCACGGTGGTTCACACCTGTAATCCCAGAACTTTGGGAGGCCGAGGCGGGAGGATCACCTGAGGTCAGGAGTTCAAGACCAGCCTGACCAACATGGTGAAACCCCATCTCTACTAAAAATACAAAATTAGTCAGGCATGGTGTCACATGACTGTAATCCCAGCTACTCAGGAGGCTGAGGCAAGAGAATCGCTTGAACCCAGGAGGCAGAGGTTGCAGTGAGCAGAGATTGCACCATTGCACTCCAGCCTGGTCAAAAAGAGTGAAACTCCATCTCAAACAATAAATAAATAAATAAGCAAGGAGCGGTGTTGCACACTTGCAGTCCCAGCTACTTGGGAATCTGAAGTGGCAGGATCGCTTGAGCCCAGTTTGAAGCTGCAGTGAGCTATGATTACACCACCACTGCATTACAGCCTAGGCAATGGAAAGAGACCCTGTCTCCTTTAAAAAAAAAAAAAAAAAAAAAAAAGACAGAAAAAAAAAGAAAATATATTCTCTCTTATGAAAGTTATAACTTTTGGTGGAACAAAAATAAGCATATATATATATATATATGTAAAATTATGTTCTTAATCTTCTATTCACAAAAGCATAATTTAAATGACCATAATACATTTTATCTAATGCTTTTGCCTTCAAATAGAATATCAGTTATAAAAATGTATTTTCTAATTTAAAAAAATACTGTGAGTTTTACCCCCAACAATACTACAAATGTAAATGCTTTACACTTACTAGACACAATCGCTTTTAGTTTTGTCCCTCCTTTGCCAAATCCACATGTCTAATTTTAAATTAATAAAACGTTAAATAGTAAAATCTTTTGAAACTAAAGATACTGGAAAATTATAATATATACTATTTAATTATATAATATTTTATTTAATAAATCATATCTGTGATATGCAATAAACAACTCCTTTGTTTGAATGTTTTCCATGACAACTGCCTTTAACAAGATCCCCAGACACCACCTAAACATAACCAGCTGTAGTAAAAACACTGAACCTCAGTTTCTGGAAATTTTCTAGTGCAAATAAGATCAGAACAATTTTTCTTTCCATGCTATCTTTTCTGTCATATTTATGATTGATACAGCTAACAACTGCTGAAATTTAGCTAAATATACCAAGCCCCAATTACAAAAGTCAAGCAATATCATATCATTATAATGCAGGTCAAATAACATCGGTATACAGAGATATAGTCTTACTGTAATTACAGTTTTAATCCTGACTATAATATAACCATGTAAAACCTTTATGTAATGTGAACTATCTTACACCTTTTGTTTTCATACCTAACAATGAATAGAAAGCAGACAGTTACTAATTTTAATCAAGCCAAAAATAACTAAGATACTTTTAAAAATCTTACCTCTATACGTCGAACTATCATGGCTTTTATTTTCACTGAGGATCCGACATAAATGCAAACTAGAATAAAATAGAAAACATTTCAATTTCCACCATAACATGAGATGATGCTTATAGAGCAAATTATATCAACTGGCAAGTAAAAAAAAAAAATTTTAATCAGGCATTTATTCTGCCTTTCATATACAAACTGTACCACTGGTAACTCATAGAAGATTAAAACTATCTCTGTAGTAATAAAGAAGGAATTATGAAATTAGAATATCACCATTTTAAGATCCCTAATTAATTACAGAATCTAGGCCAGGCGCGGTGGCTCACGCCTGTAATCTCAGCACTTTGGGAGGCCGAGGCGGGCGGATCACGAGGTCAGGGGATTGAGAAAATCCTGGCGAACACGGTGAAACCCTGTCTCCACTAAAAATACAAAAAAACTAGCCAGGCGTGGTGGCGGGCACCTGTAGTCCCAGCTACTAGGGAGGCTGAGGCAGGAGAATGGCGTGAACCCGGGAGGCAGAACTTGCAGTGAGCCAAGATCACGCCACTGCACTCCAGCCTGGGCGACAGAGCGAGACTCCGTCTCAAAAAAAAAAAAAAAAAATTACAGAATCTAGGCATCTACCAATGGCTGCTCACATTACAAAAAGAGGCCAGGCACGGTGGCTCACACCTGTAATCCTAGCACTTTGGGAGGCCAAGGCGGGAGGATTGCCTGAGCTCTGGAGTTCAAGACCAGCTTGGGCAACACAATGAAACCCCGTCTTTACTAAAATACAAAAGAAATTAGTTGGGCGTGGTGGCATGCACCTGTAGTCCCAGCTACTAGGGAGGCTGAGGCAAGAGAATTGCTTGAACCCAGGAGGCAGAGTGAGCCAAGATTGTGCCACTGCACTGCAGCCTGGCAACAGAGCAAGACTCCGTCTCTACAAAAAAAAAAAAGAAAGAAAGAAAGAAAAGAAAAGAAAAAGAGACTATGAAACATTATGTGCCTCCAGATTCTGATGAAAGAAAACACCATGCAGGTTGGGCATGGTGGCTTACACCTGTAATCCCAGCACTTTGGGAGGCCAAGACAGGCAGATAGCTTGAGCCCAGAGGTCAAGACCAGCCTGGGAAACATGGTGAAACCCTGTCTCAACAAAAAATACAAAAATTAGCCTGGCATGGTGGCTCACGCTTGCACTCCCAGCTACTCGGGAGGCTGGGGTGAAAAAATCATCTGAGCCCAGGAAATTGAGGCTGCAGTGAACCATGACTGCTCGCTCCACTGTACTCCAGCCTGGGCAACGGAAAAAAAAAAAAGAAAAAGAAAAAAGAAAAAAAGGGAAAAAAGAAAAGAAAGCATCACCCACCTATGAAATTGTCTTGGGGGGGGGAAAGTGTAAATCAAAATCTGATCAAGCCATCTAGATCCAACTACCAATTTACAGAAAAAGACCACAGAGAAATATATTAAGAGATACCATAGGGATACAGTCACCAAAATTCAAACTGTGGGAAAATCTAACAGAGAGTGACCCAATCTCTTGAACAAACAAATTGCAAGGAAAAATATAATAAAATATAAAAGAAGAGTACAAGAGAGGAAAAGAGGAACAGAAGAGCTACAAGACAGAAAAACAATTAACAAAATGGCAGTAGTTAAGTCCTTTCCTGTCAGTAATTAATTACCTTAAATGTAACATCTAACTCCACATTCAAAAGACAAAGTATCTAAATTGATATTTTTTAAGACAAGCTATTTTTTTTAAAGCTGTATGCTGTCTACAAGAAACTTCTTTTAAATTTAAGGACACAGGCAGGCTGAAAGTGAAAGGATGGATAAAGATAATCCATTCAAATGTTAACCAAGAGAGAACAGGGGTGCCTATGCTTATATTAGACAAAATATACTTTGAAAATATAACAATTATAAATATATACACATACTACATCAGAGGACAAAAGCATATGAATATATGTGACACAGAACTGAAGAAATAAATAGACATCAACACAGTAATAGTAGGGAATTTCAATACACTACTTTCCATAGAATATCTAGACAAAAGATCAGTAAGGAAACAGAAGACTTGAATAATACTACAGACCGAATGGATTTAACAGACCTATCCATAACATGCCACCCAAGATAAGGAGACTACATTCTTCTCAAGCACACACAAACCTTTTTCCAGGCTCTAACATGTGATCTAACCTTCTGATCACATTAGATATCACAAAAAAATAACACATTTTAAAAGACAGAAATTCCAAGTATCTTTTCCAAACACAATGGAATAAAACTAGATATCAATACCAGAAAGAAAACTGGAAAGTTCACAAATATGTAGAAATTAAACACATTCTTGAACAACCAAAGAATCAAAGAACAAAATCAAGAAGGAAATTAGGAATTATCTTGAGACAAATGAAAATGAAAACATAAATACCAAAACTTACAAGATATACCAAAAGCAGTTCAAAAGAGGAAATTTGTAGCAATAATTTTTTTTTTTTTTTTAAACACAGTATCTCATTCTGTCACCCAGGCTGGACTGCAATGGCAAAATCTTGGCTCACTGCAGCCTCGATCTTCTGGGCTCAAGTGATCCCCCCACCTCAGCCTCAGCACCCACCCCCAACACCCCATTAGGTGGGACCACAGGTGCATGCCACCATGCCCAGCTAATTTTGTATATTTTGAAGAGATGGGTTTCACCATGTTACCCAGGCTGTTCTCAAACTCCTGGGCTCAAGCAATCTGCCCACCTCAGCCCAACAAAGTTCTGGGAATACAGGCGTGAGCCACCAAGCCAGCACTATAAATGCCTTTTTTTAAAAAAATCTCAAATAAACCACCTAACTCAAAACTTCAAGGAACTAGAAAAAGTAGAATAAACTAAGCCCAAAGTTAATAGAAGGAAGGAAATAATAAAGATTAGGGCAGAAACAACTGAAATCGAGAATTAAAAAAGAAAACAAAAATCAGCCGGGTGCGGTGGCTCACACTTGTAATCCTAGCACTTTGAGAGGCTGAGGCAGGCAGATAGCTTGAGCTTAGGAGTTCGAGACCAGCCTGGGCAGCATGGCAAAACCTTGTCTCTACAAAAAAACCACAAAAAATTAGCTGGGCATGGTGGCCCACACCTGTAGTCCCAGCTACTTGAGGGGCTGAGATAGGAGGATCACTTGAGCCCAGGATGTCAAGGCTGCAGTGAGCCAAGATAGTGCCACTGCACTCCAGCCTGGGTGACAAAGTGAGAACTTATCTCAAAAAAAAAAGAAAAAAAAATCAATAAAATTAAAAGTTGTTTTTTAAAAAAAGATTAACAAAACTGACAAATCTTTAGCTAGACATTTAATAAAGAAAAAGAAAATGCAAACAAAATTAGAAACAAAAGAAAAAACATTACAACCAATTACACAGAAACAAAAAGGAATACAAGAGGCTAGTACACCATAATACCAGAGCCAGACAAAAACATTACAAGAAAAGAAAATTACAGGTCAATGCCTCTTATAAACACAGATGAAAAAATCCTCAATAAACACCAGCAAACGGAATTTAACAGCACATTAAAAAGATCATTCACCATGATTACAATGGATTTATCCCTGGGAAGCAAGGATGGTACAACATACACTAAATGTGACACATTACATTAACAAAATGAAGGATAAAAATCACTTGATCATCTCCTTAGATTCCGAAAAAGCGTTTGACAAAATTCAATACCCTTTTATGATAAAACTCTCAACAATTAACTAGCCTGCGTGACAGAGCAAGACTCCCTATCAAATAAATATACATACTAACTATAGAATGAATGTTCCTCAACACACACAAAAAAAAGACCATAAATAACAAGCCCACAGCTAACATTATATTCAATGGTGAAAAGTTGAAGGTTTTTCCTCTAAGATCAGGTACATGCCCACTCTCTCCATGTCTATTCAACAGAGTACTAAAAGTCCTTGCCAGAGCAACTGGGCAAAAAGAAGAAATGAAAGTTATCCAAACAAGAAAAGTGAAATTGTCTCTGCTGACAAAATGATCTTATATTTAGAAAATCCTAATGACTACACCATAAAATTGTTAGAAATAAATATGCTGTATCCATCAAGGCAAAAAAAATTTTAAAAAAAGAAATAATAAATAGGGTTAAGTTACAGGATATAAAAATCAACACACAAAAATAGGTAGTGATTCTATATGCTAACAATGAACTACCTGAAAAATAATTTTAATTCCATTTAAAATAGCTATAGCATTGCAAGAATGGCAAAAAGAGAAAAATAATAATAAAAATAAAATAGCTACAAAAAATAAAATACTTAGGAATAAATTTAACCAAGGAGGTGAAAGATCTATACACCACAAACTATCAAATGCTGATGAAAGAAACTGAAGATGACAAATAAATGAAAAGATATTCCATGTTCATTGATTATAATAATTAAGATTGTTTAAATGTCCATGCTACCCAAAGAGATATAAAGACTCAATGCAATCTCTATCAAAACACCAATGACATTTTTCACAGAAACAGAAAAATCCTAAAAATTTATATGGAACCAGAAAAAAAACGAATAGCAGCCAAGGCAATCTTGAACAAAAAGAAAAAAGCTAGAAGTATCCCACTATTTGACTTCAAGCTACAGTTGGCCCTCTGTATCCAAGGGGGATTGGTTCCAGGACCATCTGCCACACACACCAAATTCACAGATGCTCAAAAGTCCCTTATATATGGCATATATACAGTCATCCTTCTGTGTCCACAGGTTCCGCATCTGCGGATTCAACCAACTGTAGACAGAAAACACTTACAGTCAGTCCTCCATATCCACAGCTTTTGATTTGTTGTTGGTTGAATCTGTGGATGCGGCCAACCAACTAAATGTAAGGCCAGCCAACTATATATTACAAAACTAGGGTAATTAAAACAGCATGGCACTGGCATAAAAATAGACACATCAACTAACGGAATAGAATAGAGAGCCCAGATACTAATCCATGCATTTATAGTCGATTTTCAACAAAGGGTACCAAGAACACATTATGGGGAAAAAGGCAGTCTCTTCAATAAAGAATGCTGGTAAAACTTAATATCCACATACAGAACAATGAAACTGGACACTTACTTCACACCATATACAAAAACCAACTCAAAATGAATTAAAGACTTAAATGTAAGACCTGAAACTATAAAAATCCTAAAAGAAAAAACAGGGGAAGAGCTACACAACATTGGTCTGGGCTACAGTTTTTTAGATTTGACCCCAAAAGCTCAAGTGATTAAAGCAAAAATAGACAAATGGGATTACATCAAACAAAAAAAGTTTCTATGCAGGAGGCCAGGTGCAGTGGCTCATACTTATAATCCCAGCACTCTGGGAGGCCAAGGCGGACAGATAACCTGAGGTCAGAAGTTCAAGACAAGCCTGACCAACATGGAGAAATCCTTCTCTACCAAAAATACAAAAATTTTCCGGGCATGGTGGCGCATGCCTGTAATCCCAGCTACTCAGGAAGCTGAGGCAGGAGAATCGCTTGGACCCAGGAGGCAGAGATTGCAACAAGCCAAGATCGCACCACCGCACTCCAGCCTGGAAAGCGAGACTCTGTCTCAAAAAAAAAAAAAAAGTTTCTATACAGGAAAGGAAACAATTAAGTGTGATGGAGACAACCTATGGATTCGGAGAAAACACTTGCAAGCCAAACATCAAATATGGGTTTAATATCCAAAATATATAAAGAAGTCAAGGGGCCGGGCGCAGTGGCTCACGCCTGTAATCCCAGCACTTTGGGAGGCTGAGACGGGCGGATCACGAGGTCAGGAAAGCAACACCATCCTGGCTAACACGGTGAAACCCCATCTCTACTAAAAAATACAAAAAAATTAGCTGGGCGAGGTGGCGGGCGCCTGTAATCCCAGCTACTCGGGAGGCTGAGGCATGAGAATGGCGTGAACCCAGGAGGCGGAGCTTGCAGTGAGCTGAGATCAGCCACTGCACTCCAGCCTGGGCAACAGAGTGAGACCTGTCTCAAAAAAAAAAATTAAAAAATTAAACATATTCTCAAAATAAAAGAAAATGGTGATGCCAGCCAGGCACAGTGGCCCATGCCTGTAATTTCAGCAATTTGCAAGGCCGAGGCAGGAACATTCGTTGAGGTCAGTTGGAGATCAGCCTGAAAAACACAGCAAGACTCTGTCTCTACAAAAAAGAAAAAAAGAAATAGGCATTGTGGTGTGAGTCCTAGCTACTCGGGAGGCTGAAGTGGGAGGATTGCTTGAGTCCAGGATTTCCAGGTTATGATGAGCTATGATTTCACTACAGCACTCCAGCCTGGGCAACAAAGCAAAATGCTATCTCAAAAACAAAAAATAAAAATAAAAAATAAATAAGCCTGGGTAACAAAGAGACCTCGTCTCCACAAAAAATAAACAAAAACTAGCCAGGCATGGTGGTGCAGGCCTATAGTCCCAGCTACTTGGAAGGCTGAGGTGGGAGGATCACTTGAGCACCAGAGGTGAAGGCTGCAGTGAGCTGAGATCACGCCATGCACTCCAGCCTAGGCAACAGAGTGAGACCCTGTCTCAAAAAAGAAAAAAAAAAAAATAGGCCAGGCCTGTGGCTCACACCTCTAATCCCAGCCTTTTTGGAGGCCAAGGCATGAGAATTGCTTGAGGCCAGGAGTTCAAGACCAGCCTGGGCAACCCAGCAAGACTCCATCTCTACAAAAAAAATTTTTTAATTAGCAGGTCATGGTGGCACATCCCTATAGTCCCAGCCTCTTAGGAGGTTGAGGCAGGAGGATCACTTGAGCCCAAGAGTTCAAAGTTACGGTGAGCTATGATTGCACCACTGCACTCCAGCCTGGGTGACAAAAAGCAAGAGCCTGTCTCTCGAAAAAAATTAAATAAAATAATGCAATTGTTATGAAAAACAGTATAGAGATTCCTCAAAAAATGAAAAGTAGAACTACCATATGATCGAGCATTCCTACTTCTGGGTATTTATCCAAAAAAATTTAAGTCAGGATCTCACAGAGATAGCTGCATTCCTATGTTCACTGCAGCATTATTTACAATAGCCTAGAGGTAGAAACAACCTAAATGTCCACCAACAGAAGAGTGAATAAAGAAAACGTGTTGTATATCAATGAAAGCAAACATTATTCAGCCATAAAAAAAAAAGGAAATCCCGTCGTGCTACAACGTGGATGAACCTTAAGGACAGTGTACTAAGGTAAGAAGCCAGTCACAGGACAAACACTGTATGATTCTACTTATATAAAGTATCTAATGTAGTCAAACTCAGAAGTGAAAAGTAGAATGATGGTTGTCAGAGGCTGCAGGAAGGGGAAAATGGGGAGTTGGTGTATAAGGGATACGAAGTTCAGCTCATAGAATATGAAAAAGATCAGATCAAAAGATCTGCTAACATTGTACTTAGAGTTGACAACATTGTACTGCTCACTTAAAATTTGCTAAGAAGGTAGATTTCATGTTGGGTGTTTTTTTTCCACAATAAAAAAGTTACTTAAAAAGTTGTTAATTTTGTTAAATCCTGAACCCTAAGAACATATTTTGGTTTTTTTGTTTGTTTGTTTGTTTTTTGAGACAGAATCTTGCTCTGTCACCCAGGCTGGAGTACAGTGGCACGATCTTGGCTCACTACAGCCTCTGCCTCCCAGGCTCAAGCAATCCTCCCGCCTCAGCGTCCTGAGTAACTAGGATTACAGGTGTGCACAACCATGCCTGGCTAATTTTTGTATTTTAAGTAGAGATGGAGTTTCACCATGTTGGCCAGGCCAGTCTCGAACTCCTGACCACAAGTGATCTGCCCACCTTGGCCTCCCAAAGTGCTGGAATTACAGGAGTGAGCCACTGTGCCTGGGAAAGCATGTCTTTTTTTAAGAACACATCCTTTTGGCTGGGTGTGGTGGCTCACACCTGTAATCCCAGCAGTTTGGGAGGCTGAGGAGGGTCGATCACTTGAGGTCAGGACTTCAAGACCAGTCTGACCAACATGGTGAAACCCCATCTCTACTAAAAAATACAAAAATTAGCCGAGCATGGTGGTGCATGCCTGTAGTCCCAGCTACTCGGGAGCCTGAGGCAGCAGAATCACTTGGACTCAGGAGGCAGAGGTTGCAGTGAGCCGAGATCACGCCACTACACTGCAGCCTAGGCGACAGTGCGAGACTCTATCTCCAAAAAAAACAAAAAAAAATTAAAAATTAAAAATAACACATCCTTTTAATAGCCTATGTGATGAAATTTAGAAGTTTGCATAAGTAATTTCTGCCACACACCCAAATACAACCACAGTATTTGTCTACAGGTGACGCACCTGTGCGACTATTAGAATTGTAAGCTGAACCAGCTTGATTTTATGAAACACCATTTTTTACTTGAAAGAAAAACAAACTACGGTTATTCAGACATGGGTCTTCCACGTGCATTTTCTCAAAAATGAACCAAGTGAGCCTGTCATTTCAAGGAAAACAGCAGAGTATTTGCTGCTGATGATATGCTTTTACACTGTTGGTGGGGGTGTAAATTAGTTCAACCATTGTGGAAGACAGTGTGGCGATTACCCAAGGATCTAGAACCAGAAATACCATTTGACTCAGCAATCCCATTACTGGGTATATACCCAAAGGATTATAAATCATGCTGCTATAAAGACACATAAACACATATGTTCACTGCAGTACTATTTACAATAGCAAAGAATTGGAACCAACCCAAATGCCCATCAATGATAGGCTGGATAAAGAAAATGTGGCACATATACACCATGGAATACCATGCAACCATAAAAAAGGATGAGTTCATGTCCTTTGCAGGGACATGAATGAAGCTGGAAACCATCATTCTCAGCAAACTAACACAGAAACAAAAAACCAAACACCACATGTTCTCACTCATAAGTGGGAGTTGAACAATGAGAACACAAGGACACAGGGACGGGAACATCACACTGGGGCCTGTTGGGGGTTGAGGAGCAAGGGGAGGGAGAGCATTAGGACAAATACCTAATGCATGCGAGGCTTAAAACCTACATGACGGGTTGATAGGTGCAGCAAACCACCATGGTACATGTGTATCTATGTAACAAACCTGCACATTCTGCACATGTATCCCAGAACGTAAAATTTAAAAAAAAAGAAAGACAGTTGTAACACATGCAGTGTAACCCAAAAAGGGCTCAAATACAGACTATAATAAGAACCCCTACAAATCAGTGAAAGAAACTCAAGCAACTCAACAGCAAAAAAGGCAAAAGATATGACAGAGACCTTTCACAAAAAGAAACAAGAACTCCAGGCCAGGCGTGGTGGCTCATGCCTGCAATCCCAGCACTTTCGGAGGCCAAGGTGGGCTGATCACCATAGGCCCGGAGTTCAAGACCAGCCTGCCCAACATGGTGAAACCCTGTCTCTACTAAAAATACAAAAATTAGCCGGGTGTGGTGGCACACACCTGTAATTCCAGCTACTCAGAAGGCTGAGGCACAAGTATCGCTTGAACCCGGAAGGCAGAGGTTGCAGGGAGCTAAGATTGCGCCACCACCACACTCCAAACTGGGCGACAGAGCAAGACTCTGTCTCAAACAACAAAAAATAATAATAATAAGTACTCCAAATGACCAACAACATATAAAAAGATGCTCATGAAAATATAAGCCACAGTAAAATTACATACATATTTACAAAAAATTTAAGTCTGACAATATCAAATGTAGTGACAATGTGAAACAAGGTCAACTCATACACTGCTGGTGGGAGTGTACACTGAAATAGCTTGGCAATATCTAACAGAGCTAAAGTGTAACCTATAACCCAGAGATTCTACACCTAGTATATACTCCACAAAAACACATGCTTGTATACACCAAAACTGTTGTATAATGTTTCTATTGGCACTGTTAGTAATAGCCAAAAACTAGAAGCAACAAAAATGTTTATCAACAAGACAGCATAAAAATAAACACTGGTATACAATGGAGTATCTTGCAACTATGAAAATGAATGAACTAAAAAAAAAGGAAAATCAATGAACTGCAAACATACAATATGGATGAATCTTAAAGTCATAACTGTTGAGCAAAAGCAGCCAGATACAGTAGGATAAATATTCAATTTCATTTATATGAAGTTCAAGAAAAAAATTAAACATATTTGGTAATGACACTGCAAAGAAAAGCAAGAAAGTTCCTTTGAGCTGAAGATGCAAGGTTAAAAAAAGAGAAAAATCAAGAAAGAGGAAAACCATAAATGTCAGGATAATGGTTACTACATGGGAGGTGGGAAAGGTTTGATTGGGAACAAATGGTATGTTGCCTTAACCTGGGTGTAAGTTACATGGGGGTGCATCTTACAATGACTCTTTAAGCTCTATATTGAGGTTTCATGACTTCTCTGTATTTTTGTTACATTTCATAATTTAGAAAAAAAATTCTTCCAAGGTGCACAAGGCTTTAAAGAGAGCCAATGAATTCATATAGAAGAGTTTCTTACTCTTTTGTATCTAGTAATCCTTTCTCTAGTCAATGAAACAAATAATTTTAAGACTTAACAGAACCTGTTTATATATCATGTAATCCTTTTTCTAGTCAATGAAACAAATAATTTTAAGACTTAACAGAGCGGCCGGGCGCGGTGGCTCACGCCTGTAATCCCAGCACTTTGGGAGGCCAAGGCGGGCGGATCACAAGGTCAGGAAATCGAGACCGCAGTGAAACCCCGTCTCTACTAAAAATACAAAAAATTAGCCAGGCGTGGTGGCGGGCGCCTGTAGTCCCAGCTACTCAGGAGGCTGAGGCAGGAGAATGGCGTGAACCCAGGAGGCGGAGCTTGCAGTGAGCTGAGATCAGGCCACCGCACTCCAGCCTGGGCGACAGAGCGAGACTCCATCTCAAAAAAAAAAAAAAAGACTTAACAGAACCTGCTTATATATCACATCTAAGGCTAAATAAGATGCCAGATTACAATCATCCACAGAGAGATTATCTACTTTGCAGATTACACGTAACCTTGCAGCTCACCTCTGTGTCTTCTGACTGTGTCAATACTGTATCATCAGGATGAGCAGGGTAAGGTTATTAAAAGTCAGCAGAGTAAACTTTTGCTAGTCAACAATTCACTTCCAGGTTTCACAAAAGTATGTTCAAAACCAAAGAATAAAAAGGCAATGGAAGCCGGCAGCTGTGGCTCACACCTGTAGTCCCAGAAGTCTAGGAGGCTAAGGTGGGTGGATCATTTGAGGTCAGAAGTTTAAGACCAGCCTGGCCAACATGATGAAACCTTGTCTCCACTAAAAATATAAAAATTAGCTGGATGGCCGGGCGCGGTGGCTCAAGCCTGTAATCCCAGCACTTTGGGAGGCCGAGATGGGCGGATCACGAGGTCAGGAGATCGAGACCATCCTGGCTAACACAATGAAACCCCGTCTCCACTAAAAATACAAAAAAATTAGCCGGGCGTGGTGGCGGCACCTGTAGTCCCAGCTACTCGGGAGGCTGAGGCAGGAGAATGGCGGGAACCTGGGAGGCGGAGCTTGCAGTGAGCCGAGATCGTGCCACTGCACTCCAGCCTGGGTGACAGAGTGAGACTCCGTCTCAAAAAAAAAAAAAAAAAAAAATTAGCTGGTTGCGGTGGTGCGCACCTGTAATCCCAGTTACTCTGCAGGCTGAGGCAGAAGAATGACATGAACCCAGGAGGCAGAGGTTGCAGTTAGCTGAGACTGCATCACTGCACTCCAACCTGGGCAACAGAGCGAGACTCTGTCTCAGAAAAAATAAAAATAAAAACTAAGGGCAATGGAGAGCATTTACTAAATTAAATATTTAGTTTGAAAATGTCAGGCCAGGCATAGTAGCTCACGCCTGTAATCCCAGCACTTTAGGAGGCCAAGTTGGGTAAATTGCTTGAGCTCAGGAGTTCGAGACCAGCCTGGTAACATCACCTGAGCTCAGGAGTTCAAGACTAGCCTGGGTAACGTGGTGAAACCCCGTCTCTACCAAAAACACAAACAATTAGCAGAGCATGGCGGCACGCGCCTGTGGTCCCAGCTACTCAGGAGGCTGAGATGCGAGGATCGCCAGAGCTCAGGAAGTTGAGACTGCAGTGAGCCAAGATCGCACCAGTGAGCCATGATCGCACCACTGCACTCCACCCTGCACTCCAGGGTGACAGAGCAAGATCCCATCTCAAAAACAAAAACAAAGAAAGAAAATGTCATTTAGCTATTAAACATTTCTCACTAAAAAAAAATTATTCTGAGAATACCTTATGAATGGTAAGCTGGTGTAAGTTTGGTCCCAAGCACTTTCAACTACTTTCCTGGAGACTAGACAGGCCTTCTAATGGGTTGAGAAGAGAACAGTAGTTGGTTAAGAACACTGGTTAAGGCCGGGCGCGGTGGCTCAAGCCTGTAATCCTAGCACTTTGGGAGGCCGAGACGGGCGGATCACAAGGTCAGCAGATCGAGACCATCCTGGTTAACACAGTGAAACCCTGTCTCTACTAAAAAATACAAAAAACTAGCCGGGCGAGGTGGCAGGCGCCTGTAGTCCCAGCTACTCGGGAGGCTGAGCCAGGAGAATGGCGTAAACCCGGGAGGCGGAGCTTGCAGTGAGCTGAGATCTGGCCACTGCACTCCAGCCTGGGCGACAGAGCTAGACTCCGTCTCAAAAAAAAAAAAAAAAAAAAAGAACACTGGTTAAAGCTGGGTATGCTGGCTCATGCCTATAATCCCAACACTTTGGGAGGCCTAAGTGGGAGGATCACTCGAGCACAGAAGTTCAAGACCAGCCTAGCCAACAAGTGAGACCCCATCTCTACAAAAAAAAAAAAACAGGCCGGGCACGGTGGCTCAAGCCTGTAATCCCAGCACTTTGGGAGGCCGAGACAGGCGGATCACGAGGTCAGGAGATCGAGACCATCCTGGCTAACACAGTGAAACCCCGTCTCTACTAAAAAACACAAAAAAACTAGCCAGGCGAGGTGGCGGGCACCTGTAGTCCCAGCTACTCGGGAGGCTGAGGCAGGAGAATGGCATAAACCCGGGAGGTGGAGCTTGCAGTGAGCTGAGATCCAGCCACTGCACTCCAGCCTGGGTGACAGAGCGAGACTCCATCTCAAAAAAAAAAAAAAAAAAAAAACAGAAAAAAAATATTAGCCGAGTGTGGTGGCGCGTGCCTATAGTACCAGCTACTTGGGAGGCTGAGCTGGGAGGATCACTTGAGCCTGCAGGTCAAGGCTGCAGTGAGTGGTGATCCTACCACTGCACTCCAGCCTGGACAGCGTGGGGAACAGAGTGAAACCCTATCTAAAAAAAAAAAAAACCACTGATTAAGCTTCTATTTTCACAAAATATGTTAAACCTAAGTTTATCTGGAATATAAAACAAAATCAATCTTCCTTCCAGTAGGCAACATAGAAATAATATCTGCTTCAGATTAGCATCAGAAGATATAACCTAAAAATGCCATCTAGGTCTTTTGCGGAGAGGAGATATATAAGTATATCAAGATTGCTTCAATATTTACTATGAAGTATTAAAACAATTCCTTCTTTGGGTTCCTATTTCCCCTATAGGGTCAATTCCCTTTAGAATATAATAGCAGGAGCCAGGCACAGTGGCTCACACCTATAATCCCAGCACTTTTAAGAGGCCGAGGAGGGCAGATTACTTGAGGCCAAGAGCTGGAGACTAGCCTAGCCAGTATGGTGAAACCCTGTCTCTACTAAAACTACAAAAATTAGCCAGGCTTGGTGGAGCATGCCTGTAACCCCAGCTACTCGGGAGGCTGAGGCAGGAGAATCACTTGAACCCAGGAAGCGGAGGTTGCAGTGGGCCGAGGTCGCACCACTGCACTCCAGCCTGGGCGACAGAGTGAGACTCTGCCTCAAATAATAATAATAATAATAGCAGGAAGCACCATGTCTTTGAAAGAAGAATTTAAGAGAATAAAGTAACTCATCTTTCCCTTTGTACTCAGGCTACTAAAATGCAATTTCAAATATTCCTTCATATAGAAAAAGAGGAAAAATAAAAAGAGGAAAGGAAAAGGAAAGGATGAGAAAGAAAGAGAAACAAAATAATTGTTTAAAATTCTTCCTTATTCACTTGAGCCTGGGAGGTCAAGGCTGCAGTGAGCCAAGATCATGCCACTGCACTCCAGCCTGGGCAACAGAGTGAGACCCTGTCTTTAAAAAAAAAAAAAAAAAACTTCTCCTTATAACAACGCATTTGCTTCCTCACATTTCCAACAGTTTTATTTCTATTTAACAATCTTAATGCACATCTTTTGCAAAAAGCCTTCCAATGGTTGGGGGGAAGAGGTTGCGTCAGTGTTGCAAACTCCTACCTAGACTAATGGTACAGTCATCATTACATAACTTTAAGAAATAACTGAAATATAATTCTATATTGTCAGTCACCAGGCTACAAACATGTTCATTAGGACACAGATGACAATGTCATCATGAACTATTAGAATCTCAAAGATTTGCTCAAGTTGCATATGGAACCATTGAAAGGTTATTACAACAAGGCAATTTGTTTGCATAATAGATACTTATATTTCCCTAGTATAAAAGAGGTATTCCTTTGGCTGGGCGCAGTGGCTCATGCCTGTAATCCCAGCACTTTGGGAGGGTGAGGGGGAAGGATCACTTGAAGCCAGGAGTTTATGACCAGCCTGGGCAATATAGCAAAACCCCATCCCTATACATACACACACACAAAAAAAATGTTTTTAATTAGCCAGGCATGGTGGCATGCTCCTGTAGCCCCAGCTATTCAGGAGGCTGAGGCAGGAAAATCCCTTGAGCCTGGGAGGTCAAGCCTGCAGTGAGCCGTGATCGTATGACTGCACTCCAGCCTAGGTGACAAAGCAAGACCCTGTCTCAAAAAAAAAAAAAAATTAGTTAAAAATAACTTTTTTAATAAAAAAATAAAACAGGTATTCCTTAGTTATAACAAGAAACTAAAAACAAACACTAAGAATTTTCCGCCAACAAGTAGATGTATCTGTGCTCTTCTCCCTAAGTGATTCACTAACAGAAGCCCACCAAGGATTCTTAAAGAAACTGTTTCTGAACGTTACATTTGTCTTACTATACACCTGCCTAATGGTTTTAGGTCACTAACCTAAATTATAGGGAAAGGAACAAACAAAACTACCTCTAATAGTTGCCCACTTTAATATGGCTTAAAAATAATCAAATTTTCTGTCTTAGTCCAAATTGAAATTATTTTAATCCCTTAATAACTTTCAAATACTTGAGTTTACCATTTTTCCACTTTTTATTTTTTTAAATAAAAATAGAGACAGGTTCTCGCTATGTCACCCAGAGCTCTCCTGGGCTCAGGCGATCCTTCCTCCTGCCTCAGTTGCCCAAGTAGCTGGGATTACAGGTGTGTGCCACAGTGCACGCCACCACCACCTCACATGCCACCATGCCAGGCATTCGTTTTTTTCCACTTTTAAAATTGTTTAGTGCTATTATGGAGATGCTGTCTCAGGTCCCTGAGAACGAGGACAGAATCTACTTTCTGTCAAAAGATGTATGGAAAACTGAATAAAATGTCTGAGGTTCCTTCAAGGACTTAAAAGGTATTTTGTGAATACTTCTTAACATGGGTATACGGCTTTTCATCTTACTTGTTCCCATTTTCCAGTAAAAAGGAAACAGAGTCACAAGCTTAAATTACTTGATTATGCTCACATCGCAAATGTGGCTTTCATATATAAAAAGCTGATGCTATTTACGCTTCACTTAATTCTTTAAAACAAGACAACAAAAAGGTTAAATGTAGTTAAGCAAAGTGCTACCTCTATTATCATTTGTAGAACAGAAACAAAACCCACAAAAATGAATACTGGGACAATATAGTTTTATCTTGTAGAAACATGCATTTAAAAGAAAAAGAAACAGGAAATGTTAAAAAAAAAGAAAAAAGAAAAGAAAAAGAAAAAAAAGAAAAAGAAAAAAAGACAACAGGAGTTGCCGCACTTACAGCAGGAAAAAAGCACAAGTATATTGACAGCACTCACCCTACCTAAACATTAAAGCATTACAGAATATATATATATATATATATTTTTTTTTTAACAAACAAGGCAGTAGCCTATACAACCTCCTGACATTGCTTCAACATTTCTTGAAGAATGTTTCTCTTCCCAGGAAAACAGACTAAGACTTATACTTAGTTTATGAATACAGGTCGAAATGGGAAATTAAATACGAAATGAAAACTGAGACATCAAGAAAAGGTTTCAGATAAAGCTTTGGCTGAATTTGGAGCAACTTTGCGAGGAAAAAAAGACTCAACCACCAAGACTAAAATTTCTTAGAATGATTATAACCCTCTACCTAGAATTCTCCAAGAAATTCAGATCATATGGCATGTTTTGAACAACGAAATGTACTTAAATAAGTTCTAGAATGTTTAAAATAATGTCGTAGCAGCAGAAGAAAAAGAGTAGCAATCAAAACATTTGGCAATTAAATTTTAAAACTTTATTATAACTACCATTAATAAGGTAAGACCTAACAAAACTTTCTAATTGAGATACCTAAAATAAGCTATTCAAACAAACAGATGATATTCAACAAACATAAGTATTTCAAAATTAGACTAAGTATTAACATGAGGCTAGCATCTTCAGATTAAGAGCTTCGAATATCAATTCTCCATTAAGGTTGCTTGTGATAAAGAAATGTTGAGTTCACTGTGTTAATGATTTCTATCAAAACCAGAATTCTCCACCGGATCTACCAGTACATGCAAGTTTATTAGCTTAATCATGGCAAGTTCTACGTCAATATAAAATAATCAAGAAACTAAAACTAATTCCAAAATTAAGTGATCAAATACATATCTTTCAGAATTTGAAAGAGTTTGCATTTAGATATAAGTATTATTGGAAATTACAATTACATTTTGGTAGCCCTCCTTTGCCCTTCTGAGCCCTCTTGGAAAAGGTCATTCTTTAAGAGTTCTATAATTTAGCATTAAAAACATAATTGGTATCTGGAAACATAATGGGATATCTAGGTATGCGATGGATGGACCATTCAGATAGGCAAAATACAGTTTTACTTTTCTCCCTAATTACCTAATAAAACATTCTTCAAAGCCAAGACCTTCCATTTAATAGACAGTTGTTTTTCATGGCATACAATTAAGAATTTGCCCTATCTGAAAGTTATAAAATATCCCATACATCTCATATGTTGCTTTCAACACTAGTTGACAACCACCCCCAGAAAAGATTTATGGTGGTAAGAACTGACAGACAAGAAATGAATTAACAACCTCATGAAATACATCACATTATTTTTAAAAAAGGTAATTTTCAGTCAAGTTAAAGCTTATCTGCTAATTTATCTTGTTAAAAAGGAAAAATTCACCCAAGGTATAATTTTAAATATTGGTCATATTCTAAACGCCAAATCTATAAATAGATTCACTAATAATTTGGTGGCACACTACCTTCATTTTTAAATTTTCCCGTTGCTCTTTTATATTTCAGAGGCTGTTTTCAGACAAATGAAAAATGTTTTTTGTAATATATTTGCACCACCACGTATTCTGCCTAGTAATATGAAAATGCTAACACCTATCTTTAAGAAGATACAAAAACTCCAAAGACATGCTACATGCAACAAAGTTTTCATAGAGGGAAAACAGGTCAAATAAACTGAAACTAAGTACTGAATGGTGATGTGTTTAACTATTTAAAATAGCTTATTATGTTACACAATTTTAAACTCTCTTCCTGTAACAGAATGCAATCATAAAACTGACTATACTGATTTGGATCTACTATAATTCAATCCACATTCCACAAGTCATGCAATAACTACATACATGTAAGTTCTAATAACAGTTTTTTTGTTGTTATTTTTGTTTTGTTTGTTTTTGAGAAAGAGTTTCGCTCCCCTTGTTGCCCAGGCTGGAGTGCGACAGCTGCGATCTCAACTCACCGCCACTTCCGCCTCCCGGGTTCAAGCGATTCTCCTGCCTCAGCCTCCCGAGTAGCTGGGATTACAGGCATGTGCCACCACGCCTGGCTAATTTTGTACTTTTAGTTGAGACGGGGTTTCTCCATGTTGGTCAGGCTGGTCTCGAACTCCTGACCTCAGGTGATCCACCCACCTCGGCCTCCCAATGTGCTGGTATTACAGGCGTGAGCCACCTCACCCGGCTTCTAATAACAGTTTTGAAGCAGCTCTTCAAATATAAGAACTATGACAGGTAGCATGTATTATATAAATACACATAATGTGAACCTAAAATTCCATTTTTTCTAGGTATTTCGACCTCCTACATCACTTTTTCTCCAACCATTACCAGTCAGAAGCCAAGCAGAATTTCACCTTGTAGCCCTAATACCACTCATTCTAAGGTGGGAGCAATAACAGTAAAACTGTTGGGAGGCCGAGGCGGGCAGATCACGAGATCAGGAGATGGAGACCATCCTGGCTAACACGGTGAAACTCCGTCTCTACTAAAAATACAAAAACTTAGCCGGGCGTGGTAGCACGTGCCTGTAGTCCCAGCTACTCGGGAGGGTGAGACAGGGAGGCTGAGACAGGAGAATCGCTTGAACGCGGGAGGCAGCGGTTAGTGAGCCGAGATCGCGCCACTGCACGCCAGCCTGGGCGACAGAGCGAGACTCCGTCTCAAGGGGAAAAAAGAAAAGCAAAACTGTCAAAAAACAGTAGCTGAAAGGAGGAAGCTGAGCAATCTACAAAGATAACAGCCCCTAAATAAATGAGCTGGCTTTAAAAGTAAACAAAACAGTGAATTGCTTTACGAGTTTTGGTGGATTACCCTAATATGGATGAAGATGATGGTCTGGCTGGGTAACTTCCCATCTTGCCTTCCCCAAACTTGATGGCTATTTGTCAACTAGCTATCAAACGTGATGGCTATTTGTCAACTAGCTAACAAACTTGATAGCTATTTGTTAACTAGCATGTATGAGGATTTGTAAAATGTTCATTACAGTTAAAAACGAAGGTTTATCAAATAGTCTTCTCTGACAATTAATAAACCAATAAGCACTCTAAGCATATGCTGGGGGGGGGGGGGGTGGGCGTGCATGGAACCGAAAGAAATATGAGACATAGTCCCTATCTTTCAAGGGCCTCTCAATTCATTACAGTGCAAGAGTAAAAACACATGAAGGAGTCAGAGACCAATTAATTGCTAACCAGAGTGGTACAGACTTTAAGTGCATGAGCTGTCCTGAGAAGTTTAAATATCTAAAGGTTGGAATAATATTACTTTTAATAGCTATCACTTGAGCACTTACTATAAGCCAAGTGCTTTACAGGCATTATTTAGTCTTCACAACAATCCTTTGAGTAGAGTACTTATTATTCCCAATTTACTCAAGGGGAAACAGTCCAAGTGGTTAAGGAACTTACCCAAGGTCACTCGGCTAGTTAAGTGGCTAAGACAGCCGCTTATTTAGGGAATTCTAGCGCTCGCACTGTTAAGACTTCATACAGCAGTGCGGGGGGTGCGGGGGAGGAAGCCACATAGGCTGGCACTATTACAAGCGCGGGATCCGGCAACGCGTTCCTCGTGTTTCGTTCCAAGTAATGAAGTTACAAAGATCTGAATCTTTAGCATGAGCCACGGTAAACTGGCTACTAGAAATGGAGAGGGGTGGGCAAGGACGACAAAAATGGCTAACAAGAGTTAATTTCATCCAGGGTTGAGCGTTAGCATCTAAAAGCGATCCAGAGAAGGAAATGAGAAGCTGTTATTAATATGTTTTCTTAAATCTGAGGTTTGCTTTGCTGCTTAAACGACTTTTTTCAGGGAGAGGGGAGGAGGGAGCGCTCTAATGTGGGGGCGAGAAGACTAGGGGTATGGCAAATTACTGTTTTCGGCGTTACGGGGGAAAAGTTTCACGACTAAAGGAAACGCGTTATCCTGGGTACTCGAGAAGCTTGGAGAGTTGCCAGAATTAGTTGCAGTCCCAGGATAAAATGGGGTTTAGGGAACATTTAATGACGAAAGTTAAATCCAACCCTAAATAGCTCTAAGGTGAACAGACGGAGCAAAGAAATGTCTGTAGTTCTTCAGGGAAAGCGGCAATCCCTGCCACACTTCCCCACGGCGCTACGCGAGGCCGGGACAGTCAAGAGACCGCTCCCCGGGAGGACGAGAGGTGCCAAACCGGGTTCTTCGCGGCGCCCCGGGCTTCGCGGCAGCGGGCGAAGAGAAGGGGAGGGAATCCGGGACGGTTCGCCCTCCTCGGACTTCAGGCAGAGGAGGCGCCAAGCTCCAAACTGCGGAGTCCAACGGGTGCAGAGTGAAGAAATGGGACAGAGAGAGATGGAAAGTCCGAATCGCCCCAGCGCAGCCCCATAAAGATAAAGGAGCCCACTGAGATCAAGCGAAAAGGGGGACACAAAAAGAGACCAAGAGGGAGCGCAGAGACCTGCAGGGGCGGAACAGGAGTTCTACTAAGAGGCTAAAGAAAGCCGAGCTACCGCAGGCAGTAGCGATTTCTGGGAGGCCAGGGAAGGAAAGAGGTCCGCGGCGGTTAACAGCACCTCTCCCCGAGTTCGAAACTCCTAGCCGACCATCCACGCCCGCCGCCCGGGTGGGGGAGGGGGTACATCTTCCCCCCCCAACCTCCCACCACAGGTGAGAGTGCAGCTGACGCCCTGGCCCGGCCCGGCAGTGCGCCTGCCTCCGGCCCGAACACTCACAATTCGCCTCTCCCTGATTTCTCCCAGTTCTTTATCCACTCTGCAGGAACCACCACAGCCGCGGCCGCCATCTTCCTCTCACTAGTAGCAGAGGCCCGGATGTGTAGCACGCGAGCGAAGGGTCAAAGGGGAGCACCGCCCACGAGGAATGCCGGGAGCTGAGAGTTCGTTTTTCGATTTCCCGCCCCACTTTCCTCCCCACCCAGCGGAAACCCGAGGCCCGGCAGCCAACGACGTGGAGACTCGCGGGCTCCTTTGCGAAGTTACTCCGCGGGCTGCGCCGTCCGAAGTCCTCAGCCTTTCCATTAGAACAGAAAAATGCCATCCACGGGCCAACAAGTAGACCTTATCTTCTTCCATAGTATCTACCCCAACCACTAATACAAACACGCATTTTTCAAGCACCTAATATGTGCTAGACACTGGGGATAGAGAAATAATACAGTCTTTGGGAAAGACATAAATATAAGCAGATAAATTACATTACGCCCTGCTGACTGCTGAGATAAAAGGAAATAATCGGGAAGGTGGTAGCCATTGTCTGTGTGCCAAGCATTACGCTAATGCGAGGGATACGACCTAACCGTGGGAAACATGGATCCACGAGTTCTGACACGCTGCGTTGGCCTGCTATCATTGTTACCTTAGGCTAAACTAGGGACTAAGTACCATGAAAAACAAAATGGGCCGCGCACGGTGGCTCACGCCTGTAATCCCAACACTTTGGGAGGCCGAGGCAGGTGGACCACCTGAGGTCAGGAATTTGAGACCAGCCTGGCCAACATGGTGAAACCCCGCCTCTACTAAAAATACAAAAATTAGCCGGGCGTGGTGGCACGCTCCTGTAATCCCAGCTACTCGGGAGGCTGAGGCAGGAAAATCGCTTAAATTCGGGAGGCGGAGGCTGCAGTGAGCCATGATGGAGCCACTGCACTCCAGCCTGGGCAATAAAGTGAGACTTCATCTTAAAAAAAAAAAAAAAAAAAAAAAAAAAAAAAAAAAAAAGACAAACACTGTATTATTCCTTAATCTACAGATATTTCAAATTTGATCTTTTTTTCTTTTCTTTTCTTTTCTTTTCTTTTTTGAGACAGGGTCTCACTCTATCGCCCAGGCTGGAGTGCAATGGCACAATCATGGCTCACTGCAGCCTCTACCTGCCTGGGGTCAAGCTACCCTCCCACCTTAGCCTCTTGAGTTGCCGTGACTACAGATGCACACCTCCAGGCTCTGCTAAATTTTTTGTATTTTTCTAGAAACAGTTTTTCACCACATTGTCCAGGCTGGTCTGGAACTCCTGGCCTCAAGTGATCTGCCCACCTCAGCCTCCCAAAATGCTAGCATTACAGGCGTGAGCCACCCTGCTCACCCCAATAATACTTTTTTTTTTTTTTCATGACACAGTCTCAGGAAGTCCTGACAACATGTGCTCCCACCCCACCTCCATAATGCTTGTTATAGCAACAACAAAAAAAATTTTTTCTGACTGCGTATCAGTTATCACATCTCCATTAATCTGGAAGAATTCCTCAGTCTGTCTTCCACAACCTTGACATTTTCGAAGAGTGCAAGCCAGTAATTTTGTAGATTGTACCTCAGTATTTGTTTGTCTGATGTTCCTTCACGATTAAATTAAGTTTATGCAATTTTTTGACATACTACAACATCGTGTTTTTCTTTTTTTTTTTTTTTGTAATTTTAAAATACTTTATTGTTAATAAATGCTAACAGTCATCTTAGCCCTCAGAGAGTTATAACCTTTTTGCTGGTCAAGGGTCTTGTCTCAATGTGGATGGCTGCTGTTGTGGCAATTTCTTTCTTATTTATTGTTTTAAATTTAATTTAAAGTTCTGGGATACATGTGCTACATGTACAGGACGTGCAGGTTTGTTATGTAGATAAACGTGTGCCATGGTGATGGGAAAACACCCACTGACGTATTTAGAGTTAACACCTCTGGAACCGGGTGTGGTGGCTCACCCCTGTAATCCTACCACGTTGGGAGGCTGAGCCAGGTGGATTGCTTGAGCTCAAGAGTTGAAGACCAGTCTGAGCAACAGAGTGAAACCCCATCTCTACAAAAAATACAAAAATTATTTCAGCTTGGTGGTGCACGCCTGTAGTCCCAACTACTAAGGAAGCTGATGTAAAAGTGTTGCTTGAGCTGGGGAGGTTGAGGCTGCCGTGAGCTGTGAGCATGCCACTGCACTCCAGCCTGGGTGACAGAGCAAGACCCTGTCTCAAAAGAGAAAAAAGAAAAAGAAAAAAGAATATACCTCTGGGCATGCTGGCTAATGCCTGTAATCCCAGCAGTTTGGGAGCCTGAGGCAAGAGAATCTCTTGAGGCCATAATTCAAGACCAGCCTGAGCAACATCAACAGACCCACCCTATCTCTACAAAAAAAAAAATTTTTTTTAATTAACCATAAGGGGTGGTGCACACTTGTGGTCCCAGCTACTCAGGAGGCTTAGGTGGGAGGATCCCATGAGCCCAAGAGTTAGAGGCTGCAGTGAGCCATGATCTGGCCACTGCACTCCAGCCTGGGCAACAGAGCAAGACCCTGTCTATTTAAAAAATTAATTAAAAATTTTACATTTTAAAAATAAAGAACAACCACAGAAGTATTTAGAGTTAATGGGGCATTATTTTACAACTTACTCTAAAATATTTTAGAAAAAAAGTAATAAGGCCGTGCACAGTGGCTCACACCTGTAATCCTATGAATTTAGGAGGCCGAGGCAGGCAGATCACCTGAGGTCAGGAGTTCAAACCAGCCTGGCCAACATGGTGAAACCCCATCTCTACCAAAAATACAAAAATTATCTGGATGTGGTGACCCATGCCTGTAATCCCAGCTACTCGGGAGGCTGAGGCACCAGAATTGCTTGAACTGCTTGAACTTGAGAGGTGGAGGCTGCAATGAGCTTAGATCGTGCCACTGTACTCCAGCCTGGGTGACAGAGTGAGACTCCGTCTCAAAGAAAGAAAAAAAGTAATAGGATGATTAAGCAAATGTAAACTATTAACTTTAGGAATCTGGATTGAAGGAGTTCTGTAAATACCATCCCAAAATATGCTGTTTTAGTATGCTGATTACTTTAAACTTAGGGCTCTTGGGGAAGAGCAAATGCAGGGAGAGGCTTTCTCTGAACTTCCTCAATCTGCCTAAAGACAGATCCTCAAAAACTAACTCAGTTATCATGAATCTCCTCCCCAGGAATCTCACCAACCAGAGAAAATTAAACAGGAGAGGAGACTGGAAGTCAATGCCATGCCCAGACAGACTTTGTCACAGTCTGTCACCTATTCTGAGGGCCCACTCATCTTTTCCCAAAATCATTTATTCTATCCTAAGTTCCCTATATCCTCCCTCCTCTCGCCCCTATGAAAAGGGTATATAAACCTCTAAATCTACTGGGTTTGGGGCTGTTCACTTTTCTTTCATGACATACCCCCATGCATGTAATGAATTGTTATACGTTTTCTCCTCTTAATCTGTCTACAATCAGTTTATTTCATAGACTCAATTATTGAATCCTCAGAGAGTAAAGGAAAAGTTTTCCCTACCCTACAGGATGAAGGAATGAAGGACATATAGGGATTCTCTGTTCCACTTGTGCAATATTGGGGCTCAGAAGCTGATACCCTGAAATTCAGCACTTTGACATGCTGAACTGAAGAAGCCTCAAGGCCTCTTGACCTTTTCCACTCCCCACTGCCTCACCCCAAACCTTTATCTGGCTAAGATTCAGACCCACCAAAAAGAATAATTGTCTATTTTTCCTTTCCCTGTAGGACCAAGAATGCAACCACACCTGAAAAGACTCTTTCACAAGATAATGTACAATTAATCTCTGTTTCCTGATCCACTCATTCGTCCCAGTAATCCACTCAACAGAATTTCTCGTCTCCACTCTCCCAGAATCTGGTTGACCAAGACCTGAACCACATTGTGGGGTCGGTGATCACTCTGTGGTTCTTCCCATGTATACACGTTAAATTAATTTGTATGCCTTTTCTCCAATTAATCTGCCTTTTGGTAATTGTTTTTTCAGTGAGCTTTCAGAGGATGAAAGGAAAGTTTTCCCTTGACCCCTACAGCAACTTTTCAAAATAAAAGGTGTTTTTAAAAAAACACATGTTTGGCAGAAAACACAGACAATCCAAATGAAGAAATCCTACCCTATATATGAACTTTAGAGCTAGTATCTTCTAAATATGGCAAGTTTTGTCAGATGAACCAGGTTCACTTGCATTGAAAAACTATTTAAGTTATGTGCTGTATTCAGAACTGGTTCTGGGAAAATGCTCCATTGTTTATGGTTGTTTTTCACCAGTTGTATCTAGTCTTCTAGTGTCCTGTCTGACTTTGAAATTCTAAAGCCACGCACTAGAAAATATCCACCTTTCAATTTCAGTGATTTCTGCTTGTAAAAACCTTCTGCCATTTCGAGGGGGGTCAAATATAGTGCCCTCTGATCTTTTAATGTTTCCTTATTATGGACAATTTAAAATGTATACAAAGCAAACAGAATGATACAATGAATCTTCGTGTACCATCATCCCCCCTGGAAAACTTTGAAGTCATTATTACAAGGTAGCTTCTGTGATACAAGAAGCACTATCTTGCTACTTATGTATACTTCTCTGTGTAATCTACAGCAAGGGCTTTCAACCTGGGTCAGATACATTTTTGTGGGAATAGGGGGGATGGGGGCTAGGGGGCAGGGGTCCTCTGCATTGTAGAATGTTTAGCAACATCACTGTACTTGACTTACTAGATGTCAGTATCAGCCTCCATACACACACACACACACACACACACACACACACACACACACACACCAGTTATTACAACCATTTGCAGACATTGCTAAAATTCTCCAGAGGGCAAAATAGTCCCCTTTTGAGAACCATTGAGCTACAGTATTCTCCTGTACTGTGACTTACCTTGCCACGTATCACAGTGATTTCTTCTTCCAAACATTGAACTGTGCAGTATGCATAGTAATCAATATGTCACACTTGTGATATGACCTGAGTGCAATGATGCCCTTTGAGGCCTGGTTTTCTCTTCTTCCAGAAACTGCAGAACTATTTTTACATGGTATGATGACTCCTTTAGGAATTACTCAGAGCTAATTGGCTTTTTGATCTATAAGATTGCAAAGCTATGAAATCTTCTGCATCCTTGTTGTTGGCTTGCCTGCTCTTTGCTATCTGCATCTGGTATTATCTCAACAGCTGGGGGGATTTTTCTCTGGTGATCTCACAAGCTCATGGATACCAATGCGCTATTCAGGGACTGAGGGCTGTGGTGGAGGCCAGGGATTGGGTAGTTTCAATGTTGACAGTCTGATGCATGGAATGATAGGTCGATTTTAGGTTACTGTAAGGTCAAGCAATCTTATAACCTACCATCTCAGTAAAGACAAAGAATGGGACCAAAAAGGAAGCACATAAAAGCAAAACAAGACAAAATAACAAAATAATTAAAGAATGAATGCAAAGGGTTTTTTTGAGATTTAAAATGAAGAAAAGTTCTTTAGAATAAACTACCTGATAATTTCTGCATTTTATGCTAAGGCTGTTTATGCCAAACCAATCTACTGTCTCCTTCCCGTCTACAGTGCTCCTTTGGTGAAAACAAAGTCTTTTCTTTTTTCCTTTGTCTTTCTTTCTTTCTTTGTTGTTGTTTTTTTTTTGTTTTGTTTTGTTTTGTTTTGTTTTTTTTGAGACAGAGTCTCAAAAAATAAAAGCCCAGGCTGTAGTGCAATGGCACGATCTCAGCTCACTGCAACCTCTGCTTCCCAGGTTCAAGCGATTCTCCCACCTCAGCCTCCAGAGTAGCTAGAGTTACAGGCACCCACCATCATGCCCGGCTAATTTTTGTATTTTTGTAGAGACAGGTTTCATCATGTTGGCCAGGATGGTCTTGAACTCCTGACCTCAGGTGATCTGCCCACCTTGGCCACCCAAAGTGCTGAGATTACAGGCATAAGCCACCACACCTGGCCAGAAAAAGGTCTTTTCATTATCTGTGCCAGGTGGTAGAGTTAGACCTTCAGGTGGGAACTGGAATCCCACAAAAGAGGCAGAGAGGGAAGAAGGGTCATGCCATGCCCAGACATACTAATACCTAGTTGATGATTGATTTCTGCAGCTAACCACTATGGCACGTTTACCTGTGTAACAAACCTGCACACCCTGCACATGTACCCCAGTATTTAAAATAAAAATTGAAGAAAAAAATTAGCTGGGCATGATGGTGTGTGCCTGTAGTCCCAGCTGCTAGGGGGCTGGGGCAGGAGGATCACTTGAGCCTGGGAGGGGCGGCAGAGAGGTTGGTCCAGACCCCTGTGAGGGAGAGGTTTGTCAGGGTCACAGGGAAGAGATGACCACAGTTTGGCAAGTGAGAGGTGAGGTGTTAGAACTACCTGTCTTCTAGGTGTAAATAGGGCCCAGATTATAAAAACTCTCATTGTCTCCTCTTAGTTTTTTATTGTCGTTTTCCCTGCCCTTCCATTTCATTTACCTCTTCTCTCCTACTTCAAACTCACGCAGTCAGGCTCCAGAGCCCACTTTTTTTTTTTTTTTTTTTTTTTTTGAGACAGGGTCTGGCTCTGTCACCCAAGCTGGAGTGCATGGAGTGCAATGGCGTGATCTCATCTCACTGCAACCTCCACCTCCCAGGCTCAAGCCATCATCCCATCTCAGCCTCTCAAGTAGCTGGCACCATAGGTGTGTGCCACAACACCCGGCTAATTTTTGTATTTTTTGTATAGACAGGTTTTTGCCATTTTGCCCAGGCTGGTCTTGAACCCCTGAGCTTAAGTGATCCACCTGCCTCAGCATCCCAAAGTGCTGGTATTACAGGCAGGAACCACCACGCCCAGACCAGAGCCCACATTCTTAACTCTACACTGCAGGAGTTTGAACCCAGATTCTACCACTTAGGTGCATGACCTTTAGCAAATTAATTGACTTCTCTATACCTCTGTTTCTTCCTCTATCAAATGAAGGTAATAGTATCCACTGGGATTGGAGGAGTCCAAATGACACACTCCTTTTCTTTGTCCAAGTTCTAAATCAATTAAAAAAAAAAAAAAAAAAAAAGAGGAAAGGATGAAGTATCTAGGAGAATGTGGTTAAATCTCCAAGCAACTGGGCCTCCTAATAGTAAACTCCTGAAATAGACTGACCCACCAAGTCACATGCAGCACTGGACAAGAGCAGAACAGAGCAGAACAACTACTCTCTTCCCAAGATTATATAGAGAGGTAAAGGCTGGGCTACACATGCCCAGTTTCTTTTTCCAAAAAGGATCCATCAAGTAAGTCATGCCTCCTGAAGGAAGGCAGTTGGAGGAAGGGTGGAGAAATTAAGGAGGGAGAGAGCAAAGGGAAAGGAACTAATATTAATCTATAGAGAAAGACTTTTCACCCTCACCAGAATGATACATCTCTATGTGCGCTGCATGGAGACTGTTTGTATAGGCCAACAGTCTTTGTTTGGGTGGGAGCTGTATGGTACACTAAGCTTTGTCATATGCATAGGCTCTGTCTTAGGTCAGGTTTAACAGATACACACCTGACCTGGTGCAGTGGCTCACGTCTATAATCCTAACACTTTGGGAGGCCGAGGCGGGCGGATCATTGAGGTCGGGAGTTCGAGACACGCCTGACCAACATGGAGAAACCCCGTCTCTACTAAAAACACAAAAATTAGCCAGGCGCGGTGGTGCACGCCTGTAATCCCAGCTACTTGGGAGGCTGAGGCAGGAGAATCGCTTGAACCCAGGAGGCAGATGTTGCAGTGAGCTGAGATTGTGCCATTGCACTCCAGCCTGGGCGACAAGAGCAAAACTCTGTCAAAAAAAAAAAAAAAAAAAAAAACAGATACATACCCTGAAATGAAGATTTGAGCATAAGTGGCTTATTAAGGAAGTGCTCCCAGGAGAAACAGGTAAGGGAGTGAGGAAAAGAGGACAGAAGAGAGGATGAGACCAAGCATGGGTGCAAAATGAAGTGCCAGCCTCTGCTTGATCCTGTCAGGATATATATGGAACATAGATTATTCAGGATTTGTCCAGCTTGAGGCAAGGGAGCTGGCAAGAAAGCTTTCATACTTTCACAGGAGTTGGCCAGTTGGCTACAGGCTATCCCAGCAGAAACATAAACTCCTAGACACTTCCAGCTCTCCACATATTTACAGCAATAAGTTGCTCTTGTAGCCCAATGGCAGTCTGCTAAAGAAGGTTGATGGTGCCAGACTTTAAAAAGAAAATCACACAGGACAGGAGATGAGCCCACAGAACTGATTAGAAGGATTCAAAATATCTAGACCTAGCCCTATGCATAGGCAGGGGTTGTTTGCTAATGGACTCCACAGTAGTGTGGATATGTTCTTTAATGTGCTTAGGACCTGTCTTTGGTATGCTGAACATTGTTATAAACTGTAGTCTGTGTGGGACTGTCTCCTAGAATGCTGGATATTGGTAATGTATTTTTTAAAACTAATCTTAGTTAAGTTAAATATAAATATTAACATTTCTAGGATAACCACTACAAACATAAAAGTGTATCTTTCAAACCAGCAAAGGGGAAAAAAATGAAAGAAAGAAAGAAAAAATCAATCAATCCAAAGACGACAAGAAAATAGGAAAAATTTTTGGAAAAGTGGCAGAATAGAATAAAGGAAGATTTAAACCTAAGTATATCAGTAATTGCATGAAATACAAATAAACTAAATGTTCCACCTGAAAAGCAAAGATTATCAGTCTGGGTTTAAAGAACTCTAGCTTTTTTTTTTTTAGACAACGTCTGGCTCTATCATCCAGGCTGGAGTGCAGTGGTGTGATCTTGGATCACTATAACCTCCACCTCCCAGACACAAGCAATCCTCCTGCTTCAGCCGCCCGAACAGCTGGGACACCACACCCAGCTAATTTTTGTATTTTTTGTGAAGACAGCCCAGACTGGTCTCATCAAACTCCTGAGCTAAAGCGATCTGTCCACCTCGAGTTCCCAAAGTGCTGGGATTACAGGCGTGAGCCACTGTGCCTGGCTGAAATCTAGCTATTTTTAAGGGGCATCCCTAAAACACAGGGACACAAGAAGTTTGAAAGTGAAATGATGGGGCAAATACACCAGCCAAATACTAAGATCAACAAAAATTAAGCTGTTGTAACTTAATTTCTTTTAATTGTCTTTCAATTTCTTCTTGATATTAAGGTAAAAATCAGATAAAATAAACATTAAAATAAAAATAAGGCTGGGCACAGTGGCTCACGCCTGTAATCCCAGCACTTTGGGAGGCCGAGGCGGGTGGATCATGAGGTCAGGAGATCTAGAACATCCTGGCTAACTCGGTGAAACCCCATCTCTACTAAAAATTCAAAAATTTAGCCGGGTGTGGTGGCGGGCGCCTGTAGTCCCAGCTAGTCGGGAGGCTGAGGCAGAAGAATGGCGTGAGTACGCGAGGCGGAGCTTGCAAGGAGCTGAGATTGCTGCACTCCAGCCTGGGCGACAGAGCGAGACTCCATCTCAAAAGAGAGAAAGAGAGAGAGAGAGAGAGAGAGAGAGAGAGAGAGAGAGAGAGAGAGAGAGAGAGAGAAACAAAAGAAAAGAAAGAAAGAAAAAGAAGGCTGGGCGCGGTGGCTCACGCCTGTAATCCCAGCACTGTGGAGGCTAAGGGTGGTGGTTCACATGAGGTCAAGAGTTTGAGACAAGCCTGACCAACATTGTGAAACTCCATCTCTACTAAAAATACAAAATTAGCCACGCATGGTGGTGCATCTCTGTAATCCCAGCTGCTTGAAAGGCTGAGGCAGGAGAATCGCTTGAACTCAGGAGGCGTAGGTTGAAGTGAGCAGAGATGGCAACATTGTTCTCCAGCCTGGGCAACAAGAGTGAGACTCTGTCTCAAAAGTAAAGAAAGTAAAAGAAACATAATTACTATGTTTAAGGAGGGTTACTATGTATTCACAAAAGTTTCAATTGACTGGGAAAATATAACAATCCTAGTCTTGAATGTACTCAATTACAGTTTTGAAACATGTGAAGCAAAAATTAACAGAACTAGGAGAAGAAATTGACAAATTCACCACCACAGACAGGGTCTTTAGTTCATGTCTCTCAGAAATTGACAGATGAAGCAGACAAAATAATCAGTGATGATGTAGAAAATTTGAACAAATGAATATGCTTGATCTGGTAGCTATACATAGAACACTGTACCTAGCAACTGGAAAATAAACATCCTTTACAAGAACACATGAACAGAAGTAGAGGGAGGGAGTGAAGAAAAGAAAAAAAAGAAAAACAAATAAGCAGGGCCGTGTTCACAGATCAAAGGGACCTCGTCAAAGGGGAAAGTGGGGGCCAAACTCCATGCCATGCTCCACTTACCAAACCACATGTTCAAGTGTGGTACTGCATTTAGCTGGAAGATAGAGCATATTTTCCTAATTCATACAAAGGCAATGTGTCATCCTGGTGGTCCAGCACATCAAACATATAAAAAATTAACCATATACTAGGTTTAAAAAAAAACAAATGTCAGCCAACTGCAATGGCTCATGCCTGTAATCCCAGCACTTTGGGAAGCAGAGGCTGGTGGATCACTTGAGGTCAGGAGTTTGAGACCAGCCTGGCCAACATGGTGAAACCCCTTCTCTACCAAAAAAAAGAAGAAAAAAAAAAATAGCCAGGGGTGGTGGCACAAGCCTGTAATCCCAGCTACTCAGGAGGATGAGGCAGGAGAATTGCTTGAACCTGGGAGGTGGAGGTTGCACTGAGCTGAGATTGCGCCACTGCACTCCACCCTGGGTGACAGAGTGAGACTCTGTCTCAAAGAAAAAGAAAAATAAAAATAAAAAAATTTTTAAAAAGTCAACAAGTTTCAAAGAATCAATCTTAACCAGTTCACATTTTCTGACCACAATGCAATTAAATTGTAAATCCATAACAAAAAGATAAAGAAAGAAAATTATAAAAAAGACAATGACCATCTTTGGAAATTTAAAAACATATTTTGAAATAAATCGCAGGTCAAAGAAAAAGTCAAAAGTTATAAAATACTTAGCACCAAATAATAACAAAAATATTACATATCACAACTAATGGCAGAAATTATGGGTTGCAGCTAAAGTGATGTTTTAAAAAAAATATGCTCTTACACCTTTGTATTATTAAAGAAAAAAGGTTGAAAATTCAAAAGCTAAGCATCCAATAACAGAGTAAACAGAGTAAATGAAAATAGAAATAAAGAAACTTTAAAATAGCAAATATTCATAAAATTCCAGAATAAGCAGGGGGGTTTTTTGTTGTTTGTTTGCTTGTTTGTTTGTTTTTCAGACAGGGTCTTGCTCTGTCACCCAGGCTGAAGTGCAGTGGTGCAATCTTGGCTCACTGCAACTTTCACCTCTTGGGTTCAAACGATTCTTATGCCTCAGCCTCCAGAGTAGCTGGGATAGTTTTCTTGTATTTTTAGTAGAGACAGGTTTTTTGCCATGTTGGCCAGGCTGGTCTCTAACTCCTGGCCTCAAGCGATCCACCTGCCTTGGCCTCCCGAAGTGCTGGGATTATAGTATTGAGTCACCATGCCTGGCTAAGAATAAGCAGGTATCTTTAAAAAATTAATGAAAAAGAAAATATCCATGATAAATGATCAATAAAACAAAAAATTGATTGGTTGAAAAGTCTAATAAAATTGACAATCCTCTGGCAAGACTGATCATAAAAAGAAGAGAGAAGGTACATATAAACCAGTACTAGGAATTATATCACTGGGTTCATGACAGAAAGCAGATGACATACTCAAAAGGAATAATTAAAGAGAGTTTAATGAAATAACCATGCACAAGGATATGGGCAGGATTAAGGGAAACCTACAAGAGGTGGTGAAGCACCTCTGGGATAGCAACACTAGAAAACATTAGCACTCCTAAGCCTCAAGGGGCAAGGGGAGGGAGTCGTTTACCAAAAACTAGTGAGAGCTGTAGCAGTAACTGTAAGGAAAGGAACACCCAATGGGAACTGTGGATTTCTGTAGAGAAATATAGCCACTACCAATTCATATCCCAGCAGGGAGGGAGTCTGGAAAATACCCCAATCTTTCTCTCCTTCACCATCTGATCTCCTGCTGATACCTCCCATGGGCTAAAGGACAGAAGAAGTCACAGTGCAAAAAATGCTGGTGAATGCAATTTTTGTGGGTCAGGGGACAGAGCAGGGTGGAGAAAGGTTAAAAGTGGATCTTGAAAGGGAAAACAGAATTTCCAGTACTGCCCATTCCTTTTGTCCCCTCTACATCCACTCTTGCTTTTTGTCTGGATGAAAAACTCTTGTACTCAAAACAGAATGTGCAAAGTCCTATCAGCTACTGTATCATTACAGGGTGATGTTGATTCATTCATACTCCCACATGAAATCTAAAATATTAGCCACCACCAGTGGTTTTTACATAAAGTAGAAGAGAAAGGAGGAGCTATTAACATAAGCATAATAGCTACAATCCCTGCTTCTAGAACGGGAAGCAAGCCTTCACTTGATAATCATACCTCTTTTTTCTACCATTCACTCCATGTTTCCCTTATCCTCTTCCAGCATCTCAGCAGGACAGGATACATTACCAGATGAAGTTCCTGAAACCTTTATCCCCACTGAATCTGGGTCCTTATAATCTTGCCTTGATTGAATTACCAGTTTTCATTGACCAATACTATTGAGCAAGAGAATGATGAGAGGAAGCCCACTGAAAGCCCCTGGTTCTAGACACAGTCCTTCTTCTTTCATTGTGTAGTGGTCAAAGTAGACCACCCTGCTCAGTAGTGACTCCTTATTTGCCCCCTGTTCATCATGCTGCTATTCGACGTATTGAGGAGCATAAAATGGCCAGAGAGCAGGGTGTCAGCTTCGCAAATATCCGAATCCTGTCACATTCCCTGGTGGAAGCATTTCTCCTGCACTAGAACTTCCTAACCCACTGAGTCCAAGATCGAGACCATCCTGGCTAACACGGTGAAACCCCGTCTCCACTAAAAAATACAAAAAATTAGCCGGGCGCAGTGGCGGGCGCCTGTAGTCCCAGCTACTCGGGAGGCTGAGGCAGGAGAATGGCCTGAACCCGGGAGGCGGAGCTTGCAGTGAGCCGAGATCGCGCCACAGCACTCCAGCCTGGGAGACGGAGCGAGCCTGTGTCTCAAAAAAAAAAAAAAAAAATGTAGAAATGGAAAGCAAGTATTTTTTCAGTGAGAGGGGTCACTCCTACCTCTACTCCTTGAATTTTGGACCCATACATTATGGCGACAATGGAGAGAATATGACATATTGGCCTATGATGTAAAGCACGTAGTAGGTTCAATAGGACAGAATCCCAAACTTGCTGGGTGCTGCCACCCAGTTGGTGTCATTACTGAGCTTTCAGCAGGAAATTTCACCATTCTAAGAAATAAAAATAAAATCCTGGCCGGGTGCGGTGGCTCACGCCTGTAATACCAGCACTTTGGGAGGCCTAGGCTGGTGGACCACCTGAGGTTAGGAGTTAGATTCCAGCCTGATCAACATGGTGAAACCCCATCTCTACAAAAATACAAAAATCAGCTGGGCATGATGGCGGGCGCCTGTAATCTCAGCTACTCGGGAGGCTGAGGCAGGAGAATCACTTGAACCCAGGAGGCAGAGGTTGCAGTGAGCCAAGATCGTGCCATTGCACTCCAGCCTGGGCCACAGAGCGAGACTCTGTCGCAAAAAAAAAAAAAAAAAAAAAAAAATTAAAAAATAAAAAATAATAAAATAAAATCCAGGCTGGGCACGGTGGCTCACGCGTGTAATCCCAGCACTTTGGGAGGCTGAGGCTGGCGAATCACAAGGTCAGGAGTTCGAGACCAGCCTGACCAATATGGAGAAACCCCGTCTCTACTAAAAATACAACAAAATTAGCCAGGCTTGGTGGCAGGCACCTGTAATCTCAGCTACTTGGGAGGCTGAGGCAGGAGAATCACATGAATCTGGGAGGCAGAGGTTGCAGTGAGCTGAGATTGCACCACTGCACTACAGCCTGGCTGATAGTGTGAGACTCTGTCTCAAAAAATAAAATAAAATAAAATTCTATGCCCCCCACCAATTCCTGCAACCAACTAAACCGCCCCTCTCTAGGCTAAGTGGGTCCCAGAGAAACTTTCAAAACTTAGTTCCCAGCCATAATGGGATAAGAGATAGGACACGCCTCATTTTACCCCCTCTCTCGCTAACTGCCATTAAGCTTTCTTCCCTAAGAGTTAAACAGAAACCAGCGCTTTTGAAAGATTTGCTCCACCACTGATATCAACCAACCACCTGACACATGATGCTGCCCCTCCCTTTTGTGGTTTGATACAACTGACTAGAATTTCTTCCTGATCAGAGACCACTGACCGTGGGGTAGTTCTGACTAGTCTACAGAGGCTGCACACAGAGGAATTTCATGTCCTCTGCTTCACTTTTTGATGTGTAGAGCCTAATTGTAATACATCTAAATGTTAAGTCTCTATCCCAATGTGAACATGGGACTCCTGTTGCCTACATGTTAGCTTACTACACATGCCTGTGCCTCTCCTTCATGAATAATCATAGCTCCTCTTATAACCTGTCGAATGTGTATACTTAGCCAATCTGCTTCGCTTCAATTCCTGTTCCCTCTACTCCTCCCTTGATGTGTCCAGCTAGAGACTTTGCTTCTCAGCGTGCAAGATTGCCAGCCTGCAGGTCACAACCCCCTTTTGAGAAACAAAACTCTCAGCGGCCGGGCACAGTGGCTCACACCTGTAATCCCAGCGCTTTGGGATGCCGAGGTGGGTGGATTACCTGAGGTCAGGAGTTTGAGACCTACCTGGCCAACATAGTGAAACCCTGTCTCTACTAAAAATACAAAAAATTAGCCGGGTGTGGTGGCACGTGCCTGTAATCTCAGCTACTTGGGAGGCTGAGGCAGGAGAATGGCTTGAACCCAGGAGGCGGAGGTTGCAGTGAGCTGAGATCGTGCCACTGTACTCCATCTTGGGCAATGGAGTGAGGTTCCATAAAAACTCTCCTTTCCAAATGTATAAACCTCATCATTTTTCAGTTGATGTGATTCTTCAGTTGACATATCAAGACAGATGTTTTTGCATGATGGGACACAGGATAAGATCAATGAATCCCATGGAGATGAGCTTATCACATTTTCTTCATTCTAAAATAAAATGAGTTCCTTTGTTGGTGGCACTGTTCGGTGGGATGCCATGTTGATGAATAAGGCATTCCATGAGTCCACATAGTGGTGCTGGCAAAAACACTGCAAGTATGAAAAGCAAATTTGTATTCAGATTATGTATCTATTCCTGTAAAGACATTTTGTGCCTTCTCCTATGATGAAAGGAGTCTAGTGTAACTAACCTCCCACCAGATGACTATCTGGTTCCCTGTGGAATGGAATCACACTGATGCCTCAGCCTTTGGTCTCTGCTGATACGCAGATTGCCCATTAAACAGTGATGCTAGAGAGATCAGCTCCAGTGAGAAGAACCTGCTGTCGAGTCCACATATAGGCCCCATTCCAGCTGCCATGACCATTTTGTTCAAGGGTCTACTGAGCAAACATTAAGGTAGCTGAAGGAAAAGGTTGGCTAACATCAATAGAATAGATCATCTCATCCACTTGATTGCTGAAAGTCTCCTCTACAAAGAATGCCCTCTGGGGACAATTGCGAGGAATACAAACACCTTCACACTCTGGCCTACTCTAAGAGGCCCATCCATGTATCTCTCTCCTAAGCCTTCTCATCACCAAATTCTTACCTTGTCCTTTTCACACTCTTCACTAGCCAGCCAACTTGTTAGCCTCTGCCCATGAATCTGCATAGATCAGTATATGAGGACATTTCTCTTTCCTTCAATGTAAACAATCAGATGTCATATTTGGGAAGATTTTCCTATACCTCTGTCTTTAGGGGCCATTCCTGAGTGGGGCTATAAGACAACTGCTGCCCACTTCCAGC